>NC_082708.1:170673123-171289032 GCF_030144855.1 Hypanus sabinus | reverse complement strand
GGCACTTAACCTTGTAAGCGGAACAAGTGCTACACCTGCCCTTACACTTCCTCCCTCACCACCATTCAGGGCCCCAGACAGTCCTTCCAGGTGAGGCGACACTTCACCTGTGAGTCGGCTGGTGTGGGAGACTGCGTCTGGTGCTCCCGGTGCGGCCTTTTATATATTGGTGAGACCCATCGCAGATTGGGAGACCGTTTCGCTGAACACCTACGCTTGGTCCGCCAGAGAAAGCAGGATCTCCCAGTGGCCACACATTTTAATTCCACGTCCCATTCCAGTATGTCTATCCATGGCCTCCTCTACTGTTAAAATGAATCCAAACTCAGGTTGGAGGAACAACACCTTATATAACGGCTGGGTAGCCTCCAACCTGATGGCATGAACATTGACTTCTGTAACTTCTGTTAATGCCCCTCCGCCCCTTCTTACCCCATCCCTGACATATTTAGTTATTTGCCTGTTCTCCATCTCCCTCTGGTGCTTCCCCCCCCCCCCCTTTCTTTCTCCCAAGGCCTCCTGTCCCATGATCCTTTCCCTTCTCCAGCTCTGTATCCCTTTCGCCAATCACCTTTCCAGCTCTTAGCTTCATCCCACCCCCTCTGGTCTTCTCCCATCATTTCACATTTTCCCCTCCCCCCACTACTTTCAAATCTCTTACTATCTTTCCTTTCAGTTAGTCCTGACGAAGGGTCTCAGCCCGAAACATTGACAGTCCTTCTCCTTATAGATGCTGCCTGGCCTGCTGTGTTCCACAAGCATTTTGTGCGTGTTGTTGTATGAAACTATTTCATTACTTCAAGCTAGGAATTACAAAGTATTTGAAGGTTTCGACAATCATTGTGAATGTTACAATATGAAGATTTGGAAGACGCAATCAAAGAAAGCATTGTTTATAAGCAATCCATTATCTACCTACACTAGGTTGTAGTGATTTTCTTCATTTACAATCAAAAGAATGTGCCAGCGTACACTGGATGAATTCCTCTGTCGATAACTATTAGGAACTAATATAGAACTGTTGTAATATTGATAGTGTTTTAACTTGTTCTGTGTTTCAGTTAAATACATAATTTGTTACTCGGTTAAATGGTAGTTTGCCTTTTCTTTATAACTTTTTAACTATTTTCATGAACCTCTGGCTTTTTGCGGCACCTGTGTAATTGGGCCAAAATGCTCCAGTCCCGATGCATCCCAAATAACCAGAATCCATTGTATTAGATCTAAGAAAAAAGCTTTCAATGATACAATAACTGCAAAGGGATTGAAAAAAATCTGAATTCAGAGGACCGCCCTGAAATCAATAAGAAGCCAATGAACATCAGAATGTAAACGCTATAGAGAAAAGCTTAAATAAAATTGGATCATTGCAGGCATTTGGAGAAAAAGAAACAGCTAAATTAAACTAATGTCTGTCAACATGCACAAATCTTCCTAGAAACAGTAAACAGATCTATACAGTACAAAGAGTTTAAAAACAGCACATGGAAATGGAGATAACAACTAAGCATGGATTGGGGGCTGGTTAACAAACAGTAGAAATATATCTGGACCTGATGCCCTTATGCATGTCACTGAAATTTAGCATGGTTACAACAAGCAACTAGCATGTTAGCCTTCAATGCAAGGGATTTGTGGATGACAATAAAAAATACACTGAAAGAAGGTTGCAGAGAGCTTCTAGAATGCTAATGAAAACACTAAAAGCACTTTAAAAAACAGAAGGCCACTAATAATGGTTTGAAGTGATAAAGGTTCGTGTACTTGTAAAATTGAATATGTAATGCCAACACAAGCAGTTTCAGCAGATTAATCAGTGTAAATTAAATGCAGGTCTGTTTTTCAGTCATTTCCAGGAGGTAATTCACTTTGAACACCAAAGGCCAATCATCAAAACATACTGAGTAGAAGTAATCATCAACCAGCTTAACAAATTTGTATTGAAAGATGGAAGCATACAAAGAGCTTAAATAATTTAAGGGGAATGAAAATGGTACAGGATGGCACACAAGATCTCATATAGACAAGCTTAAAAAAATTTAACATGCAAGATTATAAGACAATTACAAAGCATATACATGCCAAAGTAATAATTTGAAATGCATTAACATAAATCATGAAAATTGTAGGAGAAATAGTGCATCCAGAAAAATCCTGAATTTATACACATAAACAGAAGTTTAAAATTGTTAATAAGTGTCTGTTAATCAATTTAATCACCTCATTTAACAGATTTGTTATTATTTTGATTTTCTTCTGAACAGCAGGGACAATGTCTTCAACAGATCTGGCTGCCAAAACATGATGAAAGTAGCTTTTTTTCCAGCTGTTAGATTCTTCAATATTTTCTTGGGCATGTCTTGTTCTGGGTCTTAGCTCACCCCCTCAAATCATTACTACCTGACTGCCTTGCTTTAGAAAAGGCTTCACCATTGTAATCAGGATGGCAATTACCAGCTAGTTAGTAACAGGCTGATTATGTTGTTCGTAAACATCATCAACCATAATGAATAGTTGTCAGAAAATTCTCCTGAAAAGACCCCACAAAGAATGAATGTACAACCAAGTGAAATAAATGATGCAATCTATAAACATACAGCTGTTAGCAAGAGAATAATAGAAATTTTACCAAATTTCTTAATTTAGACTAAATTATTGTAGTCTCTTCAGTCTTAAGATAATTAATTCATCTGTGGATGTAATTGAAGGGTCAAGCTTCTGCTTCAGGAACACGGTTAGGCTTTAGAAAGTTTAAAAAATCCATAACATCAAGCAAATTATGATGATGGGCTAGAAAATTATAGATTCTTTGAACTTCAATGGGAATGATCAAGGTCAAACCAGATAAAGTCTTAGCTAAGTAGTGATTTAGGTTTTTAAAAAAAAGAACTAAAATTTCAACAAAAGGTTACAGTTACTATTTCCTGGTCTACCAAATATGAAGAACCAACCAGATGTTGCAAGAGATTAGAACTCTGGTGGGTTCCATGCAAGTCTTAGACAGTTTACTGATTTTGATCATTGTGAAGTGAGGTTAAGAAGCTCTTTAATAGACTAAGACTCTGCAGTGCTTTAAAGTTGAGCTGTTAATATTTAATGCATATACTTATTCTTTATCTGGAACTTCATTAATCAACTTAAATATTTGCATTTCTACCCAATTGGAACTTGCAGTATAGGCCTTGGTGCTTTCATAGCCCTGTACAATGCTGCTTGATCTGGATGCTACAAGGCAGCACTGTAAAGAAGCTAAAAACACAAAGCAAATTTTCCTCCTTTGGGCAAATCCCTATTAGTTTGAATGAATTCTTCAAAAACAAAGAACTGCCAAAGCTGAACAACTGGCCTCTGCATAATGATTTAATAATTTTAAAAGTTCTCCATATTGGTACCATAGCAAAATCTTAAATATTTCCTTTAATTTTAACTTTTCTGAGTACATTTTTAATTAGACAAACATTTGTTTAATGTCAGCAAGATCCACTCAACGACTGTACACAAATAGAATTTATGCTGATTCTTTCACATTACAGACAAAAAGAGTTTCAAAACTGTTCCAACCTCATTCAGTGCACACATCCTGGCTATGGAGCCAATGTTGTTTGTGATGGTGACCAAAGTAGCTCTAGCCAAATCTTCTTTGTTCACTGCTTCCCGTTTTTCTTTACTCATCATATTGCCAAAACTAGAGAAAGAAACAAAGGTTCAAACTACATATTTTGGAAAGATACAACTGACTCAGTCCTATACTACCAATCCCACTTTTGGGGCAATCTGACGATTTTAACTCCAATTACTACAAGTCATTATAAACTGCTGTTATCACCTGGAAAAGCAAGTTTTTTAAGACTTAACAGGATTAACACGCCATCTGAAAACTTCATAACCTTGATGACTATCGCATTTTTACCCAGCTCTTTAGGCATTTTTTGTTTCTTTTTTAAAAACAGCAGCATTTAGTGTGCCCCTATAAGAAAAGGTTACAATTATTGTAATGCTGATGGAACCCTATACATACCCTTTGCTTTAGGTCACATTCTTATCCTACAAGGATTGCTTTCACGCTCCTGGATATCTAGTGACCCCTAATGGACACTGCACACAGAATTAGGTTCAGCTGTGATACTGTCAGAGTCAAATAACTTGTGTACTACTTCTGTTTAAAGAATTGGTACTTGATCAGAGTGCAGAGATCAAATTAGAGTAAAGCAATTAAGCAACACCTGGATCAAGTTAATTTGAAATCTGATGCTCCAAATACAAAAATCTTCAACGAGTCATTACACTTAAATGAAAGGAGAATATTTCAGGAATAGAGATCAATGTGCTATACATAGGTTCTCATTTTTTCCTTTTAGAAGTAACTTTCATTTACCGTGCAGTTTTTTAAAAAACCATACATTTTTTAAAATCTGCATATAGCTTGAAAGTATTTCAAAAATGGAGGAAATTTAAATTGCCAACATTTGTTTGTCAACACAAACTAGATTTTCTTTTAAAAACACTGTATTTCCTTACAAAGGCAAAAATAATCAAAGGACTCTCTCACCTGGATGCCACAGCCCAGCCTGGAAGTCCAAACCTGTCATAGTCTCCACCATAGATATCCCTTACTAATTTATCCACCTTTGTACTTTCTCCAAGTGATGCCATTTCAAGGGCTTCTTCAAAGGTTGAACAACCAGTCAGGAGGCAGCAAAGACCGAGAAAGGTTCCACCACCAAGACTGAAAAAACATTTCATGAGGTGGGTTAGGAACAAATTTTCAATCCCATATCTTACATATTATTTGTGGGCAAGCTTAAACAATTTCTCCCCCCCCCAGTAACTGTTATACAATTACTATTGCAATTGCACCATCTAGTGGCATGCTCTGAAAACAGAAACAATGAATGTATGTATTACAGAGATACAGCATGGATAAGGCCCTTCTGGCCCAACAAGACGCACCACCCAGCAGCCCACCCTATCAAACCTGAACCTAACCATGGGACAATTTACAATGACCAATTAACCTACCAAATGGTATGTCTTTGGAACAGGGGATCAGAATCAGAACTCCAAACTCCAATGCCCTGAGCTGTAAAGGCATCTCGCTACTATGGCCCTCATGTTAACCACCTTTAGCACATCAAGGAACATCTTCTGTTCTCTGAAGATTATGCTATATTGATATTATAATAAACAGCATTTCAAATTATGTTTCCATTTATTGTGTTCCATTGCTGAAGTTAGTTGAGGTGCTACTATCAATGCTTCCATTGTCGCCAGATGCAGCCACAAACCTCTGGCTGCTTGAGCATTTCACTTCACAGTAGGGAGAAGATGGAAAATCAACATTTCTATTTCAAGATAAAAATCTTACCCAGAAAAAAATGTTTCCAAACACAATGACTTTGAATAATAATTGCACTAGCAGCTTTGGTGTAAGGTGTCCCAAACTTTTTCATAGGTGTGTTATTAATAATTGAAAAGTACAAAATTCTCAATTAAGCATGTAAGTTCTTAATCATAGCAGAGCATCCTTTCCCTGAGGCGGAGGTGAAAAAGAAACAGTTGGGGAGTGGGGCATGGGGAATAGTGGTAGATGGAAGGACGACACACACACAAACACACAAAAACAAAGGTAGACCACAGCAAGAAGCCTGTCTTAGAAACCTATTTTAAGCCAATCAAGGCTTTCTATGATTGGGAAACCTCCATCTATATCACCGATTTAGCAAAATTTCAGGAAAACATTTGCATAAACTTCAATACAGGGAAAATATTGCAACCTCATTAAAAGGCTGCTTAAAGGCAGGTAAAGAATGAAAACAATTATTAAAATTAGGATTTAAAAAACAGTTTAGGATACACACAGGCACTAAATACAGGATAAAAATGATCACTGTTGGAATAGAGGGTGAATAGACCAGGAAATACAAAGTTCGCACACTACTGCAGAAGATCGTGGAATAGACTTTTGCATTTGTCCTGAAAATATGCTGCGGAAATAGTAACATTGTGATGTCTAGATACTTGCATTAACAAGATTTTTTTGAAAACAATCAAGTCATGAAAAGGAGAGGCAATCAACAAACCACATTTTGATGATAAAATTTGTGAAGTGCACCACATCAGTTAAATTAAAAAAATTCTCAATCAAGTGGGATCAGGATTTAAAAGAAATTGAAACATTTGTGTCTCAGATCAACCCAATATTTGTTAGTCTGATTTTTTTTTATTAAAAACTCATTTCCTTTTGCAATTTACATTAAAATATTTCCACTGTTAAAAAATGCATGAACGACTAAATACACTAATGAGTCAAGGATTCAAGGTTGAAAACCAGCAAAGGTTTCTGCAGAATTAAGCATAGATTTTTCCTGTGAATGATCAAGCTAGCATTATATGACAGTGCAATGGAATTACATTCAAACTATTTTGCATCTGATAATTTAAACCGTATCATAAATGTTTACAGATAAGCATCACAGATGAGAATATCAAGTCTGGGTACCATTAATTAAAAGTTGGATACTAGGGGAATAAGCTGATGAAGCAAATAACCTAATCACTATGAATTGCCATCAGACCCACTCTCCCTACATATTTCATGCAATGGACATATCTTGTGTGAAACCTTTACTGCTTTCCACCAGTCTCAATCACCCACAAGCACTACCATAAATGCCTGACAACTCACTTTTGTTAAAGGCGTCATCATAGTTTTTAAATGTCTGACATTCAGTGGAAATTTAAAAATAGCATAAATTTAAAGCATTAATTTTAAAACACAAGGATGAACTCCTGGAACTAAAGCAAAACAGTAACCTATTAAAATAAGTGGCCTTTGCCATTTGCACAGCTGATGTGAAGATGGAGGCTCAGATATCAAGTTAAATCAATAGGAATGAGAAGAGCTACTAGGATACTCAGCGAGGAGCACAGTTGCAGCAACATTTCAGTCCAGCATATTCCTGATTTTGTTCCAGTGTGGAGAATAGCAAGTCTTTGGACTGGAGATTGATCTGCTGCTTCAGTTAGTGTCACGCTCACCAAAAGCAAAGCAGCAGCAACCATCCCCTCGACAGACCCCACATTCTGCACCAAATTCTCAAAATAGAACATTGAACAGTTCAGCACAGTACAGGCCTTACAGCCCATGTAGCAACACTTTAATTGACAAAGATTAATACAACCCTTCCCTACTACACAGCCCTGCATATTTCTTTCATTTGCTTATCTAAGGATCTCTTAAATGACCCTCCACCACCACCTGTGGCAGGGTGTTCCATGAATCGACAACTTTGTATAAAAAGGTATCTCTGGCATGCCCCCCCCCCCCCCATACTCTCCTCCAATCACCGTAAAATTATGCCCCCTTGTATTAGCCATTTCCACCTTGGGTAAATGTCTGGCTATCCACTCAACCTATGCCTCCGATTGTCTCGCACACCTCTATCAAGTCATCTCTCATTCTCCTCTCCAAAGAGAAAGCCTTAGTGTGCTCAACCCATTCTCATAAGACACTGTCTCTAAAGGAGAGGTTCCCAAACTTTTTTTTTTAATGCCATGGACCAATTATCATTAAGCAAGAAGTCCAAGAAACCCCAGATTGGGAACCCTGCTCTTAAGGTTTCACATCCTTCTTATGCAACCAGAACTACACACCTCATGAAACAATAGTTTATGCACAAATGTTAAATAGAAGAGAATATTAAAGTTATATTCTCTACTCATTATATGGGCATTTCAGGCTTCCCAGTAAAACAAACACATTCATGGCACTAAGGCATGGCAATCACATTCATTTTAGAAGTATCTGCTGCATTTGTTGCTTACCTGGTGCCAGTTACCCGCTTGTAATTATCCTTTGAGTATACAGCAAGAATACTGACTCCTGATCCGATGTTCACCAGTAACAATGGATACGGATTATCCAAAGCACATGCCATTTTTTGGCACCTTTCTGGATCAGTTGGATGTTGAAAGTAGTAGCACTCCGCACACCCATTGAAGCCTACTGAATCAATGTACATCATTCCATGGATAAGGCAGTCAAGTTCATCCAGTTTTCGAAGTTGTAGGTTAGCAATCTATTTTTTAAACAAACCAGCTTCAGTATGAAGTAACACTTGCAACAATTTAAAAAGTTTTTATCCCAACTATTTTTTCTTCAATCCAAGTTGTTACTGAAAATATTTTTCATTTCCTTCATAGAGCTCTAATCTAGAGGAAGCAAATGCAGTCACATCCAAATCCATTATAGAAGTTATAAATCCCACTGAAGAATACTCATAGTAAAACTTCTTGTCAAACCTAGAATTTGAGTGTTGATTACTGCAAAATCTGTAAATTACATGATTTAGCTATGTAATGTCACCGGGCTGCTCAAGTAGAAATATAACTAAAGGGGTAGAATTACCTCACTCAATAAGCAGGCATCAGCTCAGCAAACCAGTGAACACTACATTCCTCTCATTGTGGAGCAGATCAAATGCAGAACAGAATCTGACAAATCAAGTTATTTGATTTATCCACAGCCATTTCAGTGGAACCAAAATTCTGTGACTAGTCAAATACCAATCAGAGCAGGCAAATATCTGTTTTTATTGCTTTATTTCTACTTAACTTTCAAGTACTTCAGTGGTTATTTGCTGGTTTTAAAATCAAATCTCCAAAACATTATATTAATTCAATTGAGGATAAAGAAGTCAGATCAGATTAGAATGAAATCTTATTTAATAAACAGTCCGCACATTTAAACCTATTGATTAATTATAGAACATAATATGGCAAAACTTCCAGAAGCATGACATGATTGCAGGAAAAATCAACTAAAAAGTTAGGAAAAGTAAATGTTTATTATTAAGAAGGTACCAAAAGCACACTATCACTTAAGAGTCAAATGAAAAGGGGGAAAGAGAGTGAAAATGATTTATGGGACTAGAACTTAAGCTTGTAAATTCATAGACTGCTGGGTCTCATTTCATACTATCATCATTCAGATCATCTAAGTGTGTTGATGGACCTGTATTTAGTGCTTTTTTTTTGCAAGACTTACATATTCTAAATTGAAAAAAAAGCAAATGAATAATATCATTACATTTATAGTCAAATGCACTTCTGGAATGAGATGACAAACTAAAAATCCAGAAAGATCATACAGGATATTCAATGAACTAACTTGACCAAGTGTCCTTGGAGATTAAATTGTTAAACTCGTTTCATGAATGCACACGCTTAATAGCTACGGCAATCATCCAGACAGCACAACCTCCAATTGTTCTTTGTTGATAGCAATAAAACCTTCACAAAAAAATAATTACTAATTACTGCAACTAAATATTAATCTAAAAATACTTAAATTATTTCAGTACAGCAATACAAAATTATTGTAAAGTAATCATTATTTTAAGTCAGCAACCTTCAAACGGTGCACGTAACCTGTACATATCTGGAATGTGGGACGAAACAGAGGTCCACACAAGGTTACTGGGAGAACGGACAAAAATCCTTACCTTCAGTGACAGAATTTAACCCAGATCACTGGCACTCTAAAAACATTATGCTAACTGCTACATTACTGTGCGACCCCAAATTTTAAGAAAATCTATTTGAAAATGAAAACAAGGGCAACATTACACAGGACTGACAGCTAGGCAGACAAGAATTTTATCATGATGTATTTGATTTTACGCATACACACAGCCCTTAAGAATCAATTCCTCCCCCACCATCCGAGACATGCTCTTCACACAATTTCAGCCTCGTGATCAAATAATTACCAATTTTCCAGTCTGCAGACATTTAAATGAGTAGAGGAGGCAACACATCTTTCAACATCCTTCAACTATGCAAGGATCACAACCCTACTTTAAAAACTACTGCTGAAGTAGAAATTGAATTTTCCATTAACACTGAGACCAACTGACCACTGCATTCTGAACTGAGCTAAAGACAGGAAAACAATTTAGAAGATTAATATCTGTGGCTTTGGATTTTGCTAAGAGAAAATATACATACAGTCCGTAGGTCTGGTTCAAATTTGTATGCCCCGCCTCCAGTGGCACAGAGAGTTGTGTGCAAACTTGAGAAGTGTTTGGCTTTGCCCATCTGAATAAATGCTGGCATGTTCTGAGTAGGAAACCTTATGAAATGCAAACTGCCTTTGCGTCCACAAATTGTCAAGTCCTTGAGTTCAAGGTGCACGTCACGAATCCCTGTTGATCCATAAGCCACATTGGATGTCAAATATTTTCGTATGCTTCTTAGGTTTTCGACTTCCTCCTGCTCTTCCTCAGCAGTGATATCTTTTGGCTCAAAGTAAACCAGTTTCACCAAGGTTCCACCAATGTCCATGCCAAACCAAGGAAAAGCTACAAAAGAAAGAAAAGAGGCAAAATTTCTTAACAGAAGAGGATCAAACAATGGGAAAAGGAGCAATACACCTGGATCTTCAAGGATGCTTCTACATTCAGTGAGATCACAGCAAATTTGTTACATTAACACTACTCTCCCATCCTTCAAGTCAAGTCTACTAATAATACATTGGATGAACTCAAGCCTCCATAAAGAAGTTTCCCCTTATCTTTCCTAAATGGCCTAGCCCTTATTCTGAAATTGTGTGCCTCCTCAGCAGGAGAAAGATCCCACACCCAGTCATACCCTGGTCAGAAAGAATAGAAAATGCTGTCAAAAGGTCAGACAGCATCTACAGAAAGAGAGAGAGTCGATGTTTCCGGTCAGTAATTCTTTGTCAGAACTGGAATGGACAGGAAACAAGTCAGCATCAAGTTACAAAGAGGGATGGATAGGACAAAGACAATATCTCTAACAGCAAGACCAGCCTGCATTTGAGGATAAAATATAAATAGCAATGCGATTCATTAGGGCAGATAAAGGGGAGAACATGACCTATTTGTGGATTTTAAGAATAAATTAAGGGAGTTACAGAAAAAATATAATTAAAGGATGGAAGAGCTTGAAAATGCAGGTGATGCACAGCTTTGTCTTCTGGGATCATGGAGACAGAAAAATTGACATTAATACAGATAACCTGACCAATTCTGATAAAGAAAGAATGCAACAGACCAAAAGTTAGAGAATTCAATAGAATCTGGAAAGCCAGTATGTGCCCACAGAATGAGGTATTTTCCTCAAGATCACACTGGGCCTTGTTATAATAGTGTAAGATGGCAGAATGGGAAGAGGAACAGGAAAACCCAGGATCATTCCCATGGACTGTAAACTGGGGCTCCTCAAAGCAGGCATATGAAGAGAAGAGGTTAGAAGAAATGCAGAACTTCATGGTTACATGAGAAATCTGCCACAAGACAGTAATTGGTGGAAATCAAAAGGATGACCATGGAGTCATGAAATGAATAGGGAAGGGATGATCCCTTTGAAGTATCAAACAGGGAACAAAATACAAGCTGTATTTGGTGGTGAAAGGAATACAGGCAGTGGAAATTGCTCAGAATGATTTGTTCAATTTACAGACTGGTGGGGTGGAAGGAAAGGGTGAGAGGAAAAAGGCAGAAGATTCTGATGTTATAGTTGAGAGTTATTAACTGTAGCAAAAAGGAAGCCACAATTCATGGAGAAATATCTGAGTCATGCATGTAGAAAGTCAACTTCAAAGCAAAAGAGAAATTTAGAAAAGGAAATTCTTAGCAGATTGGGACGTATAGCCAAGAAAACTTAGAACATTAGACTCATTATAGAGGCAAGAGATCCAGAACAAGAGTCAGATAAACTATTTGAAGGCAAGAGCAGAATGGAAAATGGTGTAAGCAATGAAACAAGTCCCTCCCTAGTGCACAAAGCAGCACCAATACATTTGGCACAGCAGCACCCACACAGGCTGAACCGATACATACTGATCCACATATCATACAAGAAAAAACATTGCTTGGGGTCCATGCAAGTCCCCTTACTACATCCTCGATCTGAGTGGAGCTGGAGAAGTTACTCAATGTAACAGCCCCTCAACATATTTAGTAAGCTTAGATGAGATGGTCTCAAAATTAGAAGTTCAGAAAATAAAATTAGACTACTTATTCTTGCTTCACACAACAAAACCATCCTTTGTACTGGTCCAATGAATCTCTGTTATACTCCACTGTCTGAAACTGTTTCTTCAGCTTTAAGGATTCTAAAACCATGCATATTATTCAAGAGGCTAGTCTCTTTATGGCTAACTACAGCATAATATGCTTGTACTTATTCACTATGCTGTCATTTTCGGTGAGCACAGCAAAGTCATTCTCTTCCTTAATACATCATGGGGTGCTACCATTCATTGGAAAGTCTAATAGAGATGGGACACAAGATGGTTTGTCGTTCCCCCCCCCCCCAAGCCAAATCTTTACTGATTACAAAAAATTGAAGTTGCAAACCCAAGCCCCTGTGGCATCTCATTTGTCACAGCCTGTTCATCTGCTTTAGTCTGCTCTCTGTCCCAAGCCAATTCCTAATCTATGTCTGTACACAACCCACAATTCAGTTTAGTCTGGTTAGCCATTCTCTAGTGTAAGGGTTTCCAACCTTTTTTGTGCCACGGACCTCGACCATTATCTGAGGGGTCCGAAGACCTCAAGTTGGGAACTCCTGCTCTAGTGCAACCTTGCAAAAAGTCTTCTAAAAATTTAGCAGTTTACCAACCTCTTTTTATATTTATCACATCCTCAGAAAGAGTTAAGTAAGTTTCATTTTAGTATAACAATGTCCCAGATTTTTCTGATGGACAAATTAGGAGAACGGGTCAAAAACTAAATCAGTTTATTATTGTCATGTGAAGGCACAGCAAAAAATTTATACCATTTATAAATGGCAACAGAGCATTGAGGTAGTACAAGGGAAAATACTAACAGGATACAGAATAAAGTGTTCTTATGACAGAGAATGTGCAGGCAGACAATAAGATAAAAGCTCACAAGGTAGACTGTGAGGTCAAAAGTCCATTTTATATAAGGCAACCATTCAATAGTGCTTCAAGAGCAGGATAGAAGTTAATCTTGAGCCTAGCGGAACATGCTTTCAAATTCAGAATGGTGATCTGCATTCAGAGCTGAGGCAGCTGAAACTGTATATAGTACTCATGAAGATAAACTAGAGGCTAATCTCCAGAGTATACAGGCACCCATGAACTATAGGATGAGAAAGCAGAGTGCTTAAGGAGCATGGGATTTAAAAGGACAGATTGAAGATTTAAAAATGAGGATTTTTTTGACTAGAACCATTACCATGGTCGAAAGCAGATCAAGAAATAGCCAGATAATTCTCAATTTGTTATCTTTCCTTAATGTGGTACAACCACCTTGACAGAAAAGTAATGCTTCCCCTGGGACCCAACAATCAAATTTCCATTAACGGGCTTACTAACCCACTCAGATCAAGATATAATGCATTGACTTATGAAAAGTTAAATACAAAACAAGGCCAAACCAACAAGATATCAAAAGCACACAATTGCATCTGTAAGCCTCAAGACTAGAACTTTCTGGAAAAATCCTCAGACCCACACCCACTGAAAACTGGTTGTCTTGAATGATTTATAAACTACAGAAAAATCACAAAAGTTACTGTAACATCTGTGGGTACAAAGTATAGCCTTAATTCACTGAGAGTGGATGTGGAAAGGACATTTCCTGTAGTGGGGAATCTAGGACCAGAAGGCACAGAATAAAGGGAGGTCCTTTTAGAACAGAGATGAGGAGGAATTTCTTTAGCCACAAGGTAGTGAATCTGTGGAATTCATTACTACAGGTGGCTGTGGAGACCAGGTCATTGAGTGTATTTAAAGCAGATGTTGATAGGTTCCTGATTAGTCAGGGCATGAAAGATTACATACAAAAGGCAAGAGATTGGAGTTGAGTGGGAAGTGGATCAGTCATGATCAAATACAATTCCAGTGGGTGTTATTTAAGAAAAAGTACCTTTCCCAAGTATGTCAGTATGCACTAAGGTAAATTGCACATACATCCTTTAAAATATCAAGATTACAGCAGAATGAAATATAAAATAGCTGGTCACATCCAAACAAGCTTACAAATGTGGAAATTTATGTCCCAGTGCTCGTACTGGAAATACTAAAGTTTTTCATTACAGAAGGCATCAAAAATCCCAAGTGAACAAAACATAAAACAGTAGAGCACAGAACAAGCACTGTCTTTTAATTGAAAGCAAAATTAAACTGATTTTCTTCTGCAAGTACCCAACCATGTGTCTACTTGCTTCTAAAATCCCTCCATCAAATCTGCTTCAACTCTCTCCTCACTGCAATTTATTCTCAGCACCTAACACTTGTCCAACCCCTCC
Source organism: Hypanus sabinus (assembly GCF_030144855.1). Lineage (NCBI taxonomy): Eukaryota > Metazoa > Chordata > Chondrichthyes > Myliobatiformes > Dasyatidae > Hypanus > Hypanus sabinus. Next base: position 171,274,728 of record NC_082708.1, on the reverse strand, counting down.
CAATAACTCAGCCTCTAATTCAGGCAGCAGCCTAGTAAACCTCTTCTGCGCCCTTTCCAAAGTTTATAGTCTTCCTGTAATGGAAAAACCAGAATTGCACATAATACAGAAGAGTGTGAAAAAAAAGGAGACAACTATTTCTTAATCTTCACTCTTTTCCATTCTTTGCTCTGTTGCTGTTCACATTTGAATAGAGGAACAGCATTTGGATGAAAGACACGTTTCCTATGCTGAATTAGTTCAAGAGCAGAGGACACAGACTCAAAATAGAAGGGTGTCCTTTCAGAATGGAGATGAAGAGGAATTTCAAAGAGTGATGAATCTGTGGAATTTGTTGCCACGAGCAGCAGTGGAGGCAAAGTCTTTATGTACACGTGAGGCAGAAGTTGATAAGATTCTTGATTGTGCAGGGGCATAAACGGATACAGGGAGAAGGCAAGAGATACTGACTGAGAGGAAAATGCATCGGCCATGATCAATTGCCAGAGCAGACTCAACAGGCCAAATGACCTAATTCTGCTCCTATATCTTATGGTCTTATTCCAAAAGCTGGACAGGGTTGACAAATGGAAAAGTAGGCATTTCTCTGTAGTTTTTGACAAGTATCTTGTTGCTTCATCCACGTAGCCAGCTCAACAATGTTTTAGGAGGCTTCACCCCCCCCCCCCACCCCCACCAAGTTAAACTTAGTCTGGGTCGCAAGGCTTATTGCAGAGCAATGGGAAGTGACATGAGTGAACAGCAAAATATACCAACCTCATCTAATGGGACCTGTACTGCATAGTACAGTGCTTGAAAGCAAAAGCAGAAAAGTGTGAGAAAAGGTTATTTCATCAGCTGCTTCATCAAGTCAAGAGAACTTTGTCCAGTGCAGTAAAGTCTAAAGCAGAGGCTCCCAATCTGTGGTCCACACACCCTTGCTTAATGGTATTAGTCCATGGCATTAAAAAGGGTTGGGGACTCCTGGCCTAAAGCAGCACTCCCATGAAATCATGAAATTCAGAATTCCTCAACATTACCATGGAGCACATGGCCTCCAAACTTTCTGCCAAAGATCAAGGACAGATCTCATCTTATTACAACTAAGATTTCAATATTTGACCTATCAAATTTACACGGGCTGTCAGAACAATCATATTTCCACTCCACAATTGACCTTACTCATATTTACAACAATGCCACTCTGCATTTCCTGTAGTAACCTACTGTGGGGATAATTTACCAAATAACCCATCAACTAGCACTTCTTTAGATCATGGGAAGAAACCACAGTGCCGAGGGTAACAGAGCAATTTTCACATCAAGTGCATCGGAGATTAGGACTGAACTCAGGTTGCTAGAACCTATGGGAAACAGCACTCCCTGAAGATTCCCATGTAATGGAATGAAAGTGAAGACTGGTAGCACAGGTGGGCTGCTTGTTAGTAGGGTTGCTCATAGACAAACAAAATTCCCACTTAATTTCCAGCCTTTTTACTACAATTGCTTAAATGTTTAAAAATCTACCCATCTCAGGCTTCAGGATACTGATGCCTTCTATTGAGAATCTTCTTATCTTTGCCCAACCCCCTCATTCCATTATTTCTAATCTCACCAACCTGAGGAAGCAGCCTCTCAGACTCCAGCTGATCCACCCCAGCATGGTTGAAAATACTCACTTAAAGCTGTCACAGGGAAATTGAGGAAGCCCTGTATTACAGCGAGGAAACTGCTGCCTCATGCAATACAGCCCCATGAAGAATTACTCTGCTGATACTGCAACTCACTGCCACTCCAGTTACAGAACTCCCCTTGAAACTTGCACACACACAAAAATCTATAAAAAATTAAGTGATGTAGCAAACACTTCCCATCCCCAAACACCAAATAGAAACGGCAGGTAAATAGATAAGTGACCTAAACGGCACAGATTTTTGTTCACAGAAAAAGCCAAAACCAAACTAGATAAAAGATTCCATAATTATTAACACATATTTTATTCTACCTTGTTACATAAATTAACAAAATTCAAATTCATCAGCTTTCATGATGGGATTTGATTTTCTGCTTCAAACCTATATATACATATACACACACATACAGGTTTCTAGATTACTTCCAGTAACCAATAATATGAACTATACGAAAGCTGCCTCCCACAACCTATTTTAAAAATTGCTCAGAAATATAGCCAGCACATTTGTGTCAAAACAAAAACAGTAAAACGATCGAGCAGCTCTTAACCTTAATGTGCCTCGGAATTATTTTAACATCCAAGCTGAATTTATTAATAAAGGAGGAAAGAGTAAGGTTTAAAATAGAATCACACGGGGCTCACGGGACCGCAGCATCGTCCATTCCTCGCACCCGGGGCGCTGGTCCCATAGACACTCACGGGGTCTGTTCTTCTTGGCCGATTCCCGACGCTGTTTCTGCTGGCTGGTGCTCGGCAATGAATCCCTACCAGCCGCCGCTCGACCCTCATCTGGGCCGGATCCCGACGCCGGCGTCCCCTGCCCGGCCGCGCACCCCCTCTTCACTGTCTTCTGCTCCTCGCTCCGGCCATCATGATAACCGTTCACCACTGGCTTGCTGTCCATTATCCAAGCAGCCTACATTAAGCGACAAACGAGCACTCAACCGGCGACTTCGACAGCCGCCATTAGAACGGCGATAACCCGCCGCCGCCCCATCGTTAGAGCACCGGCTAGACACCGGAAATGCATTTTGATTGACAATAGCCTCTGCCGATCAGCACTCGTCAGAAATTGCACGTTAACCAATCAAAAAAGGAGGCGTCTTCATTTTTGTAAAACCCGTAGAAATAATGTTATATGACATCTGAGTATCTTACTATAAAAAATTAATTTATATGTACAATCGATAATTGCATCCAAAGGTAAAAAAACTATTAAATTGCTTAAAATTCAATTCTTACCGTCCGACTGTCCATCATGTGATTGACATCTAAAGAACCAACGGCTGGTGGCTCTCTAGTTCTTATAGCTTCTTTCCAGCCAATCACTGCACAAAGAGGTGACGCTGCTTTTTTTTTGTTTTATTTGCATGCAACGCATTTTCAAAGAAATGGAGGATTTTGAAAATTGAGGAATGTGTCGTGTGGCACTTCTAGCATAGAAGGAGATTTAACCTGTCCTCAGTGACGAGTTTAAATTAATGACATCATGCAGAGGCGGGGCCCTGTGGTGAGTGACAGCGATGTGCGGGCTTTGGCGGTGAGTGACAGGTAGGGGCTGGTCTGCGCGGTGAATGACAGGGAGCGAAGTCCCTGAATTTCGGCCGGAATGGAGTGAAAACTAATGATCGGCTGTCCATCGGGCCAGCAGCATCCCCTCCCCTCCCCCGGTAGGGTCACCATTTCGGCGGCTTTCTCCTGCTCTAGTTCGCAGTACCCTTTTCCGATCTGCTGTGCCGTGGCATAACGGGAACCCTGGAGTGGTGAGACTGCTTTTAAACGCATTCTATAGACGTCTTACCACAGATTTGGTGAAATTTACTGAGGACTCAGCTAAATGCCAAGGGTGGCACAACTCCAGATGAATTCAAAGCAATCTCCCAGCTCAGGGAACAATCCCATTCTCCGCTACTTTTCCACAAATTTCCAGCGTCTACACCCCTTATGTCATTTTCTACCACTCACCCTCACACTAGGGAAAATGTACAGTGGGCAATTAACCAACAGATCTACATGTCATCAAAGACTCAAATAGGCCACCGCAAATATAAGATTTCTGATTGGTTACACCACAGCCTGGCATGGAAACTCCAGTAAATGCAAGAGGCTGCCTAGAGTGGCGAGCCAGTTCCATCCATCATGGGTTCGGCTCTCCCAATCATTGAGGACATCTACAACAGGTAATGTCTCAGGAAGGCGACATCCATCATCAGGGACTGCCACCAATTAGGCCATTAGGTAGGTGGTACAGAAGCTTGAAGACCCACACCTCAAATTCAATAGCTTCTTCCCCACTGCCAGTAGGTTGCTGAACCAACCTGAAACATCATCTCAGACTATATTAATTTTCTCTCAACTCACTCTAATAATAATGTTTATTTTACCTCATCTGTCTATCAGCTCCCCAAGTGCCCTTCCTTCTTCCCTTGCTCCCATAGCCCACTCTCCTCTCCCATCAGATTCCCTCTTCTCCAGCCTACCTGTCACCTCTAGTCTAGTCGAGTTTATTGTCATTGAACTACACACATGTATATAATGTATATAACCACATAATTTATATACAATTGAGACAATGTTTCTCAGAACCAAAGTGTAAAGCACAGTAGTACACATAACACGATAACTTATGAAGGCAAGGATAAAATCTACAGATGAATCAGACATAAATAACAAACTAAAGTGTATTAATTTTAAATACTGTAAGGTATGAAGCAGATTAACCAGTGACACTTGAAATATGTGGCAGGGAGTTCAGAAGCCCAATGGCCTGGGGGAAGAAACAGCTTCCCACTCTGATTGTTCTTGTTTTTAATGCATCGGAATCTCCTGCCTGATGGTAGAAAGTCCAAGAGGACGCTGGATCGGTGGTGGGATCCTCGATAATACTAAGGGTCCTGTGTACACAGTGCTCCTGATGGATGGTAGGAGGATCCCTATGATCCTCTTGGCTGTTCTAGCTTTCCTCCCTTCCACTCCCCCAGCTTTGTATTATGACATCTTCCCCTTTCCTTTCCAGTCCTGAACAAGCATCTCAGCCTGAAGTGTCAACTGTTTATTCATTTCCATAGATGCTAGCCGACTTTTGAGTTCCTCCAGCATTTTTGTGTGCTGCTAATGTTTATTTTGTCATGTACAATTTCTGCTAATTTAAACCTTTGTTTACTGATGCACCAGACAGTTTCTTGAAGGAACTTTTATGGGAGGAAAGGAGCAGTCAATTTTTTCAAAGACGTTCAAAACCCTACTTCAGGACTGGGTTCAACATTTCAGGCAGAAACTCAATATTAACTAATACTCATCACATTTATAGTCTGTGGTGCCTCTACTGTGGAAGGGCTAACTTTCATGGTGTTTATACCCTGGATATATATGTTGCTGGCAATAAGCAAACTTGAAACTTGAGGTCTTTGAGATTTGGGAGGAAACTGGAGCACCTGGTTCTGGGTGGGGGTGGGGGTTGCGACATGTAAGCAGACAGTACCAGAGTTCAAGATAGATCCCGAGATACTACAGGCATAAGGCTGCAGATCTACCAGCTGCACAACTATACCACTCACATTCACTGCCATGGAAAGCCTTTGCATTGATGAGACAAAGTCAAGGTCGAGTTTTTTGTCCTATGAACTCCTGGTTTAATGTTTGATATACTAAGTGCTTCGCTTACCTTTTGTTGTCTGCGCAGTTTGTTCTTTTTTTCACACATTGGGTGTTTGATATTTTCTTGAATGGTTCCAGGGTCTTTCTTTCACAGCTGCCTGTGGGAGGATGAATCTGAGTTGTATTCCGTACCATACTTTGATAATAAATGTTCTTTGAATATGCATGACCAGGTGCGATGAAAAACATACTTGCAACAGCGTCACAGGCACATAGTGTATTATAAAACTTGAAGCAAATTTATTAAGAGGGTACATTTATGTCACCATATACTAGCTTGAGGTTTATTTTCTTGGGGGCATTCACAGTAGAACAAAAAAAAATACAATCAATGAAAATCTACACACAAAGACAGATGTACAACCACTGTGCAAAAGAAGACAAAATGTACCAATAAAAATAAATAATGCAGAGAACATGAATTATAGAGTCCTTGAAAGTGAGTTTGTAGTTTGTGAGTTTGTGGAATCAGTTCAGAGTAGAGGTAACTGAAGTTATCCACACCAGTTGAGGAGCTAATGGCTGTAGGAACTTTTCCCAAACCTGGTAGTACTCCCTCTGAACCTCCTTCCCACTGGCACTAGTGAGAAGAGAGCCTTACTTGGATGGTGGGGCTCCTGGACTGTGGCTGCTGCATTCTTGGGGTAGTGCTCCGTGTAAATTTGTTCAGTGTTGGGAGGGCTTTGTTTGTGATGGACTGGGCAGAATCGACCACCCTCTGTAGACTTTTCTGTTCCTGTGCAATAGTGTTTCCATACCAGGCCATAATCCAACCTATAGGATACTCTCCACTGTGCATCTTTAGAAGTTCGTGAAAATTTTAGAAGACCTGCTGAATCTATGCAAACTTCTAAGTGGATCAGTAGCATTCAGAAGAAAATCATAAAATAAGTATAAATTATGTACAATTTGAACAAGAAAGTACACAATTAGAATCAGAATTACAATCAGGTTTAATATCACTGGCATATGTCATGAAATTTGTTAACTTGGCAGCAGCTGTACGAGGGGGAGCTTGCTCTCGATATCGTACTGCCTGGCTTGCATATCTAGACAGCTAGGATGCAATATTCATAGTCAACTCTGAGCGACAGAGGCCTTCACCTCATCTCACAAATTAAACACATAGTGCAGAAACAGAAATTAAAAAAAAGTAGTGAAGTAGTATTCATGGGTTCAGTGTCCATTCAGAAATCAGATGGCAGAGGGAAAAAAGCTGTTCCTGAATCGCTGATTTCTAATGTGAACAATGAGAAAAGGGCATGACCTGGATTATGGGGTCTTTAATGATGATCGCTGCCTTTTTGAGGCATCAATCCTCGAAGATGTCTTTGATACTACGGAATCTAGTACCCATGATGCGGCTGACTAATTTTACCACTTTCTGCAGCTTATTGTTATGCAAAGTGATCATAGTATTGCTTTATAATAAGACCTTAAGACCATAAGACACTGGAGCAGAATTAGGTTATTCGGCCTGTCAAGTCTGCTATGCCATTCCATCATGACTGATTTATTATCCCTCTTAGCCCCATTCCCCTGCCTTCTTCCCCTAACCTTTGATGCCCTGATTAATCAAGAATCTATCAACCACCCAGTGACTTGGCCTGCACAGCCGTCTGTGGCAAAGAATTCCATAGATCCACCTTTCCATAGCTAAAGAGATTTTTCAACTCTAAATGGATGTCCCAAAAGTCTGAGGCTGTGCCTTCTGGTCCTAGATTCTCCTCTCCATGTCCATTCTACCTAGGTCTTACAATGTTCAATATGTTTCAATGAGACCCTCCCTCAGTCTTCTAAACTGCAGGAAGTACAGGCCCACCAAAAGCTTTTGTATTCTCGTCCTCTCAAATGAATGCTAACGTTGCATTTGTCTTCCTTACCACTGACTCACCTGCAAGTTAACCTTTGAGGAATCCTGCACAAGAACACCTGAGTCCCTTTGCACCTCTCATTTTTGAGTTTACTTCCCATTTAAAAAATTAGTCTGCTCCTTTATTCTTCCTGCCAATGTGTATGACCAGGCATTATCTGCCACTTTTTTACCCATCCTCCAATCTGTCAAGGTCCTTCCACAGACACTTTGCTTGCTCAACATTTCCTGCCCACCTAACAATCTTCGTATCATCTGCAAACCTGGCCCCGACAATGCCATCAATTGCTTCATCCAAGTTATTGGCATATAATGTGAAAAGAAACAGTCCCAATACCAACCTCTGCAGCACACCTCTAGTTAGAGGCAGCCAACAGGAAAAGGCCCCTTTATTCCCACTCTTTGCCTCCTGCCAGTCAACCAATCCTCTATCCATGATAGTACCTTTCCTGTAATACCATGGGGCTTTTAACATGTTAAATGCCCTCGTGTGGCACCTTGTCAAAGGCCTTCTGAAAATTCAAACAAACATCTGCTTTGTCTCTCCTCCCTGGTATTTCCTCAAAGAGTTCCAACAGATTTGTAAGGCAAGATTTCCCTTTCAGAAAACCGTGTTGACTTTGGCCTGTTTTATTATAGGCCTCTTGGAACCTGAAACCTCAACCTTAATAATGGACTCCAACATCTTTCCAGCCACTCAAGTCAAGCTATCTGGCTACAATTTCCTTTCTTCTACCTTCCTCCCTTATTATAGAGTAGAGTAACATCGGCAATTTTCCTGTCCTATGGTACCATTCTTGAAATTGTCTTTTCTATTATTCATTAGCATACCCTTCATGTTTCCTCTTTTCTCTCTTCAGTTGATATTTTATTTCCGTCTGTTGGTTTTTTAAAAGCTTCCCAACCCTCTAACTTCACACTAGTTTTCGCTATACTGTATTATATGCAGTCTTTGACTCCCCTTGCCAGCCAAGGTTGCCTCATCCTGCAAAGAGCTTTAAAAACCCAATCTTTATAAAACAGGGGTACCATCGAGCGGAGGGGTCATTGTGAGAGCAGTCATCGTGGAAGTGGTCTGAGTTAGAGTGGCAAGGCTTAGGCTTCGGCGAGAACAGGTGGAGGCCAGGTAAGTAAGTAAGTTCATTACCTATTTTTTCTTTCTTATTTAACTCTTGAGAAAATAGGAGATTATGTCTACAGGGCCAGTGTTTCTGCTCGGGGTGTCAGATGTAGGCTTTCCGGGAGACTACATCCGGATGCAGCTCCTTAGAGACCTTGTTAGTGAACTGGAGCTGCAGCTCGATGACCTTCGGCTTTTTAGGGAAAGTGAAGAGGTGATAGACAGCAGCTCCAGGGAGGTTGTCACCCCAAGGCTACAGGAGACAGACAGACGGGTGACTGTCAGGAGAGGGAAGGGAGAAGTCAAATGGTGGAGAGCACCCACAAGGTCAACCCTTCAATAATAAGTACTCCATTTTGAGTACTGTTTGTGGTGGGAGGGGGTGGGGAGAAGACGTACCTGAGGGAAGAAATAGTGGCCGTGGCTCTGGCCCTGTGGCTCAGAAGGGTAGGGAACTGAAGAGAATGGTAGAAGTAATTGGGGACTATAATTAGGGGGGCAGAAAGCGATTCTGTGGAGGTGAAAAAGGAACATAGGTGGTAGTTTGCCTCCCAGGTGCCAGGGTCTGTGATGTTTCTAAACGCGTCCACAATATCCTGAAAATGGAGGGTGAACAGCTAGAAGTCATAGTACATATTGGTACCAACAACATAGGTAGAAGAAGGGAGGAGATCCTGAAAACAGAACACCGGGAGTTGGGCAGGAAGTTGAAAAGCAGGGTCTCAAGGGTAATAATCTCAGGATTGCTGCCTGTGCCATGTGACGGTGAGGATAGGAATAGAATGAGGTGGCAAATAAATGCGTGGCTGAAGAATTGGAGCAGGAGGTAGGAATTCAGATATCTGGATAATGGGGACCTCTTCTGGGGCAGGTGTGATCTGTAGAAAGGAGAGAGGTTGCACTTGAATCCGAGGAGGACCAATATTCTTGTGGGCAGGTTTACGAGAGCTGTTAGGAGTGACTTAAACTAATATGTTGGGGGATGGGAACCAAGATGATAGAGCTGAGGATGAGCCAACAGGTTTACAAGTAGGTGATTGTTGTAACATGAACGTAAGGAAGGACAAGCCGATGATTGGGTACAAATGCAGACAGATAAAGAGTTAAATTGTAACAGGCAAAAATCAAAAGGGTGAAAAATGCATGACTGAAGACACTATTTAAATGCACGCAGCATTCAGAAAGTGGTGGATGAACTTTTGGCACAATTAGGGATTGGTTGATATGATGTTGTGGGCATCACTGAGTCGCAGCTGTAAGAAGGCCATAGTTGGGAGTTTAACATCAAAGGATATACTTTGTATCGAAAGGACAGGAAGGAAGGAATAGGCGGTGGTGTGGCTTTGTTGGTAAGAGAAGGAATTACATCTTTGCAACGACATAACAGGGTCAGAGAATGTTGAATCTTTGTGAATGGAGTTCAGGAAACACAAGGGTAAAAAAATCATTATGGGAATAATATATAGGCCTCAAAATAGTAGTCAAGATGGGGAGTTGAGATTGCAAAGGGAGCTGGAAAAGGCATGTAATAGGGGTAATGTCACAATTGTAATGGGAACTTCAATATGCAAGGGGATTGGGAAAATCCGGTTGGTGTCGGACCACAAGAGAGGGAATTTGTTGACTACCTACAAGGTGGCTTTTTAGAGCAGCTTATACTCGCGTCTACTCGGGGAAAGGCCATCTGAGATTGGGAGTTGTGTAATAACCCAGATCTTATTAGGGAGCTTAATGTAAAGAAACCCTTAGGAGACAGTGATCATAATATGATTGAATTCATACTGCAATTTGAGAGGAAGAAGTATAAGTCACATGTATCAGTACCGCAATGGAATAAATGGAATTGCAGAGGCATGAGAGGCGCTTGCCCAGATAGATTGGAGGGGATACTGGTGGGGATGATGACAGAGCAGAGATGGCTGAAGTTTCTGGGAATAGTTCACAAGGTACAGGATAGATATGTCCCAAAGAAAAAGTAGTTCTCAAATGGCAGGGGTAGGCAACTGTGACTGACAAGGGAAAGACTGCATAAAAGCCAAGGAAAGGGCATATTAGGTAGCAAACTTAAGTGGGAACCTTTTAAAATCCAACTATAAAAAGTTATAAGAAGGGAAAAGATGAGGGCAAACTAGCCAATAATATAAAGCAGGATACTAAAATTATTTTCAGTTATATAAAGAGTAAAAGGGAGGTGAGAATTCTTATTGGACTACTGGATAATAATTGGGGACAAACAAATGGCAGATTAACTTAATGGATACTTTGTATTTGTCTTCACTGTGGAAGACACTAACAGTGTGCCAGAGTGTGAGTGTCAGGGAGCAGAAGTGAGAGCCATTGCTATTACAAAGGAAAAGTGCTAGGCAAACTCAAAGGTCTTATGATGGTTAAGTTACCTGGACTAGATGAACTACATCCTAGAGTCCTGAGAGAGGTTGCTGAAGAGATAACAGATGAATTGGTCATGATCTTTCAAGAATCACTTGATTCTGGCATGGCCCTGGAGAATTGGAAGATTGCAAATGTCACTCCACTTTTTAAGAAGGGGAATTGTGCACCAGTTAGCCTAACTTCAGTGGTTGGGAAACTGTTGATGTCAATTATTAAGGATGAGGTTTTGGGTTTCCCTTTATATAAAGGGAAGCCTTGCCTGACAAATCGGATAGAGTTCTTTTGGAAGTAACAAGCAAGGTGGACAAAGGAGAGGCAGTGGTTATCACTTACTTGGATTTGCAGAAGGCATTTGATAAGATGCCACACATGAGGCTGCTGAACAAAATAAAATCCTATGGCGTTACAGGAAGATTACTGGTATGGATAGAGGAATGGCTGACAGGCAGGAGGCAGCAAGTGGGAATAAAGGGGGGCTTTTCTGGTTGGCTTAGAAGAATGCAGGGGGTTTTCATTGAATCCAAGCAAATATTGAAAGGATTAGATAAGGTGGCTGTGGAGAGAATGTTTCCTCTGGTAGAGTTATCCAGAACTAGAGGGCACAGTCCCAAAACTGAGGGGCGACCTTTTAGAACAGAAGTAAGGAGGATTTTTTTTTTAATCTGCAGAGTAGTGAATCTATGGAATGCTCTGCCATTGTCTGCAGTGGACGCTAAGTCTGTGGGTATATTTAAGGTGGAAGTAGATAGTTTCCTGATCAGTCAGGGCATCAAAGGATATGGCGAGAAGGCAGGTGTATGGAGTTCAGTGGGATCCGGGATTAGTCGTAATTGAATGGCAGGGAATACTCGATGGGCTGAATGGCCTAATCCTGCTCCTATGACTTAGGGTCTTATGGTCTTATCATCCCTTGAGAATACTGATCTTTTTTAGAATGAATCTAACCCAAACCTTCTGAAATGCTCCAAGAAACTCCAGCCATTGCTGTTTTGCCATCATCGCTGCTAGTGTCCCTTTCCAATCATCTTTGGCCAGTTCTTCTTTCATGTCTCTGTAGTTCCTTTCACTGCACTGTAATACTAATTCATCTGATTTTAGCTTTTCCCTCTCAAACTGCAGGATGAAGTCTATCATATTATGATCCCTGCTTCCTCAGGGTTCCTCTACCTTCAGCCCCCTAATTAAATTTGGGTCATAACATAACATCCAATTCAGAATTACTGTCGCTTTTTAGAAAAGTTTATCAAAGATTGAAAAGATTCAAATGTAGCGGTGTGCTACATGCAGCGCTAAAATTACGACACGGAGTCGGTAACTGCAGTCAAAGAAAAAACTTTATTCGAAATACCTAGCCTTGCTTTTAAGCCTCCCTCAACCTGCCCCCCGTGGCGCAGAGGCTCCAAAGCTCTGAGCTCGCAAACTCCCGTAGGCTATCTCCCTTAGCCAGAACGCTGGCTGATTGTGAGCCGGTTCGGATGTGCCAGGAAATGGGTCGCCACATAACACCCCCCCCCCCAGAACCGGCGATACACCCCCCAATGTCCACAGTCTGGGCCGGAACCTGTTTGGGAGGTCGGCCTCTGCGCTGCGGTGCCGGAAACTCGACCAGTTGCGCCAGGTCCACATGGGCCGGTTTGAGTCGGTCCACCGTGAAAACCTCCTCTCTCCCCCCAACGTCCAGCACGAACGTAGACCCGTTGTTCCGGAGCACCGTAAACGGCCCCTCGTAGGGCCGCTGTAGCGGTGGCTGATGCCCGCCCCTTCATACAAACACAAACTTACAGTTCTGCAGGTCGTTGGGTATGCAGGTCGGGTTCTGCCCATGCTGTGAAGTGGGTATGGGGGCCAGGTTACCGAGCTTCTCGCGTAGTCTGCCCAGGACTGCTGCGGGATCTTCCTCTTGCCCCCGTGGGGCTGGTAGGAACACCCCGGGGACGACCAGGGGTGCGCCGTATACCAACTTGGCCAACGAGGCGTGCAGATCGTCTTTGGGCACTGTGCGGATGCCGAGTAGGACCCAGGGAAGCTCGTCCACCCAGTTAGCTCCTCGCAGGCGAGCCATGAGAGCCGACTTCAGGGGACGGTGGAAACGCTCCACTAGCCCGTTCGACTGTGGGTGGTAGGCAGTGGTGTGAGTCCCCAAAAGGCTGGCCATAGCTGACCACAGGCTGGAGGTGAACTGGGCGCCTCTGTTGGAGGTAATGTGGGCCGGCACACCAAACGAGATATCCAGGTGGCGATCAGTGCCCGGGTGCAAGATTCGTAAGTGGTGTCGGTGAGCGGGACCGCCTCTGGCCATCTTGTGAACCGGTCCACGATAGTCAGGAGGTGCCACGCTCATCGCGACACTGGCAGGGGGCCCACGATATCCACATGAATGTGGTCGAAACGCCGGTGGGCGGGATGGAACTGCTGCGGTGGGGCTTTGGTGTGCCGCTGCACCTTGGCCGTCTGGCAGTGCATACACGTTTTGGCCCATTCACTGACCTGCTTGCGGAGTCCGTGCCAAACGAACCTGCTGGAAACCATCCGGACAGTTGTCCGGATGGAGGGATGCGCCAAGTTATGAATGGAGTCGAAAACGTGTCGCCGCCAAGGTGCCGGGACGATGGGACGGGGCTGGCCGGTGGCAACGTCACAGAGTAGGGTCCTCTCACCTGGGCCCACGGGGAGGTCCTGGAGCTGCAAACCGGAGACTGCGGTTCTGTAACTCGGAATCTCCTCATCTGCCTGCTGTGCCTCTGCCAGTGCCTCAAAGTCTACTCCTTGGGAAAGGGCATGAACGGTAGGGCGAGAGAGCGCATCCGCCATGACATTGTCCTTACCCGAGACGTGCCGGACATCCGTCGTGTATTCAGAGATGTAGGACAGGTGGCGTTGCTGGCGAGACGACCAGGGGTCGGACGCTTTCGTAAACGCAAAAGTAAGCAGTTTGTGGTCCGTGAACGCGGTGAAGGGCCTACCTTCTAAGAAGTACTTGAAATGCCGGATTGCCAGGTAGAGCGCCAACAGTTCCCGGTCGAAAGCACTGTACTTGAGCTCGGGTGGCTGCAGGTGTTTGCTGAAAAATGCCAGAGGTTGCCAGCGACCTGCGATGAGTTGCTCCAGTACCCCACCGACTGCCGTGTTAGATGCATCCACTGTGAGGGCGGTAGGGGCGTCCATTCTGGGATGTACTAGCATCGCGGTGTTCGCCAAAGCTTCCTTCATTTGAACGAAAGTGGCGGCGGACTCCTCGTCCCAGGTAATGTCCTTGCCCGGACCGGACAGCAGGGCGAACAGGGGGCGCATGATCCGGGCAGCTGAAGGGAGGAAACGGTGGTAGAAATTGACCATACCTACGAATTCCTGAAGGCCTTTGATCGTGGTGGGTCGGGGGAAGTGGCGGACCGCATCTACCTTAGCGGGCAGAGGGGTTGCCCTGTCTTTAGTAATCCTGTGGCCCAGGAAGTCAATGGTATCGAGTCCGAACTGGCATTTAGCGGGGTTGATTGTTAGACTGTACTCACTCAGTCGGGCGCAGAGTTGACAGAGGTGGGACAGATGCTCCTGACGACTGCTGCTGGCTATGAGGATGTCGTCCAAATAGATGAACGCGAAGTCCAGGTCCCGTCCCACTGCGTCCATTAACCGCTGGAACGTCTGTGCGGCATTCTTCAGGCCGAACGGCATGCGGAGGAACTCGAAAAGGCCAAACGGGGTGATGAGAGCCGTTTTGGGGATGTCGTCAGGGTGCATCGGGATTTGATGGTACCCTCGGACGAGGTCTACCTTGGAGAAGATCCGTGCGCCGTGCAGGTTTGCTGCAAAGTCCTGAATGTGCGGCACAGGGTAGTGGTCTGATGTGGTAGCCTCGTTCAGCCTGCAGTAGTCACCGCACGGTCTCCAGCCTCCTGGCGCTTTGGGCACCATGTACAGGGGGGAGGCCCGTGGGCTGTCGGACCGCCGGATGATCCCCAATTCCCATCCTCTTGAACTCCTCCTTCGCCAGTCGGAGCTTGTCCGGGGGGAGCCGCCGAGCGCGGGCGTGGAGGGGTGGTCCCTGGATCGGGATGTGGTGCTGTACGCCATGTCGGGGCATGGCCGCTGTGAACTGCGGTGCCAGAACCGATGGGAAATCCACCAGGACCCTGGTGAAGTCGTTGTCGGACAGCGTGATGGAGCCGAGGTGAGGGGCTGGCAACTGAGCTGCACCCAGGGAGAACGTCTGAAAGGTCTCGGCGTGTACCAGTCTCTTCCTGGGCAGGTCGACCAGTAGGCTGTGAGCCCGCAAAAAATCCGCACCCAGAAGTGGTTGGGCTACGGCGGCCAGTGTGAAGTCCCACGTGAACTGGCTGGAGCCAAACTGTAGCTGCACCTGATGGGTGCCATAGGTCCTTACTGTGCTGCCGTTCACGGCCCTCGGGGGGGGACCCGGTGCCCTGCTGCGGGTGTCGTAACTCGGTGGAGGTAAAACGCTGATCTCGGCACCAGTGTCGACCAAAAACCGGCGTCCCGACCTTCTGTCCCACACATACAGGAGGCTATCCCGATGGCCAGCCGCCGTAGCCATCAGCGGCGGCTGGCCCTGGCGTTTCCCGGGAACTTGCAGGGCGGGCAACAACGGCGGGCTTCTGCGCCCCACTGCTGGTGGTAGAAGCACCAGTGTTCGTTGGGCCCCCCACCCCTGCCCCTGGGGTTGGCGGGCTCTGTGGTCGGGCCTGGACTGGTTTGCTGCCGGGAGCGTGGCTGGGAGATCTGTGCGATGGACGCCCCGCTCACCTTTTTTGGTGTTCCACAGCAAGTCCGCCCGGGCTGCCACCTTCCGGGGGTCACTGAAATCCGCGTCGGACAGCAGCAGGCGTATGTCCTCGGGCAGCTGCTCCAGGAATGCCTGCTCAAACATGAGGCAGGGTGTGTGTCCGTCGGCCAGAGACAACATCTCATTCATTAAAGCCGATGGAGGTCTGTCTCCCAAGCCATCCAGGTGCAGTAAACGAGCAGCCCGCTCGCGCCGTGAGAGTCCGAAAGTCCTGAGGAGCAGGGCTTTGAATTCCGTGTACTTGCCGTCTGCCGGGGGCGACTGTACGAACTCCGTGACCTGGGCCGCTGTGTCCTGGTCGAGGGAGCTCACCACGTAGTAGTAGCAGGTGGCTTCTGAGGTGATCTGCCGAATGTGGAATCGGGCTTCAGCTTGCTGGAACCATAGGTTCGGTCGCTGTGTCCAGAAGCCCAGCAGTTTCAACGAAACCACATGAACAGAGGCGGCGTCGGTCATTTCTGGTCCAAAAATCGTTTGGACCATCGGGGTCACCAATTGTAGCGGTGTGCTGCACGCAGCGCTAAAATTACGAACTTTATTCGAAATACCCAGCTTTACTTTTAAGCCTCCCTCAACCTGCCCCCCGTGGCGCAGAGGCTCCAAAGCTCTGCGCTCGCAAACCCCCGTAGGCTGTCTCCCTTAGCCGGAACGCTGGCTAATTGTGAGCCGGTTCAGATGTGCCAGGAAATGGGTCGCCACACAAAGTACATTTATTATCAAGTTATGCAGTGTACAAGCATGAGATTTGTCTTCCCGCAGGCAGCCATGAAACAAAGAAACACCAAGGAACCCATTCAAAGAAAACATCAAACACCGAATGCACAAAAAAAGAACAAATTGTCTCAATGGATAAAATTGGCAAAACATTGTGGAGGGGAGGTTGTGACAGTAGAAAAATATTTGATGGAAATGATATTTCCAGTTTGTACTAAATCACCACCAGAACCCCAGCAGTCTTCCTGCACATGCAACCTTTGGTAGGAGCTGGGAATATATTTAGACTACAAATGTAAACAGGTGGAACTCAGGGATAATGTTGAAGCAGAATCTCAATGAATGTAGTATACAAGTTACTCATTATTTTCTTTCACAACTAACAAGAGATTTTAAAGAAAGCTATTTCCTTTATTTAGCACGTGTACATCAAACTATCAAAACACACACTGAAGTGTGTCGATTGCGTTATATCTAATCAGCGAGGGTTGTGCTAAGCAGCCCGCAAGTGTCACCACGTTTTCTGCGCCAACATAGCATGCCTACAACTCACTAACTCTTAACTGTACAATTCTGGAATGTGGAACGAAACCAGAGCACCCGCAGGAAACCAGTGCAGTCACAGGGAGAATGTATAAACTCCCACAAAGGAAATTGAACACCGATCAGTGATCGCTGGTGCTGCAATAATGTTACACCAACCGCTACGCTACCACGCTACACACGGTATCTGCTAATTGGATGCTGGAGTTCCCAGCATCGTTATGGTGACCATATTCAAAAAGGAAGTCATTGGCTTTGAAACACTTAGGACGGCTAAGACTGCAATTTTAATTGAAGTTCTTTCTTATAACTTTCACATGAAACACTTTGCAGCAATGTAATGTCCAATTCACACTAAGTCACCTCACAGAGGTTGGTTAATGGAGCGAACATTGGAGGTGTTTCATAAATTTGTTCTTGTGCTTATTGGAATTTGTGTTGCATTTGTAGATTTTTTTTTGCTGCATCTTGAATGCTAACATTGAAAAACCAGCATACTAAGCTTTGTTGGTCAGTGAAATCGCTCAGTGTGCTTAAGGCCTGTCAGTACTGAACTGAAGTATCCTTTGTCAGTTCTTCCCACCCTCCTACAATTCAGTACTGATATGCCGTCTGAAACTCATTGTACAATTCCCCTACCAACAAAGCTTTATATGCTACTTTTCCAGGGTTAACATTCAGAAAAAAACTGTTTATGCCAAGTGTCTCCTCTAACAAATCCCTTCCGAACCAGCGACCCATGAAAGCATGTGCAATAACAAAGGGACTTTTGAAGGCAGGCACTCACCTCAATCACAGTTATTTACTGGATGGACCCATTCCAGTTCTCACGTGTCTGCTGTTTGGTATCCGAAAGCTGAACTGCAGCAGTAGCTGTAGCCAAATGAACCACTTTCCCCGCCATTGATCATCTATCTAAAAAAAAGAAATTCAAACCATTGGCATACTGGAACTCACTCTTAAGTTTATTCAGCCAAGACAAAGCAATCTACATGAAGGACTATCTGTAGATATGCAGCAAGTATTGCCCTTGCCAGCAATTCCCACATTCTATGAATGAATTAAATCAGTTGTATCGTGAATTCCCTACTACTTTCAACTGGGCTACCCTGTCTGGTTAAATAAATGCAATAATTTGATTATCTAAAAAAAATGCTTGCATCTATACAGAACTTTTCAAATCCCTTATGGTACTTCAGCACTTTAAAGTCAGTGATAGACTTAATGGGTTAGGCAGCATATGTGAAGGCAAAGTTGTGGTTGATGACAAAATCCTAACTCAGGATGTGTATGTGTGTGTGTGTGTGGGGGGGTGATTTCAGTAGTTCATTTTACACAGACAATGGTGAGCGTGTGGAACACACTGTCAGGGTTTGTGGGCAGATACATTAGGAGCATTTAGGAGACTCTTAGATTGGCACATGGTTGATTGAAAAATCGAGGAAAATGTGAGGAGGGAAGGGTTAGATGGAGCTTAGAATAGGTTAGAAAATTAGAACAACATCATGGATCAAAGGCATGTACTGTGTTCTGTGTTTCAACCTGAAACACTGGCCATCATTTTGCCTTTACAGATACTGTGTTGAGTTCACACAGCAGTTTATCTTTTGTTCCAGATTTCAGTATCTGCGGTGTCTGGTGTCTTGACAAAAGCCAAATATATCTCTATGTATTTCAGTGATGCAGGAAATGTAGCTACTGTTCAAAAGAAACTCTCATAAAATCTCAGGTAGTTTGCTAGAAGGCAATGTGGGAGACTCTGAAGTCAGCTGAAAGAAGGTTCTATGCTCTGATGAAACCAAAATTGAGCTTTTAGGCTATCAGACTAAACGCCATGTTTAGCGTAAGCCAAACACCACACATCATCAAAAACATACCGTCCGTACAGTGAAGCGTGGTGGCTGAAACCTAGAGGAAAATCTAATACAGCCTGCAAGAGAACTCAACTTGAGAGAAGATTTGTTTTCTAGCAAGACAATGACCCAAAGCATAAGGCCAAAGCTACACAGGAATGGCTTAAAAACAGCAAAGTTAATGTGTAAAAATTTGTTTTCACTTTGGCACCAAGAGTGATCAATTCTGTTGATCAGAGTTAAAAAAGCCAAATTTGAATTTCTCACAAAGACCATCTTGAACAATCTGGCACTCTCAGGAATGTTGCCACTTCCTTCTAGGAACCATTGACCTGCACAAAACACTTCTTGCAGTGAAGGCTCTCCTTTGAATGGTATGCTGTTGCACCTTCCCTTGTGCCCTGCTCTGCAGCTCCCACCAAAACAAAACAAACTGGAAATCTGTTCCTGCCCAGTATTCCTGGATGTTTGGAAAGTTACAACAAGTATCCAGACAACCCGTGCTGGCTGACACCATATTCCTAAGTTGGACACTATTGCTCCTTATCCTTAGCCGCAGGCAAAACCCTCATAGTAGCGGAACACACTGTTTTTGCTTAAAACTGCTAAAATAAGTATGCCTCACAGCATAGCAGTCGAGATCTTACCTTGGGCATTACACTTGCTCCCTGTTCCTGTTGCATCCTGGTAAATCTCCTTTGCGTTCTCGGAGTAGAGAATCTCTAGAATTTATTATCCCAGAGGGTTGTGAAGGTGAATTCCTATGAGGTATTTAATGAAGAGATCGATACATTTTGCAAGATTAGGGAACTGAGAGGAATAGGGACTTCTCAAATATCTTTGAAAGAACACATATGCAAAATGTGGTGTCACAGTAAAACCTTACTAACAACGTTAGTAAGACCAAAGACATCAGAAAGGGTAAGATGAGGGAACACACACAAGTCCTCAGCAAGGGATCAGAAGTGGAAAAAGTGAGCAATTTCAAGTTCCTGGTTATCAACATCTCTGAGAATCTATCCTGGGCCCTTCGTATTGATGCAGTTACAAAGAGGGAATTACAGTGGCTAAATTTCATTAGGAGTTTGAGGAGATTTGGTGTGCACCAAAGACACTTGTAAATTTCTACAGATGTACTGTGGAGAGCATTCTAACTGGCTTCATCACCATCTGGTATTGGGGGGGGGGTGGCTACTGCACAGTATCAAAATAAGCTGCAGAAAGTTGTGTACTCAGTCCACTCTATCATGAGCAGCAGCCTTTGTAATATTTTGGACATCTTCAAGGAGTGATGCCTCAAAATGGTGGCATCCATCATTAAGGAACTCCATCACCCTGGACATGCCCTCTTCTCATTACTACCATCGGGGATAAGGTACAGGAGCCTGAAGGTACATGCTTAATGATTCAGGAACAGCTTCTTCCTCTTTGCCATCCGATTTCTGAATCTCTGCCATCTGAACCCATGAACACTACCTCACTACTTTTTTTTAAATTTACAGTTTTATTATTATATATTGTAATGTTCTGCTGCAAAACAACAAACTTCATAACATAAAATATGCCAGCGATACTAAAACTGATTTGGAAGTGAACTGTATTGAATTAATCCACACTGTCACTTCAGCAAACATCTAAATTAATTCGATCAATTTTACTCTGCTCTCGTTGGCGCTGAGGCTGGGGCTGTGTCATTCTCCAGCTGCTCCGAGCTTAGTGTCTGTGAGCTTTGCAGCAATTTGCTGCTCTATATGATGAACTCAGACTATGGACCTACTTTGGCTGCTCCAGGCTTCAGGTTTATGGGCTCAATTTTGTTCTGAATACTGATGCTTGCTTTATTGTTTGCATTTTGTTTCTTTCTCTCTGCGCATTGGGTGCAAGTCATTTTTTAAAATTTAGGTTCTTTCAGGTTTCTTGTTTTAATGCTGCCTGTAATACTCTCAGGTTGTATAATTTATACATACTTTGATAATAAATGTACTTTGAACTTGAACTTTGAAGTACTGTATGTATAACTTTGAACATGGCTGTCCTTTTATCCACTTGGCCTGTTTGCTCTTGAATTATTGTCTCTAAAAGCAATAGACTAATCAAATTATTACCAACTTAGACCTTAAGACAAAGGAGCAGAAGTTTGGCCATTCGGCCCATCAAGTCTGTTCCGCCATTTCATCATGATCTGATCCAATCTCCCCTTTAGTTTCATTCCCCTGCTTTCTCACCATCACCTTTGATGCCTTGACTACTCAGATACCTATCAATCTCTGCCTTAAATACACCCAATGACTTGGCCTCCACTGCTGCCTGTGGCAACAAATTCCATAGATTCACCACCCACTAGCTAAAAATTTTTTTTCGCATCTCTGTTCTGAATGGGCGCCCTGCAATCCTCAAGTCATGTCCTCTCGTACTAGACTCCCCCACCATGGGAAACAACTTCGCCACATCCACTCTGTCCATGCCTTTCAACATTCGAAATGTTTCTATGAGGTCCCCCCTCATTCTTCTAAACTCCAAGGAGTACAGTCCAAAAGCAGTCAAATGTTCCTCATATGTTAACCCTCTCATTCCCAGAATCATTCTAGTGAATTTTCTCTGAACCCTCTGCAATGTCAGCACATCCTTTCTTAAAAAAGGAGCCCAAAACTACAAACAGTATTCCAAGTGAGGTATTACCAGTGCCTTATAGAGCCTCAACATCACATCCCTGCTCCTATTCCTTTACTCCACTGAAATATCGACACATCGGATTTTGGCTTCTCTTTCTCAAATTTCACAGTGAACTCCTCTAGAAATGAATGCCAACATTGCATTCACCTTCTTCACCACTGACTCAGCCTGGAGATTGACCTTAAGGGTATCCTGCATGAGGACTCTCAACTCCCGTTGCATCTCAGAACTTTGAATTCTCTCCCCATTTAAATAATAGTTTGCCCGTTTGTTTCTTCTACCAAAGTGCATGACCGTTCACTTTCCAACATTGTATTTCATTTACCACTTCTTTGCCCATTCCCCCAATCTATCCAAGTCTCTCTGCAGACTCCGTTTCCTCAGCACTACTGGCCCCTCCACCTATCTTTGTATCATCAGCAAACTTAGCCACAAAGCCATCTATTCCATAATCCAAATCATTGATATACAACGTAAAAAGAAGCAGCCCCAACACGGACCCCTGTGGAACACCACTGGCAACCGTCAGCCAACCAGAATGGGATCCCTTTATTTCCACTCTCTGTTTCCTGCCAATCAACCAATGCTCTATCCATGTATGTAACTTCCCCATAATTCCATGGACTCTTATCTTCTTTAGCAGCCTCATGTGCAGCACCTTGTCAAAGGCCTTCTGAAAATCCAAATACACAACATCCACTGTATCTCCCTTGTCTAGCCTACTTGTAATTTCCTCAAAAAATTGCACTAGGTTTGTCAGGCAGGATTTTCCTTTAAGGAAACCATGCTGAGTTCTGCCTATCTTGTCATATGCCTCAGGTACTTCATAACCTCATCCTTGACAATCGACTCCAACAACTTCCCAACCACCGATGTGATGTCAAGCTAACAGATCTAGAATTTCCTTTTTGCTTCCTTGCCCCCTTCTTAAAAAGCGGAGTGACATTTGCAATCTTCCAGTCCTCCGGAACCATGCCAGAATCTATCGACTTTTGAAAGATCATTGTTAATGCCTCCGCAATCTCCACTGTTACTTCCTTCAGAACACGAGGGTGCATTCCATCTGGTCCAGGAGATTTATCTACCCTTAGACTATTCAGCTTCCTGAGTACTTTCTCTGTCGTAATTCCGACTGCACATATTTCTCTTCCCTGAAACCCTTGAATGTCCGGTATATTGCTGATGTCTTCCTCAGTGAAGACTGATGCAAAATACTCATTCAGTTCCTCCACCATCTCCTTATCTCCCATTACAATTTCTCCAGCATCATTTTCTATTGGTCCTATATCTACTCTCACCTGTCTTTTACTCTTTATATACTTGAAAAAGCTTTTAGTATCTTCTTTGATATTATTTGCTATTTTCCTTTCATAGTCCATCTTTTCCCTCTTAATGACCTTCTTAGTTTCCTTTTGTAAGCTTTTAAAAACTTCCCAAACTTCTGTCTTCCTACTAATTTTTGCTTCCTTGTATGCCCTCTCCTTTGCTTTTACTTTGACTTTGACTTCTCTTGTCAGCCACGGTTGCATCCTTTTTCCATTCGAAAATTACTTCTTCTTTGGAATATATCTCTCTTGCACCTTCCTCACTTCTCGCATAAACTCCAGCCACTGCTGCTCTGCCGTCCTTCCTGCTAGTGTCCCTTTCCAGTCAATGTTGGCCAGTTCCTCTCTCATGCCACTGTAATTTCCTTTACTCCACTGAAATATCGACACATCGGATTTCGGCTTCTCTTTCTCAAATTTCACAGTGAACTCAATCATGTTATGATCACCGTCTCCTAAGGGTTCCTTCACTTCCATCTCTCTAATCACTTCTGGTTCATTACTCAATACCCAATCTAGTACAGCTGATCCCCTAGAAGGCTCAACAACAAGCTGTTCTAAAAAGCCATCTCGTAGACATTCTACAAATTTTCTCCCTTGAGGTCCAGTGCCGACCTGATTTTCCCAATCCACCCGCATGTTAAAATCCCCTACAATTATCATAACACTGCCCTTCTGGCAAACCTTTTCTATTTCCTGTTGTAATTTGTAGTCCACATCACTGCAGTTGTTTGGAGGCCTGTAGATAACTGCCATCAGGGTCCTTTTACCCCTGCAATTTCTTAGCTCAACCCATAAAGATTCTGTACCTTCCGATCCTATGTCAACTCTTTCTAATGATTTAATATCATTTCTTACCATTAAAGCCACGCTACCCCCACTACCTACCTGCTTATCCTTCCGATACACCATGTATCCTTGAACGTTCAGCTCCCAGAGACATGCGTCCTTTAGCCACGTCTCAGTGATGGCCACAGTATCATACCTGCCAATCTGTAGCTGTACGACAAGATCATCCACCTTATTCCTTATGCTGCATGCATTTATGTATAACACCTCAATTTCAGTATTTGGTACTTTTTGCATTGATGGCACTGCAATGTTATCGCACTGCAACTCATCCCAATGGCTGCAAATTTGCTCCATCATCTGCCTGTCCTTCCTGACATCCTTACTACTCACTACCTTGGATCTATTTCTGTTTTCCCTCTCCTCCGCTCCATCATTCCAGTTCCCACCCCCCTGCCAAATTAGTTTAAACCCTCCCTAACAGGTCTATTAAACCTTCCCACCAGGATATTGGTCCCCTTAGGATTCAAGTGTAACCGGTCCTTTTTGTACAGGTCACACTTGCCCCAAAAGAGGTCCCAATGATCCAGAAACTTGAATACCTGCCCCCTGCTCCAATTCCTCAGCCATGCATTTATCCTCCACGTCATTCCATTCCTACTCACACTGTCATGTGGCACAGGCAGTAATCCCGAGATTACTACCTTTGCAGTCCTTCTTCTCAACTGCCTTCCTAACTCCCTATATTCTCCTTTCACCTCTTCCTCTTCCCTTTTCCTACCCATGTCATTGGTACCTATATGTAACACGACCTCTGGCTGCTCAAACTCCCACTTCAGGACATCTTGGATGCAATCAGAAACATCCCTGGACACTGGCATCAGGGAGGCAAACTACCATCCGGGACTCCTGATTGCTTCCACAGGATTGCCTGTCTGACCCCCTAACTATAGTAGTCCCCGATTACTACTGCCTTCCTCTTCCTTTCCCTACCCTTCTGAGCTACAGGGCTGGATTTTGTGCCAGAGGCACGGCCACTGTTGCTTCCCCCAGGTAGGCTGTTCCCCCCCCAACAGTACTCAAACAGGAGTACTTATTGTCAAGGAGTACAGCCACTGGTGTACTCTCTAGTACCAGACTCTTCCCCTTCCCTCTCCTGACTGTGACCCATTTCTCTGTCTCCCGTGGCCCCGGTGTGACCACCTACCTGTAACTCCTCTCTATCAACTCCTCCCTCTCCCTGACCAGATGAAGGTTATCGAGCTGCAGCTCCAGTTCCCTAACACGGTCCCTTAGGAGCTGCAGCTCAGCACACCTGGCGCAGATGTGGACGTCCGGGAGGCTAGGAGACTCCAGGACCTCCCACATCCGACACCGGGAACAACAAGCTGCCCTCACACTCATTCTTCCCCCTTTCCTCAAATAACAGGAAAAACTGAAACCTAAACCTACCTTGCCTCACCCGCTTCTGCCTACGCCTGTTAAGCCAAAGCCCTTAAGCCTACACCCTGCTCCCGGCTCTCTCCACTGCCCGCAAACGACGCTGCCTGCTGTTTAAGACTGTGTCCTTTTTAAATCTTCCCTGCTTCACTACCCAACGTCACACGCCTGCACACTCCTGACTCTCTTGACTCTGATGAGAAGAAAAAATCAAAATGGCTCCCGCCGCACTCCCGTTCTGATCCTCCGACTTCCTTCTCAAAAAATTGCTGCTGCTTCAAAGAAGAAATGGGCATTTGACAATAGACAATAGACAATAGGTGCAGAAGTAGACCATTTGATAGTTGGAAGACCTCAAAGCTCTACGTTTCTTTCTGGACACCAGACCTAACCAGTTCCCCTCCACCAACACTCTCCTCTGCCTAGCAGAACTTGTCCTCACTCTCAATAATTGTTCCTTTGAAGACTCTTACTTCCTTTAAACAAAAGGTGTAGCCATGGACATTCGCATGGGTCCCAGCTATGCCTGCCTTTTATTTGGCTTTGACTCTGTTCCAAGCCTAACTGGTATCACTCCTCAACTTTTCCTACACTGCATCCTGCACCCATGCGGAGCTCATGAAATTCATCAACTTTGCCTTCAACTTACACTCTGCCCTCAAATTTACCTGGTCCATTTCCAACACTTCCCTCCCCTTTCTCAATCTCACTGATTCTATCTCTGGAGACAGCTTATCTACTGATATCCTTTATAAACCCACTGATTCACACAGCTACCTGAACTCTACCTCTTTCTATCCTGTTGCTCGTAAAAATGCCATCCACTTCCCTCAACTCCTCAGTCTCCACTACATCTGCTCTCAGGATGAGGCTTTTCATTCCACAACTAAGGAGATGTCCTCCTTCTTTAAAAAAAGGGGCTTCCCTTCATCCACCATTAATGCTGCCCTCACCCGCATCTCTTCCATTTCGTACATGTCAGCCCTCGCCCCATCCTCCCATCACCTCAGCAGGGATAGGGTTACTCTTGACCTCACTTGCCATCCCACCAGCCTCCACGTCCATCTCATAATTCTCTGTAATTTCCACCATCTCTAACGAATCCTACCATGAAGCACATCCCTCCTTCCCCCTTTCTGCTTTCTACAGGGAACGCTTCTTGCGTGTCTCCCTTGCCCATTCATCCATCCCCACTGACATTTATCTTTGCAAAGTGCCACTTCCGCCCCTACACCACCTCCCTCACTACCATTCAGGACCCCATACAGTCCTTCCAGGTGAGGTGACATTTCACCTACGAGTCCGTTGGGGTCATATACTGTGTCCGGTGCTCCCGGTGTGGCCTCCTGTATATTGGTGAGACCTGATGTAGATTGGGAGACCACTTCACCGAGCACCTACACTCCATCCACTAGAAAAAGCAGGATCTTCCATGGCCAGCCATTTTAATCCATTTCCCGTTCCCATTCCATCATGTCAGTCCATGCCCTCCTCTACTGACGTGACGAGTCCACACTCAGACTGGAGGAGCAAAACTTCATATTCCGTTTGGGTAGCCTCCAACCTGACAGGCATGAACATCGATTTCTTGAACTTCCGTTAATGCCCCCCCTTCACCACTCCCCATTCGGAGTTGCCCCTCTCACCATATCTACTTAACTGCCCATCACCTCCCTCTGGTGCTCTTCCCTCTCTTCCATAGTCTTCTGTCCTCTCCTATCAGATTCCCTCTTTTCCAGGCCTTTATCTTTCACCAATCAATTTCCCAGCTCTTTACTTCATCCCTCCCCCTCTCCTGGTTCCACCTATCACCTACTACTTTGTATTTCTTTCCCCACTATCTTACTCTGACTTCTCACGTTTTTTTCCTCCAATTCTGATGAAGTGTCTTAGCCTGAAACGTCAACTGTTTACCATTTTCCAGAGATGCTGCCTGGCCTGCTGAGTTCCTCCAGCATTTTGTGAATGTTGCTTGGATTTCCAGCATCTGCAGATTTTTTAATGTTTGTGATCTGATAGTTGGTGTAGACTTGATGGGCTAGAGAGCCTATTTCAATGATGTGGCTCTCTGATCTAGCACTGCTCATCCTCTGAATCTATGAAATTATCTCCGTATATCAGGATGCAGGATCAAAGCACCAATATCTCGGCAACAAAGGGTAGATCCCATCCAGACTGGGTGACAGACTCTTAAAGTGCCAACACCATTTCTGTCTGCTTAATCTCATTCAGAAACATAGCAACCTCCTGACTCACCATAACTTTTGTGATCCTTTGTTTTGATACAGATGAATATTTGAACCAATATGCTTTTAAACAAATAGATTAAAAACCTTTGAAATTAAATAAGTTGATCAGACACAATGAACCACTAATTACCCAGCTTCAGACATAAAAAACCTGAACATCAGTAACTGAATGCCTTTTGCTTTAATGAGGAAGGATTTATCTCTTATTGTTTCAATTTGACGAACTCAGAGCTAACCTATGTGCCTGTTCTGATCCATTCCACAGAATCATAGTCATAGAACACTACAGTACAGAAACAGCCCTTCAGCCTTTCTAATCCATGTCAAATTATTAATCTGTCTTGTCCCATCGACCTGCACCTGGACTGTAGCTTCCATACCCCTCTCATCCATGTACCTATCCACATTTCTCTTAAAAGTTGAAGTTCAATCTGCATATACAACTTCCACTGGCAGCACATTCTACACTGTCACCACTCACTGAATGAAGAGCATCTTCCTCATGTTCCACTTAAACATTTCACCTTTCACCTTTAACCCAAGACCTCTCGTTCTAGTCTCACCCAACCTCAGTGGGAAAAAAGGCTTGCTTGAATTTTCTCTATCTGTACACCTCATTATTTTGTATACCTCTATCAAATCTTCCCACGTTCTCCTATACTGTAAGGAATAAAGTCCTAACCTATTCAATCTTTCCCTGTAACTCAGGTTCTCAAGTCTTCGCAATACTCTTTCGCAATTTTCTCTGCATTCTTTCAGGCTTATTGACATCTTGCCTGTAGACTGGTGACCAGAACTGCACACAATACTCCAAATTTGGTTTCATTTAATGTCTTATACAACTACAACATAATATCCCAGCTCCAGAACTCAATACTTTGGCCTATGTACCAAAGACTTTCTATTAATGTGTATCCAAATCCTCCTGAAATATTTGGTATCCAAACCCTTTATCCAGTCCTGCTGAGGAGGCTCAGCCTGAAATGTTGACTATACTCTTTTCCACAGACATTGACAGGCATCCTGAGTTCCTCTAGCATTTTGTGTGTGTTGCTCTCGATGTGTATTGCCACTGTCAAGGTATTGTGGATCTATATTTCCTGTTCCCTCTGTCCTGCCATACTAATTGTTCAAGCCCCAACATGGTTTGTCTTCCCAAAGTGCAACATTTCACAGTTCTCTGCATTAAATTCCATCCGCCATTTAATAAGCTATGTTTCCAAATGGTCCAGATCCCACTGCCAGCTTTAATAGCCTTCCTCACCCTCAATCTTGGTGCCAATGAGGGAATAAGCTCTACGGAGCCTACAATTTGGAAACATCAGTGCCCAGGAATGGAAAGCCTACAAAAAAGTACTGGATACAGCCCAGTCCATCACAGGAAAAGCCCCTTCATCTATAAGAAATGCTGCCACAAGACAGCAGCATCCATCATCAAGGACTCCCACCATCTAGGTCATGCTGTCTTCTCACTGCTGCAATCAGGAAGGAGGTTCAGGAGCCATGGATCCCACAGCACCAGGTTTGTGAACAGTTATTAGCATTCAAGCTCCTGAACCAGTGTGGATAACTTCACTCAGCACAGCCCTAAACTATTCCACAACCTATGAACTCACTTTCAAGGAATTCACAATGCATGTTCTAAGTATTATTCATGTATTTACTTACTTTTTCATTGTATTTGCACATTGGTTGTTTGTCAGTCTTTGTGTGTAGCTTTTTATTGATTCTTTTGTCTGTCTTTGTTCTATCTTGAATCCCTGTAAGAACATTAATCTCAGGGTAGTATTTGGTGACATACGTACTTTGATAATAAATTTAATTTGAACATTGAGGATTTGAATCTAATCATTTTTTTCTTCAATCTGTTAATGCTGTAACATTATTGTGAGATTACATCTTCAAATAAGAAACTATGAACAATACAAAATGAAGAAAACAAATTACTTAGGTGCAATCATCTCCATTTTACTGGAGAACTGATTGCAAAGTGAGCTCTACCTTGCTTTTGTTGAGCAATTGCGATGGTTTATGCATTTCCAGTTTCCCTGTCAAAAAAGTTGAACAGGTATAGATCAGTTTGTTTCATTTAACTCATGCCTCATGCTGCTGTCTGGCAGGAGTGCAACAAGAAAGCTGCTGTAGGCTAAAATGCTCCTTGCAGAAAGGACGCTGGAAGATGAAGCAGGGAGCTAATGGAATTTGATTGATGACCAGACAGTTTAATGCTTCTTCCAAAAGATGATTCATTGGGCTGAAAGTTACTAGAATTTTCCCGTAATGACACTCATCAGGTCAGGCAGCCACCATGGAAAGGGAAACAATGTTGTAAGGCAGAGACTCTGTTTCCCTGTAACAAAAGATGTTCTGCAGATGCTGGAACTCCCAAGTAACACAAACAAAATGGTGGAGGAATTCAGCAGGTCAGGCAGCATTTATGGCAAGGAATAAAAACATAAAGCATCTGTGGAAAAGAGTCTTAGTGAATGTCTTGGCATGAATTATCAGCTCCTTATTCCTTTCCATAGATGCTGCCCAACCAGTTGAATTCCTGTAGCATCTTGTGTGTGTTGCTGTTTCTCTTTCTACAGGAATCATCTTCTGGCCTGCTGAGAATCTTTTGTTATTATGTCAGATCTGTGGTTGTTTATACTGACTGATTATTAAAATAGTGTGATTATAGTCCGACAAGTTTACATACTTTCCATTGTATAAATCAAAATCTAATAAGCTTATTTAAAATATGGCAAACACAATGCTTGGAGACTGAAAAAGTGGGTTATAGAGTCATACAAAATTACAGCACAGAAACAGACCCTTTGGGCCATCTAGTCCATGCCGAACCATTTAAACGGCCTACTCCCTTCAACCTACACCAGGACGATAGACCTCCATTCCCCTGTATCCAGGTACCTATCCAAACTTCTCCTAAACATTGAAATCGAGCTGACATGCACAACTTGAGCTGACAGCTTGTTCCACTCTCTCACGACCCTCTGTGTGCAGAAGTTTCTCCTCATGTTCCCCTTCAACTTTTTACCTTTCTCCCTTAACCCTTAACCCCGACCTCTGGTTGTAGTCCCACCTAACCTTAGTGGAGAAAAGGCTGCTTACATTTATGCTGTCTGTACCCTTCTGTTGAGGAGTGGGAATGAATTTGAGTTTTGTATCATTGTTCAATAATCACAAATTCTTAGTAATGAAAATCATAAAGTTGCACATAAAAATTAGAAGAATGAAAGATGATCTCATTGAAAGGTGCAGATTCTTAGAGAATCAACAGGTTTGATGCAAGCACTTACCTGCTGACTGAAGAGAATAGAACTGGAGGTAATAGATTTAGAAGGAGGTGTAGGTCATTTTCGACAAATATCAAATATTTTCTTCAATAATAGGGATATGACTCTTTGGAATTCTCCACCTCAGAGGATTATGAAGATTTAAGGAATGAGCTCATTTCCAAATACTGATCAATATACATCCAGTGGCCACTTTATTAGGTACGCATGTACCTAATAACTTGCTCATTAATGTAAGTAACTAATCAGCCAATCATGTGGCAGCCACTCAGTGCATAAAAGCATACAGACATAGTCAAAAGGTTCAGTTGTTGTTCAGACCAAATATTACAATGGGGAAGAAATGTTGTTTAAATGAATTCGACCGTTGAATGATTGTTGGTGCCAGACAGCATGGTTTGATTATCTCAGAAACTGCTGAACTCCTGGGATTTACACGTACAACAATCTCTAGAGTTTACGGAGACTGGTGCAATAAAACAAAAAACATCCAGAGAGTAGCAGTTCTGTGGTAGAAACTGCCTTATTAATGAGAGAAGTCAAAGGCCAGAGTGGTTCAAGCTGACAGGATGGTGACAGTAACTCAAATAAACATGTTACAATACTCATTTGCAAAAGAACATCTCTGAATGCACAACATGTCAAACCTTGAAGATGATGTGCTGCAGCAGCAGAAGAGCACACCGGACCCCACTCCTGCACCTAATAATGTGGGCATTGTGTGTATTTCTGCCTGTAAGAGAAACAAGGTGCATGGTCATGAAGCAGGGAAATTGTGCTTGAGGCAGTTGTTCAGCCATGATCTTGTTGAATAGGGCTACTCAACTTGTTTCTTGTATCGTACAATATCATACGTATTAAATGTAAACATGACAGTAGATAGGCAGCTAAGACATTAACATGGTGCGCTTTGAACAGATATGGTCATCTGGCAAAATCATGGATTAGTGTTGTAATCCTGTTGGCAGTTAATGTGAGGTATGGACGGCCTATGTTATACTAATCATCAAATAAAAATTAAATCTTAATGAAAGGAATATGTAAGTGAAGTAAGTGAATGGTTTATTTATAAAATAATGGAAAGGATGCCTATCGAATGCATCAAGGGTTAAGGAGTATGCTGCGATTCTTGACTCCATCTTTTACTCTGGGTATCCTTTCCCCTTTTCAACACTGATGAATTCGAATACTTGGAACAATCCAAAGAGCATCAAAATACATGACAGATAACAATTGAACATTGTTATAAATTCTTATTCAGGTGAAATCTTCAAAAAAACTTAAATGGGGAATCAAAAAGCTCATTTAAAACCTTTTTAGCCTGGATCACCCCTTCTGATTTTTCTGTTGCCAAAAACACAATGAAGGTAATAGCTCTGAATAATTGTTTTGAAGATTTTTTTCCCAGATATTAAACACATTTTCAGTCAATTGACAAGATCATGTTTAACTCTAGTCAAATAATAGAGCAAGATATAGTTAATTAAATAGATCTATTATATGACGTTAAATGGATCTATTATTTGACGTGTTGTGATATTTTAATATTGCAGCTATTAGTAGACGATGATAAATATAAACAGTGCCCTCCCTTCTTCCTTACATATTACTCCTGAAGATTGCTACTGTCATTTCCATATTCAAGGTCAACTTATCCATTTGGCTTTGAGAATAATAGCATTTGATCATTAGAATTAATGGTGAGCATCAGTATTACCTGCGAGCATTAATGTAAACCATATTGTCTTCTTGTGTGCCACAATGGCTTGCCGGTTTATATAATGAAAGCTGTTGTTACTTTGCAATTCATTACTGAAAGGTTCATATCAAAGACTAAAGTTATTCAGACATTGGCATTACATTATCAGCTACATTGCGAGCAGAGACAATCAAATCGAGAGAGTTACTTACACAAATATGCACAAGGAAGCCATCTCAATCATTACTCTGCTGCGGACTCTCATACTGCCTGAGCAATGTATCCATGACAACCAGATTTGCAGCTCTTTCCACCCGGCACACAGTCTGCCTTCATTCTGATGTGCAGTTTTGGTCTCAGCTCATGTCCCCTCTCTCATATTAGCCCTCAGCCTTCCAAACCACCTCTCACTTGAAGCAAACTCCAAAATGTAGTCGGCACCTTGAACTGCACACAGCCCCCCCCCCCCCAACCCATTATACTTGAGACCATACCTAACTTTCCCTCTTGGTATTGACTACAGCTGGTCATCTGTCATGGGATTAGCTCAAGAAGGAGCAGTAACAGTGTGGAAGGAGACAATCCTGCCTGTTGTGTCCATGTAAGAAGAATCCCGATTGTCTCGGTACCCGGCTCTGCTTCAGATCCTGATGCTGAATCCGATTTATTTACCACATGAACTGTACATTGAAACATATAATGGAACATGTCAGTCACAGCCAACCGACTCAAGGATGGGCTGGAGGCAGCCTGAAGTGTCGCTGCACATTCTGGTGCCAACAGAGCATGCCCACAATGCATGGCAGAACAATACAAAACACAAAAGTCATACCAAGCATAAAATCAGCAAGAGCAAGACAAGAAGCAAGCTCAGTTTCTCTCCACCTCCCCCCCCCACCCATACACACACAGTCCTCTGACCTCCCTCCCACTCATACACACACAGTCCTCTACTCCGACCTCCCTCCCTCCCACTCATACACACACAGTCCTCTACTCTGACCTCCCACTCATACACACACAGTCCTCTACTCTGACCTCCCTCCCTCCCACTCATACACATACAGTCCTCTACTCTGACCTCCCTCCCTCCCACTCATACACACACAGTCCTCTACTCTGACCTCCCTCCCACCCACTCACACACACACACAGTCCTCTACTCTGACCTCCCTCCCTCCCACTCATACACACACAGTCCTCTACTCTGACCTCCCTCCCACCCACTCACACACACACACAGTCCTCTACTCTGACCTCCCTCCCACCCACTCATACACACACAGTCCTCTACTCTGACCTCCCTCCCACCCACTCACACACACACACACAGTCCTCTACTCTGACCTCCCTCCCACCCACTCACACACACACACACAGTCCTCTACTCTGACCTCCCTCCCACCCACTCATACACACACAGTCCTCTACTCTGACCTCCCTCCCTCCCTCCCACCCATACACACACACAGTCCTCTACTCCAGGACAGGACATCCTGTCCCACCTTTGCACATACACAGTTCTTTACTCTAATCTCAGGACAGGACGTCCTGTCCCACCCTTGCACATAAACAGTCCTCTAATGCCAGGCCAGGCCAGGTCATCTTCAGTCTTCAACCTCTTCCCATAGTCCTGCAAAGTCTATTCTTTCAAAAACACATCCAGCTCCTTTTTGAACACTACAAAGGAATCTGCTTTAATTACTACACCTGACAGTGCATTCCAGACCATAATCACTCATAGTATAAAAGCTTTTCCTCTTGTGACTTTGAGTTCTTTTGCCCATCACATTCATTTTACATTCCCTGGTCCTTAATATCTATTTACTTTGCATATATTGTTTATCAGGAGAACTGCCCTAGTGTCTCCAGTCCATTGGCATAACTAATTTTAGGAAATCTCTTCTGCATCTTCTCCAAAGCATTTACACCTTTCCTAAATTTTAGTATCTAGATCTGAGCATAATATTCCATTTGCATCTTAACTGTGTTTATTAAATTTGATCACAATTTCCATGTATTTGTATCCTGAGCTCCTCACTCTAGGCCAGCATTGCATTAGCATATAGAACTGTGCCCAAATTTCACCTGCCATCTATCTGACAATTCCATTGGCCCATCTGTGTCTCCTTGAACTGTTTTACACCTGAAGGTTATTGAATTCTCCACATTTTGTGTCACAATTTGGAAATTGGGCTCTTTTACATCCAAGTTATTAATGTATAATCAAACAGTTTTACAAATCAGTGGCCACTTTATTTGGTACACCTCTATCTAATAACTTAGTCATTAATGCAAGTATCTAATCAGCCAATCATGTGACAGCAACTCAATGCATAAAAGCATGCTGACATGTTCAAGAGTTCAGTTATTGTTCGGAGCAAACATCAGAACGGGGAAGAAATTTAATCTAAGTGACTTTGATCGTGGAATAATTGTTGGTGGCAGAGGGGGTGGTTTGAGTATCTCAGAAACTGCTGATCTCCTAGGAATTTCATGAACAACAGTCTCTAGAGTTTACAGAGAGAGGTGCAAAAACTTTGAAGTGGATGAGCTACAGCAGTAGAAGATCAGGAACATACTCTCCATGACCACTTTATTAGGTAATTTGGATGATGCTGGTATCTTCTGTTCCTACACCTTATGGTCTATGTCTTCAGATTCAGATTGCGAATCATTTATTTATCATATGTACCACAAAACATACAGTGAAAAGCATCATTTTGTGATAACAACCAGCACAGCCTAAGGATGCTCTGAGGCAGACTGCACGTGCTCCGTCACATTTTGGTGCCAACACAGCATGTCCACAATGCTCAGCAGAAAAACACAGAAAACACCAAATTAGAACACAACAAGCAACAAAATAACACCACCAAAAACAAACCCTTTTGATACCTCACACCGACCCACACGCACAGTCCTCCAATACTAGGACAAGCCTCTGGGTCTCCAGTCACCTGTCCACGTTGCTGGCCTTCAAATGCACAGCAGAGGCCTAGACTCTGGCCTGACCTCTAACTCCTCCACATCCTGTCCCTAAGCACTGATCTGATCCAAAACTCCCCCCTCTGTC
The DNA here is from genome assembly GCF_030144855.1 of Hypanus sabinus. Lineage (NCBI taxonomy): Eukaryota > Metazoa > Chordata > Chondrichthyes > Myliobatiformes > Dasyatidae > Hypanus > Hypanus sabinus. The sequence continues at coordinate 171,239,551 of NC_082708.1, read as the reverse complement.
CCTGTCTTAAGTTTTAAAAAGTATCACTAAAGGAAAGAGGAGAGGTGGAAAAGTTTAGAGAAGGAACAATGAGAGTTCAGGACCTTGACATCTGAAGTGTAGCAGACAATTAAGCCATGACTGAATGAAGGCATCCAGAAATGAAGAATTTCACAATTTGGAGTTGTATTGCAACACATAACTCTATCTAGGCCTTTGAACATTTGATAGGGTTCAATGAGACTGCGTCCTCATCCTTCCAAACTCCAGCAAGTACAGGCCCAGATCCATCTGCCCTGCCACTGCTGTTAAGCATCCTTCATTGTTCACGTTTGGTCTGGAATTCCCCCTTCACCCATGAGCTGTATTTCTGGAGATTGTACCTGGACCTCGTGTAACTTTCTTAATCACCAGATTTGAATGCCTCTGAACTAGCCCATAGCAGATTGTGGATCTCATGGTTCATCCAGAGCTTCTGCTCGGGGGGAGACTCTGAATGAATCGGATGACCCTTTAAGTGTGATCAGTAGTTTTAATCTCACCCAACCTCAGTGGAAAAAGCCTGTCGGTATTTACGTCTATAGCTGTCATCTTTTTATATAGCTCTATCAAATCTCCCCTCAATCTTCAACATTACAGGGAATGAAGTCCTAACCTTTTCAAACTTTCGCTATAAATCAGGTCCTCAAGACTGGCAACATCCTTGTAAAGTTGTAAAAAAAATTGTCCTAAAGCAGGGTGTTGGCCTGAAATGTCAGTTGTTTGATCATTCCATGGATGCTGCCTGACCTGCTGAGTTCCTCCAGCATTTTGTGTGTGTGTGTTTCCTTGTACTTTTCTCTGTACTCTTTTAATCTTATTTACATCTTTCCTGCAGGTACAGTAGGTGACCAAAACTGCACACAATACTTCAAATTAGACCTCAGCAATGTCTTATACAACTTCAATGTAACATCCCAACTCTTGTTCTCAGTACATTGATTTATGAAAGCCAAACACCTCATAGAGAGTGACTGGAGTTGAACCATGATCGTTGGTGCTGTGACGTGTTATGCTAACCACTGTGCTGGCATGCCAGTCACCTCAACATCTCCACATCATGTGCTCTGTTTTTTTTCATTTGCTGCAAGATGTTACTTGTCTTCCCTCTTTTAACTTCATATCACATATGTATGCACAGACACACACACACAGACACAGAGGAAATTGACTCATCTGTTAGCCACTGACCTTCTCAACTCAAATTTTCCTTCCACGAGCATTCCGTTCAGCTGAGAATATCCCGAGAAACCTTTTACAAAGCCGTTTTTTTTTTCCTGTTAATGAAATTCTAGGACAAAAGCCCTCTCAGATATTGTGAAAATAAAAGAAAATGCAGATGATGGAAGTCCGAAATAAAAACAGAAAATGCTGTGGTTTCTCGGCAGCTCAGGCCCGATGGATGGGAAGAGAAAGATGATTAATGCTTCATATCAAAGAACTGAGGGATACGGAAGACTGTTGTCCATAACACAATGGAATAGATGGGACAAAGATCCTGTATCTGCACTGTAGTGCTCTATGATTCTATGACTCATTCCTTGTGGTGTGATCTCCAATGTCCCGCAGGCACACATATTAAAAAGTTATGCTTCGGATATCTTGTCACATCCAATGAATATATTTGTTTTTGAGAACTCAAAAGTAAACCCAAAACTCAAGCCATCTTCCCATGCAGATCCAGAGAATCTGTAACGTCTACTTTCTGTGCCTGGAGTAGTGGGTTCATCAATTCACAAACAAGACAAAATCTGCAGATGTAAATCCAAGCAACACACACAAAATGCTGGAGGAACTCAGCATACCAGGCAGCATCTATGGAAAAGAGCATAGTCCAGGTTTCCGGTCAAGACCTTTCATCTGGACTGAAGAAAAAAGATGAGGAGTCAGGGTTAACAGGTGGGGGAAGCAGAGGATGAAAAACATGGTGATAGGTAAAAGTGCGAGGGGGAGGGGTGAAGTAAAGAGCTGGAAAGTTGATTGGTGAAAGAGATGGAGGGCAGGAGAAGGGGGAATCTGATAGGAGAGGGCAGAAGGTCATGGAAGAAAGAAAAGGGGGAGCAGCACCAAGGGAGGTGATGGGCAGGCAAGGAGATAAGGTGAGAGAGGGAAAAGGGAATGGGGAATGGTGAAGAGGGAGGGGGAGGGTTGCATTACCAGAAGTTGATGCCATCAGGCTGGGGGCTACCCAGACAGAATAGAAAGTTGCTCCTCCAACCTGAGTGTGGCCTCATCATGACAGTAGAGGAGGCCATGGACTGACATGTCAGAATGGGAATGAGAAGTGGAATTAAAATGGGTGGACACGAAGATCGCACTTTTTTCTGGTGGACAGAGTGTAGGTTCTTGGTAAAGTGGTCTCCCAGTCTACGTTGGGTCTCACCAATATACAGGAGGCCACACCAGGAGCACCAGATACAGTATATGACCCCAACAGATTTACAGGTGAAGTGTTGCCTCAACTGAAAGGACTGTTTGTGGCCCTGAATGGAAGTGAGAGAGGAGGTGTAGGGACAGATGTAGCACTTGTTCTGCTTACAAGGATAAGTGCTGTGAGGGAGATTAGTAGGGAGGGACAAATGAATAAGGGAGCCACGTAGGAGGCGATACATGTGGAAAGCAGAAAGTTGGCAGGGAGGGAGAAATTAGGGAGTTTAATGTAAGGGAACCCTTCAGAGGCACTGATCATAATATGATTGAATTCATACTGCATTTGAGAGGGAGAAGAATAGTCAAATGTATCAGTATCAGAATCAAATAAAGGGAATTACAGAGGCATGAGAGAGGAGCTTGCCCAGGTGGACTGGAAGAGGATACTGGTGGGGATGACAGCAGAGTAGAGATGGCTGAAGTTTCTGGGAATAATTTACAGGGCGCATGATAGATATATCCCACAGAGGAAATAGTGCTCAAATTGGAGGGTAGGCAATCATGGCTGATAAAGGAAGTTAAGGATTGCATGAAAGCCAAGGAAAGGGCATATAAGGTAGCAAAAGTGAGTGGAAAGTTGGATGATAGGAAGTTTAAAATCCAACAAGAAAAGCTGTGAGGAGGGAAAAGATGAAATATGAGGGCAGACTAGCCATTAATATAAAGCAGGATACTGAAAGCTTTTTCAGTTATATAAAGGGTAAAAGGGAGATGAGAGTTGATATTGGACCACTGGAAAATGATGCTGGTAAGGTTGTAATGGGGGACAAAGAAATGACAGATGAACTTAAAGGGACTTTGCATTCGTCTTCACTGTGGAAGACACTAGCAGTGTGCCAGAGGTCCGTGAGTGTCAGGGAGCAGGAGTGAGCGCCATTGCTATTACAAAGGAAGAAGTGCTAGGCAAACTCAAAAGTCTTAAAGTGGATAAGTCACCTGGACCAGTTGGACTACGTCCCAGAGTCCTGAGAGAGGTTGCTGAAGAGATAATGGATGCATTGGTCAGGACCTTTTAAGACTCTCTTGATTCTGGCATGGTCCCAGAGGACTAGAAAATTGCACATATTACTCCACTCTTTAAGGAAGGAAGGAAAGCAAAAGAAAGGAAATTATAAGCCAGTTAGCCTATCCTCAGATTTCAGAAGGCATTTGTTAAGGTGCCACACATGAGGCTGCTTAAGAACATTAAATCCTATGGCATTACAGGAAAGATACTGGCACAGATAGTGGAATGGCCAACAGGCAGGAGGCAGAGAGTGGAAATAAAAGGAGCCTTTTCTGGTTGGCTGTCAGTTACTAGTGGTGTTCCTCAGGGGTCAGGGCAGTGGATCAGGGATCCAAATGCAGACCCAGTACTGAGCACACAGGGATATTAATCAAGTAACAAATCCTAAGGTGCAAATAAAGTTGGCATCAAAGTTCAGGCAGAGATCAAAACATACAGAGAAATCCAAAAACCAGAACAGGGAAACAGGCAGAGTCAATATTCAGACAGAGTACATGCTGGAAAGACTCAAGAAAATTCACTGGCACAATCTGGTAACAAACAGGTGAAAACACAGGACTGAAATACACTGAACAATAAACAGAGAGGCAGATGATAGGTGGAGCATAATGAGACACAAGTAGCAGCAAAACAGGTAATAATGAGAAACAGATGAGAGGCAGAGTACTCAGTAATACAGGGGCTGGAGTAGGGCAGGGGCAGGAGCAGGAGCAGAAGCAGATGGCAATACAAAACTACAGACTGACGGCTAGGGGAAAAAAAACACACAAAAAGTCAAAGTTCAACTGGAGGTACTTTTCACAGTTTGTCAGTGATCTAGATAATGGAATTGATGGCTTTGTGACAGTTCCCAGATGATACAAAAATAGGTGGAGAGGTAGGTAGTGCTGAGGAAGAAATGCAATTGCAGTAGGGAATACACAATTTGGAAGAATGGCCAACAATGTGGCAGATGGAATGCAGTGAGGGGAAATGTATGGTTATGCATTTTGGTAAAAGGAACAATAGTATGGATATTATCTAAATGGGGAGGAGTTTCAAACATCAGACGTGTAGAGGGACTTACGAGTCCTTGTGTAAGACTCCCAGAAGGCTAGTTTACAGGTTGAGTCTGTAGTAAAGAATGCATATGTAATGTTGGCATTTATTTCAAGTGGAATAGAATCTAAAAGCAAGGAGATAATGGTGAGCCTTTCTAAGACACTAGTCAGGCCACACTTGGAGTATTATCAACAGTTTTAGTCATTTCATTTTAAAAAAAACAGGACAGAGAATCTGTTGCTTTAGTTGCCTGTACATGTCTCAGCTCACACCCTGCAGGGTTTACCATCTCCCATCAGCAAACGGATGAGCAATAAATGAGGTTCTGACATTCAGATCCGCTGTTAGAATAAAGGAATCCCATCAATCATACAGCTGAAACAGGAGCATCTTGCTTTTGTTGGCTGTTTAGTCAGCTCACTGAAATGGAAGTTATTTCAATTACTGAATCATGTCAGTGCAAGACCGTGAACAAGAAAAAAAACGAGCGGCAAATGGTAGTGCTTTTACTAGATCAGGAGTTTATTCAGCTCTATGTTTATTACAGGCAATAGCTAAGAGGTACTGTAGGTCGCAGCCCGTGGAGTTTCTTTGCCAGAGGTGACATTGTATTCACTTCTCTCTGGTTTCCATGTGGTGTTTGTGTCCTTGCAGATCCTTCTCCTGCATGTTTAGCACTTTCCCCCAAATCCTCAGTAAAATTGATATCCATATATGGTCTTAAATAGAGTCCAGTAGGTTCAATTCACTTCACTGATCAAAATAGATCTCCACTTTTAGGATCCATACAGTCTGGCATCTCATAATAGATTTACTGTTATGTACCATTATCAGAGATACTTTGTCTTCTCAAAGAGCAGGGACTCCTTGATGATCCTACTTTTACCACTTTTAGAGAAGAACTACCCTCACTGTCCCTATTCAATGGTTTCTGCTCTCCCTAAGATACAGCCACTCCAGTTCCAATCCCATTCTTCTTGCAGGCCTCCAGTCTCAGGAACAATTGCTCATATTTTTGCCAATTCAAGATCATGAGGCATAGAAACATGCAGCCAACGACTCTGCTCCACCATTCCATCATGGCTGATTCATTATCCCTCTCAACCCCATTCTCCCTGTAACCTTAGACACCCTTACTAATCATGAATCTGTCAACCTCTGCTTTATACAGTGCCTATAAAAAGTATTCAGCCCACCGCCCTGGAAGGTTTCATGTTTTATTGTTTTATAACATTGAATCACAGTGATTTAATTTTGCTTTTTTGACACTGATCAACAGAAAAAGACTCTTTAGTGTCAAAGTGAAAACAGATTTCCAAAAAGTGATCTAAATTAATTTCAAATATAGAACACAAAATAATTGATTGTATAAATATTCGCCCCCTTTAATATGACACACCAAATTATCACTGGTGCAGCCAATTGGTTTAGAAGTCATTGGTTAATTGGAGATCATCCTGTGCAGTCAAGGTTTTACAATTGATTGTCATTAAAATTCACCCATATCTGGAAGGTCTAACTATTGGTGAATGGGTATCCTGGCAAAAACTACTCCATGAAGACAAAATGACACTTAAAGCAGCTCTGTGAAAAGGGTATTGAAAAGCACAAGTTAGGAGATGGATCCAAGAAAATTTCAAGTCACTGAATATCCCTTGGAGTACAGTTCAGTCAATCAAGAAATGGAAAGAATATGGCACAGCTGTAAATCTCACTAAAGCAGGCTGTCCTCTAAAACTGAATGACAGCGGAAGAAGGAGATTAGTTAGGGAGGTTACCAACTGACCTATGACAACTCCAGAGGGTTTACAGGCTTCAGTGGCTGAGATGGGAGAGACTGTTGCCCAGGTGCTTCAATGGTCTCAGCTTTATGGGAGAGTGACAAAGAGAATGCCACTGTTGAAAAGAAACTCACGTAAATTCTCGGCTAGTTTGCCAAAAGGTATATGAAGTCAGGCGGAAGATGGTTCTAAGGTCTGATGAAACCAAAATTGAGCTTTTTTGCCATCAGACTAAACACTATGTTTGGCGTAAGCCGAACACCGCACTTCATCAAAAGCACACTGTCCTTACTGTGAAGCACGGTGGTAGCTACATCACACTGTGGGGATGCTTCACTGCAGCAGGCCCTGGAAGGCTTCTGAAGGTAGAAGGTAAAATGAATGCAACAAAATAAAGGGAAATCCTGGAGGAAAACCTGATGCAGTCTGCAAGAAAACTGCAAGTTGGGAGAAGATTTGTTTTCCAGCAAGACAATGAACTCAAGCATAAAGCCAAAGTACACAGAAAGGACTTAAAAACAACAGTTAATGTCCTGGAGTGGCTAAGTCAGAGTCCAGAACTCAATCCAATTGAGACTTTGTGGCTGCACATGAAAAGGGCTGTTCCCTCACGATCCCCATGCAACCTGACAGAGCATGAGTGGTTTTGAAAAAGAAGAATGAGGAAAAATTACAGTGTCCAGATGTGCAAAGCTGAATCAGACCTATCCACACAAACTCAAAGCTGTAAGTGCTGCCAAAGGTGCATCTACTAAAATGCTGACTTCAAGGGAGCATCATTAATTTAAATCATTTGTAGAGATCTGCTTTCACTTTGACACAAAAATTAAAAAGCCAAAATTAAATCCACTGTGATTCAAAGTTGTAAAACAATAAAACATGAAAACTTCTGTGGGGGGGGGGGGTGATACCTTTTATTGGCACAATATATACCCAATAACCTGGCCTCCAAACAGCAATGAATTCCACAGATTCACAACCCTCTGGCTAAATAAATTCCTCCTCGTATGTTCTAAATGGGCATCTCTGTATTTTGATGCTGTGCCATCTGGTCCTAGATTCCCCCCTTGACAGGGAACATCCTCTCTAGATCCACTCTATCTAGGCCTTTTAATATTCAAGGTGTTTTTTTCAATGAGATCCACCATTATTCATTTAGTTTGCCTTTATGTTTCTGTATTTTAAAATATGCATCTGATTGAATATTAATCGTTACTTCATAGAAAGGCTACTTATCCCAGAGCTATAGTCTTTTTCCAGGTAATTATAAAACCCATGATCCTTATGACATGACCAGCATTCGTGGACCTTCTACCCAGGAAGAATTCATTGCTTTTCGAAAGCGATAGAAGAAAGCTGAAGTGCAAAATAAACCTGAATTGTTCAGCAAACTATATTAAAATTGATTGCAAAAGAGAACATTGAAAATATTTGATCTCTTCCAAAAAACCTTTAACTTTGTAAAAGTAACTGCTGACTTTAAGTAATGGGCTGAAGGGGAGCACCATTCCCTGGTGAGTTAGGGGGTCAATCCACCGCAGGTTACAGCACTTCACTGAAGAAGCCTCTGTTTAAACAGTTCTACATTTCACATTAGATTAAATATAGAACATAGAATAGTATATACCCTTCAGGAAGTGGCAGATGGAATTCAAAGAAAAGTGTGAGGTGATTCCGTTTGGAAGGTTGAGTGTGAAGGCAGAACATAGGGTAAGTGGCAAGATTCTTAACAGTGTGGATGAACTGAGGGATCTTGGGGTCCACATCCATAGGTCACACAAGTTGAAAGGGCAGTTGAAAAGGCATCTGGTGTGTTGACCTTCATTAGTTAAGGGATTGAGTTCAAGGGATTACAACTATAAAAATCTGGTTCAACTACATGGAGTATTGTGTTCAGTTCTGGTCACCTCATTACAGGAAGGATGTTGAAACTTCAGTGAGAGATTTACCAGGATGCTGCCTTAATTAGAGAGCATGTATTATGAGGATAGGTTGAGTGAGCTAGGGATTTTCTCTTCAGAGTGCAAGAGGTTGAGAGGTGACTGAATAGAGGCATACAAGATGATAGAGATATAGAACATGTGAACAGCCGGAGACTTTTTCCCCAGGGCAGAACTGGCAGGGGGCATAATTTTAAAGTGATTGGAGAAAAGTATAGACAAGGTGTCAGAGATAGTTTTTTTTTAAACACTGTGTAGTCGTAAGGTGCATGGAACATGCTGCCAGTATGATGGTGGAGGAAGATAGATTAGGGACATTTAAGAGATTCTTGCATAGGGACATGAATGATGGAAAAATGAAGGGCTATGTGGGAAGGAAGGGTTGGATTGATCTTAGAGTAGGTTAAGAGGTCATGACAGCATCATGGGTCAAAGGGCCGGTGCTGTGCTAAAATGCTCCATGTACTATGATATTCTGCTGACTTTTTAAACCTACTCCAAGATCAATATAACGCTTCCCTCTTACTTAGCCCTCCATTTTGCTTTCATCCACATGCCTAACTAAGAATCACAAAAGTGTCCCTAATGTATCTGCCCCTACCACTACCCCTAGCAGGGCATTCCATGCACACACCCCTCTCTATGTAAAAAAAAATCTACCTCTAACATCTCCTCTGTACATTCCTCAAATCACCTTAAAAGTATGTCCTCTTGTATTAGTTACTGCTGCCCTTGGAAAAAAGGTGCTGGCTGTCCACTCTGTCTATGCTTCTTACCATCGTATACATCTCTATCAAGTCACCTTTATTCTTTAGTAGCTGGTTAAAGAACATGTTATGGAAATACTTTGCAGCTTCTGAAATCCTCCCTCACTCCACCATCCCCAGTCCAACGTTAAACAGAATGGTTTCACCGCCTTTATAAATTATCAGAAAATGCTGACAGATCCTGTTTACCGAAGGAATGCTTAAATTAGGGTGATTATCCTAATGTTTCATCTTCCTAGCTCACCCCAGAGTACAAAGTTATAATTTGTCTAGTGTAAAGTGGGTGGTTTGGTTAGCTGCCTGTTGTGGGGTGTACAGTTCCACTGCAGTGAAAGGAAATGATTTTCAAGCACTATGTACAATGTTTAACCCGAGAGATTCTGCAGTTGCTGGAAATCCAGAGGAACATAGCCGAACAAAGCTGCAGGAGCTCATCTACAGAGAGGAATGAACATTGGGGGCTGAGACCCTTCATCGGGACTGGGCAGGAATACGAAGGTGGAGGAAGGGAAGGATTACAACCTGGCACAGATGATAAGTGAAACAAGGTGAGAGGAAAAGCAGATGGGTGGCGGAAGGGGGAACGAAGTGAGAAGCTGATACGTGGAAGAGGAAGGAAGCTGATAGGACAAGCTTGGACTGTGTACAACAGGCAGTCCATCCAATCCACGAACTTTGTGTCAATGCCAGATATTAGGACCTGCCTATTTCCATCGCTGAAGATCAAGAGGAGAGAGACAAAGTTTCAGTCAGTTTCAGCTACCCCTCAGGAAGCACTTCCTGTGGAAGGAAGTTTATAATATTTTGGTTCTTCTCCCTATGGTTAGGCACAATGGAGAGGTCCACACATTTTTTCTAATTGCAGTAACTAGGGATACCTATAGATGCCAATGATATAAACCACCTTTGCGCACATCTAAAAGCAGCGCTGCCAGAAGAAAGCGGTATCAATCATCGAGGACCCCCACCACCCAGGCCATGATCTGTTCTTGCTGCTGCCATTGGGAAGGAGGTTCAGAAGCCTGAGGCCCCACACCACTGAACCATAAGGCTCCTAAAGAACCAGCCATCATCATGTATACGCACTTTGATAATAAATTTATTTTGAACCTTTATCTTTCAATTTCTCTAGAAGGTAATTCAGCAGGTATCTACAATAACTCCTGCCTAATATTCCATTGCTTGAAGATACTGGTGCTTAGGAATACAGTATTAAAGAAAACTGTAAAGAAAACTGTAGTGAAACTACAATGTAGTCTGCTGTAGTGAAAACTGGGCTCAGACACTAGATCTCCTATGGTTGTACAAAAGAGTTATTTCCAAGCAATTAGACATCAAATGGGAAGGAGTGAGGCGAGGTGAGCTCCCTCTTACTCAACAGATGAAGGGCTTGAGACCACATACAGGCAGATGGGGCGAGTTTAAATTGGCATCATGGTCGGCACAAACACCGCGGGTCAAAGAGCCTATTCCCCTGCTGTACTGTCTAACATTCTTCTTCAGGGTCACTTGTTCTGCAATGCAACAGCAGCCAAACTTTGGGAAGTGAATCACTGTCTGTGAAATGCTAACAAATATCCTGGAAGTCAGGAAGGTCTTTCTTTCTGTTTCTTATTAAAATAATTCAACAAGGGGATAATTCTCCACAACATTTGCAGCATTGTAGAAAGAAAAAATGTGGCTAACCTCTGGGAAGACAGTTATTATTCAAAACAACAACTCTACCAACATCCGGACTACTGCACGCAGATTCTGATGCATTTATTTATCACATGTACATGGAAACATGCAGTAAAATGCATTGTTTGTGTTAATGACCAACACAACCTAAGGATGTGCTGGGGGCAGCCTGTAAGAGTTGCCACACATTCCAGGGCCAACATAGCATGCCCATAATGCTTAGCAGAACAACACAGACCACAACAGGCATCGGAACAACATCAAACCAAGCCCAGTTTCTTCTTCCCTGGGCAAATTTTTGAGCCTCCAGAGGGCTGGACAAAGGCCTCCAACTTCCCCAGTGCTCTTCAGGCTCATAGATCCAGGATTTTAGCCCTAGGACTTCGACCTCTGGACTTACGATATACATTTGGGCTTTGAACTTCAGTGTCACCGATGACAGAACCCCGACTCCAGGTCTTAAACTGTAGACTTGCAAACTTATGTACCCAGAGGTCACCAACATTCATGCCCTCTTTCGCATGGATATCTGACCCAAGGGCCCAATGACCACCAGCCCCTGCTCTCACTAGTTGTCATCCACAGCACTTGCTAGCCTGCCATACATGGATATTCTTTGTCACCACTGCTGTCACTAGTTTTCCGGTGCCGAGCAGAAGCCAAAACTCCAGATTCTTTTGCCCCCACTGTCCACTTCATTGGTCTTCGCGTGCAGAATAGAGACCCAGACTCCCGATGTTCAACTTCATGTCCACATTGCTGAACGTGGAGGCTGGATCAGAGGCCCAGACTCCGGCCTGATCTCTAACTCCCCCACGTTCCTGTCACTAAATCGTAGTCTGACCCTTAGTTCCCCTCCCTGTCCCCAAAACCATCCCTCTGAACTGAAAAAAAAAACACCTAAACGTGAGCCACGACCTGAATGGAAAAGGGAGCTCAACGCCATCTCGACTGGAAGTTGGATGATCACTCAACTCAAGCAATTCTAAAAATAAACACGAGGAAATCTGCAGATGCTGGAAATTCAAACAACACGCTCAAAGTGCTGGTGGAACACAGCAGGCCAGGCAGCATCTATAAGGAGAAGCACTGTCAACGTTTCAGGCCGAGACCCTTCGTCAGGACTAACTGAAAGGAAAGATACTAAGAGATTTGAAAGTAGTGGGGGGGAGGGGGAAATGTGAAATGATAGGAGAAGACCGGAGGGGGTGGGATGAAGCTAAGAGCTGGAAAGATGATTCGTGATAGTGATACAGAGCTGGAGAAGGGAAAGGATCATGGGACGGGAGAAAGAGGGGGGGGGGGAAGCACCAGAGGGAGATGGAGAGCAGGCAAAATATGTCAGGGATGGGGTAAGAAGGGGAGGAGGGGCATTAACGGAAGTTAGAGAAGTCAATGTTCATGCCATCAGGTTGGAGGCTACCCAGCCAGTTGGAGGAAAAAATGAATCCAAACTCAGGTTGGAGAAACAACACCTTATATACCGGCTGGGTAGCCTCCAACCTAATGGCATGAACATTGACTTCTCTAACTTCCATTAATGCCCCTCCTCCCCTTCCTACCCCATCCCTGACATATTTTGCCTGTTCTCCACCTCCCTCTGGTGCTTTCCCCCCACTCTTTCTTTCTCCCGGGGCCTGCTGTCCCATGATCCTTTCCCTTCTCCAGCTCGGTATCACTTTCACCAATCACCTTTCCAGCTCTTAGCTTCATCTCACCCCCTCCGGTCTTCTCCTATCATTTCACATTTCCCCCTCCTCCTACTACTTCCAAATCTCTCAGTATATTTCCTTTCAGTTAGTCCTGACGAAGGGTCTCGGCCCGAAACGTCGACAGCGCTTCTCCCTATAGATGCTGCCTGACCTGCTGTGTTCCACCAGCATTTTGTGTGTGTAATTCTAAAAGTAAGTCAGCGGGCTCAAGCCTCGCAGAGTGGCTGTGCTGAAAGAACCAGGCTGGATTCAGAAGGACGAAGCACCACAGGAAAACTTCAACTTCAAGGTTTTGGTGAAACAAACTGTGATTATCCCCAAGCCCTTCACCAAAGGGTGGCATGGTAGCATTGCGCTAATACTGTTACGTTGCCAACAACCAGGGCTCGATTCCGCTGCTGACTATAACTTGTTCTCTCTGTGACCAGGTGGGCCTCTTCAGGTTCTGCAGTTTCCTCTCACTTTCCGAAGAGTTAGTAAGCTGTGGGCATGCTATATTGGTGACACTTGCGGGCTGCCCCCAGCACGTCCTGGAACTGTGCTGGCCATTGACACGAATGATGCATTTCACAGTATGTTTTCAAGTACATGCGACAAATAAAGCTAATCTTTAACTTTATAGATTCAAGCAATTTAAATGGGATTTGGAGAAAGGATGTATACCAGTTTGAATTCTAATATCTAACAAGGTAAGATTTTTGTTTTATTGCTGTACATAGAGTAGCCTTTGCTTTTATGAAGGGCTGGTTGTGAAACACAACACAGGCACTTGCTTAACTATTTTGAAGTCAATCAAACCCAGTTATCTTGAAAGAGTTTCAACAGTAGTTTACAGTGAATATGCAACAAGTTACAAAATATGCCCAAGCAATTTCAGCAGAGAAGAAAGCAACTTATTTTCATTACTTAAACTGAAATCCTATTTTAAACAGATGATTTTTTTAAAGCAATCTTTCAAGCATCACTTTCGACAGTATTTCCATACAAACCCAGCAACAATGGTAAAAACCAGAACTAATGAGGAAACAAGAATATAATCTGGCTGTCTTAAATCCCTAGTTGGCTTTTCTGGCAACTTGGTCTGCGACCTCTGTTGAGAGGGTAAAGGAACGTGCTCGTCGGACAAAGCATTAATCATGTCTTTTTCCAAACAACGCCCAATACATCCTCCCAAGTTCCCTGCTTCAGATCCATGATCATTGCCTGCTTCATTTTCATGTTCAGGTTCCTGATAAATGTGCCCACTATATTCCCTGACATCTTCATTATAAGGAAGAGTGTAGTTTCCATTAGTATTAGAGTAAGGCTTATCATGGCCCACTTCACAATGTGTATGGAATGAATCTCCTCCCTTTGCAACCTCAACTTTTTGGCTTGACCCTTTACTGGATACTACATCTGTAAATCTGACTTCACCACGTTCTACTTTGTACTCCTGCTGAAGTGCTTGATTCTGCGCGAGTACATCTGCATCATCACTCCACGCTGGGACATGCACACTTGACTCACTGTCGGTTATTCCAAGACTGTTCTCAAAAGAGCCATCACTGGATTCAGAACTTATCATTAGCTCACTTTCGGATATCGAAACACAACTGCTATCAGGCACGTTTCCCTCGAAATCAAGTTTACAGTCATCCGCACCATCAACAGGGTGTGAGACTGTAAGTACAGGGCTTTGTATAACTTCAGTGCTACTTACTGGATTAGGCTTATTCTGAAGAGGGACTTTAGCATTGTAGGTATGGTTCAAAATGCCTTCTTCATCAAGGCTTGCACCCTCATTCAAGGCAGCTATTTTTTTCTGAGCATCAAAGTTCATCTGTATATTTAAGGGATTGTTAATGTCATAAAAATTCTCCAACAGTTGGTCATTCTGGTAACCTTGCAGTGCCTGAATCTTTTGCTCCTTGATGGAGTTTTTATCACCGAAGTCGTCGGAAATGCCGCCATGTTCGGGCGTGGACACTGGATAACTGTTAGGTGATGCAGGTCTGTCCAAACCATTGTTCTCTGTGTCGCTTGTTGTGCTTTCACTGTACTGCAAATCACTACTTGTTATTGTACAACTGGTTTCAGGGAAATCACAGCTCGATTCAGCTGTTGATTCCATGTTCCAGACATCGCTCCTCAATACGCCGGGTTTATCGACGACTGGCTCCGCTGATGGTCTGGACGGATGCACTTGTATGCATGGTGGAGGGACAATGACGTTGGTTTCATCGGATATTGTTCCTCCTTTGGCTCGGTTAGCAGCATATCCGTGGCATTTTTCACCCAGGTTACCTTGAGGGTACTGTTTGGTCTGATTCTGTTGACTCTGGGGAAAATCACTTTGTTTTGATCTGTCAAGAACTGACCTATCCTTTAAAAGTAAAAAAAAACACAGAAGAATATAATGAGGTTGTTGCAGGAGATTAAGAAGGAATTATCTAAGACTGGCAAGGAAATGGTTGTGGAAGATTCCAAGGCAAGCAAGCAATTATCAAAGAGACTAAACTGAATGATCAGTCAAATTCGGCACCACAGAAGCACTGCAGTTAGCGCGATGCTATTACAGCTCGGGGCATTATGGAGTTCGGAGTTCAGTTCCAAAGGAGTTTGTATGTTCTCCTCATGAGCCACATGAGTTTCCTCCGGGTGCTCTGGTTTCCTCCCACAGTCCAAAGATGTATTGGTTAGTGAGTTAAGTGGTCACTGTATGATGCTGTATTACAACTTTCCTAGGCTGGCTCCTCACCATGTTTAATTCTGGCGGCATTGCTCCTGGCAGGCATAGTAATGATGGAGTAAGGCTTAATGTGAAAATACAAATATTACTTAATTTATTGATTTTCATAAATGGAATGTATCAATACATAGGTAGATTTTACCACAGGAGTAGAATTAGGAACTCAGCCCATCAAGTCTGCTGTTAGATGGGCACATGGATGAGGCAATGTAAGGGGGAGGGTTTAGATTGATCTTAGAGTAGGTCAAAAGGTTGGCACAACATCCATAAGACCACAAGACCATAAGATATAGGAGCATAATTAGGCCATTTGGCCCATTGAGTCTGCTCCATCATTTCATCTTGTCTGATCTATTTCCTTCTCAGCCCCAGTCTCCTGCCTTCATAACCCTTCATGCCCTTAACCAGATTGTGGTGTTGTACTGTGCTTGAGTGTTCTCTGATCGTTGGTGATGCGAGATTGTAAAAATTAATTTACAAAATAAAACAAGTTACGTTTAAACACCAAAGCATGAAATATCAAAGAACTATGCTCAAAAGCATAGTGATAATTTCTAGATGGTACTTCTATCCTATAGAATGCAATGTATTCTATTTACTTTGAAATTGATGGGTATTTTCAACATACCTGACAAGAATTATTATTGTAATATTTCTTGGCACAATGTAGGATGATCAGGCAGATGTCAAGCAGTGTTTAAAAACAAGCTGGATTTATATGCAACACATACAAAATCCACTGCCTTGCTTTCATCAACTTTCCTGGTAAGTTTCGTGAAAAACTCTGTAAGATTGTTTGGACATAACTTACCACACACACGCCATATTGCTGATCCCTAATCAGCCCCTGTCTATTCATATACTTATATATTCAGTCCCTTACAATACTTTCAAGTAACTTACCCACTACTGATGTCAGGGTCACCAACCTATGATTTCCAGCTTATTTTCAGAGCCTTTCTTAAACAACTGAAAAGACATTTTAAATATCTCTGCTAGGGACCCTGTAATTTCTGTACTTGCCTCTCACAGGGTCCAAGAAAACACATAGTTAGGCCCTGGGGATTTGCCTCAGGACAGCAAACACTTGCTCCTCTGTATACGGTCGATGACCTCACTGCTGTTTTGCCCCACTTTCATAGACTCTGTGTCTGTCTTCCGAGTAAATATAGATGCAAACAATCCATTTAGTATCTTTGCTATCTCTTTTGGCTCTATGCATAGGTGATAGGTGACCATTCTGATTTTCCAGAGGACCAATTTTGTATCTTGCTATTTTTTAATATAACTGTAGATGCCCTTGGCATTTCCCTTCATCTTGTCTGCTAGGTCCACCTCATCTTTCCTTTTAGCTTTTTGATATCCTTCGTAAGTGCTCTCTTGCATTTGTTATACTCCTCAAGTACCTCATTTGTTCCTTCCTGCCCATACCTGCTATGTACCTCCTTCTGCTTCTTAATCAGGACCTCAATATCTCTTGAAAACCAAAGTTCCCTAAACTTGTTATCCTTGCCTTTTATTCTGACTGGAACATATAAACTCCTACTCTCGAGATTTCACATTTGAAGGCCTCTCACTTACCAAATACACCTCTGCCTGAAAGTGTCCCACAGCACACTTGCCACATCCTTTCTGATACCATCAAAACTGGCCCTTCTCCAATTTAAAATCCCAACCCATTTTAGCATTTTTCCCATTTGATGGGCCAAATGGCCTAATTCTGGTCCTTTGTCTAATGGTCTTATGATGTGCACTTGAATTGCCGAGGCATAGAATTGCTGGAAGAAGGGTCTGGTACAATGTCTAGCATGAACAGTATGGGCCAAATGGACTCTGAATGGAGTGGTACTGCAAGTGCCATTTTAGGACTTTAACATTCACAGAATGGGCTGTGATGATCCTAACTGCTGCCGACCAAAATCTGTAAGAGTAGGTCGCACGATGGCTCTTTTGTGTCCCTGCTCTCCAATGGGTCCCATTGTTCCATCCCACCCAAACTGCTCTTAAAGAGGCGATGAGAAGGGGCAATAAAAAGAATTCCCTCCGCCACCCAGTGTTCAAGCTGCATTCTGCATGATAGAGTACTGCAAGATTACCAGGAAAACCCGGAGGTTAATGGGAGCTTGCCTGGCAACTGCTGCCCTTGAACTTCCTGGTGATAGGTACTAGTACTGCTGCCAAAGAACCTTAAAGAGTTACTGCAGGCCATTTTGAGATGGTGCCCTCCACAACTACAGTGTGCCAATGCTGGAGAATAAGATGTTACATCTACAGATAGGCCCATTCATTACCTGTACGGGTAGCCTGTGATCTTTGCTTTCTTCTCCGTCCAATGGGTTTCCGATTTCTTGGACTGGTACTTTACACTCTATGGAATTACCTTGAAGGGATGTATCAGAAGGGACCAAGGGGGGAGAGGAAGATTCACCAGAGCTGCTTGAAATGGCAGCTGGTAAATCAGTGAGGCATGGCACATGAGGGCCTGGTGCTGTGGTACTGGACATGGATTGCTCCACAGGTAGGATGGGGCTGGATGTGCCGGGCACAATGTGTGGCATGGATGTGCCCTGTGCTGGCGTGTGAGGTGCCTGAGTGTCAAGTGCAGATTGTGGCACAGTTGGGGGTTGCATGGAATCCTTAACCATGGGTGTGCCAAGCCCGGACTGTGGCACAGGGGTGGAATAAACTGAAGCTGGGTTACTGTTGGGTGTGCCTGGCGCAGGGGTGGAATAAACTGAAGGTATATCACTAAGGGGTGTGCAAGGGACAGGCTGTGTCACAGGGGTGGAATAAGCTGCAGGTACATTACTGATGGGTGTGCCAGGCACAGACTGTGGCACCAGTGCACTTGGCACAGGTGTGTCAGACGCTAAGTGCCGATCATGCACAGCGGGCTGCAGCTGGATGGCCGTTTGAGCAATGCTGGAAGTGGACTGCTGATTGTCACCAACAAAAACTGCTGGGAGTGAGGCAGAGGACTGAGGTCTGGGAGGAGAGACAAAATCTGTCGATGAAGAGTCGTAAGGTGTAGCCGGTGCAGGAAAAGGTGCAGATGTGCCTCCAGATGCTGACCTCCCTGCAAAACCAAACACAGATGGTTAACTACAGCTTTTTTTTAAAGAAATGGACGATCTTGATTGCACATTGAAGATGTATTACCTGAAATAATTGCAGTATTGGTCTAATCTGTCTAATTAATAAACTTGTTCCACCAACTCACATACCACTAGTGTAAATGGGAGGAAAACTGGTATTTTACAGTGAGTTTTAGGTTTGGCCAAATTTGTTCACAGACTCCATCTCTGCAAGTGTTCAACAATTGCAGTTTGATCAGCTAGCCGAGAGTTCTTCAGGCCCCCTCAAGGCTCTGGCCTGAGCGAAATATCCCTGATGTCAGCCTGGACAAATTTGCTCTTCATTGCAGCAACCATATAGGATTTGTCCTCAATCATAAGGGCAAACTCTGGGGATAGCCTATCACCCACAGATGAGTCATCATTTTTCCATAGGTGAAGCAACTTAACTTTATTTGTCACATGTACACTGAAATATTGAAACAAACAGTGAAATAGGTCATTTGCATCAACGACCAACACAGTGTGAGGATGTGCTGGGGGCCGCCACAAGTGTCACCGTGCATCTTGCACCGGCACGTCGGCAACTTACTAACCCTGACTGACACGCATGCCTTTGGAACGTGGGAGGAAAACAGACCACCAGGAGGAAACCCACGTAGTCATGTGGAGAATATATATGTCCTCGTTGTCCACAGGAATGGTACCGGAAGATTAGAGGGAGGCGTATGTTGTCCCCTTGTTCAAAAAGATAGTAGGGATAGTCCGGGTAATTATAGACCAGTGAGCCTTACGTCTGTGGTGGGAAAGCTGTTGGAAAAGATTCTTAGAGATAGGGTCTATGGGCATTGGAGAATCGTGGTCTGATCAGGGACAGTCAGCATGGCTTTGTGAAGGGCAGATCGTGTCTAACAAGCCTGATAGAGTTCTTTAAGGAGGTGACCAGGCATATAGATGCTGGTAGTGCAGTGGATGTGATCTACATGGATTTTAGAAAGGCATTTGACAAGGTACTACACAGTAGGCTTATTCAGAAAGTCAGAAGGCATGGGATCCAGGGAGGTTTGGCCAGGTGGATTCAGAATTGGCTTGCCTGCAGAAAGCAGACGGTCGTGGTGGAGGGAGTACTTTCAGATTGGAGGGTTGTAACTAGTGGTGTCCCACAAGGATCTGTTCTGGGACCGCTACTTTTCATGATTTTTATTAACGACCTGGATGTGGGGGTAGAAGGGTGGGTTGGCAAGTTTGCAGATGACACAAGGGTTGGTGGTGTTGTGGATAGTGTTGAGGATTGTCAAAGATTGCAGAGAGACACTGATAGGATGCAGGAGTGGGCTGAGAAGTAGCAGATGGAGTTCAACCCGGAGAAGTGTGAGGTGGTACACTTTGGAAGGACAAACTCCAAGGCAGAGTACAAAGTAAATGGCAGGATACTTAGCAATGTGGAGGACCAGAGGGATCTGAGGGTACATGTCCACAGATCACTGAAAGTTGCCTCACAGGTAGATAGGGTAGTTAAGAAAGCTTATGGGGTGTTAGCTTTCATAAGTCGGGAGACAGAATTTAAGAGTTGCGAGGTAATGATGCGGATCTATAAAACTCTGGTTAGGCCACACTTGAAGTAATGTGCCCAGTTCTGGTCGGCTCACTATAGGAAGAATGTGGAAGCATTGGAAAAGGTACAGAGGAGATTTACCAGGATGCTGCCTGGTTTAGAGAGTTTGC
This sequence comes from Hypanus sabinus, assembly GCF_030144855.1. NCBI lineage: Eukaryota > Metazoa > Chordata > Chondrichthyes > Myliobatiformes > Dasyatidae > Hypanus > Hypanus sabinus. Next base: position 171,219,646 of record NC_082708.1, on the reverse strand, counting down.
ATTATGATCAGAGATTAAGGGAGCTAGGGCTTTACTCTTTGGAGAGAAGGAGGATGAGAGGAGACATGATAGAGGTATACAAGATATTAAGAGGAATAGATAGAGTGGACAGCCAACGTCTCTTCCCCAGGCCACCACTGCTCAATATGAGAGGACATGGCTTTAAGGTAAGGGGAGGGAAGTTCAAGGGGGATATTAGAGGAAGGTTTTTAACTCAGAGAGTGGTTGGTGCGTGGAATGCACTGCCTGAGTCAGTGGTGGAGACAGATACACTAGTGAATTTTAAGAGACTACTAGACAGGTATATGGAGGAATTTAAGGTGGGGATTATATGGGAGGCAGCATTTAAGGATCGGCACAACATTGTGGGTCGAAGGGCCTGTACTGTTCTGTACTATTCTATGTTCAAACACTTTTCAGACAGCGGTGGGAATTGAACTTCAAACCACTGGCCCTGTTGTGTTTCATAAGCCTCTACAAGACTGTGTCACCTCCTTAGCTACCTTACCATCGCCATACTTGACCTATGCGTGAATTTGTGTTTATTCAGCATATAGTGGGTAAATGACTGGCCTTTAATGTCACCACTGGTTTGTTGGGACCAACTGCCTGGAGCAGAGCAGCGATGTGACCATAAGACCCATCTGGCCCATCTGGTCTGTTCCATCATTCCATCATGGCTGAGTTATTATCCTTCTCGACCCCATCCTGCTACGTCCCCCTCTCCCCAGAACTTTTGATGCCCTGGCTAATCAAGAATCTATCAGCTTCGGCTTTAAATACACCCAATGACTCAGCCTCTACAGCTGTCTGTAGCAATGATTAGCCAGCCTCTGATTTCTCAAATACCCTGCTGCATTTACCTGATAGTATCATTGAAATAAAACAATTGTAGAATAACTCTTGGAATGTGCCTCACTGACCTCCTGACAAAGAATAAATGAAACCTCAAGGTCGAGGAGGGGAAACAATTTTGATGTGGTAGATGAAGACCAAATGGCTTGGGGAAAAAGAACAGAAAATAGAAGTAACAACACACACAAACTGCTGGTGGAACACAGCAGGCTAGGCAGCATCTTAGGGAGAAGCACTGTCGATGTTTCGGGCCGAGACCCTTCAGAAAATAGAAGTAGGCCATTTGGCTCTTCAATCCTGTTCTACTATTCAGCATGATCATCCAAATGCAGTTCGATGCCCCTCCCATCCACACTGCTGGATCTTTTCAGGTTAAGTCCTTCCTAATCAACAATTTGGTTTCCACTTCTTTCTGTGGCAGAGAATTCCACAGGGTCACCACAATGTGAGGAGAAGTTTTGCCTCCTCTCAGTCTTAAAAAAGAGATTTCTCCTCAACCCGATCTCAAGAAGAAATTCCTTACCAATTCAGTTTTAGGGACAGCAAAGCAAGGGTGATCAAGAGTAGTCATAAAAGGACATACTCAGAAGACAATGCATGAGTCAGTAGGAAGTACAAGACTGGAGACAGAGTTTAAAATACAGAGAGCACCTGTACAATTGAAGAAGAGTGCTCAAGAAAACAGAGAGCAGATCATTGGCAAGAGACAGGGTCTTATGTGAGAGAAATGAAAAACAAGCAAGACAGAATGTGATGCAGTGAGTCTATGTAAGCAGGAGGATATGCTTCTAAACAAGGCGTCTAAACTCTAAACAATATGTGTTTAGTCATTTGGAAGTGACTCTGAAGTGTGGACTAAAAATCATATAGTCGTAGCATTAATACCTCAGGTTGAGGTCAGAGACTAATGTGGTGTCATTTACTCGAAGAGCTTGAATTGTCCCAGGTAACAAACAAGCATTATCAACAGAAGGCAGAATGGGTCAGGTGAAACCAAACACAGCTCAGGATAGCTGAATGAACAAAACACACAAAATGCTGGAGGAATCAGCAGGTCAGGCAGCATCTATGGAGAGAAATAAAGAAAGAACCAATGTTTCGGGCCTAGACCCTTCAACAGTCCTGCATAGGCTTTTCATTCCTCTCCATAGGTGCAGCCTGACCTGGTGAGCTCCTCCAGCATTTTGTATGTGTGTCACTTTATTTTAGCATCTGCAGAACCTCTTGCGTTTATAGCTGAATGAATTTTTTGTTTTGTGTAGTTGCTCATTGATGTATGAGACCATTTTTTTCTCCGTTGAGTATTGCTGTGCAGTGGTTTCTCCTTTGCAATTTTTGCACATATTTATATAGTCTAGAACACAAGAGATTCTCCAGAGTAGATCATGAACTAAGATTCATGGCCTGAACCCCTATCTAACTGAGGAATAGCTGGCTGTGAATCACAACCCAGGCCATGTGTACTAACCATGTCCGGACTTGCATTTTATTGAGCTCTGTTCCTGCAACATCTTAGAACGATAACAGTGGGAGCCAAATCTTGATGCTTTGTGCTTTATTTAAAATTAATACTGTTGTGCTGCCCTGGGGCTTTTAAACAGAGTGTTCAACTTGGTGATGTGTACTCAGGTGAACGAAAATACTGCTTCTTAATCCTTTCAACTTCAAAATTTTATAACGAGGTAGCTGCAAGGAAGTAGAAATTTTGATGTGACATTTGAATTCACATTACTTACTCCGCGGAGCTAGAGATTCAAGTTTAGTTTCCAAACCATCTGCAAGCTCATGATAGTCACACATGCGTAGGGCATTTATCAGCTGCCTTTCCCAGTTCCGCCTTCGTCTCACAGAATCCAGAAATATGGGCACAGCAGACTCATTGCCTTCCAATCTGACTTGTGCTCTGATTCTCTCCTACATTGATAAGAAAAGAGCATTATTGTGTACTCAGTGGCCACTTAATTAGGTATGACGAAAGATATTTGCTCATCAGTGCAAATATCTAATCAGCCAATCATGTGGCAGTAGCTCAATGCGTAAGAGCATGCACACATAGTCAAGAGGTTCAGTCGTTGCTTAGACCAAACATCAGAATGTGGAAGAAATATGATACAAGTCTCTTTGACCATGGAATGATTGTTGGTGCCAGACGTGATGGTTTCAGTATCTCAAACTGCTGGCCTCCCTGGAGCACAACAGTCTCTATAGTTTACAAAGAATAGTTTAAAAAAACAAAAAAAAAATCTAGTGAGCAGCCGTCCTGTGGACGAAAATACCTTGTTAATGAGGGAGGTCAGAGAGGAATGGCCAGAATAGTTCAAGCTGACAGGAGGCCCCAGTGACTCAAATAACAACACAACAGTGGTGTGCTGAAGAGCATCTCTGAACGCACAATACATTGAACCTTAAAGTGGATGGGCAACAGAAGACCATATATATACACTCAGTGGAATATATTAGGTACAGGAGGGTCCTAATAAAGTGAACACTGAGTGTACTTCCTTCCACAAAAGGATCAGAATTGTTTACTTCCCATTTCAGCTGGGAAATGCCACCTCAATTTCAATCTAATTTCACCAATCTTTCCATTTTTTCCACTTGATCAATATTTTGAACATATTTTCACCTATATCTAATGACTAACAGCCTTAAGATTCAAAATTTGAAGATATCATGATGCTGGCAAAGTTAAACTCAAACAATTAAATAAATATAATCTTTGTTAAAAATAAATGTTTTACAAGCAGTGACTGCAAAATTGCCGGACATTTTTAAAAACATTCTGGTTAAATGACATCTGATTCTTCTGACCTGACTGGTCTTTAAATGACCCCAACCTACAACAAGGTGGTGGAGTCTTAGCTTCCTCTAAAACTATGAGAGGATCAGGGGTTATTAAGAATGCGCGACCAAAGTCAAATTGACTTCCTGTGAATCAACATATTTTATATAAATAGTTGCAATAAACTCATCAAAACAAAATATTTTCCTGTAACTATCAATTATATATCTGCATGAAATTCCCAAAAAAATGAAAACCTTAATTTGCATTAGACCACAAGACATAGAAGCAGAAATGGGCCACTCGGCCCTTCGATTCTGCTCTACCATACGATCATGTCTGATTTATTTTCCCTCTGAATTCTATTCTCCTGCCTTCTCCCTGTGACCTTTGACACCCTGACCTATCAAGAGCCTATTAAATATACCCAATGACTTTGCTTCCTTAGCTGACTGTTGCAATGGATTCCACAGATTCACCATGCACTGGCTAATTAAATCCTTCTTCACGCCTGTTCTAAAAGGAAGTCCTTGCATTCTGAGGCTGTGCCCTCTTGTCCTAGACTCTCCCACCTCCACTCTATTGAGGCCTTTCAATATTAGATAGGTTTCAGTAAGATTCCCCTCATTCTTCTAAACTCAAGCACGTGCAGGTCTAGAGCCATCAGACGCTCCTCAAACATTTTCATTGCTGGAATCATTCTTGTAAAACTCCTTTGAGCTCTCCCCAATGCCAGCCCATCATTTCTTAAATAAAGGGCCCATAATTGCTTACAATACTCCAAGTGCGGTCTGACCAGTCTCAGCATTACATTCTTGTTTTTATATTCTAATCTTCAGGAAATAAATGCTGATATTACATTTGCCTTCCTTACCACTGACTCAACCTGCAAATTAACCTTTCGAGAATCCTGCATGAGGACTCCCAAGTCCCTTTGCACCTCTGATTTCTGAATTTGCTCCCCATTTACAAAATATTCTATGCTTTTATTCCTTCTATCAATGTACATGACCATGCGCTTCTCTACACTGTATTGTATCTGCCACATCTTTGCCTGTTCTCTTAATCTGTCCAATTCCTTCTGCAGACTCCCTATTTCCTCAACAGTACCTGGCTCTCCACTTGTCTTTGTACCATCCACAAACTTGCCACAAAGCAATAAATTTTGTCATTTAAATCATTGATAGATAATGTAAATGCCAAGTTTGCAGAAAGAAGGAACTGGCCACCCCTTCCCTCATACCATTGAGCACATCTGCAAGGAGCGCTGCCAAGAGATAGCAGCATCCATCATCAAGAATGCCAATAATCCAGGCCTTGCCCTCGTCTTGCTGCTGCCAGCGGGCAGGTGGTAGACAACCCTCAGGTCCCACACCAAAAGGTTCTGGTATAGTTAGTAACCTTCAGCAATCCAGCCCCTGAACCAGGTCAGACAATTTCACTACCTAAACACTGAACCGATTCCACAAACTACAATCTCACATTTGAGGACTTTACAACTCATGCTCTTAGAATTATTTATTTATTATTCTTTTTTTTATCTCGTATTTCCTCAGTTTGTCTTCTTTTGCATGCGGGTTGTTCGTTAGTCTTTGTGTACAGTTTTTCACTGATTATTTTGTATTTCTTTATTCTACTGTGAATGCCTGCAAAAAATGAATCTCAGGGATTATCATATATGATAACATATATGTACCTTGTTAGCAAATTTACTTTGAACGTGAAAAGCATTCTAAAACCAACTTGTGCCTTACACCACCAGTCACTGGCAGCCAATCAGAAATACTGATTTTGAACTTACTATGGACTATGATAGAAATACAATTACCTGATCCATCTGAGTTAGGCAGGACAGATATGGTAGCAACTCAGTTACATTCACCGGCAGGAAACTTGGCATTCTCTCCTTTACATACTTGTATAACTCAGCACTCGCGTATGACATTGTGCTTTGTCTTTAAACCTTTGAAAAGAAGTGTTAGACATTTTTTTCTGAATGCAGTAGCCAAAAATAAAACATGATTTATTACAGAACTCACTGGTAAGACAAAACATCCTTAAAGTAAAGCAAACAAAATGGCATTTATCAATGGCAAGTGTGATGTGTGTGCCTGTTAGTCAGGTCAGGCTGGACTAACTCACCAAAGAAATTTAAATTCTCATAACTGAATAAGATGGAATTAAAATGTTAGCATAGTTAATTGTGACCGTGTTGTAAACACCAATGGTTTTCTAGATGTTGTTGATACACTGGAGGAATTCTGTCCGAGAGAGCTGTGCTACATGTGAATGAACTCCACGGTGCTGCAGAGAACAAGCAAAAGCTGCAAAAGGAGAGACACAACAACCAAAAGACCCAATCACTAACCACTGCCACCACTTACTCTTGCCCACACTGCACCAGATTATGTAGATCTCATACTGTCCTCTATAGGCACCTGAGGGTCCACTAATAGACAACCCCTTAGGAGAATATCATACTTGGACTCAAGTGATCGAGACAAAATCACCATTCTCTTCAGATTTAGTCATTCAGAATTGACAAAGACTTACTTTCACTTACAGAGTCGTGAAGCACTACAGGAAAGAAGCAGGCTTTTCAGCCCATCTAGTCCATGCCGAAGTTCCAAGTTGAGAGGATTCAAATATGTCTGATGATGGACCCACTGCTTCTGCCAGAGGTACATGAGTCTTCCTCACCATTTACTTTGAGCTTCTGTATGCTCACAAAGAATAGGTCCCAAGTAAGTTCATAATGGCACTCAGAACACTCCCCCATTCTGAGACTTCATGGACTAGGGCTTCCCAGGAATTAGTGAGGATGTCACTGTTTCCACAGGAGAACTTTGAGAATATCTTTTTATCTGTCCGCCTGGTAATCTCTTAGCATGATAGAGTTCAGAATCGTGTCTGCTTTGAGAAACAAGAAGAGCTTCATTTGCAGAAGTGGAGGCCTAGAAGAGGATGCTACCATTGCCAGTGGATTAGGAGGATTTTGCAGAGGCAACAGTGTTGTTTTGAGACGTATTCTGTAAGTAGACACAACTTAGAAGCATACACTAGGCCAGGGGTCGGCAACGTTTACCACTGAAAGAGCCAATATGGACCCATTTCCCACAGAAAAGAAAACACTGGGAGCCACAAAATGAAATAACACTGCATACAATGGGTTTTTTTTGCCTTTATGCTATGTATAAACAAACTATAATGTGTTGCATTTATGAAATTGATGAACTCCTGCAGAGAAAACGAAATTACATTTCTGCATGCAACAAAAACATTTTGAACTCCGAAAAAAAGACGTTGGGTTGAAGGTTACTCCATAAGTAGCCTACCTTGGATCGAAGAATTAAAAGAAAGCGCGCATTGGCGGGTGTCAGGCATTGGCAGTGGTGATGTATAGTAATAGCGATAAAAAACACGTTGTAGCGGTGTAGCGCTACACGCAGCGCTAAAATAAAGACACTGCAGTCAAAGGTAACTTTATTCGAACTAAACAGCCTTGCTTTAAAGCCTCCCTCAACCCGTCCCCGTGGGCGCGGATGCTCCAAAAGACACGTACTCACAAACCCCCGTAGGCTATCTCCCTTAGTCGGAACGGTGGCTAATTGTGAGCCAGTTCGGATGTGCCAGGAAACGGTGTCTCCGCAAAGTTTTCATATTGTACAAGATCACCATAATCTTCAAATTTCGAATTACATTTCAAAAGCTAACAAACCACGGGGAGCCGCATCACAGAGATCAAAGAGCCGCATGTGGCTCTGGAGCCGCAGGTTGCCGACCTCTGCACTAGGCCAAAGGCAACTTCTGTTAGGCTTGTGGTCTGGATCTTCAAAACTTGTTTACCTGAAGGCTCTGCAGGCACAGGAAAGGTTAATCTCATCATTGATGTTTGCATTCGTTAAGGATACGGGAAGTAGTCCGCATTATCCACCCTTTTGTCATGGATTTCCACAGCCAGAGAATGTAGGTCGGTAGAGGACCTTTGTTTCATGGTTGTGAACCATAAAGTCCCGTGTCTCAATTGTTTCATGGAAGGACTCAACAGTGACCTGGAGTTTGGTGTATTCACCAGTGTCATAGTCATAGAAAACTACAGAACAGAAACAGGACTTCAGCCCATCTAGACTATGCTTAAACTATTAAACATAGCCTTGATACCCCTCCCATCCATGTACCTATTCAAATTTCTCTTAAATGTTGAAACTGAACCCAAATTCACCATTTCTCCTTTGAGTCCCCTCACATTCTCCTTAAACAGTATACCTTTCACCATTAACCCATGACCTTTAGTTCCATTCTCACCTAACCTCAGTGGAAAAAGCCTACTTGCATTTACCCTATCTACTATACCCTTCATAATTTTTTATACCCCTATCATTCTCCCCATCATTCTTCTACACTAGGGAATAAAGTCCTAACCTATTCAACCTTTCCCTATAATTCAAGTCCTCAAGTCCTGGCAACAACCATATCTTTCCTGTAGGTAAGTCAGCAAATAATCCAAGTTAGACCTCACCAATTTTTCTTTTCAACTTCAACATAATATCTCAACTCCCGTACTCAGTAATTTGATTTATGAAGGCCAATGTGCCAAAAGTTCTCTTTACCACCCGATGTACTTCTGACACCACTTTCAAGGAATTATGAATCTGTATTTCCAGATCCCTTTGTTCTACCACACTCCTTGGTGCCCTACAGCTCACCGTGTAAGTTCTACCCTAGTTTGTCCTCTCAAAGAGTAATACCTCATATTTACCTGCAATAAAACACATCTGCAAATTTTCAGCTGATTTTTCCAGTTGGTCCAGATCCTGCTGCAAGTTTTGATAGCCTTCTTCGCTATCTATTGTGCCACTAATCTTGATGGTCATCCACAAATTTGCTGATCTACTATCAACCAGATCATTGATACAGATGACAAACAGCAACAGACCGAGCACCGGCCCCTGCGACACTCTAGTCCCAGGTCACCAGTCACAGAGGCAAACCTCTACTACCACTCTCTGCCTTCTTCCATGAAACCAATTTCTTATCCAATTTACTGTTTCATCCTGAACACCAAGCGACTGACCTTCTTGACCAAAATCACGTATGGGACCTTGTCGGCAACCTTGCTAAAGTCCATATAGACAACTTCCACTGCATCAATTTTCCTGGTAACTTCCTCAAAAAACTCTACAAAAGGTTGATTAGACACAACTTAACACACACAAAGCCATGTTGACCATCTCTAATCAGTCCCTATCTATTCAAATACTTATATATCCAGTCCTCTACAATACCTTCTAGTAACTTACCCACTACTGATGTCAGGCACACTGGCCTATAATTCCTGGCTTATTTTCACAGCCTTTCTTAAACAATGGAATAAAATTAACTATCCTCCAATATTCTGGCATTACACCCATTCCTAAAGACATTTCTCCCATAAGGTATGAGGGAACACCTTGTCAGGCGCTGGGAAGTTATAGTATCCACCCTAATTTACATCAACACAGCAAGCACCTCCTCTTCTGTAACCTGGATGCAGCCCATGACCTCACTGCCGTTTTGCCTCACTTCTATAGACTCTGCGTCTGTCTCCGGAGTAAATACAGATGTAAAAATATCCATTTAAGATCTCCCCCATCTATACTGGGTCCATGCATAAATGACCACTCTGATATTCAGGAGGACCAATTTTGTTCCTTGATATCCTTTCACTCTTAATATATCTATAGAAATCCTTGGGATTCTCCTTCACTTTGTCTGCTAGAGCAAGCTCATGCCTTTTTTTTCACACTCCTGATTTCCTTCTTCAGTGTTGTCTTGCATTTGTTATACTCCTCAAGTACCTGATTTGATCCTTCCTGCCCATACCTGCTATGTAGCTCCTTATCATGGCCTCAATATCTCTCAACATTGTCTGTCATCAGCACATGACTGCTCGATTACTGAAGATACAGAGAAAACTCTTCAGAGAAGTTAACAATGTCGGACAGGCACCTGCTGGTCCTGTAGATGAACTCCCATCCAGTAGAACTTTAGTTGGAGGTGAGGCAGCGTGCTCATATTCCTCAAAACCTTTCTTATCCATGAACCTGTCCAAATATCTTTTAAATGGTGCAATTACATCCACCACACATAAAATGCTGGAGGTACACAACAGGTCATGTAGCATCTACAGTGAGGAACAAACAGTTGGCATTTCGAGCTGAGACCCTTCATCAAGGCTGAAGAGGAAGGGGAAAGAAGCCAAGCTAATCAAGTGGGAGAGGTGCCCTCTGTCATCCCTTCTCCTTCCTTTTCTCCTATGGTCCACTCTCCTCTCCTATCAGATTCTTTCTTCTTTAGCCCTTTACTTTTTCCACTTATCACCTCCCAGCCTCTCATTTTATCCCCTCTCCCCCATCAATCTATGTTCCCTCTCACCTGGCTTCACCTAACACCTGCCAGCTTGTACTCCTTCCCCTCCCTCCACCTTCTTACATAATCCTACTAGAGGTTATACTAGATATAGTTCCAGATAGGTTGCATCACAGCCTGGTACAAAAACTCCAATCCTCGGGAAGGCAAAAGACTACAGAGAGTAGTGGACGCTAGAGTAGTATTTTGGAAACAGCAAACAAAATTCTTTTTGGTAGTCATAGATGAGAATCATCATGAAATTAAGATTCTGAATTGGAGGAAAGTCAGTTTCAATATCCTGGCAGAGGTAGCCAGAATGTAGATATGTCTGGTTTAATTTACCTCTGTCAAGTGGGAAGGTTAAAGCAAAGGGCTTTCAGAGGCAACATGTCCCTGGAAGTGTGGAAAGAGAAGGACATCATGTCCAAGGAACCCAAATGTCAAACGAAATTGCGGGATGATCAAAGCTGAAAAAAGCATAGAGTAGGTTTAAAAAACTGAAAACCGTAGAGAGATATATAAAGTGCAGGAGGGCCCTTAGGAAAACAATTGGGAGAGCAAAGAGGGAGCCTGAAAAGGCAGACACAATTAAGGAAAATTCAAAAGCATATTAAGCACAAGATGATAACACGGGCAATGGAGGGCCCATTCCGAACCAAGTCAGTAATCTATACATGAAGGCAGAAAATGTAGCATTGTCCTAAAAGAATATTTTTAACCTTTAATCATGAAGAAGACAAACTTCAGAGGTGAAGAATCCAAGGGGAAGGGCAGTAAAATTTTAGAAAATGCTATTACTATAAAAGAGGAGGCATTAGATGTCTTGGTAAAAGGTGGATACATCCTGATGAGATGTATCCTCGAAGTAAAGATCCAAATATCCAGACACATTTTTAGATCTTCGTTGCACAGAGGTGAGGTGCCTTTTGCCTACAGCAAAGTAAATATTATTCCTTTGTTCAGGAAAGGTAATAGGATAAACCAGAAATTCTAGTCTAATGTCATTGGTCAGGGGCTTACTAGAAAGAATTGACAGACAGGATGAATCTACACTTGGAAAGGCAATGATTAATCAACAATACTGAGTAAGAGTTTGTTTGTGCAGATTCTGTTTGACCTAATTTTTCAGCGAGGTCAAGAAATTTCAATTGGAAAGTATCCTATCTGGATGCATAAAAGCTTAGTATGGCAACTGCTCTGCACGTGACCTGAAGAAACTGCAGAGTGTGGTCACCGCTCAGCAGATCATGGAAAGAAGGCTCACCTCCATTGACTCTACCTATACTTCTCATTGCAACAATAAATTAGCCAGCAAAATCAAAGACCCCACCTACCCCAGGCATCCTCTCTTCTCTCTCACATCAGACAAGTGATACAAAAACCTGATAGTATTTAACACCAGGGCAAGAACAGTTTCTACCTCACTGTTATAAGATCATTAAATAGTTCTCTGGTACAATAAATTGGATTTTGACCTCACAATCTATCTCATTATGATCTTGCATTTTATTATTTATCTCCACTGCACTTTCCCTGCAGCTTTATTCTGCATTGTTATTGTGGTACCTTGTTCTGTCTCAATGCACTGTGTCATGATTTGAACTGCAGTAAGCAAGAAAAGTTTTTCACTATACCTTGGTAAATGTTACAATAATAAACCAATTCCAATTCCAAAAGCAATTCAAAATGTATTATTGAGGGCAGTGTGGCAACCATCAGTAAGGGATGCAAATTTGGTCCAAAGGGTCAAAATCCATGGAATACAGGGCAAATTTATATTTAATATTTAAAGCAAATATTGATTAGTAAGGCTGTTGAAAGTTAAGGGGAGAAGGCAGGATAATGGAGTTGAGAGGAAAAATAAAGCAACACGATCAAATGGTGGAGAGACTTGATGGGCCAAATAGCCTAATCCTGCTCCTATGGTCTAAATTAGAAAACTGGCTTGGTAATAGAGGCAGAAGGTAATGGTGGAATCTTGATGAGGGGTCTATGTCTTATGGGATCTGCAGGAAGTAGTGCTGGGACCCTTACATTTTAGAACATAGACCATTACAGCACAGGAATAGGTGCTTCGGCCACAACGTTGTGAGAAACCAATTCAATTAGTAATCAAATGGCCAACAAAACTAATCCCTTCTGCCTACAGATTAGCAATTCAGATGTTTATGATATACACTAGCAATTCAGATGAGAATTTAAAAGGAGTTAGATGACACTGGCTCGTTAGTAAAATGGACAAAGCAATTTCAGATAGAATTTAATCTTGCTGAATGTGAGGTGATGTATTTTGGGGAGGACTAACACAGTGTACATTATAAATGGAAGAATCCTAGGGAGTACTGAGGAACAGAAGCTACTTAGTGCTCAGTGGATCCCTGATGGTGAGGAATGGGGTGTGTTTCAATGTTGCTCTGTTGCTTGTTGTGTTCTGTGTTCTTCTGCTGAGCAATGGAGAAATGCTATGCTGATGCTGGAATGTGTGGCAACATTTATGGGCTGCTCCCCAACACACCCTATGGTTTAGTTGGTTGTTAACACAAGCAACGCATTTCACAGTACTGTACATCTTGATGATAAATAAAATTAATCTGAATCTGAAGGCCTTCATTGGCTGGTTTGCAGGCTTCCATAATACTCAGGAGATTAGGGGAAAATACATAAAACTGGTTAGGCTACAGCTGGAGTACTGCTTATGAAGGATGTAATGCACTTGGAGAGAGTGCACAGGAGATTCACTGCAAAGGAACAGCTTAGGTATGTGGAAAGACTGGATAGGCTTCATTTCTTTCCCCCAGGGATGGAGGAGGCTGAGGGGGAGCTTGATAATTATGAGGGGCACAGACAGCTGTTATCCTTAGCCTTTCGTGGAGGTGTCTAAAGCAAGGGAGCAGGACCCTTCATCAGGACTGGAAAGAAAGGGGATAGAAGCCAGAATATGACAGTGGGGGATGGGGAAGGAGTACAAGAGGGCAGGTGATAGGTGGTAGCAAGTCTGGATGAGCACATGGTTGAGGAGTCAGAGAGCAGCAGAGATCTCAGTGGGGGAGCAGTGAGAGAGGGTCCCACTGAACTCAAGTTGAAGAGAAGATTTAAACCATGTTGACTCCTTCCCTTCAACTGACCATCTTATTCTGGCTTCCTTATACTTCCTTTCCAGGACTGAAAAAAGGCCAACAAAGACCTGACTCCACAACATACTCACTGGAATTTAAAAGAATAAGGGGGGATCTCATTGAAATAGTTCAAGTGTTGAAAGGCTTCAACAGAGTTGACGTTGAAAGGATGTTTCCCATGGTGGGGAAGTCTAGAGAAGAGAGCACAACCTCAGGATAGAGGGGTGTCCATTTAAAACAGAGAGGCGGAATTTCTTTAGCCAGAAGGTGTTGAGACTGTTGAATATATCAGCACAGGCAGAGGTGGAGGCCAAGTCATTGGGTCTATTTAAGGCAGAGCCTGACAGGTTCTTGATTGGACACTGCATCAAAGGTTACAAAGAAAACAGCGGGGAGTGTGGCTGAAGAGGGGAGAAAAAAAGGATCAGCCATGATTGAATGGCGGAGTAGAACTGATGAGCCAAAAGGCCTAATTCTGTTCATATGTCTTATCGTCATATCTGGTGTTCCATCATGGAGTCTCCTCAAGGTATGCCTACCCTGAAGAAGTTTAAATATTCACATTGTAAACACACAGTGGTGATGTGAACTCTTTATAAACATGTACTACCAGCCAAGAGAGACACGATGCAGTAACGCAGCCTTTCCAATAACATGCCCAACCTCTGCCTAGAGGCATAAATGTGCAGCTCAAAAGAACAACTGACCAGAAAGTAGAGACACAAGAGATTCTGGAATCTTGAGCAACAGCCACAAAATGTTCTAGGAACTCAGCAAGTCAGGCAGCATCTATGGAGGGAAATAAAATAATCAACTGTTTATTCCCCCCCACCCACCCCCCATAGATGCTGCTTGACCTGCTGAGTTCCTCCAGCATTTTGTGTGTGTTGACCAGGATGTAGACTCGGCTTCACTGTGACACCACGTATTGGTACCTCACCGCGGGAAATGCTCACAAATATATTTAGACACTGTAACAATTTTCCCTTTCAGAAACTATCATTTGTTTTCATAATCCACGTTTGCTGCATTGGATGCCGGTTTTCCACAGCTCATGAGGCGCGCACACCCTCATTCCTTTCATCAGAGATCAGAAAGCTGATCATCAAACAGGAACCATGTGATTCCAATCCAGGAAGTTGCTGTCGGACTGTCAACCCAAAAACTATTTTCGATTTCTTCCCAGACCGAATCGGAAATAACCTTCCGGTGTTTCTTTAAATTGTATTAAGTAAATTTAAATATAACACTACATCCAAATAGTTGGCAGAGTGCAGCAGGAGACACGTCGGGGCTCATTTCTGGTGGAAGGAACAATGTCTGCCGGATGTAAACAGGCCGATGTCTGACACAGGTAATATTTACTGAGCTCACCTGATGCTTTAAGACGTTTCTCATCCAAATTGGTGGTGCATGGGAAGATCCCGCTTAGCCGCTCGATCCCGGCGCGTTGGAACAAGAATGCTGTTTAAGAAGCAAGCCTTCGACTGCCAGCCCTTGCACCTCTGCCCACTCACCCTTTGAGTCCGCCCACTCACCCTTTGACCCCCAGATGCCCTTAAAGCCTGCGCTAACCTTGCCGACAAAGACCCGAATCCGCCCCCGCGCCACCCCTGGGTGTTGTTCCGAGTCTCCGGTTCGCTCCCTCTCCTGCCCCGGGTCGTCGAGTAGCAGACAACTCCCCCGTTCGCTGCTCGTCTCACCACTCGCAGACCGGCAGCACTTCGCTGCAAGTCACGATGCGAAGTGTTCGAGCAGCCGGAAAGCCTTGAACCATTTATGGTGCATGAGAGCAAGCGAGCCGATCAACTGCGGCAGGGCTAATCTGCGCAGCCTAACTTTCGGGCAGAATGCACTCCATCCTTCCGCCCCATTCAGCCCCTCAACTCTCTGATCCTTCACGCCGTGATGACACAACTATTTGTTGGCAGAATTTCAGGTGGTGACGAGGAGGCGTAAGGGAGTGAGCTAGATTAACGCAAACAAAATGCTGGAGGATCTCAGCAGGTCAGATGCTCTGAGAAATGATTGAACGCCGAGGTTTCAGAGCGGGGTAGTAAGGGGGGGAAACGCAAGAATACAACGGTGGGGGCGGGGAAGGAGGACTAGCTAGACGAAGCCAGGTGGGTGGGAAAGTAAAAGGACTGGAGAAGAAGGAGAGGGTATTGGAGTGTGGGAGAAAGGGAGGATGAGGGGTACCAGGAGGAGGCAATAGGCAGGTGTAGAGAAGAGTTAAGAGATCAGAGTGGGGAAAAGAAGAAGAGGGAAGGGGGTGGGAGCAAAAAAAAAATTACCAGAAGGAGATAACGATGTTCATGCCATCAGGTTGGAGTGTACCCAGACAGAATATGAGGTGTTGCTCCTCCACCCTGAGGATGGCCTCATCATGACAAAAGAGGAAGACTGTGTTGCAATGGAGCGTAGGGAGTGGACCCAAGTGCAGGATACAGGCAAGGAGACTTGACGCAGAGAAGGACTTGGACACAGAGCCAGGACCTGAACTGAACTGGGACTCAGATCCGGGACCTGGACTCGGAGCCAGGACCTGGACTGAAATGGGACTTGGATCCGGGACCTGTATTGAACTGGGACTCAACAAAACAAAACAACAACAGACCACTCGCATCCCAGCTCGGAGCAGCGGCAAAACGGCCGGCAACACTCAACTGGACACGAGATGACAAAAACAAACAATGGCAGACAATTCATATTGCGGCTCAGAGCAGCAGCAAATGGCCAGCTCTACTCAGCCAGACACGATGACAGAAACAAACAACGACAGAAGATTTGTATCGCGGCTTGGAGCAGCAGCCAAATGACCAGCAATACTCAGCCGGACACAAGACGACAAAAACAAACAGGAGGGATCTTGACACGGAGAAGCTCATGAAGACGGTCCCTTATTCTTGGCGGCTGAGAAGGAGCATAGCCGCACTGGCTACGGTGACAAACCAGCAGAGAGTAGATGTAAGCCGGAGGTTTTATGCTGCCAGTTCAAATGAGGATCGGGTGCCCTAATCAAGAAGCCCAGTGGAACACGAGGAAAAGGAAATTAACTGAAATGAGTAGTTAACGGACGGGACCATGACAGCCTGACGTGTTGGAATGGGAATGGGCATAGAAATTGAAATAGTTTGCCACTGTGAAATTACACATTTGCCAGATGGAGCAGAGGTACTTGACAAAGCAGTTCCCTGAACTCACGTCGGGTCTCACCAGTGTAGAGGAGGCCACATCAGGAGCACCAGTTACGATAAACGACCCCAACAAATCCTCAGGTGAAGTTTTGTCTCAGCCGAAGGACTGTTTGGGCCCTGAATGGAGGTGAGGGAGGAGGTAAATGGGGACGAGTAGCATCACTGTCACTTGCTGGGATATATGCCAGGGGGGAGATTAATTAGATTAATGGGAGAGGGACAAATGGACAAGTGAATCACTGAGGGAGTGAACCCAGGGGAAGGTGGAGAGTGTGGGGGGGAGGGGTGAAGACCTGTTTGGGGGTAGGATATCGTTGAAGATGGCAGAAGTTGTGGCAAATGATGTGTTGGATGCAAAGACTTATGGGGTGGTCGGTGAGCACAAGAGGAATTCTGTTCCTGTTAAGGCAGCAGGAAAATGGGTGAACGCGGATGTCCAGGAAAAGATGCGATGTGAGTGAGGGCAGCTTCAATGGCGGAGGAAGGGAAACTCCCTTCTTTGCAGAAGGACTCTCTGATGTCCAGGAAAGGGAAGCTACATCCTGAGAATGGATGTGGCGGCGATGAAGGAACTAAGAAAAGGGAATACCATTTTTACAGGAGACAGGGTGGGAAGAGGTGTAGTCAAAATAACTGTGGGAACCAGGTGGTTTATAAAAGATAGCAGTGGACAGTTTGTCTCCGGAGATTGAGGCAGAGTGATTGAGAAAGGGGAGTGAGGTATCAGAAGCAGACCAAGTGAATTTAAGGACAGGATGGAAATTGAAGGCAATGTTGATGAAATTAACGAGCTCAGCATGGGTGCATGAATCAGCACCAGTGCAGTTGTTAAGTGTAGCATAGAAAGCATTGGGAAACATTACCAGGAAAGGATTGGAACATGGACTGTGCTATGTAGTCAAAGAAAAGGCAGGTGTAGCTGGGGCCCATGCAGATGCCCATGTGAGTTTGCAGGAAGTGGGAGGAACTGAAGGAGAAATAGTTGAGGGTAAGGACCAGTTCTGCCAGATGGAGGAGGGTGGTGGTGGAGGGGAACTAGTTGGGTATCTTGATGAGAATGAAAGTGTATAGGGACTGGACATCAAAAGTATTTGAAGGAGATCAAAAGTATTTGAAATATCATGGATACAGGCGGGAAGGGGCTGAACCAAGGGGTATAGAATGGGGTTCAGGTATAGAGACATGAGTTCATTGGGGTAGGAACAGACAGAGACTATGGGTTTAGGTCTTGGGTGGGAGGTAGAAATGAGTAGGGAGGGGTAAGGGAACTGTGAGTTTTCCAGAGTTCATGAGATTAGAGATCGTGTTGGATCCTGAGTGGGGTCCTTTTCAAGGAGTCAGTGGGAGGTATCTGAGGCTTGCCACGTGTTCTCAACAAGGTAGGGGTCAGTCAAACACACTATACCAGCGTCTCTTTCGTCTGTGGATTTGATGGTTATATTCAGGTTGGTGCAGACAGCGCTGAAGGAAAGTTCATTCGGAGGGGGAGAGTTCGAGGTGGAGTGGGGAGTACTGAAGTCTTGTTGATGTCTTGTTGGCAATTAGAGAAGAAAAGATCCAGAGCAGGTGGAGAACTAGTGTGGGGTGTCGAAGAAGAGGAAGAGGGTTGGAGATGGGAGAAGGGGTCATCAGTGCAGGGTAGGGAATTCTTGCCAAAGAAATGGGCTCAGAAGCAGATGTGATGGAAGAAGAGCTGGCCATCATGACAAGCATGGAACTCACTGGGCTGCTGATGAAGGAGAACAAAGGTAATGCCCTTGTTGAAGACAGAAAATTCTGCCTCAGAGAGGGGAAGCTTGGAGGGAATGATAAAGACATGGCAGGGATTAAAGCTGGGATCAGAGGGGAGAGGGGAGTTGGTGGCATCAGAGGAGGGTTGATCAGCTGGTTGAGTCATGTTGCAACATAACCTTGCACTCAGCATCAGTGAGACTCAGCTGGTTTAAAATCCGGTTTAGGATGGTGCAACCAAACGCATGCAACAGCTCACTGGTGGTTCAAGAGGCAAGGAATTTGACTAAGAACGTTACCAATAACATCTTTTCTGAAGTAAATTGTGGTCAACTATCTCCACAAACAATGAAGAAGGAAGCAGTGAAGCTGATTTGAAGGAAGGGCCATGCGGGTACATTGCAAAACATAGGTGTGTTACGAATGTGCCACAACTCTGAGGGGCCGAAGGGTACAAAGTAGCCCCTCCTTTTTAAGAATCGCAAGATCGCTATTAATGTGGGTCTGGGACCCAGGAAATGAGAAAGATACACATCATGGCAATAATGAGAGAGCAAGACGCCGGATCACAGCCTCGGCAGTTGCCATAGACAATGCAGAATATAGGGGGAATGCCTCCTAACAAAAACGGGATAGAACCATTGATTATTGCCATTATCTCTTGGAGACAGAATTGTGTATTGAGTACTGTACTATTCATTGAAGCCCTCGGGACGACCAGAGTGGGCTGGTTGAAAGATTGCATCATCCCAACCTGATTGACATCTGAGACCCCGTGAGTGAGGGTAAAAGAGGGTCTGAGGAAACACCCCTCAGACGCACCAGGAGAAACGCTAGAAATCCCGTGACAGTGTTTAATAGTGACAGCCGGTGGAGGGCTCGCGTGTGTCCTTTCCCTTTGCCTGGGATTGGCGGCCTCACCACGGAAGAACGGCTTTAGCTAAAGGAGAGGCCACGAGTGAACGACCACACCAACGGGACTCCCGAAGGATCGAAATCATAAAGGTTGGAAAACCCGTAGCGGTACCTGTTCCCATTCTATTCCTATCTCTCTCTCTCTCCAACAAAGTGCAACACAGCGACAACCAAAAGGCTCCAGTCTGAACGAACTGAGTGACTTTTATATTTCCATCGGACAATACATTATCCCCTAGACAACGATAGAGCTATTCCTTATTGATTATTATTATACCCGCACTTTTAGATTTAGTATTGACGACGTATATTATCTGTATGTTTGCATTGATATTATTTTTGTGTATTTTTACTAATAAATACTGTTAAAAATAGTACCATCAGACTTCAACAGACCTCTCTATCTTTGATGGTAAGTGACCCAGTTACGGGGTTCGTAACAGGTGCAATATGTTCAAAATGTGGTTTGCAGACGGAGTTGGTATGACTGTTGGAGTTGGAGTGGGCATTTGGAGAGGAGTCGATGTGCGAGATTTTCAGTGCTCATCCACTTAACCTGGATGCGAGGTTGGATCACTCCAAATGCCAAGCCGATTGCTGATATCGAGAATGGCTTTAGACTGTGCAGCCCAAGCATGTCGCTGTGCCAGGATCTGGGTCCTGGACTGAGACACTACCTGGGGCTTGGACAATTTAAATGCCAATTCAGATAGACTGGAAACGCCTAGGCTGTAAGCTGCTTCTCAACTTTTGTCTCTGCGAGTTTCACAACATTTTTGCCTGCTAATGTGTTGAATGGAGATCAAGACTTGGGCCTACTCCAGCTGCTCTGGAGAGCAGATCTAAGGACTCAGTCTGGTTCAGAATGCTGCTGTTTGCCCCTTGTGTTTGCATGATGTGCGTGTCTTTTTTTGCCCCCTGTTTCTCAATGCAAGTTCCATCTCCGTCATAAGCACTAGCCTTCCCAGCATCAATGACATCTTCAAGGAGCGATGGCTCAGAAAGGCGGTATCCATCATTAACAGCCCCGATCACCCAGGACATGACCTCTTCTCATTGCTACCATCAAGGAGAAGGTATTGTACAGGACTCCGAAGGCACACACACAATGTTTTAGGAACAGCTTCTTCCCCTCTGCCATCAGATTTCTGATTGGTCAATTTTGCATCACTTAGTTAATTTATTTATATATATATATATATATTTGTAATTTTTTTGCTTTTTGATAATGTAGTACAATATTCTGCTGTCACAAAACAACAAATTTCATGACATACAATACTGTGCAAAATTATTAGGTACATATCTGTGAGGAGATTACAAGTAAGATAGATAAAGGGGATGCAGTGGATGTTGTATATTTGGACTTTAAGAAGGCCTTTGACAAGGTACCGCACATCAAATCAAAAGCCCATGGTATTTCAGGAAAGTTACTAACATGGTTAGAGCATTAGCTGATTGGTAGGAGGTAGCAAGTGGGAATAAAAGGATCCTTTTCTGGTTGGCTGCCAGTAACTAGTGGTGTTCCATAAGGGTCAGTGTTGGGACCACTTCTTTTTATGCTGTATATAAATGATTTAGATGATGGAATGGATGTTCTTTTTTTTTTGCCAAGTTTGTAGATGATAGGAAGATTGGTGGAGAAAACAGGATGCAGAAGGACTTAGACAGATTAAGAGTATGGGCAAGGAAGTGGCAAATGAAATACAATGTTGGGAAATGCATGGTCATGCACTTTGGTAATAGAAATAAATGGGCGGACAATTTTTTAAAACGAGAAGAAAATCCAGGAATCTGAGGTGCAGAGGGACTTAGGAGGCCTTGTGCAGAACAGCCTGAAGGTTAATTTGCAGGTTGAGTCGGTGCTGAGGGCATTCATTTCAAAAGTTCTAGAATACAAGAGCAAGGATATAATGCTGAGGCCTTATAACGCACTGGTGAGGCCTCACCTTGAATATTGTGAACAGTTTTGGATCCCTCATCTTAGAAAAGATATGCTGGCATTGGAGAGGGTCCAGAGGAGGTTCACAATAGAATCATAGAACATTACAGCACAGTACAGGCCCTTCAGTCCTCCATGTTGTGCCGACCCATATAATGCTTAAAAAAAAGTACTAAACCCACACTACCCCATAACCCTCTATTTTTCTTTCATCCATGTGCCTGTCCAAGAGGCTCTTAAATACCTCTAATGTTTTAGCCTCCACCACCATCCCTGGCAAGTCATTCCAGGCACTCACAACCCTCTGTGTAAAAAAACTTACCCCTGATGTCTCCCCTAAACTTCCCTCCCTTAATTTTGCACATATGCCATACTGTAGTGATTTTATGTATTGCACTGTACTGCTGCTGCAGAAGAAACCAAATTTCATGATGAATGTAAGTGATAATAAACCTGATTCTGATATGTCTCTCTATTGTGGACTGAGATTGGGAAGGAGGCAGGGAGAGGGGAACCATGGTTGGGAAAAGGGGAAGAGGGAGAGGATGGAGCGGGATGCACCTGAGGGACATTGTGCAATGATCAATAAACCAATTGTCTGGAATCAAATTACCTTTGCCTAGTGTCTCAAGGCTGGATGTGTCTGCACCCTCACCACATACCACCCCCCTCCACCGTGGCACTCTTTCTCTGCCACCTGTCCCACACTCCTTTCACGATGCTCCACCTTCGCCGTTCACAGCATCCTTTGCTCCTGCCAGATCTATAAACTCATTTCCCACTCCATATATACATACGGTGCAAAAGTCTTAGCCACCCTAGCTATATTTACATGTCAAAGAGTTTTGCACGGGACTGTATGTCAGTGATGTTGAATTAGATTCTTATTCTGATTCTGGGTGGCCCAGGGACGTTCAAATCTCCCACTAATAAAACCTGTAATTTGTACAGTTAAGGGTAATTCTTTATATACCTGCCCTTTAAGTGACTGCTGCATGTTGCTGGGTCTATAATATAATACCACTATCATACCCTGTATATTTCACAGACATACTATTCATACTACTGATATTCATATCCAAGTATAGTAAATTATGTTTCTATATATCTATATCAATCTATAAGGTCAGTGCTAATCCCCATGGTACACCACTTGTTACAGATTTCCAGTCAGAAAAACACCTATCCACCATTACCCTCTAGCTCCTCTCACACAGCCAATTTTGGATCCAATTTCCCAATTCTCCATGGATTGCTTGTGCCTTAACCTTCTGAGTGAGCCTATCATGTGAGATTGTCCAAAGCCTTGCTGAAGTTCATATTTTAGATAACATCTACTGCCTTTCCTTCAACAATTTCCTCAGTTAACTCCTCAAAAATTAAGTCAGATTTGTGAGATATGATTTACTCTGCACAAAACCATATCAACTTATCCTAATTACTCCCTGCCAGTCCAATTGAGACAAATCTTGTCTCAGGAACTTCTTCAGTATTTTCCCTACCACTGATGCAAAGCCTTTGGGCTTGTAGTTTCCTACTGCCCTTTTTGAGCAAGGGGATAATGTTAACCATCATAGGGCCTTCTGTTGCCTCTAACATGACTAAAGTAGAAGCAAAACTCTCTGTCAGAACTCCTGTGATCTCCTTGCTTCCCTTAGCATCCTGGATATAGATCCTGGCTGACCCTGGGGATTTATGCACCCTAAGCTGCTCTAGTATTTCTAATGCTTCCTCCTTTTTGATATAGGATATCATTGTACTTGTATCTTCCCATGCTAGGGAGGGGCTGCTATCCTAAAAATCAAATCAAATCAAATTCAAGTTTAATTATCATTCATCCACACCTGAATACAGCTGAATGAATCAGCATTCCTCTGGGGCCAAGGTGCAAAACTTGATGGTGCGTTTACCAGCAGTCTGCAGACCAACGCGTGCATATAATCTGCTGGTCGGGGATCAAAGGGAAGTACCAACTAAAGAGGCCAGCTCCCAACCGAGTGTGAGCACCACACTACAATACCTCCAGTGTCTTCTCTCCTGGTCTGCAGCATCTGGCAAGCCCATGGATTAGTGTTTTGTCCTTGCTACAACCAAGGCCATGCAGCTGCTCCGCCATCTGTCACATCACCGAAAAGGGAACTATTCCTGCAGCATCTTACATTATCAATGTCCAACAGGATCTTGTGATCACAGGAGAAACACCCAAGACAATCACCCATGGTTACACTGCAGGCTGCTTTCGCACACCAACTCTAGTGCCTTCCTGTAGCCTGCAGCTCACTGATGGGGTAGATCTGCAGTACCTCAAGTTCTTGGAGCTCTTTGCACTCGTAAAGATGACATTTAAAAAAGAAAATAAACACCTTTATCCTCCAAGGGGCTGCTGCATCCGCACATGCTACCATCTTACTGGAAGAAAACATCTTTCATGATCTTCCATAATGCAAAATCCTATTTCCCATTGAATACCATGTTATGTGGAGAGGCATTTCTAAGGAATGTTTTTCTGTCAACCGTAATGATTGTATCATAGCTGCTGGTGTGTTATGGTGGCCTCTGCCTTGCAGTTTCCAAAGCAAACCTCTTAAATGACCAGCAGCTATGTTTGAAGACACAAGTGACTACAGATGTTGATCCCCTTCCAGCCTTCACTTTGAATAGGGATGTACACTTTTAAAACTCATATCAAATATTGGTTTAATGAGACAACTCACTACAAATACCCATGGCTGTTTAGGTTTACATGAGGCATGTAGCCAAGTGGTTAAGGCGTTGGACTAGCAATCTGAAGGTCGTGAGTTCGAGCCCCAGCCAAGGCAGCGTGTTGTGTCCTTGAGTAAGGGACTTAACCACACATTGCTCCAGTCCACCCAGCTGAAAATGGGTACCAGCAAAATGCTGGGGGTTAACCTCACGATAGACTGGCATCCTATTAGGGCGGTGGGTCTCGTACTCTCAATTGCTTCACTCCACGGAAACCGGCATAAGCACCGGCCTGATGAGCCTATAAGGATTGGGACAGACCTTAGCTTTTTAATTTAGGTTTAATTTGCTGACTTTGCTTCTTGAGGGTAAATAGTATGGAAAATTCCTAAAGAAGAAACCACAAGACAGCAAACTGAACTTAATGGTGCTAAAATAAAACAGCCAAACTCTGCATGTCTCAATAAATCTGAGTTAAAATAGGCAAAATTTGGTGTTTTTTAACATTTTGCATTTTTTTCTTTATTTTCCACACATCAGTTCCAGAAAAGTTCATTATATTCCATATCCTGGAGTTTGTGAATTCCATAAGGGTGTATTTCTGTAACTAGAAAGGCATAACTCAGGCGATGGCTGTAACCCTCCTTTAACTCTCGAGCCTCCATGTGCTTCTGCCTTGTAAAACAAATGAGAAATCTTCATTTTGGAAGTCACTCATATTCTGTGGCCTATGCATATACTGTCTCTTGTCCCTGAGGGGACCTATCCCTTTCTTCACTCCCCCATACTTCTCATAATAAAGATTTCACGATTCTCTTTACTCCTACTTGCCAAGGACACTTCATGGCCCCTTTATGTCCTCCTAAATTTCTTTAAAAATTCTAATTCAAATTCAAGTTTAATTATCAGTCACCATACATGAATACAGCCAAATGAAAGAGCATTCCTCTGGGGCCAAGATGCAAAACATACTCAACACATTATAAAAAACACAGCCAAGTAAAAAGACACATATATAGTCCAAGACCCTGTGCGACATGTCCCACAAATTGTTTGTACAGATTCCTGGCAGTGTGCAGCTACTGCAATCCAGCCTGTCATTCACCTATCGAACACTGAAGGCAGCACTGATTGGAGAGGCAGGCCTCCAATCGCGCATGGACGCCTCGCTACACTGCCTTCATCATCTCTCTCCTTGACAGCAGCAGCAGGCAAGCTTGCAGCATGAGGCCCAGTCCTCACTACAACCGAATCCATGCAGCTCCCAGCAAACAAGGGAAACAGGCCTGTGGCATCTTACATTATCAATGTCCATCAAGGATCAAGAAACATCCAAGCCAATCACCCACGGTTACACTGCACGCCGCCTTTGTGCTCCAATTCTGATGCCTTCGACCAGCAGGCAGCAGTACAGTCTGCACCCAGGTCTACTCCAACACACCAGTCAGCTCTGCTGACACCCCAGGCATCTCCTCTGATCAACAAGCTGCTCACCAATGGGGTAGACTGCAGTACCCAAAGATCTTGGAGCCCAGCACCATCTTGCGATCATAAGAAACACATTTAACAAAGAAAAAAACCTTTGGTTGAACCCCGAGAGGGTGCCATCTTACCAGAAGTAAGAAATTTTTTCTATATCCCTTATAAATTATTCATTTGATAAATAATTGCAGTACCAGAAACATGTCTGCTTCTTTTCCTTAATCAGACATACAATATCCTTCATTAGCTAGGTTTTCTAAACTTACACTCTGTCTCCTGTTCACTCAGGGACTTGTTAACTCAAATACTCATCAGGTTTAAGTGCCTACGACCTATCAGGAAGAAAGATCCCTTTTGGAGTGATGACCAGTGTTCCATAAGCTTTAAGGTCATCTTGGGAAAAGATGAAGTTATACTTTCAATTTGGGCTTTGGGGGTGGGTGGTTAGGGAAGATGGATTCAAGACTGAAGCTTGTACAACATGTACATCAAAACATAATGAAACATGTCAACTGCGTGAACAACCAAGGGTGTACTGGGAACAGCCTGCACAAGTCACCTCACATTCTGGCACCAACATATCATGCCCACAATGCTTGGCAGAACAACACAGAATACAACAAGCAACAAAACAACCACAGCTAAATGAGCCACATTCCTTCCTCCCACTCAGACCCATACACAGTTCTCTAACCCCAAGGCAGGCCTTCTTCATCGGCCTCCAGGCTCTACCAGACTCAGATTCGGACTTGGATGCACAGTCATTGGGCCTTCAACCACTTCAGCGGACTCACAAAGGTTTGCATCCTCAGTAGATATAGCAGAGCTACATTGAGAGCAGCTGCTAAAGGGGAAAGAACATCTGATAAATGAGAAATGTTTAAAAATAAGATAGTGAGAGTTCAGTCCACATGCCCTTGACTATTTTACATAATAGTACCTTGTTTTTCTTTAATGATTTCTAGAATTTTGAAGTGCTGCATTGCAGTAAAGAAAGATTATAGAGTAGGCGGAAGCATACCGGCACGGATAAGAGATTAACTGGAAACAAGGAGTCGTATAATGGGCCTCTTTCTGGTTGGCAAGATTCAACAAGTAGTGGGCCCTTGGGGCCTTTGCTGGATTTCAGCTTTTTATAGTTTCCATAAATGGCTCAGATGAAGCGTGCTAGATTTTCAGCTGACACAAAGATGGCCGGTTGAACAGCACATAGGAAGCTACAAAGGGATACAGATAGGCGAATATGCATGCATTTGGCAAGAGATGTATAATGTGGGATAAATGTGCAATCATCCACTTTGACAGAAAAAGCAAAATAGTTAAATTGGTTTGTTACTGTAATATGTACTGAGGTACAATGAAAATCTTCGTCTTGCAGGTCATCCTCTACAGATCATTTCATTACAATGTTCAAAGTATATTTGTATTCAAAGTATGTACAGTATTCATTATACAACCTTGAGATTCGTCTCCTAAAAGTTAGCTATGAAACAGAGAAACCCAAAAGAATCCATTTTAAAAAGACCATCAAACATCTAATGTGCAAAGAAAAGAAATTGTGCAAACAATGAACGCAAGTAAGTTGCTTTCTGAACCAAATTCACAAAGACAGGCCTGTCCACAGACCCTTAGCTCAGCGCAGAGGAGATCAGCAAGTGGAACCGGCCTGTTCCCAGCCTCCGATCCCTGCACCCTGATAGGGTTCGGTTGTTCCAACGGGCCCTGAGGCCTGGATCCTGTTGCCTCAATTTGGCCTGAGCCCTCCAATTCAGCACGGGGCTTAAATCAATCAAACTTCAGGTCTTTCCTTGCTGCCTCGCCTTGCCTTGGTTCTGCCACATTGAATTACCTCAAAGTCCAAAGGGAAGTTACAAACTATTGCCTGAGGTCATTGTTTGCCTGAAAAAAAAGAGTGATTAACAAAGTATTTATTTGTTTTCCTTGTTTCATCAACCTCCAGCCAGAAGTTGCTGAGATTCATCAGCGCCATCTTCAATCTTTACAACAATATATTGAAGTAAAGGGGAAACAACAATATAATGTAGAATAGAATGTAACAGTTACAGAAAAAGTGCAGTGCAGAAACACGATACGTTGCAAGGTTACAATGAGGTAGGTTATGTTGGCTGCATTACTAAGACAGTGAGAAATATAGACAGAGTCCATGGAAGGGAGGTTTTTCTCCCTGATTTGCTGAGCTGTGTCCACAACTCTCTACAGTATCAGGCAGAGCAGTTGACATGGGTGATGTTCACTGATAGGAACTAGAAGCTTTCAACACTCTTGACCTCAACACTGTTGATGTGGACTGGAGCAAATGCACCACCCGCTTCTTGAAGTCAATGACTAGCATGTTTGTTTTGCTGACATTGAGGAAAGGTTGTTGTCATGACACCATATCCTTTCTGGACTCTGGTTCATGGTTATTTGAGATGTGGATCATGACAGAGGTATCGTAGGCAAACCTGCAGATGGAGTTAGAGAAGAGTCTGACCACACACTCGTAAGTGTACAGCGAGTAGAGTAGGGTGCTGAGGACACAGCCCTGTGGGTTACCAGTGCTGAGGATAATGGTGCAGGAGGTATTGCTGTCTGTCCTTATTGATTGTGGTCTCTTGGTCAGGAAGTCAAAGATGCAATTGCAAAGCGAAGAATTGAGAGTTTTTGAAAAGAGGAAGGCATCATTTCAAGGGTGATTGCATAGCTCAGGGGTGGGCAAACTTATTGACTTGTGGGCCACAAAGGGTTCTAAAATTTGATAGGGGGGCTGGACCAGGAGCAGATGGACGGAGTGTTTTGGTAATACACCTCATAAGAGAAAATAAAATATCATGGGATATGTAGAAAACATGTGCTTTAATTTCAATTGAAAATGAACAAATGCATTACAACAAAATATCTGTCTTTGAAGTCCCATGGTATTTAGCTATTTATTGAAATGACTTTTAAAACACTGAAAATTAAATGAATAAAATACAGCTTTTTTTAATAGTAACAGTTATTATTTTAAAGCACTGAAAATTCTGTTATCCTTCAAGATATTATCATCATCACTCTCCTCCTGACTGTCCTTATTTCAAAAACGGTAGGAGATGCAGGTCTACTTGTCCTGCTCTTTCTTATTCAATTGTCCCCTGTGCCAAAACTCAACAACAACCAGCACAAAGACAGAACAGTGACAGCGCGCCAGTATGCGGAGCGCGTTATTTGATCTGGAGCGCATTTTTTATTTTGAGAACATACGTGCACCTGCGCACTACTCATGTCCATCACTTAACAGAAATGACATGTAACATGTAAGGCTTATTGAAAAAAAATTTTCAAATGCATTTTTTACATAACACAACGAAGAAACTTATTTTTAATTTCAGTGGGAACAGTGTTGTTGGTCTCCCTTTTTAGCCAGCGCATCAAAGTCTGGATTTAGTTTTGTTGTGGCGATTCTCAGGATGGATCTGAGGTGTTGTTCAGATAACTTGGATCTGTGGCTGGCTTTGTTGACGTTCATGACGCTGAACGCCTGTTCACACAAATAGGTCGAGCCGAACAAAGAGTAAAGCGCAAATGTGGAGTAATACGCTGCACCTCAACAAAGGTCAATGTATATAGAGTGTGTCATCTATTGGGAAAACGCCAGAATTGCGGGGAAAACCGTTAACAAGGTTTATTAATATAATTTCATCAAGTTCTGCGGGCCGGATTAAAAAGCTTAACGAGCCGCATATGGCCCCCGGGCTGTAGTTTGCCCATGCCTGGCATAGCTCCAAGATTTAGAGTAATCTGGTTTGAAGAAGATGGCACCAGTGACCAATGTGACCAAAGGTAACATCCTGCAGACAGTTCAAGAAACTACTTCTTTTACTTCTTCTTTCAAATATGATTCTGCTACTTTGGAGCCTGTGATTTACATTTCAATGGTACGTTTTCAGGCTGATTGAGTGACCTGTCACTTTGCTGTCTCCAAGGGAGTTCAGTAAGGTTTCAAGTGGAGTATGCAGACTGGAGATCGGGCGCGAGCCCATGATCAACTCGATTTCTTACTAATCTTGCTGACTAAAGCATCAAGCAAGAATGAAAGTAATGAGGACAAGAGTGAAAGGTAGCATCTGCCTGTGTTTAACTAGTCTTTGTCTCCCTTTCACTGGCTGCTGCCCATGGAAGTTGCCTGCGTTTGACCAGTCTTTATATCCCTCTCGCTCGATTCTGATAGAGCATGGTACCAGAGTCTTGGGTCAGGCAAGGTTTAATCAATGAGGCTTGTGGATTGTACTCTGTAGTTCATGTAATGTTTCTGGTTTCTGGTTACTCGTTTTTTTATTCCTACTTTGTGTTACTGTCATTGAGGCAGACTGGCTCTGTGGCCGTCAGTCAACACACGTCAGATCGTTAAATTGAACTGAACTGAACTAAAGTGAATATTCCTCAACTGTTTCAATGTCCTTGTGATGGTTTATATTCTGTGTTTTTCACTCTTTCTTTGCTGCTTGCACAATTCATTCTCCTTATGTTTGTTGGGTGTTTGATACTTTCTTTGAACATGGTGTTTTTTTGTTTTGTGGCTGTCTGTGGAAAGACGAATCTCAGGGTTGTTTACTGCATACATACTTTGATAATAAATGTACTTTGAATCTTTTGTCCTTATTTGTGCTGCTATATGGAGGTGCAGCATAATTAGGAAAGCAACAGAATGTTGTCATTTATTTTTGAAGATAGAGGGCTTAGTTGAGACCATATTTAGAGTTCTGAGTACAGTATTTGTTTTCTTATATAAGAAAGAGGTCAAGGTATTGCAAACAATCTAGAGAAGGTTATTGAACTGTTACTTAGAATGTGCATGTGGTTTTATGAGGAAAATAGTCTATGATTTTAATAAAATTTAGTTTTTTTTCATTATTTCTGTTGTTCACTTCTTTATTTTTTTCATAGCTTTAGAAGTCTTGCATAAACTGCTTTGTACCATGTCAAGTTCCCTTTTGAGCTGCTCCCTTTTGAACTTTTATTGATTTAATGGGTTTACTGTGAACATTATTTATCCCAAAACACTGAAGTGTACCTAACCAGTGTCTGAATTTAATTCTGTCTGTATTTCAAATTTCCAAACACAATGGTATTTTGCACTTTGACTAGTTTGTTCCCTATAATTTACTGCTGAACCTGGGCAATGGGCAAATACACCTTGTTAATGAGAGAGGTCAGAGGAGAATTACCACTGTTCTCTTCAGTGAGAGCGTTAAGGGTTTAATACACAAATTGCAATGCTGCTTCACTTCAGAGTTTTAAATCTGTTAACTATAATCGTTATTGTAAACAAAAATTTAGAATGTTATTTTGTGCTTGAAAAAGACTAGGGATCTGTTTGACATTCATCTTCTGCATTATGATGAACTTTCACAAGGTTGAATGAATCATTGATTTTTGTCTTATGTATGAAGACTCAGTCTTCTATATTGATAGGCCTGTCCCAAAGAACCCTTTGTGAGAAGAAAATGCACATGATTCACGAGTACTAGGCAGAGCTGGGAATTCAAACGTTTTATCATAGTTTTGGAAGACGAGACTGACTCAAGTCAGCTGAAAGGTTGAGGCTGTGTCATGGAGCCAAAGACACTGAAAGTGCTTAGGGGGAAAAAAAAAGAATAAGCAAAGAGGAACCACCATGACTTTATACAATATAGGCTTTATTTCCTGACCCTGTGGTCTAAATCTCCTCTACTTCTGATAAGTTGAGCAGACTGACTCAGTAGCAGGCTTATAAACTTACATTTGTGGCCATTTTTTTAAGCTACAGGAGTGGAACCCAGGGTGGTTTTATCCTCCTGTAGCTCACCCACTTCAGGGTTCAACATGTTGTGCATTCAAAGATGCTTTTCTCCGCACAACTGTTGTTTATTTGAGTTACTGTCACTTTCCTGTCAGTTTGAACCATTCTGGCTATTCTCCTCTGACCTCTCTATTTAACAAGGTGTATTTGCCCATTGAACAGCCACTCACTGGATTTGTTTTTGGTTTTTTTCACCTTTCTCGGTAAACACTGGAGACTGTGTGAAAATAGCAGATCAACAGTTTCTGAGAACACCCCATCTAGCTCAAACAATCATCCCACAGTCAAAGTCAGTTAGATAACATTTCTTCCCCTTTCTGATGTTTGGTCTGAACAATAACTGAACCTTTTTACCATGTCTGCAAGATTTTATGCATTGAGTTGCTGCCACATGCTTGGCTGAATAGATAGTTGCATTAATGAGCATATGTATAGATGTACCTAATAAAGTGGCCACTGAGTGTACTTTGGTCCCATGTTAGAATCAGGATAATTTCATAACTTGTGTGACAATACTTAGGTTCAACTTAAGCAGCAAAATTGGAAATGTTAGTGGAGCAACTTAATTAAGGTTCATTTGACAACTAAAACACTCATCTTAAAAGGATTATTGCAAAAAGACATGACGGAGGCAAAGTCAGTGTGAAAATATCAGAAACAAAAAGCAGGATAACAGACTAAAATTTATGGCTCACTCTCTACCCCAGCACTTTATCAATTTAGTTTCATCCATTTCGTATGCAGTAGACTCAAAATATGTGTATAATTTATTCTTCCTGACAATTAAATCCCAGCAGAATATTAACTTAAAATGTATGACTTCAAGGGGAATGGTAACTACTCTTGTTATTAAATTGGACAAAGAGCCTATCATTAATTAAATGCATAAAGGTGCTATATGATTT
Organism: Hypanus sabinus; assembly: GCF_030144855.1. Taxonomy (NCBI): domain Eukaryota; kingdom Metazoa; phylum Chordata; class Chondrichthyes; order Myliobatiformes; family Dasyatidae; genus Hypanus; species Hypanus sabinus. Next base: position 171,187,807 of record NC_082708.1, on the reverse strand, counting down.
TAATTTGTTTTTGTATAAGTAAGAGGGGTAGGTGCAATAAGCTGTAGCTTCAGCCTACACCCTTTCGGTCTGTTTTAAAGATTTATTATTTAATTTTGTCTTACGAAATCATCATTGAAAATTATGTTTTTTGTTATGTTTGTACTGACCGAAATAAAATTTCATTCACTCATTCATTCATTTCACTATTTCTGATTTGAATTTTATTCACCACATCTTTTTTAGTCAATTTTTTCCTAAGCTGATTTTTGACATAATTAATGAATTTAATTTAATACAATACTCTAATGAATTGCTCTCACTTGGCCAGATTCCATTTTAAAACTGCAGCCACTGAGGTGCCAGCAAACAAAAACCATTATATGCAGAGTAAAGTCATCTAGCAAATATAAATCTGCATAGTTAGTGAAAAGTATTTTGTCAAAAGATATCCACTATGAAATTATAAGGCTTTACATTGCTGTAGAAGGAATCTGGTATCAAAGATACTTGAAAATGACACATTAATATAACCCTAACTTGGCACAGAACAGAAAATATAAAAACAACAAAATGATCCATCCATTCCCTTCTGCTTCCTATTACAAATCAAAGTTCAAGGTAAATTTAGTATCAAAATATGTATACATTTTACAGCTTTGAGGTTTGTCTCCTAACAGGCAGCCACAAAACAAAGAAATCCAAAAGAACCCAAAAAATAGATCATCAAACACCCAATGTGCAGAGAGAGAAAAAAATCAATCATTCAAACAATAAATGCAAGCAAGTAGTGCTCTGAACTGAAGTCCATAGAGACCATCCTCAGACCTTCAGTTCAGTGCAGAGCAGGGCAGTGAGCTAAACTGAACCGATTCGTCTCTGACCTCGCTTTGGGCATTCTCAACAAATCTGATAACCATAATGGAATTAATGAAAGACTGCAATAACAGGGCTGACAGGCAGTGTGCAAAAGTCAACAAACTGCAAAAATGAAGACAAAAATAATAATAGTAGTAATAAATAAATAATAAATTTTGAGAACATAAGATGAAGAAGTGAGCTATGGGTAGTGGGAACTGTTCAGTAATGGAGCAAGTGAAATTGAGTGAAGTTATTCCCTTTGATTCTGGAGCCTGGTGGTTGAAGGGTAATAATGGTTCCTGAACCTGATGTGAATTCTGAGACTCTTGTACCTTCTTTCTGATGACAACAGTGAGAAGAGAGCATGAGTGGTGGGGCTGCCTGATGATAGATGCTGCTTTCCTATGAAAATGCTCATGTAGATGTGCTTAATAGTAGGAAGGGCTTAACCCATAATGGACTAGGTTGTATCCATTACTTTCTTGTAGATTTTCCATTCAAGGCATTGGTATTTCCATTACCAGCCTGTTAATATACTCTCCACAGTGCATCTATAAAAGTTAGTCAAATTTATAGATGTCATGCCAAACCTTCACCATCTCCGTCAGAAGTCAGCAGCTGACATGCTTTCTTCATATTTGCACTTATGTGCTGGGCCCAGGCAGGTCCTCTGAAGTGGTAACACTGAGAAATTTAGAGTTGTTGACCCTCTCTACCTCTGATCCCCTGATAAGGGCTACGTCATGGACCTCCAGTTTCTTGCTCCTGAAGTCAATAATCAGCAAATTGAAAATCTCTGGATCTCGTGAACTCTTAACATTTGCACAGTTTCCCGTGTGGGATCTGGTTAAATGCCTCACTGGTCCACATCAACCTTCATCAATACAGTCAGTTACCATTTGGAAAAAAATAACTTGGATTCATCAGAAAGGCTCACTCCCTAACAAAGCCATGATGATTATCCTTAATTAAACCACACCTTAAAATGCAGATTAATCCCATCCCTCCAGATCTTTTACAATAATTTCCCTAGCACTGATGGTAGACCCATCAGCCTTACCATCTTATACTTGATGCCCTTCTTGAATAAAGATAACAAATCTGTTGTCCTCTAGTCATATGGCACATCCTCTATTGGCAGAGAAGATATGAAAATTTCTCTCAGAGACCCAGCAATCTCCTCTCTTACCTTCCATCACAACATTGGATACATCTCTATGGGGCCTGACACTTAATTCACTATTAAGTCTGCTATAACATCAAATATCTCCTTCTTTTCAATGATTACTTGTTATAGACTTTCACGGTTCCTTCCCTGAATCCTTTGTCCTCAATATTCTTCTCTGCAACGAGTACTGATGAGAAATATTTCACCTTAATCCTCTGGCTCCAAGTACAGGTTGACACTTTAGTCCCTGATGGGCCTTGTTCCTATCCTTGTGTTAATATATTCAGAAAATGCTGAGGGATTTTCCCTGATCTTGCATGTTGGTGCTATTTTCATACATCCTACTCACTTTCCTAATTGCTATTTTTAGTATCCCACTATATTTTCTAGAATCCCATAGGGCCTCTCCTAATTTTCAGTTCTCTATACCTCCCATAAACTTCATTTGTTAATGCAACCCCTGAAATCCCTTGGCATCCAAGGTTTTTTGGACTAATTGGCTCTGCCTTTCACCCTTATAGGAGCAGTTTGGCCTTGAAATCTGGATTGATTTCTGTTGGTCACATATAAATGTAAAAGGACCTGTTCCCAGTCCAGTTTTCACAAAGGATTCTGCAGATGCTGGAAATCTTTGCGCGCGCGCTCGCGCACACACACACACACACACACACACACACACACCCTTCTTTTCTCCTCCCCTGTCCTCACAACCTGCCCATCACCTACCTATGGTTCCCCACAATCTTCACTTTATTCCATGACCTACTGTCTCCCCCTATCAGATTCCTCTTTTACTTCAGCCCTTTACCTCTTCCACCTATCACCTCCCAGCCTCGCTTGCACTGTTGTCTGTAAGGGCTTGTACATTTTCTCCATGGTCGCATGGGTTTCCTCCGGGTGCTCTGGTATGCTCCTGCATTCTAAAGGCTTACAAGTTAGTAGGTTAATTTTTCACATGGGTGTAATTGAGTGGTGTGGGCTCACTGAACCAAAAGGGCCTGCTGTCATGCTGTATCTTTAAATAAATTAAGGATACAAACTGTTTGAGGAATTCAGCAAATCTGACAGTAACTGCAGAGGCAAAGGGATAGTCAATAGTTCAGGCTGAGACCATGCATCAGTCATGCACATGTAGCTCTCGCTTTGGCTAGCGGCTTAATATAGGGGATGATAGCTCCCCCCCGCCCCCCAGCCTGGCCCGGCGAAACTTAAGAAATCTCGTTTGGGTGGATGCTGTGCAGTGTCCCCTGTCAAAAATCAGTACCCCGAAATAACAAACAGTGCACAATATATGATTAAACAATTGAGCTTTATAATTCTTAATTTGACTATATGGTCAGCAAAGGAAACAAAAAAAGAAAAAGGGCCTATTCTCCCGAAACAGTCTAATGCACAATGTTGGAGCTCACTGATGAGCCCATTCGTCCACCATTGACCTCCTCCAGTGCTCGCTGACCTTCAAACCCTCACTCCAAGTCCACTCCATCCAAGGTCTACCAACTCCCTCCATTCGCGTCTTCTCTGCTCATCGCTCCCTGGCAAAAGACCATGAATTCCCGGCTCCCAGACACACAAGAAAGAGCAACATCCTGCTCATTGGCTAGCATGTCCCATAATCTCTAGTCATAACCCAAACATTGCTGTTACAGGGAAATCATTATCTCAGCAGTGGAACATTACAGAGAAGCCATTACATTAGCAGTGAAACCTTACAGCGTGTTACACACAGATGCTGCCTGACCCACTGTTCAGGTACAGTTACTACCTCTCAAGCAGCAGGCTCTTCAGCCAAAGGGGATAACTTCATTCATCTTCTGCTATGGTTATTATTCTATAGACTTGTTGAGTATACCCAGAAAAAATGAATCTCAGGATTGTATGAGGTGACATATATGTACTTTGATAATAAATTTACTTTGAACTTTGAACTTTTGAGTTCTTTCAGCACCTTGTTTTTGCTCCAGATTACAGCATCAGCAGACCCTGGTGTCTCCAATCCCCATAATTCTGCAAGGCAGTCTTTAATTTTAACAAGACCTCTCTTACTTAACATATAATCAACAGAGAATAATTACCCCTATATGCACCCCCCCATGCTTAATTGAAAATACTAATCGCACCTGGGACATTATTCCACTCCAAATATTACTACTATAATGTAAAGTTTTTCCCCTTACTTCGTTGAATAATCTACAATATTGGAAAGAGTTGGAATATCTACCTGATTTCAGTCTTTATTCAACTGCCAAGTCTGTGTTTTTTTTTAACCTCTGCAGGTCCTTTCTCTGTAATTGAAACATACAAGTGTAAAAAGACTTGCCTGACTTGCACCAAAGTCATCCTGTTCAACCAAAGTTCAGTGTTGAGAAGCTCCCACAGATCCTATTCACCACCCAAAGTCCATTGTACTCGAAGGAGCACCATGAAGACACAAATGGATCTCAGAGGGTATGTGCAGTGATCCCTAAAAGCAACATTAAAGGTGACTAGTTGGTTAAAAAAGCCAAAGGAATATTATTTGTTAATAAGCAAGGAAAAATATTTTTACTATCTATCCCATCTATTTCCCTTCATAATTTTATATCCTTTTATCAGCCCCCACCCACTCTCCAGCTTTCCTCAACCCCCCCCCCCCCACAAAACATAGAAGCATAGAAAACCTGCAGCACAATACAGGCCCTTCGGCACACAAAGCTGTGCCGAACATGTCCCTACCTTAGAAATTACCCAGGGTTACCCACAGCCCTCTATTTTTCTGAGCTTCACCTGTTCAGGAGACTCTTAAAAGACCCTATCATATCTGCCTTCAGCACCAATGCTGGCAGCTCATTCCATGCACTCAGCACTCTATGCATAAAAAACTTACCCCGATATCTCCTCTGTACCTACTTCTAAGCACCTTAAAACTGTGCTCTCTCTTGCTAGCCATTTCAGCCCTGGGAAAAAGCCTCTGACTATCCACACGATCAATGCCCCTCATCATCTTATACACCTCTATCGGGTCACCTCTCATCCTCTGTCATTCCATGGAAAAAAGGCCGAGTTCACTCAACCTATTCTCATAAGGCATGTTCCCCAATGCAGGCAACATCAAACAAATCCAGATTATCCAGTCGCTTATCACTGTAACACTGTTTATACCTTCTCTAGACCAGGGGTGCCCAACCTTTTGTATGCCAGGGACCCATACCATTCACAGAAGGGAGGACCCCATGTTGAGAACTCCTGATCTAGATAGATCATCTTAACAAGGCTATCTTACATGGCCTCCATTAGCATCAGTATCATTTGAACTTTCTCGGTCTTCACTATATCACCGACATTCACCTTGTTCTCGCCACCTTTTTACAAAGGGCAAGATTATTCACTGCTCTTCTGTCCCTGATAAGATGTAGGCACAAAATGACCCTATCAGAATTCAGTTCGTTAAGCCACAACTCAATACTGGATTTAACAATTTCAGATAACCACATTCTCTTCGGCAGTTCTGATGTAGACTGATCAACAAAAGATTCCTGACCTGAGTATTCCCAGAATTCCCTTTTATTCCAGATTTTGCAGTTTACAACTCTAACAACATTCATCATCTCCCTACAGTCATACAGTTATGGAGTCAAACAGCACAGAAACAGGCTCTGTGGCCCACTGTATCCATGATTAAGATGATGATAATTATCTTTATTTGTCAGATGTACATTGAAAGATCAAAACACACAACAAAATGCTTTATTTGCATCAACAATCAATGCCGTACAAATATGTGCTGGGGCAGCCTGTAAGTGTCACCATGCTTTCAGCAATGACATAGCACATCCACAATTTGCTAACCCTAGCCCATATGTCTTTGGAATGTGGGAGGAAACAAACACAGCCGGAGGAAACATGGGGAATCTGACCTTAGATTGCTGGGTAACATTACACTAACTGCTACACTACAGTGCCACACGTGAAATTATAACCTGTGCCAACCATGGTATTTGCCAACACTAATCCCATTTCCCCATGTTCGGTCCATAGCACTCCCTTCTCACTTTTTCATATCTCAGATCAAATCAGGTTTAACCATCATTCAAACCATGCATAGATACAGCTGAATGAGACACGGTTCCTCTGGAGCCAAGGTGCAAAATATTCAAAATAGCAAGCAAACATTCAAAAATATCGAGTAACATAATTCAAAATATCGAACAAAGAAGCATATTCACTCAAAAAAAAAACACTTATGGTTCAAGACCCTGAGTAACAATGTCCAGCAATCAATGGTAGAGTCTCCCGGCAGAGTACAGACACATGCAATCCAGCCTGTCATTCCACTGCTCGAACACGGAAGGGCAGTACTGATGGGCAAGGCCAGGCCCCATTGTAGTGCTTCTGCGTCTCTCTCCTGGTCTGTAGCAGCAGGCAAGCCCGAGGCTTGAGGCCTAGTTCTACCTACAACTGAGGTTGCGCAACTCTCAAGTTATTCAATACCTCAAATTTAAAGTTCAAATTAAATTTTATTATCAAAGTACATATATATATATAAAACCATATACAATGGTAATATTCTTTTTCATGTGGGCATATTCAACAGATCTATAGAATAGCAACATAACAGAACCAATGAACGGCTGCCCAACTAGGGCTCTCAACTAGAGTGCAGAAGACAACAAACTGCGCAAATGCAAAAAGAAAAAGCAATAATATAAATAAATAAGCACTAAACATTGAGAACATGAAATGAAGAGTCTTTGAAAGTGAGTCCATTGGTTGTGGGAACATTTAAATGATGGGGGCAAGTGTAGTTGAGTAAAGTTACCCCTTTTGTTCAAAGGTCTAATGGTTGAGGGGTAGTAACTGTTCCTAAGCATGGTGGTACAAATCCTAAGGCTCTTGTACCTTCTTTCTGATGACAGCAGTGAGGAGGGAGTATGTTTTTGGTAGCAGGGGACCCCGATGACGGATGCTACTTCCCTGCAACAGTGTTTCATATAGATGTACCCGATGATTGGAAGGGCCTTACCTGTGATGGACTGGGCTGTGTCCATTTTTTATTTGTAAAATTTTCTGTTTAAGGTCTTCGGTGTTTCCAAACCATGTTGTGATGCAGCCAGTCAATATGCTCTCCACCACACATCTATAGAAGTTTGTCAAAGTTTTAGATGTCATGCTGAATCTCTGTAAATTCCTAAGGAAGTAGGGGTGTTGCCATGCTTTTGTTGTACTTGTGCTTACATGCTGGGCCCAGGACAGGCCCTCTGAAATAATAACAGCCAGGAATTTAAAGTTGCTAACCTTTTCCACCTCTGATTCCCCCAATGAGCACTGGCTCATGGACCTCTGGTTTCCTTCACGTTAAGTCTATAATCACTTCCTTGGTCTTGCTAACATTGAGTAAGAGGTGGTTGCTATGTCACCACTCAGCCAGATTTTCAATCTCCCTTCTATATGCTGACTCATCACCACCTTTTATGCATTCTGCCCATGTTTATGATTCCCAAATACCAAACAAATACAATAAAATTAAAACTGGAGTGTGATATTTAGTAAGAGCCAAGACACCAATAGGAAATGGGTGTAAACTGTACCTATTTCTTATGCAGGCTTTTCTGTTATGCAGGTATACAAAATTCTAAGGGGTACAGATAGGGTAAATGCAAGCAGGTATTTTACACTGAGGTTGGGTGAGACTAGAACTGGAGGTGGTGGGTTAAGGGCAAAAGGTGAAATGTTTAGGGGAATGTGAGAAGGAACTTCATCACTCAGAAGGGTGGTATGAGTATGGAGCGAACTGCCAGCGGAGGTGGTGGATGCGGGTCGATTTCAGCATTTGTGAAGTTTGGATAGGTACATGGATGAGAAGTGTATGGAGGGCCATAGATTTGTAACAATTTATAGTGGTGAGTGCCTGCAATATAATTGGAAGTGGAGTAAAATGACCTTTTGCAGCATGTGTGTAATTGAAAGTCTCAGTCAAGATATAATGGAAAGATTATAAATTAGATCATAATAATGCAGAAAGTATGATTCAATATTTATTTCCTGATATGGAAGCTGGCCCAAACATGGTGTTCTAGCAATCTAGCAATCAACATATATCCATCCAATAAAATGTTCCCCTGATAGTTCCTCTGAATTGATCCAGTCAGAGTCCATATTCCAAGATGCAAGATTCAATGTCAAGTAATTTGAAATGCTTGTCAGATGATGTGTCGGTAGAACTTCATTTGTTTGCTTTTTGTCATCAAGAAATGCAGCTCAGAAAGGTTTAACCGAACAAACTTAAGAAACAGAAGCAGGCTCTGCTCGCGAATTGGATCATTACTGATCTATTACTTCAGACACAATCCTGTAATAGCTCCTAATGCTTTATACTATTTAGAATTAATACTTACTGAAATTCTATAAACTTTAATGAGATCTATTCATGAATATATTTAATCACAATTAACCCAACTTATGCAAACTCTGGATGGACAATCCCAAGCCTAGCTGCAAAAGGAGGGTTGGGCATGGGGTTAGCAAACCCCATGAACATCACTTCCTCCAACTTCTCAGTAATTTCTCACCCATACCCTCTTCTCTCCTTTTCCATTCTCCATTTTTGCTCCCCTCTTACTTGTTCTCTTCTCCTCACCTGCCTGTCACCTCTGTCTGGTGCCCCTCCCCCTACCACTTCTCCATTGGTCCACTTTCCTCTCCTATCAGATTCTTTCTTCTTGAACCCTTTACCTTTTCCATCTATTAGCACCCAGCTTTGCACTTCATTCCACCCCTCACCCTCCCACCTATCTTCTCCCTTACCTGGTTTCACATATCACCTTATAGTTTGTACTCTCTTCCCTCCTCTGGCCTTCTTATCCTGGCTTCTTGCCCCTTCTTTTCCAATTCTGATGTAGGGTCTCAGTCCAAAATGGTGTCTCTTTATTCCTCTCAAACTGCCTGACCTATTGAGTTCCTCCAGCATTTTTCTTACATTATTTGGAGAAATAATATCAATATTAGCTTGTTAAACTCCTATCACCCTCCATATCCAATGGATAATTCTCCATAATTGTACAATTTAGAACAGGATTCCACCAGCAGACACATAGCTCAATCCCCTCCTCTATCAGAATTCCAATAGCGCCATTGTGGATCATACTGATCCACTTTTTCATTTCCCCAGCTATTCACCTTCTCACAGCACTTTCCCAAGGAATTGCAAATGATGCAACACTGACCTTTCTTACCAGCATCAAACAGCCATTCCAAATGAAGATAAGGTTTACTTACACTTCTTCCAGTTTTAGAGTATTGCATTCAGAGCTCATGACATGATCTCCTCTAAAACGAAGAAACCAAAAGCTGAGTGACTGACCATCTTGCAGAGCACCATGGCTCAGTGCACAGTTGTGATCCTGTGGTTCCAATCTCCCATCACATTTTTTCTCGCCTATTCACACTCTCACCAGTCTCCTACATTGTTCCTCAACTTTAAACTTCAATGATGAAATTAACTTTAGTTTTTTGGCAATTTCTCTCTATCTCTCTCTCTCTCTCTCTCTCTCACTATCACTGTCTCTATCTATGTGTGTGTGTGTGTGTGTGTGTGTGTGTGTGTGTGTATGTATATATATTTCTCTATCTCTGTGTGTGTGTGTGTGTGTGTGTGTGTGTGTGTGTGTGTCTATATATATATATATATATATATATATATATATATATATATTTCTTTACCTAGGACTAGCAAGGACCAGTTGGGCTGAAGGGCCTGTTTCGGTTTCTCTATGACTTTGGCTCTAAATGAAGAAATTTAGATTTCTGCTAAAGCTCTTTTAAATGTTACATTAAACTGTTTTATGCATTTAAAACAAAGAGCCTTCATACTGTGACCTTAATCCAGTTCATTATTCCTCATTAAAGCTAAAATGCTTCTTCCTTGTTAGGTATAGGATTTTTTATTGCAGAATATGATCCTGAACACATTAAGAAATCTTTCGGATATGGATCGCCTGATTATCCTGGTTTATCATGCCATTAAAAGTTGCATTAAATTGTCTCTATCTTTAACTAACTGTATCTAACTATAGTCATGAATCTTGTCTCATGAGTATAGTTAAGTGTGCACCACTTCATAGCTGTTGCACCCCATTTCACCCATCGTCACAATTACAACTGCTGACTATTTTCCATTTTTCTTTTCTTTTCTGTAGATCTTATAACTATGGACTTATCACATGGTGCAAGATTTAACCTAACCGCATAAAGCGATATCGGGACAAGCAACCAAGTGCCAGGTGAGAGGTAGGTTTTATAGGATACCTTAAAAAAGAGGCAGAGCAGTGAGATTCTGTAGGGAATTCCACTGCTTCAGGTATGGCAGTTAACGAGGGCTGGACTGGCACTAGCCAAGCAAGAGAATAATTTAATGTAATACTATTGAACAAAAGACAATACAACCATACAAATGAGAAAATCTGCAGATGCTGGAAATCCAGGCAATATTTACAAAATGATGAAGGAACTCACTAGGTCAGGCAGCATCAATGGAAAAAAAGTAACCAGTCGACATTTCGAGCCAAAACCCATCAGGATGGATCTTGGCCCGAAACATCGACTGTTTACTTTTTTCCATAGATGCTGCCTGACCCACTGAGTTTCTCCAGCGTTCAATGTATGTTACAGCCATAAAAAGTAGGACTAGGAGTCACCTCTCAGCTTCTTGATCTTGCTCTACCACCCAATAATATCAGGCTGAAGTAATTGATAGAGTCTATCCTCTGCCCAACATATTGATGTAATCATGAAGAAGGCACACCAGTAGCTATACTTTATTAGAGGCATGAGGAGTTTTGGTATGTCATCAAAAACTTCTTGGATTAGGGAGTTGAATTGTTATTTTTCTTATATTTTTCTTGAGGTTTAACTTTTCTATGTATGCTTACATTTTTATATAGTCAACTATACACATGTAATGATTCAGAGAATTTTCTGGTACTTGTGGTAAGGCTGCTTCTGTATTTTTCTACAAGCTTCTTAGCTTTTCTTTAGCAGGTAAGGAGAGCACCACTTTACCTTTAGCAAAGTGCTAAAGTGGTGCTTCATTTCAAAGTGATGCTTCAGATTTAGCACCACTTGAATCTGACTGTGTTTTGCCTAATTCTTATCACTGGAATGTTGTTTCTTTTAAGTCAGAGTTAATTTTTTGTAGAGCATTACCATGATTTCTTTGTTCTCTTAGGTCTTCTTCCTTGTTCTTTTTTTTGCTCTTGTAACTTTTAGTAAAGTGGCTGCAAGCAACAAGTTCTATGCCCCATTCTTGATATCTATAGAACCACTAGATCACAGATCACCAGGATCCAATAGACTCTATTGAATTTTGGGAGATGAACCATGGAGATTTTCACTGGTTGTATCACCCCCTGGAATGAAGGTTCCAAAGCATCGAATCAAAAGAGGCTGCAGAGGTTTGTAGCCTTAGCCAGCTCTATCACAAGCATAATCCTTCCCAACCTTGAGGACATCTTCAACAGGAGGTGCCTCAGAAATGTGCCATTCGTCATTAAGGACCCTCACCATCTGGCATGTCCTCTTCTCATTGCACCACCAGGAAGGAGCTACTGCAGCCTGAAGAACCTCGCTCAACATTTTATGCTTTGCTTTGAAAGACTGTTTGGGTCCACGGATAGTGGGAAGAAAAGGTATGAAAGGCTAGGTGTTGCATCTTCCCGTGATTGCATGGGAGAGTGCCATTCGATGGGGAGCGGTTAGTGGGGATGGGGAAACAGATCAGGGAGTTGCGAATGGAGTACTCCCTTCAAAATGCTGAAAGGCAAGGGAAGGAGAGTGTGTACATGGTGTACATGGAATCTAGTTGAAGCAAATGACAATTGTGAAGGATGATCCATTGAATGTGGAGACTGATATAGTGTGAAGAATGAAGACCTGGTGAACCCTATGCTTGGCCTGTACACAGAGAGAGAAGGTTAGGGCAGAAGTGAGGGAAGAGTTGAGATGTGGTTAAGAGTTCTATCTATTATGGTAAAAATGGAGTCATGATTCAGTAAGAATGTCTATGGTGATCATTCATGCCTTTACTATCAAGAATCTATCCAGCTCTACCTCAAAAGTATTCAAAGACTCCACCACCACCCCTGAGGAGTGTCAGAAACTCAATGATTTCAGTGAATGGTTTTGCCATATCTATCTTAAATGGGGAAACTCCTTAATTTTACTCAGCAACCCTTTTATATTCTGTCACATCTTCTGAGCTGCCACTTATCTTCACATAATTAAGTTCTTTTTCTTTAAGTTTGATACCCTCTTTAATTATTTTAATTGACTAAGGACTGTGAATTTTGGCCTTGGAAAATGTCTTTCTCCTTGGAATTTATCTCTTCTGTGCACTCTAAATGATCTCATTAATTGTCAGACACTCCATCTAAATCGACCATTCTCAAAGCACAAAAAGCTGTTTTACTTCCACATTCTTTTCTTTCATAGCTACATAATTGTTCCTTATTTAAATTTAAAATACCAGAATTGTTCCATTTTAATCTCCCCCAAACTGCATGTAGGACTTAATCATTCTTTGAAAGTTGCTCTCTGGAGATACCTCCACCTGAGGTCAGTACTGATCTTACCTTGTTAGAACACAGAACAATGCAGCACAAGAATAGGCCCCTGTGCTTTCACATGGTCCAAATTCATCAATTGTCTGCATATTTAAAGAGCCTTTTAACTCCTCTATTGCACCACCCTGGGCAATGCATTCACTAAGTGAAAAAAAACTTGCCTCACACGTCTTCTTTACCCTTTCCCCTCCCACCCTCTAAGTACTATACATTTTGACCCCAGGGGCAAAGATAACAGCTGTCTACTTCATCAATACATCTCATAATTTTATAAATTTCTATCAGGGTCTTCCCTCAGCCTCTGAGGCCTCAGAGAAAACAATCTGAGAATGTCCAACCTCTTTTTAATCCATGCAGGTCCTGGTAAACCTCTTCTACACACTCCCAAGGCCTCCACATCCTTCCTTTAATGGGGCTTATCAGAACTGAATGCTGCCTCGCCAGAGTTTTATAAAGCCGCAACTTAACTTCTGTCTCTTGAGCTCAGTGCCTTTTCTAATAACGGCAAGCATGTTGTATGCCATCTTTACTGCTGTATCAATGTCTGCATCCTCTTTGGGAGCTGTGGATCTGGACCCCTAGATCCTCCCTACATCAATGCTGCTACGGGCCATAGAGTCATAGAGAAATACAGTCTGGATACAGCCTCTTCACACCAACCAGTCCATGGCTACCATAGTGCCCACTCAGCAAGTCTGAATTTCCTGTGTTTGTCCCTGTCATTGACTGTGTACTTTAATGTTTAAATATTGCACAACTGGGCATCATAGTAGCGTAGCAGTTAGCACTACACTATTACATCTCGGAGTGTTCTGGAGTTAGGAGTTCACTTCTGGTGCTGTTCTGTAAGGAGTCCTGATACTTCCTCCCTGTGGAATGCATGGGTTGTTCCCAGATGCTCTAGTTGCCACCCACAGTCCAAAGACATACTGGGTAGGTTAATAGGTCATTAAAAATTGTCCTTTGATTAGGTTAAGATTAATTGGGGTTGCGGGGCTGCTGGGGTGCCCATGACTCGAAGGGCCTGAAGGGGCTACTCTGTGATAGATCACTAAATAAATGTTAAGTCCAGTATAGTCTGCTCTCTGATTAGTTTTTAAGAAATTATCTTGAAAATTTTTAGCCAAACACTGCTGAAACTGCGGAATTCATAACCACAGACAGCTGTGGAGGCTAGTTCATTGGGTATATTTAAAACAGAGGTTGATAGCTTCTTGATTAATCAGGGCATCAAAGGTTATGAGGAGAAGGCGGGAGAATGGGATTGAGGGGAATAATAAATCAGCCATGATGATATGGCGGGAAATTCAATGAATCAAATGAATTCTGCTCTTATGTTTTATGGTCTTGAACTACTTCATGAACTCTTTTAAGCTACATTTGCCTATCAGATTTGTTTTCAAGTCTATATGTGGATTAAAACATCTCATGATAATTATTGTATCTTTCTGAAAAGCTCTCCTTATTTCTTCTTTCATGCTGCATTGTACCATATGATTACTGATAGGAGCCTGTACACAGCTCATAGAAAAACTTGTCTTTATTATTTCCTATCTCCACCTAAAATGGTTCTCCTTCCTGATCTCCTGAACTTCAGTCATCTCTTTCCTATTTCTCAGAAATCAGCATTAATTTCTAGAGGCACTCCTAGCTTTGTGTCTTTTCTGAATACCATGTAGCCTTCAGAACTCAGTATAGAGTACATCAATCTCCTTAGGTTGTGTTGGTTGTTAACAAAAACAACATGTATCACTGTATGGTTCAATGTACAAGAGATAAATAAAATGAATCTGAATCTGCAGTAGCATCTGTATAATGGCTATCAGATCATAATTATTCTTTTTCTATCAGTTCATCTTATTGTTCTCACTGCTTGGATATGCACTCTCTTTCTCTTGCTGTTACAGGTGAATCAGAATCGGAATCAGGTTTATTCTTGTGAAATTTATTAACTTAGCAACAGCAGCTCAATGCAATATATAATATAGGAGGAATAAATAAATAAACAAATAATAAATAATTGTATACTATATCGAATAGATTAAAAATTGTACATAAACAGAAATATACATTATATATATTTATATATTAAAAAGTGAGGTAGTGTTCACGGGTTTAATGTCCATTTAGGAATCGGATGGCAGAAAGGAAGAAGCTGTTCCTGAATCGCTGAGTGTGTCCCTTCAGGCTTCTGTACCTCCTACCTGATGGTAACAGTGAGAAAGGGCACACCCCGGGTGCTGGATGTCCTCAATAACAGATGCTGCCTTTCTAAGACACTGCTCCTCGAAGATGTCCTGAATATTTTGCAGGCTAGTACCCAAACTGAAGCTGACCAAATTTACAACCTTCTGCAGCTTCTTTCAGTTCTATACAGTAGCACCCCTTCCCCCACCCCCCATACCAGACAGTGATGCAGCTTGTCAGAATGCTCTCCATGATACATATATAGAAGTTTTTGAGTGTATTTGTTGATTATCATTTCCCATTTTAAAGTAATTTTCCCCTTGCTCTTTGATGTACCATTTTACTACATGTTTGATCCCTTACTTTGTTGAAAATCCTCTCTACTTCCCTATTTATGCAGCTTACCAGTGCTCTGCTCTTAGCATAGCTTGGGTGTTACCTGTCCCCTACGGTACAGATCTCACTTCACCCAGTGCCCAATAAATCCACTTCTACTCCATCAGCCTTTGAACTTCTCTAAGTTTATGTGGTAAACTATGTATACCTGTCTGGACACGCCCCTCTAATGACTGTTCCTGTGGCTCCTCACACAGTCCCCTGTATAAAGGCAATTGGGGCACTGCTTCTCCCTCAGTGTCCAAGATGTCGTGGTCCCTTTTTCCTGTTAATGAAAAACCTATCGTTCTCTTCCAGTCTCCGAGAATTATTGATTGTGCATCAGTTTATTTGTCCTGTTCCATTTTCAGGTAATAATACAAAGGTTATTACCATTGAGGTTCTGCTTCCTACAGTAAATTAGCACCCAGTTCCTCATACTGACATTGCAGAACAATTGCATGTATTAATCTGAAGAACTCATCAGTGCCTGATACAAACAATTTCAATTAAACTAGAGGTTGTTAAATTCAAGTTCAAGGTCAATTTTATTGTCATTCAACCATACACACGTATACAGCTAAATGGTTCTGCTGGAGCCAAGATGCAAAACACAGTACATATCATCACACATAACACAGATAGTAATGCTATGATATGTAGTTACAGTAAAGCACAATACAGTCAAAAAATAACATTATCACAAGTCCCTGAGTAGCAAGGCCTGAAAATTGATTGTGCATAGGATGTT
The DNA here is from genome assembly GCF_030144855.1 of Hypanus sabinus. Lineage (NCBI taxonomy): Eukaryota > Metazoa > Chordata > Chondrichthyes > Myliobatiformes > Dasyatidae > Hypanus > Hypanus sabinus. The sequence goes on along the minus strand of NC_082708.1, from coordinate 171,171,891 downwards.
GTCCTGTAAAAATAAGCATGCAGCAGTTCCTCATCTCGTGATGGGTCCATTACAGGTTAAGGTAAACCTGATGTTTCCCAGTTTGCAACACTGGGGGAGCAGTATTGACAGAAGAGCAATATTGGTGGGAAAACACGTTAATGGTCATGGGTATAAGGTCAATTTATTCAGTAGGCTAAGCAGCAGGGTGTAGAGTAGGGCTCAGACTGGGCAGGTACTCTGTTTTGGCGAAAAGTCATTGACCTGAAGATGTAATATTGCTCTTTCCACAAATTCTGCCTATCCAGGTATTTCCAACACAAGCCCAAAATACTGGAGAAATTCAGCAGGTCAGGCAGTATTTATGGAGGTGAATATTTCCAGCATTTTGGTTTTTTTTTAATGGGCAGATATTCAAATGGTCGGATGTGACCAATGGTGTCAATTAAGAGAAAGGCTTGGACCACAGATATTCTCTGTATTTGTAAATTGTGCCACTCAATGCGAATGGATGTAATGCGCTTAGCCAAGTTTGGCAATGACACAAAGTCAACAACATTATTACCAATGTGGAAAGATACATTAAAATACAAAGAAAGGTTAATACGTTTTGCGAACTGTCAAAACTGTGGCAAATGGCTTTCAATGAGGAGATGTGAAGTCATCCAAATTTGACCAAAGAAAATATAGAATAGAGCTCTCAGAATTTTGAGAAAATAATAACATTGGCAATCATGGAGATTTGAGGTTCAACTACACGAAACAATAAGTTGTCTTGAAGATGTAGACAAAACAATTAATTAAAGGCTGACTTTTAAGTCAAGGGGACTGGAATACAAAGGAACAGAAGTTTGTTCCGGTTAATAAGAATCACCTGGAAGACCATTAACAGTTCTGGATGCCGTAAATTAGGAATGATATAAATCCGTAAGACACAGGAGCAGAATTAGGCCAGTGAGTCTGCTCCGCCACTCGATCATTGCTGATTGTGATTTTCTCTCTCAACTCCATTCTCCCGCCTTTTCTCTGTAACCTTTGACATCCTTACTAATCAAGAACCTATCAACCTGTTTTAAATATACCCAATGACTTAGCCTCCACAGCTTTCTGTGGCAATGAATTCCATAGATTCAATACACTAGAACTAAAGGATGTTAGTCTTTGTGGGAATGAGGCGCATATTTGACAAATTGGTACCTGGATTCCAAGGGTTAAGTTATATTAGGATGTAATTTCAGTATTTTGTTAAAAATGTACATTCCTTTATGATAGATAGAGTTGTGCAACTATGAATTACTAAAAAAAAGCTAGTATTAAATGAAGAAAATGTAATGAATTTGCCAGAAGAAGCAGTACCGCTGAGGATTGAGAGAGTTTTAGTATTCAGTTGTGGAGAAGAAATTGATAAATAAAGTTTCAATGGAATAAACTGGTGAGAAACACAGAAAAAATGTAGGAACTTCAATGGTTATGTAAATAGAAAAATACTTGTAAGGGCAAGTGTGGGCCTCTACAGATAGAACCTGGATAAGTTATGAATAAGGAAATTATAGAAGAGTTAAATGAATACTACGTGTCTGTCTTTACTGCAGAAGACATAAGTTTCCCAGAACTATTGCTGAAGAAAGTGTCTGCAATTGCTGAAATTGCTGAAGGTAGAAATGAAAAATGAAACTTCTACGGCAATGAAACCAAAGAAGTTAACGAATGCAAAAATGAGTAAATTGCAGAAGTTTTCAGCTTTGAGTTGAGAGTTTTGAAAGATAGAGACATTAAAACAGTGAGTATTTCTGGTAATCATTTTCCAAATATCCATAATGAAAGGTTCAGTGTCAGAAAACTTGGAAAAGTGTATTAGGAGAGAACAAAGTCAATATAGATTTTATGAAAGTGAAACTTGGTTGTGTAATCTATTGGAGTTATTAGAGGGCACACATCTCATAGATAAGCAAGGGAAATGGATGTGGTGTGTATTGATCTTCCGAAGTGTTTTGATAAGATCCACACACAGGAAGTTGGTTGGGTGGTTGTGACTAGTGGGGTACCACAATTGACAGTGCATAGTCCCAGCTTTTCACTGTATTGTCAGAGGACCAAATGTAACATTTTCAAGTTTTCTAATGAGACAAAACTGTATGGAATTGTGAGCAGTGATGAGGATGCAAAACAGGCTTCAAAAGAATATGAATAACTGAATGAGTGAGCAAAGGCAACATCTGATCAACCCTATTACCCCTGTCACTGCACAACACACTACACTCAGTGGTCACTTCATTAAGTACTTCCTGTACACCTGCTCGATAAAGCAAATATCAAATCATGTAGCAGCAACTCTATGCATAAAAGCATGCAGGCATAGTCAAGAAGTTCAATTGTTGTTCAAATCAAATATCAGATTGGGGAAGAAATGTGATCTAAATGACTTTGACTGTGGAATGATTTTTGGTGCCAGACAGAGTGGTTTGAGTATCTAAGTGCTGATCTCCTGGCATGTTAACACACAACAGTCTCTAAAGTTTACAGAGAATATTGTGAAAAACAAAAAAAAAACTCCAGTGAGCAGCAGTTTTGTGGCCCAAAACACCTTGTTAGTGTGAGAGGTCAGAGGAGAATGGTTGGACTGGTTCAAGCTGACAGGAAAACGACAGTAACTCAAATAACCACGTGTTACAACAGTGGTGCGCAGAAGAGCACCTTTGAATACACATCATGTTGAACCTTGAAGTGGATAGGCTACAGTAGCAGAGGACCACAAATGCAGACTCAGTGGCAACTTTATCAGGTACAGGAGGCACCAAATAAAGTGGCCATTGACTTTTTATAAGGTTGTTTACATTGTAAATACATGCTAGTATTTATGTACTTACACATTTTATTCTATATCCATACTTTAACCTCTAACTTTATTTCTATATTATTCTTTATTCATGAATGCTTTTTTTTCTGTTGCCTATTGCATCAACACATCACAGCAAATTCCTTTTACATCTGAATCTATATGGTGAATAATGTCGATCTTTGATCCTTCAAAAACACAGATAGAGATATTCTGAGCACAAGAAAACATTTTGGCAGAAGAACCAGATATGCTAAGTATTTTTAATCAGTGAGAAGGCTCTCAGAAGGTTCAAAAAGCTAGATACACGAAAATTGTTTCATCTGGCCCAGGAGCCTCAAACCAAGGTTTGCAGTTTCAAAATAAGGAATGGGTCACTTAAGAATGAAATGAAGAGAAACAATTTTCCCAAAGGTATGTTGAATCTGGAATTCTCCACCCATACGGTCAAGCAGTTTCATTTATTAATTTCACTTAAAGCTGAACTTGATAGATATTTCTGGATGTAAGAGGAATTCTGGGATGAGAGCATGAAAATGGTGTTGTACAGTCCACAACGATGTTGCTGACTGTATGAACATATGAATTAAGCACAAGAATAGGCCATCTCAGTTAGGCCTCAAGCTTGCTATGTCATTGACCACAGTCATGGGTGATTGGTTTGTAACTATTTCTGCACTCTTGTCTACCTGTGGCAACATTTCAACCCCTTTCTTATCAGGAGTATATCTACCTCTGTCTTAAAAATATTCAAGGATTCTGCTTCCACAACCCTTTCAGCAAGAGAGCTTAAACTACTCCCAACAACTTGGAAAGAAAATGTAGCTTCCTCTCTTTCCTAAGTATTTGAATCTTACTTTAACATGGCGACCCCCCCCCCCACTTCTAGAATTTCCTACATGAGAAACCAACGTCTCCACATCCATCCTGTCAAAACACCTCTATATCTTGTCTGATTCCTCTCTCCCCAGTGGATACAAGCCCAACCTGACTAAAATTTCTTCATCATACAACGACAAAACCTCAAACGTGATCTTGCAAATGCCCTATATACAGTAGTTGAAGCATAATTTAATATGTTTTCAATTCCCCTACAAATAATAAAAATACAACTTTGGAAGTTTGGTTGATTGATGATCTTGGCAAAACGTTGGTAGACATTTCGGCTCCAAACTAGAAGCCATCATTACTGCGCAGTTGAAGGTGTTGTCTCCCCAGAATGCCGATTATATACTCCTCGGAGATCTGAATGGATATTGATTAGACATCACGATATGGTTGGCTGGTTCAAAGGATTGTGAACAATTCAGTAGTAGTAGCTAGCTTCGACGGAGGTCCATTGGAAGTGTTTCTGAAAGTGCAGTTCTCTACAGAAGGATCCATCAACAAACACATGCGGTATATGAACCCTTACGGAGAAAAGAGAAACAAACAACGTCAGCAATTAATGAATCGTCGGTAATCTCAAGATATGGACAGCAAAGCAAACACTTTCAGTGGGCCTCCTTCGAAACTAGCCAGTCACAATCTTCTATTGCTAAACTGCTCACAGCGCTTTGAACCAGTCAACCAAATCACGACGTCTAATCAATACCCATTTGGACCCCGGAGGAGTATGTAAGCTGGCATTCTAAGGAGACAACTGCACAGTGATGACGGCTTCTCGATTGGAGCTGAAACATCTGCAAACATTTTGCCAAGCTTGGCGATCAACCAAACTTCCAAAAATACAATTGCTACATCCTCCTACATCCCACTCTTCTGCATTCTCTCATCAGTTGGATAATGTATTTATTTGGAAGTTGAGAGAGAATGGGGTGGAGAGGAATAATAAGTCAGCCACGATGGAATGGCAGAGCAGACTTGATGGGCTGAATGGCCTCATTCTGCTCCTATGTCTTATTGTCCTATTTATTTTTCCTGCTAATTCCTGATAATTTCACATGTTCCATCTTTACGTTCCATACCACTCACCCAATCTGTTCACATTCCTCTGTAGCTTCCTTAAGTCTTCATTGGAATCAAGAGCCATTAGATTTGTAGATATCATGGAACTTATTTTTGATTTGTCATGAAGATTCGAATACAGAGAAATTCAGTGAGCTGCCTTATCCAGACATGAATAAGGAACTGAATAATAAGGATTTGAGTAAGAATCATGCATTGCTCCTAAAGGAAGTTTGGGTGGAGTAGGGTTCCTGATTATTTGGGATGTTTTATTACTTTCTCTTACCCATTCCACCTTTCCAGTTGGTGTCCCTATTCTATGTGGCCTTGGATCCTTCCCCCTGTCATAATGTACTTTTCTGGGAAAGCATGGAAGCCTCTGCATGCGTTGCCTTTCACCTGACAAATACATCTTTACAATAGGTTCCCGGTTGCAACTGCATAAATGGTCCAACATAGCAATAAAGGGGTTGCTTTGTGAACTTGTGTGAAGTTCAATCTAACAACTGTCATGACAAAACAATATGAAACTGTTTATCCAACAATGCTGTGGTTTCTCTTTTGTCAGTGATGACACTATGAAAAATTTGCATCACTCATTCTTCTTCTTGCATAGTTGATATAGCAATAATGGTACAGGTGATTGCAAATAAATTATGAAAAATAAGGTAGCGGAGCAATTAACATATTTCTATTACAGTGCTAGTGATCCGGGTTCATTCCACTACTGTCTGTAAGGAGTTTGTACGTTCTCCCTGTGACCACCTGGGTTTTGCCCAGCTGCTCTGCTTTCCTCACACGTTCCAAAGATGAAAGGGTTAGTACATTAATTGGGTGTAATTGGGCAGCTTGTAGAGCCTGAAGGGCCTGTTACTGTGCTCTATCAACGACTTAAAAAAATGTAAAAATAATTAATCTTATGCAATTTTCAAGACCATTACAGGTAAACTGTAAACAGGACAACAGAAAGTAATATAAAGAACACACTACTTACTTACAGTACTTATTTAAACCCATCACCTCAAATGCTGCATAGGCTGTTGACATCAGCTCACCAGAGTCCTCAATTCTGAGCCAGTCTTTCAAGTTGTCCTGAGGTGTAACCATCTTCGAAGATCCTTCCTCTCCCAGGGAAGAGGGTTTCATAGCCTCTATTGGTGTATGTGCAGCTTTGGGTTTTTATGGGATGGAGTTGCTAGCCCTATCCCCAACCCTCCTCCTTTTGCAACTGGGCTAGGGACCATCCATGGCAGAGTTTAAGAACATACTATGCAAGTCTTTAATCTAGAAAAAAAAATTAGAAAATACTCAAAATACTCAGTAATAAGTCTGCATCTCTATGGAGTGTGAACATTAATCAGTAGTTCTATTTCTCACTGCAAAGATAACAGTTTCTTCCCCCAGAGCCATCAGACTCCTCAATACCCAGAGCCTGGACTGACACCAACTTACTACCCTCTACTGTGCCTATCATCTTGCTTATTATTTATTGTAATGCCTGCACTATTTTGTACACTTTATGCTGTCCTATGTAGGTCTGTAGTCTAGTGTAGTTTTTTTCTGTGTTGTTTTTACGTAGTTCAGTGTAGTTTTTGTACTGTTTTACGTAGCACCATGGTTCTAAAAAACATTGTCTCATTTTTACTGTACTGTACTGTCGAAATGCCAATAAAAAGTGACTTGACTTGACTTGACTTGAGATGTAGTCTGATGTGATATGTGTGATAATTTCTGGCTTTCTTTTGGGTTTCTCACAAGTGCAGTCACCTCACATTTTGCTCTCTTTTTGCACAAATAATAGAGTTGACTTTTCAGGCTGAGACCCTGCATCAGCACTGGAAAGGAAGGGGAAAGGAGCCATGTGATGGGGAGAAGGGAAGGAGTATGAGCTACAAGGTGATAGGAGAAGCAAGGTAGGTGGGGGATAGGTAATGAAATAAGAAACTGGGAGGTGATAGGTAGAAAAGGTGATGGGTTGGAGAAGAAGGAATCTGATAGAAGGGAGTGGACCATGGGAGAAAGGGAAGGAGGAAGGGCACCAGGGAGATGTGACAGGCAGGTGAGGAGAAGAGAAGTTTGGGGATCAGAGAGTAGGGAATTAAAGAAGTGGGAAGGAGAAGGGAAGTTAGAGAAATCAATATTCATGCCATTGGGTTGGAGGCTACATATACGGAATATGAGGTGTTGCTCCTCTAACCTGAGAATGGCCTCATCATGGCAGTAGGGGAAGTCATGGACTAACATGTTGGTATGGGAATTGGAATTACAATGGTTGGCATCCAGAAAGTTCCACTTTTTGCAAATGGAGCAAAGGTGCTCTACAAAGTGGACTCTAAGTCTACATCGAGTCTTCCCAATGTAAAGGAGGCCACATCAGGAACACTGTATACAGTAGACAACCCCAACAGATTTGCAGGTGAAGTTTTGCCTCACTTGGAAGGACTGTTTGGGATCCAGAATGGAGGTGAGGGAAAAGGTGAATGGGCAAGCGTAGCACTTATTCCGCTTGCCCAATGGGAGATTATTGGGGAGGGATGATTGTACAAGGGAATCAGAAACAAGAGGGAGCAATCCCTGTAGAAGGTAGAGGGAGAAGGAAGGTAAAAATGTGTTTGGTAGTAGGGTCCTGTTGAAGAAAGTGGTTGCAGAGAATGATGTACCGGACAGAGAGTCTCATGCCCCTCCTCCTTCCCTTTCTTCTATGATCCACTCTCCTCCCCTATCAGGTACCTTCTTCTACAACCCTTTACCTTTTCCACCTATCACCTCCCAGCTTCTTACTTCATCCCTCCCCCCCATCCATCTGGCTTCATCTATCACCTTCAAGCTTGTATTCCTTCCCCTCCTACCTCCTCTCATCTTCTTATTCTGGTGTCTTACCTATTCATTTCCAGTCCGGAAGAAGATTCTTGGCATGAAAGGTCAACTGTTTATTCCTTTCCATTGATGCTGCCTAATCTGCTGAGTTCTTCCAGCATTTTGTATATGTTGCTCTGGATTTCCAGTATCTGAAGAATCTCTACTTAGATTTCGCAAATGCTGGAAATCCAGCATAACACACACAAAATACTGGATGAGCTCAGCAGGTCAAGCAGCATCTATGGAAAGGAATAAAGAGGCAACATATCGGGCCAAGACCCTGATGGAGGGTTTCGGCCCAAAACATCAACTCCTTATTCCTTTCCATAGATGCTCCCTCATCTGTTGAGTTCTTTCAGCCCTTTGTGTATAGTAATTTTAATGTTTTGCACTGTACTGCTGCTGGAAAACAATACATTTCACCACATATAGCAGTGATATTAAACCTGATTCTGATTCTGACTCAGTATTTTAGTTTTGAAATTTGAATGATAATGAAGAAAAGGTGGAAATTGAAATGCAAATAGCATGGAAAGTATTTATTCCTCAATCAACAGTTTCAAAATCAGATAATTGTTTTATTATCATATTGCTGTTTGAACCTTTGTTCAAATTGCTATGTTTTTATGGTTAAATACATAATGCAGAGAAGGTAAGAAAATATAGAAAACTGCTAAGGATGAAGACATCATCTGTTCTATACCTCATTGCTCTAGATATTTCAGATCAAGAACTGCATACAATTACAGCAGTTACCAGTCTGCTGGAGTTTTTGAGTAAAAAGAATTTTTCCTGAGACACTGAAAGGTACAATATAATGCAGCCTCTCATTTATATTACTGCAATTATGGACAGATTAATACTTTTAACACAAGTTTAAGGATAAAAAGACTGCAAATTATGTTCATTTAGGTGGGCTTGAATCTTAAATTGTGGTAAACATTGAAATCATTACAAAGTAGCTGAATTATATCATGTAATAATATCATTTCAGCACCAAATTGTTGCATGTATATTTTCTGAAATGGAAGTTGCATGTCTTACCATTGCCTCTCACAATAGGTTGCCAAAGTCAGCTGTGCTATTGTAATGTAATCATATCACTGCACTGGAGAGTGAGAGAGACTAGGGGATGAGTCACTCTTCCCTGTTGTCATGAAGTGGTAAAAAAAATTGGAAGAGGAAATCAAAGTGGTTATTACGGAAATTGTAAAAATAATATAAACAAGAGAATATGTATTGCAAGACTAAAATCTATACAGGAACAAACCTCTGCGATGCTTGGCTGATTGTTCATGAACCATGTTCATTCCAGAAACATTAAATAGGTTAATTTTATTATGTTCAAGACTGAAACTGCAATTCTGCCATGTATTCTGTTTTGAAACTGCAGTCAATCAAGGTCCATTAACTTGTATAAACCAAACGTGTATGCACAAAGATTTGGAGAATCTACGGACGCATGAAACCTTTTACAGAAATAACCAAGCCTAGAAAGATGAGGACAGACTTAAACAAGACTGAGTTTTTTTTGGTCAATTATTCAAAACCCTGAACTACCCAACCTACTTGCAGAATGAATGTAACTGAATACTGAGCAGATCGCAAAGGCAGCTTACTCTGACCTTATGAGAAATTAGTAATGTACATAAGTACCAATATATTATTAATTCAAACTTAACAGCAAAATCTGAGCAATATGAATTAGAATGATGCCCAAGTTTAGGAAGTTATAATAATGTACATACTTGGAGAATTTGGGAATCAAAACTTATGGAGAATTAGGCAGGAGAGTGCATGAAGCACAAAATTGGCTACAATCTTATTAAATAATGAATAGATGTAAGGAAATGACGGCCCACGCCTGCTTCCATTTCTTATGTTCTTAAAGATATTTAATGAAGAAATATATAGTCAATAAGCCATTTACCTCTTTTTAAGATTGTTCTACCAAACAACGTGAAGATGCCTCACTGTGATCCAGTTAATAGTATTGGTCTTTGCCCCACATCTCTCAAACTTACTAAAATACATAATTCATACATAAAAATATTATTCTCAGATCTCAAATAATTCCTAACTAACCTTCCATGTGGAACCTTGTCAAAGGCCTTACTGAAGTCCACATAGACAACATCCACTGCTTTACCCCTTGTCAACTTTCCGCGTAACCTCTGCAAAAAATTCAATAAGATTTGTCTAACATGACCTTCCATGCACAAATCCATGTGGACTGTTTCTAATCAAACCCTGTCTATCCAGATAATTATATATAACATCTCTAAGAATACTTTCGATTAATTTACCCACCACTGACGTCAAACTGACAGGCCTATAATTGCTAGGATTACTCCTAGAACTCTTTTTAAACAATGGAACCACATGAGCAATACGCCAATGCTCTGGCACCATCCCCATTTCTAATGACATTTGAAATATTTCTGTCAGAGCCCTTGCTATTTCTACACTAACTTCCCTCAAGGTCCTTGGGAATATCCTGCCAGGACCCGGAGATTTATCCACTTTTATATTCCTTAAAAGCACCAGTACTTCCTCCTCGTTAATCTTCATAGTTTCCATAACTTCCCTACTTGTTTCCCTTACCGTACACAATCCAATATCCTTTATCCTTCTCCTTAGTGAACACTGAAGAAAACAAATTGTTCAAAATCTCCCCCATCTCTTTCAGCTCCACACATAGCTGTCCACTCTGATTCTCTAAGGGACCAATTTTATCCCTCACTACCCTTTTGCTGTTAATATAACTGTAGAAACCCTTCGGATTTATTTTTACCTTGCTTGCCAAAGCAACCTCATATCTTCTTTTAGTTTTTCTAATTTCTTTCTTAAGATTCTTCTTACATTCTTTATATTCCTCGAGCACCTCGTTTACTCCATGCTGCCTATATTTATTGTAGATATCTCTCTTTTTCATAACCAAGTTTCCAATATCCCTTGAAAACCATGGCTCTCTCAAACTTTTAACCTTTCCTTTCAACCTAACAGGAACATAAAGATTCTGTACCCTCAAAATTTCACCTTTAAATGACCTCCATTTCTCTATTACATCCTTCCCATAAAACAAATTGTCCCAATCCACTCCTTCTAAATCCTTTTGCATCTCCTCAAAGTTAGCCTTTCTCCAATCAAAAATCTCAACCCTGGGTCCAGTCCTATCCTTCTCCATAATTATATTGAAACTAATGGCATTGTGATCACTGGACCCGAAGTGCTCCCCAACACATACCTCCGTCACCTGACCTATTTCATTCCCTAACAGAAGATCCAAGACTGCCCCTTCTCTAGTCGGTACCTCTATGTATTGCTGCAAAAATCTATCCTGCACACATTTTATAAACTCCAAACCATCCATCCCTTTTACAGCATGTGCTTCCCAGTCTATCTGTGGAAAATTAAAATCTCTCACAATCACAACCATGTGCTTACTACAAACATCTGCTATCTTGTAAATTTGCTCCTCCAATTCTCGCTCCCCATTAGGTGGTCTATAATACACCCCTATAAGTGTTACTACACCTTTCCCATTCTTCATTTCCACCCAAATAGTCTCCCTAGACGAGCCCTCTAATCTAACCTGCCAGAGCACCTCTGTAATATTTCCTCTGACAAGCAATGCAACACCTCCCCCTCTTGTCCCTCCGATTCTATCACACCCGAAACAATGAAAACCAGGAATACTTAGTTGCCAATCACACCCCTCCTGTAACCATGTTTTATTAATAGCTACAACATCATATTTCCGGGTATCAATCCATGCTCTAAGCTCATCCACCTTTCTTACAATGCTCCTAGCATTAAAATAAATGCATTTAAGAAATTCTCCACCTCTTCCTTTCTGTTCATCTCTAACAGTACAAAGTACTTGACTGTCTTCTTTTTCTTCCTTCTCCCATACATCTGTTCCTACATTCTGGTTCCCCTCCCCCCTCGTATCTAGTTTAAATCCACTGGAGCCTCTTTAGCAAACTTACCTGCAAGAATATTTGTCCCCCCTCCAGTTCAGATGTAAACCGTCCCACCGGAACAGGTCCCACCTTCCCTGGAAAACTGCCCAATTATCTATAAATCTGAAGCCCTCCCTCCTGCACCATGTCTTCAGCCACGTGTTGATCTGCACTACCTTACTATTTCTAAACTCACCTGCATGCAGCCCTGGTAGCAATCCTGAGATTGCTATCCTGGAGGTCCTGTCCTTTAACTTGGCACCTAGTTCCCTAAACTTACTTTTCAGGACCTCCTCACTCTTCCTACCCACACCATTGGTCCCTACATGGACCACAACATCCAGCTGCTCACCCTCCCACTTGAGAATACTGAGAACTTGATCCGAGATATCACGGACCCTGCCACCAGGGAGGCAACAGACCATCCGGGATTCTCGATCTCTTCCACAGAACCTCCTATCTATCGAATCCCCTATCACTACTGCTCTCCTCTTTTCCCTCCTTCCCTTCTGAGCTGAGGTCCAGTCTGGGTGCCAGAGACGCAACCACTGCAACTTGTCCCTGGTGGGTCGTCCCCACCAACAGTATCCAAAACTGTATACTTATTATTGATAGGAACGGCCACAGGGGTGCTCTTCTCTTCCTGTCTATTCCCCTTCCCTCTCTTGACAGTCACCCAACTACCTGTCTCCTGACTCCTACAGGTGACTATCTTCCTGAAACTCCTGTCTATTTCTGCCTCTGCCTCCCGAATAATCCGAAGTTCATCCAGCTCCAGTTTCAGTTGTGCATTCAGAGATGCTCTTCTGCTCACACTGTTGTAATACATGGCTATTTGGGTTACTGTTACCTTCCTGTCAGCTTGAACCAATCTGGCTGTTCTCCTCTGACCTCACTCAGTAACAAGACTCTTTTGCCCACAGAACTACAGCTCAAAGGATGTTTTTGTTTCTTACACTATTCTCTGTAAACTCTAGAGACTGTTATGCGTGAAAATCCCAGGAGATCAGCAGTTTCTGATATACTCAAACTGGCACCAACAATCATTCCATGGTCAAAGTCACTTAAATCACATTTCTTTTCCATTCTGATGTTTGGTCTGAACAACAACTGTACCTCTTGACCATGTCTTCATGCTTTTATGCACTGAGTTGCTGCCACATGATTGTTTGTTTAGATATTTGCATTAATGAACAGGTGTACAGGTGTACCTATGAAAGTGGCCACTCACTGTACATTAACTTCATCAAATCAGAGCACAGATTTGTAGCTATTTCCGTATGCTAAGTTCACACATTTGAACAACTGTTCAACGGCAAGAAGTATCTCCTACGATGTTACTTAAAAGGATTGACAACTATCTGTAAGTTAGTTGCTGATTGGATTTCATTGCATGATTTCAATAGTCAGCTGAAGCTTGGTGCTCCTAAGTATCTTTAAAAATTGTTAGGGGCCTGAGAAACTGGAAAAGGAATAGCAAATTAATCCCTCATTCAATGCCATTAAGTAAGATCTTGATCTTGGCATCAACATCACTTTACCATTATCAGCCCCAGAGTCATATATTTGAATGAAATTGGCATGGTGGCACATTGGATCATGCCCTTGTTTTACAGCTCCAGAGATCCTGCTTTGAAACTGACTTCAGTGCTATCTCAGCAGGACTCTGTACAATATGGGTTTCCTCCAGGTGCTCTGCTTTCTTCTGGTAGGTTAGTTGATACTGTAGACTACCCTTGGTTTAGGTTTATGAGAAAAGAATCATAAGTAGCTGATCAGACTCAGAATCAGATCTAATATCACGGGCATATGTCATGAAATTTGTTGTTTTGCAGCAGCAGTGCATTGCAATACACAGTAATAAAACTATAAATTACAGTAAAAAGTATATATAAAAATAAATTAAATTAGTCGTGCAAAAAGAGAAGGAAAAATTACTGACAGAGTATTCATGGGTTCTTTGACCATGCAGAAATCTGAAATCTTATGGATATGTGTGAGAGAGTTAAGTTACCAGGATCGTTTTTATTTTTAAACCTCTTCAGGCATTGCTGGGAGAGATTGGGATTAAAGAAAGTTGGAACTTTAAGACTGAAAAATTGCTTAACTGGACTCTATAAGACCACAAGACCTTTGTAGAATTAGGCCACCTGGTCCATTGAAACTGCACTGCCATTTAATCATGGCTGATGGTTTTTTTTCTCCTCGTCAACCCCCGTTCAATATTTAACTCTCAATATAAACCAGCAAACATAAGGGTGGTTATAGATTTGATGCAAGACAAGACAAGGCCATTAATTTTGGATGATCTTGCTAATTCATTTGAATTATCATTGAGTATGTGATGTGTGAGTAACCCATCATGTAGTTAAATACTTTTGAAACATTTTTTTGTCTAAGTCATCTGTGTAACAGTGTGATTCATGGCATATTAATGTAAACATTTTTTGTCATGACTTGTTTGGACAAATCACAGTGAATACTTCGGTCTTGCATATTATCTAGTACACAAACTGTATCCGAGGAAAGATAGCACCAGTTATTAATTCTTTTCAAATTAGTTTTTCGTTGTGCTATTCAGATATACATGCAGAATCTAATACATTTGTATTCAAACACTTTATTTAAAATATTGTTAAACATGAGCTCATCCATAGCTGCAGAATTGTGTAAACTGTTAGTAACCAAACAATACAAAGGATATGATAGTTCCAAGGAAAGTCCAGAAATTGCAGAGAATGCAGAGGGAACTATGCTGCATTCTAGTTATGAGGAGAGATTGCTTAGATTGAGTTTCTTTTTTTTTTGGAGCAAAGCAGATTGAATTGAGATGTACAAAATTGTGAGAAGATGAATATAATCAACATCCCATATCACAGAGTCCAGTTTCCCAGGGGCATAGATTTGAATTAATTTAAAGAAGGATTAAAGGGGAGCTGAGAAAAAAAACTCAATGAGAAGTGAGGATCTGGAGCTCAGTGCTTGAATGGATGTTGGAGGTAAACACTCTCATTGCATTTAAAACATACCTGGATGAGCACTTGAAGACATACAGGACTTAAAGCCATGAGTTTGAAGTCAAGTGAATCTCATGCCCATTTTTGGTCATAGACTGGTGGTGTAGAATGGCCTTGACTGTGCTGTTAATTCCGATGATTGATGATAAATAAACAAAATCATCATTCACGTCCTTTGAAAAGGAATCAACTTCAATATTGGATTTTGAATGCGAAGCAATTAATTGCTTAGAATTTTAAATTTGACATTTGTGTGTAATAAATACAAATGGTATTTTTTAAAATCTAGAATGGTTCTGCTTTGTGAGTGTACAGCTCACAACAGCTTACTGGATTGGATTCAAGAACAAGAATCTTGGCTGACTTCTGTCCTGCTTAATTCTGAGATATTGAAACAAATGTTAGTACCCCATTGCTGTTCTGGCTCAGACGATCTAACTTGGTGAGCTTTTGCTCTGTGTATAACTTTGCTGATTTGTACTTACAGCAGGACTTTTAATAGGACTACCAAAAGAACTGTTGGTTTCAGCCAGATGTGTAAGAATACAGATATAATCAAACATAATGGCAGATGGTGTATTTAAGTTCAGAGAGTGAGGTTTAGAAATGCACTGTTTGGCTCAGAGTTAAAGGCTGAATAAAACTGTGAATAAGGCTGAATAAAACTGTGAATAAGGCTGAATAAAACTTTTATATCATAAATTTGTACATTTATTAGAAATGACTTTGCAGTGATCCACTGAAGGTGTACTGCTGGAGGTACAGCTTTCGGATGATGAGTTAACTGTTGTTCGATTTTCTCTCTTGGCTGAATGTGTAACATCATCTTATAATATTCACAGATATAAAGCTCTCCTGGCATTCAGGTTAATCTATATGTCTGACCAAAATCAATAAATCAGATTGTCTAGCCTCTTTTCTCATTGTTACCATTTTGGTTATATCTCACGGAGACAGAAATTTGGAACGTGGGAGAAAATGACAGCTGACAAAATTATTCAAGAAATATTTTCAGAAAATTATGTGAACTTTATGACAAGATGACAGAGGCTGCGTGGCTATTTCAATTAGAAATGAGGATATGGAAACACTGACATAATTAGCGGGTCAAAAAATGACATGTATATATGTTTTAATATATTACAGATAACAGTGAAGGAAGTGTTGCAGTCTATCATTGACTATAAAATCTACTTAGAGTTTGCCAGGATTTGACAGGATTTTATCAATAACTCACAGTATGAGTTCCTTTCCTTTGCTTGGACTTCGAAATTTTCATCTCTATAATTGATTACTTATTTGTTTCAAACTTAGAGGTTTTCTTTGCATTCATCTACAACCTTCATGAGTCATGGAAATTTAAGGCACAGATGGTGGTCAAGTCAAAAAGCTTATTAACAAATACTGAGAAAGTTATAATACTTTTCTCTTCATATCTCCATTTCTCTTAATATTTTTGCATTGCCATTTCTTTGTCCTCTTTCCTTTCTTGAAGGAGACTCCTCAAAAGCAATTCCTTAACCCATGCTGTTAATTGCTTTTCTAATTCATCACCCATTCCTGCTCAAATGCCAAGATGAATGAAAAGCTCTCCGGGATTGCAGAAAAAAAGGCTCTATATTAAAAAAAAACAGTTGTTACTCTTTCCAAACAAAAAACAAATGCAGAATTTAGGACTTTAAAATGGGACTGTGCATTGTGCCTTGGTCTGGATATACCATGCTTTCTAACCTAATTTCACAAGATAGATGAAAGGAGCAGGTTCTTTACCAGAACTGTGATGTGATTTATGGCAATTAAAGAACTTCTTTTTTACAGAGAGCAAGTACTGTACTATTTTCTGATATTTTTAATATATTAAAGTCACAGACATATTCTCTGGATAATTAGTCTAACATCTAGATTACTTGGAGAAAAAAATAGAGTGCAGATGCCGGACTCTAGTTGGCCAATACTATATTAATGTAGGGAAATAGTCAGTCTTTGTTTTGGGTCCAGAACCATCTGGAAAGAGCCAGTATATAAATGTGGGGCAAGGGGTGGAGCAAGACCTGGTGGGTCCAGGTGAGAGGGTGAAAGGAAGATGGGGATGTGTTTGGCTGGGGAGAAGTGGTAATGGGAATGATTTCAGTAACTGGGAGATGATAGGTGGAAATGACAAAGGGCTGAAGATGATGGAATCTGATAGGAGAGGATGGGAAATCACCCAGTGAGGGTGTATGGGTAGGAAAGAGGAAAAGAAACACAGACTGATTTGCTGCTCAAATATCACACTTTTTTTAATTGTAAAGATTTTTTTTTTGTTTTCATAGAAATTCCAAAAGTGATCTGATGTTCTCAAAAGATAAAAAACATTGATTTTTAAAAACCATGATACTGTAATCTGTTCCAAATGTTTTACATCTTGAAAAGCATGTTGGAAAAATATGAGCCAAGTTACAGAAGAGGAAGCAGAGGTTACAAGGGAGACAGCAGATGGAAGAAAAACCAGGAAGTTGCGTCCCTCAGGATTACTGTAACAAATAGAAGATGTTGGAAAAACTTACATTATGCAAAAGATATGGATAGCGAAACAAATCTTGCTTTGAGTCCATGATCAAGAAACAAATTGAGGACCTCCTCTAAAATATTCTGCATTTATAGAATCAGATGAGTTTGGTTTAAAATCGTGTCTGTACTGATTTTCTTAGGGTTAGGAGGGTTTCATCCCTCACCCCAGGATTTTTCTCCAGGATTCTGCAAATTATTCGTCTTTAAGATCTTGTCCAACCCTCCTTTGGAAGAGACGCGGGATTCAAATTCCATTTTTATTCCGGTTAGGTTATCACTGCTCCCTAGTCTCGGAAAAAAGTCTTTTTTTTCCGTCACTCCCGAGATGTCAGCAGTGGAATAATCTTGGAATCGAGTCATCCCAATCCCAGCCCAAATCCAGGGATGATGAAGGAATGAGTTTCGTGCAGTGAATTGAGGAGTCCTGCGGGTGGCGTTTGAATGGAAAGAGAGAACGAGAGATTTTCGGTGTGAGCTGAGTTTTCCCCCCTTCCCTTTCCTTGCTCTCTTCTCTCCGCATTCGCTTAACCAGTCATTCCCTCGCGTTATGTAAAGATGGCGGCGGGATAGCAGCGGCGGCGGCGGCGGAGGTGGGAGAAACACAGCGGGAACCGTGAGAGCGCGCGCCGCAGCGGCGGCGGCGGCTGGGTTTCTCGAGCGACAACAGCCGGAGGGGCACGGCGCGAGGCGAGGCGGCGGCGGGCCGGGATTGGCTTGGCTTGGCCACCGTGTGTGAGCGAGCGAGCGAGCGAGCCCGCGCGGGGGGCCGAGCTGAGGCGAGCGAGATCGGCGGCGGCTGGGCTGCGGGGCCCGGCTGAAGGCGAGTGGAGGAGGAACGGCGACGGTGACTGACTCGCACGGCGGGGGGGAGGAAAATAACACAGAAGCCCTCCCTCCCTCTCCCTGAGGGAGACCAGGAGAGAGGCGGCGGATGCGGGATTGCTGGAATTCACCCTCCTCGGTGAGTTAGGGGAAAATATCCCGCAGGATTTCGTGGGGTTTTTTTTTTGTACATTGACTATTCCTGGTGCAGTTTAAAAAAATAAAATACCATACCAGGTTTGATTTCAGTAATACGCAGCTCTTGTTGCGGACGGTGTTTTTAAATTTTTTAATGGTTGCTGGAATTTGCTCTGTTTGTGTTGAGGATTATCCAGAGTTGTGTGGTCGGGCGTGGTGTGGATGAGAGAGGGGGTGGTGGTGTTCTCTTCTCCATCCTGCCACTGGGATGGCGGGGCGGCCTCGGGCCTGTGGGAGGGCCAGGTGAGCTCCTCGGCTGCAGTTGTCCTGGACAAATGTCTGTGTCGACCCTAAGCGAAACTCCTCGCTTAAAAAGGCACCTTTCCCCCAAGCTGCCACCAATAATCGTGCTGCTGAATCCCTTACCCTTGTGAGCCGGATAGCGCGAGTCCTAACACTTTATTTTTAAAATTGAAATAGTCCTCTTCGCTCTCTCTCCCCCCCCCCCCCCCCCAACAAGTGGTATCAGAATTAAATCATTTTAGTCACTGGTTGCTACTTGCCTTCTTACCTATTGTCAGTTTCATTTCTAGTTATTTCTACTTCTAAGCCCTCTTTCCAATAAATCGCCTCCAGCACCGTTTCCTTCGCATTAGTTTCACAAGACTTGGTTGGCAGCCATGCCGCACCGTTCGATTAACTTCGGAAGAAAGGCAAAAAGATTTATTAGCTGTCTTAGTCAGATTTTATCATTCGGATGCATGGGTACTATGCTGTGTTGTAAAAGACATACTAACGTGTTAAACTGAACTTGGTGAGTGTTGGCCTTGACACTGGAACAGATCCGAATTCCAAATTCAAGACTGCTGCTCTCACTGGAGACAAGTTGTGTAATTCACTTTGGTCTTTGTGACTTTGATTTGTTTGCCTTAATTGCCTAAATCTAATATTTCCAGGCGATGAATGCATTACTGTACTGTGTGCAGGAGTGTGTTGCAAGGGCCCATTGAGGGAATTGTCTGAACCACAAGAGCAAAGCTGAAGTAGTTTGTGTTCTTGGCCCTGAAATGTGGTAACTGCTTTGATGTTGTAATTAACTGCAGGTATTTTAATAATTCTTCATTATTTTATAATGAAAATACTAATAATTTTAACAGATGTAATTTGGAAAATGCAATGACAGGAACTTGGTTAAACAGTGGAGCAAGTTGACTGACTTTTAACTCCATGAAATCAATTGTTACCCCATTAGATGGTTTGAAAGAATGTGCACCTGATATATACAGGCACTACTAGATCAATTGTATTTTTTTACATCAAAGATAAACATTATTTTGTACTATCATATTTTTGGAGGAACATGCAATAGGTTATTAGAAAGGGTTAACAGAAAAGATCCAATATAGTTTGAAAAGTGGAATTCTTGGGCTTTTTCCTTGTCTTAATTTTTTGTGCAGTGTGATTTGAGCATATTTACTTATTTTTGCACCTTTCATCAGAATTAGTTTTATTATTACTGGCATGTGACGTGAAGTTTGTTAACTTAGCAGCAGCACTTCAATGCAATACATTTAGGAGAGAAAAAAATAAAAAAAAAGTAAATCAATTACTATATGCATATATTGAATAGATTAAAAGTGTGCTAAAAACAGGATTAATGTATATTAAAAAAAGAGTGAGGTAGTGTCTAAGGGTTCAATGTCCATTTAGGAATCAGATGGCAGAGGGGAAGAAGCTGTTCCTGAATCGCTGAGTGTGTGTCTTCAGGCTTCTATATCTCCTACCTGATGGTAACAGTGAGAAAAGGGTGTGCCCTGGGTGCTGGAGGTCCTTAATAATGGATGCTGCCTTTCTGAGACACTGCTCCCTGAAGATGTCCTGGGTACTTTGTAAGCTAGTACCCAAGATGGAGCTGACTAGATTTACAACCCTCTGCAGCTTATTTCGGTCCTGTGCAGTAGCCCCCCACCACCATACCAGACAGTGATGCAGCCTGTCAGAATACTCTCCACGGTACCTGTACCATCTATAGAAATTTTTGACATCATAGCATATTTTGTACTTGGAAAAGGAGCTATTTGGAAATAATTGCTGGAGAGCAATCATGTTGAATAGTAATGCTGCAATCATTTATATAAAATATATGATTGGACATAAATTGTTCAACTTCCCTTTCTAATTGCTGAGATAGGTGTAGTTGTAGTTTCACTGAAATCTGACATATTTGTCTTTAAATTGCCATTGCAAGAGTAAGATGGGTGAATTATAGGATGGGTATAGCAGTGCTATCAGTTCATGTAATAATTTAATATGTATATTAATGGATTTTCTATTTTTTCTCTGGAGTGTGGAATTGAGTAGACTGGAACATGTATTTCTTTGGAAATAACGTATGAGTTGACATTTGTTCATAAAAAGGTGGAAGTGCAAACCCACACCATTTATATATAGATACTTTAAAAAATACTTGTTATAGGTTGCTTGGTTGCTATGGGCAAAGTGCAGGAATGAAGAAACTGCTGTCAATTTATTGAATAATGTTCGGAAAATAAGTTTAAATTCCACCCCTCCCCTACCTCAAAAGTTGGGGAATTCAAATATTTAAATTGAGGTACTGGTAAATTACATTAAAATTTGAAACATAAGTCTGATGTAATAAATGTCTGAAACTTCTTATCAGTTTCCATGAAGCTATGTCATTTAAAAATGTCATTCACAGAAGGAAATCTGCCATCCTTGGCAGAATGCTCTGAACATTCTAGGATGTATGATATGCCTATACCCCATGGATGAATAATCTCCATTTAGAAAATGTGATTTTGCTGCAAGATTTTCTTTGGCAGTTTCATGTCATTGTGAGCAACTTAATTTGATTACATTTCTGAATTAGCTGGGTTCTCAGTGCCATCCCAAACAGTGGTTGTTCCTTTATATCAGGGATAGTTAGGTTCATAACCTCAGTGCCCAACTCTGGGAAAACACAGACATGCTAAGAACTTGGATGTGTTTATTGTGACCATTGTCATGAAAGGAGATAAATTGATTATGTTAACTACAGAAGGGTTTTTCTGTTGGCTGCAGCAGGAATCTCATTGCCAACATCTGGAGTTCAACATACGGAGTTCAACCCAGATAAGTGTGAGGTGGCTCATCTTGGTAGGTCAAATATGATGGCAGAATATAGCAATAATGGTAAGACTCTTGGCATTGTGGAAGATCAGAGGGACTTTGGGGTCCAAGTCTGTAGGACAGTCATAGCTGCTACACAGGTTGACTCTGTGGTTAAGAAGGAATACGATGCATTGGCCTTCAACAATTGTGGGATTGAGTTTAAGAGCTGAGAGGTAATGTTGCAGCTATATAGGACCTTGGTCAGTCCCCACTTGGAGTACTTTGCTCAATTCTGGTTGTCTCACTACAGGAAGGACGTGGAAACCATAGGAAGGGTACAGAGGAGATTTACAAGGATGTTGCCTGGATTGGGGAGCATGCCTTATGAGAATAGGTTGAGTGAACATGACCTTTTCTCCTTGGATTGACGGAGGATGAGAGGTGACCTGATAGAGAAGTACAAGATAATTGGAGGCATTGATTGTGTGGATAGCTGGAGGGCTGAAATGGCTAGCATGAGAGGGCATAGTTTTAAGGTGTTTGGAAGTAGGTACAGAGGAGATATTGGGGTAAGTTTTTTACGCAGAGAATGGTGGGTGCATGGAATGGAATGCCGGCAGCCGTTGTGAGGTGGGAATGATAGGGTCTTTTAAAAGACTCCTGGATGGCTACATGGAGCTTAGAAAAATAGAGGGCTATGGGTAAAGCCTAGGTAGTTCTAAGGTAGGGACATGTTCGGCACAGCTTTGTGGGCCGAAGGACCTGTATTGTGCTGTATGTTTTCTATGTTTCTAACATCTGCTGCAACTGCTTCTTTCCTGTAGCTGAAGATTCATCGCTGAATCGCAGTGAATCATACGCCTGGAAAGACAATGGACATTTCAGATTGTCAAGATGCTATTACTACCATCAGGGAGGAGGTGCAGGAGTCTGAAAGCCCCATATTCAATGTTTTCGTAACAATTTCTTCCCCTCTGTCATCAGATTTCTGAACAGTCCTCTTTTGCACTATTTATTTACTTTTGTAACTTATGGTATTATGTCTTGCTCTGCGCTGCTGCCACAAAATAACAAATTTCATGACATGTCATTGATGATAAACCTGATTCTCAGACCTGATTTTTTTTTTACTGCTACTAGCTTTTGAGAATCACAAAGAAAAGCATCAATCACTGTGTGTAACTTATTTTGAGCTCCTAAAAGTCTTCAACTCCACCAACTGTGGAGCATTTTCCAAATTTTGTCTGCTTGCAGTACTACATTTTTAACTTAAGCCTGCTTCTAAATTTTATCCAGCCTGTGGTGATCCATTTTGTTCTGGCAGGTGTTGAGCAATGTATTGTCCCAACTCTTTTATTAATCTTTGTTGCTGAAATATAGGACCTTGTCTCCAACAAGTTCCTGCAAAAATACCGGAAGAACTCAGCAGGCCTGGCAGCATCTATGGGGGGGGGGGGGGGGAAAGTACAGTCAATGTTTTGGGCCGAGACCCTTCGACAGGACTATTCAACCTATTTTGCCTCCATTCTAGAATCCAGTCATTCAATTTCAATCATTGATCTGCAAAATGCAAATGAGTACTTGTAGTTTTATGATGGTGGACTGAGTAGTGAGTTGTCATTAATTTGTTTCTTAGGATTGGATCTTGCACTTAATATTACAAAACAAATGTCCTTTGCCGGACACGAAACAACAGATGTTGGAAGAACTCAGTAGTTGGGGTTGTTCTGCTGGGTGCTTCTGACTGTTTGTTGCTGAAGATCCCTTGCTAATATACTGTGCCATACATTTGCCTCTTTTCACGAGCTTAAGAAGCTAAATGACTTTTTCTGGTATAAATTTGTCATTCTAGATTTTTCTTTCTTGGTATTCCACTGTGGTGCATGTAGTTCTAAGATGGCAAAAGTAATGGAATTGTTGTAATATAACAAATACTTCAAACTGCAGAACAATTGTGTATCTTGTAACGTAACCCACTTATGGAACATTGTAAATATCAGTCGCAACATTGAAGCATGGAAATTGGAGAAATTCCTACCTTGACATGTATTTGAGTTAATTCTACAAACAAAATATCGAAGATTTATTTGAACTGCTAATCTAAATTACTGTTTTGACTTCAAAGTAAATTTATTATCAAAGAACACATGTCAGCAAATACAACCTTAAGATTCATTTTCTTGTGGGCGTACTTAATAAATCTGTGGTAGAATAATAACCATAATAGGATCAATGAATGACCGTACTAACTTGGGCTTTCAACCAGTGTGCAGGACAACAAACCTTGTGTTTTTTGTGTAAATACAAAAAAGCAGGAAATAATAATAGATAAATAAGCAATAAATAATGAGAATATGAGTTGACAAGTCCTCGAAAGTGAGTCCATAGGTTGTGGGAACATTTCAATGATGGAGCAAGTGATAATGAGTGAAATTGTCACCTCTGGTGGTTGAGGCATAATAATTGTTCCTGAACCTGATGGGGTCAGTCCTGAAACTCCTGCACCACCATCCTGATGGTAGCAGCAAGAAGAGAGCGTGTCCATAGTGGTGGGGGTCTCTGACGATGGATGCTACTTTACTGCGACAATGCTTTTTTTTAATGTGCTCAGTGCTGGGGAGGGCTTTACCTGTGATAAACTGGGCCATATACAAATGTTTTTGTAGGATTTATCATTTAAAGGCATTGGTGTTTTCATTCCAAGCTGTGATGCATCAAGTCTATATACTCTCCATTACTTTCTTTGAAATTGCACTTATGTGCTGGGCCCAGGAGAAGTCCTCCTGAAATGATAACTCCAAGGAATTTACAGTTGCTGACTCTTTTGATCTCTGATTCTCCAGTGAGTACTGGTTCATGGATCTCTGGTTTCCTCATCCTGAAGCCTATAATCAGCTCCTTGGTCTTGCTGACATTGAGTAAAAGGTTGTTGTTCTGGCACTACATAGTCTGATTTTCAGTCTCCCTCTTTTCTGCTGACTCACCACCATCTTTGATTCAGCCTATGACAACGGTTTTATCTGAAAACTTGAATATGGCATTGGAGCTGTGCTTAGCCACATAGTCATGTGTAAAGTGAGTAGAGCTTGTGATACACCTGTATTGGTGGAGGTTGTGGAGGAGATGTTGTCAAGCTGAAGTGACTGGGGTCTGCAAGTTAGGAAATCAAGGATTCAATTGTACAAAAGTATTGAGGCCAAGCTCTTGAAGCTTATTGATTAGTTTTGAGGGAATGATCTTATTGAATGCTGAACTGTAGTCGATAAAGAGAATCCTGATGTATATACGATATATGTATTTTTGCTGTCCAGATGTTCCAGCGTTGAATGAAGAGTCAATGAAATGGCATCTGCTGTGGACATGTTGCTCTAGTAGGCAAATTGGAGTGGATCTAAGTCACTTCTCAGGCAGGAGTTGATATGTTTCATCACCAACCTCTCAAAACACTTCATCACTGTGGATGTAAGTACCACTGGATGATAGTCATTGAAGCAGGATGCCAAGTTCTTCAATTCTTCGATTCTTCAAGTGGTCCCATTGATGCCTGCTTGAAGCAGGTGGATATCTCAGAGTGCTGAAGTGAGAGTTTAAAGATCTCAGTAAACACTCCAGCCAGTTGATCAGCACAGGTCTTTAGTCCTAGGCTCGGTACCCCATCTGAACAGGATGCTTTTTGTGGATTCACTGTCCTGAAGGCTGCATGCACGTTGGCCTCAGCCTGAAATCACAGAATCTTTGGGGGCTTGGGATTTCGTAATAGTTCCTCCATGTTTTGATGATCAAAGCGAGCACAGAAGGCATTGAGCCAATCTGGAACTGCAGTCCTGTTGTCTCTGTCGCCTGGTTTAACTTTATAAGAGGTGATAATATTCCAGTCCTGTCGCAACTGTCAAGCATCCTTCGTTGAGCTTAGTGCAGAATTGCCACTTCACCTATGAGATGGCTTTCTAGAGAGTGTACCTTGACCTCTTGCAACTTTGCAACTTTCTTGGCCACAGATTTGAGTGCTTTCGATTTGGCCCTCAGCAGATTGTGGATCTCCTGTGTTGTCCATGGCTTCTGATTGGGGAAGACAGAATGATTTTGTGGGGACATGCTCGTCTACAATTGTTTTAACAAAATCCGCAACAGTGTATTCACAGTGAATACGCGTAGTGTATTTATTCAGATCCACAGATGAGTCTTTGAACATGGTCCAACTAATGACTCTTAAGCAATCAAGGTGGGAGGCTGACTGCAATTTGGATAGCATGCAAGCTAACACGTGAATTAGAGGGTATTTTTATTAGCTAACATATCTAATATTCATAAAGCAGCAGGAATTGAAATTTAGTTTCTAGAATTGCTTCTTGAGCAGCTCATCAGAATCAAGAAATTCCATTCCATTTTATCAGTGAGGCCTGTGCATGAACTCTTTTAACATGTAGCTGTCATTGACTAATAGCTACCAAGGGGTCATTTCATTGCCAGGTCTTGGTCTGGTGGCAGGGAAATGCATGATAATTGAAGACCAGGCTCTGCTACATAGAAATAGCACATGTGCATGGAAACAAACATACGTGAGCCATACCAGCAGTGGACATGCATACAAATTCTTGACTACACCTTTCATAGCAGATATATTCATTTTTTGTGATATCTAAATGTTTACTCCATTGCAGTTTAAATGGTAATGCCTAATTTAGAATATAGGAATTAGTTTGTGTATCTGGCCTTTGAAATCTTCTCTGCCAATTTTTTATGCATTAGCTCGTGATGTATCCAAGTTCCCGTATCTTTGAATGTCTATTTCAGAAAAGATGTACTTTGGTTCTGATGTGATGAATCAGTTTTTAGGAAGAATTGAGTCTTAAGTAATGCTAATGGTAGCAAACAGCTCAAGTTATCCAGAAGCTATTAAATTTGTTTCTAGTTCTATAAACTTTATAAATTGATCTTTTTTTTAACTTTTAACACATATTTTAGTCATTGACTGATCTTCAAATGGAAGCTATTTCCTGTACTAAATTCTAAGTTTACCTTTTGATACCTTAGAATATACTTTTGTCTGAGAATAAGTACAATTGACATAATTCTTCTTGTTCTGAATGTGTGGTTTGTGTGGTTGTCATTGGGGTATTCGAAAAACAGTTAAATACTTAAGAACAAATGCATAGATGAGGGGTGGGAAGGAGGATAATTTGGTCAGCTATTTCAACGAGAGCATATAGCTATGATAAGGTGAATGTTTTCTGTACTGTTACACTTTGATCCTATAATTGTGTGATTTGACAAGTTTTTTTTGTGCTTTGTGCAAGTGCATGAATGATACGTGTTTTGGTGACTCCATCTAGAAACATACAAGTGTTGTTCATTTAGTCACAGATTCCTTTGTGTATATTTCAGTCAGTTTAGTAAATTTCTGCTGGTGTTATGTTTAACACTGTGAATTAATATTGCCCATTTCAGCATTTAAAACAATGCTTTTTTTTACCCATTAATGTTCGTCAACTATTTCTTGTATACCACTGTTTCTCATGTTTCTAATTTCATTTCCTATTCCTAATTTTGAACATGAGTAATTCCACAGTGCATCTAGCTTTGTTACCACTATGAATTTATTAATTTCTATTGAAAATATTAAATTAAACTATTGAATAAAATAAATCAATAGACATGGGCATCATTGATAACACGGGTGTTTAATTTCCATTTTTAATTTTTGGGGTGTGGTCATAAGGCTGCTGATTGAACAGCATACTTTTTTAAAGTCCTTAACAAAAGTTAATTAGGGTGTCCAGCAGTGGTCAAGGACTAATCATATTTCCCTGTCGGTGTTGCTGATTTGGAGATAGTGATATATGCATGGTGGAGGCTACAAATTTAGGAGGCATTATTGAAGCCTTGGTAAGTTGCTACATTGCATCTTATAGATGGCATGAGCTGCAATCATGGTGCACCAGTGGCAAAAGGAGTAAAGTTTTAAAGTAATGGGTGAGATGTCATTCAGACCAAGGTGCTTTGTTCTTTCTGCTTGTTTTCAGCAAGGCAAGTTTTAATTTTTCATGATCCCCCTCCAACAGCCAAAACCAAAAAAAAACAACTTCACTGACCAGCAAACAAATGTAACCTCCACTTAACTGGATGAGTGACTCCAAAATTGATGTTGAACCATTCTGGATAAACCACCCCAGTTTAAGTTAACTTTTTGTTCACATGTTCTCTATTCC
The DNA here is from genome assembly GCF_030144855.1 of Hypanus sabinus. Classification (NCBI taxonomy): domain Eukaryota; kingdom Metazoa; phylum Chordata; class Chondrichthyes; order Myliobatiformes; family Dasyatidae; genus Hypanus; species Hypanus sabinus. The sequence continues at coordinate 171,144,458 of NC_082708.1, read as the reverse complement.
TCGCTCACAATCCTCTTTCACCTTCCAAATATTATAACAAAGACTTTGGGGGAGAGAGTGGTGAGGTGCAATCTGTCCTGCTGTTAGAAAACTATAAAACTATCCCCTAATACGCTAAGATGAACTTTTGACTTCACAATCCACCTAAATAGGCCTTGTACCATATATAGTTGGTCTGCACTTCCTGTTACTGTACGACTTTATTCTGCATTCTGCTATAAACCAATTTACCAAAGTCATTTTGAAGGATATCACGTTTGAGCAATTTATTGAAGTTTGTTACGACCCGCTTCCCAGCGCACTCGAACCGGCTCACAAAGCGGCGCGTGCCGGCATTGAGGCCGGTTCCAAAGAGGGCGCCAAGCCTGCTTCACCAGCAAGGGGAAAAGCCCGTGCGTGGGACGGGACTGTGAATACGCGCCCCCTACAGCTTTCCCGCCCGGGGAGGGTGGGATCAGGAAGGCTTTAAAGCAAGGCCATGAAGTTTGAATAAACCTCTTTTGTAACTGCAGCTAACCGACTCCGTGTCGTTATTGCAGCGCTGCGTGTAGCACACCACTACAAGTTCTTCAAAGTAGTAGTTAATACTGTAGGTAAAGGAGAGCCAACACACATGATACTTAATGGAGTTTCAAGTTTCTACAAGTGAACATCACCCATATTCTGTTGTGATCCAACCACGTAGACACCAGGGCCAAGAAAATTCACCGATACCTCTGTTTTCACAGGAGGCTTAAAGAAATTTGACATTATTCCTTTAACCCTCAATTTTTAAAAAAAATAAATGCACCATAGAAATTGTCTTAACTGGATGCATCGTGGTTTAGTTTGGCAATTACTCTGCCTGTGACTGCAGGGGGTTGAGGACATAGCTCACCACATCTTGGAAACCAACCTCTCCTCCACAGACCCTGTCTCCATTTCTTGCTGGCTTGGCAAAGCAGCCAACTTAATCAAAGACCATAGCCACCTGGACATTCTCTTTTCTCAATCTCCCACTTCCCCACCCTCTGAAGATACAAAAGCCAGAAAGCATGTATTACCAGGTTGAAGGACAGTTTATCTTTTGGCATTAGAAGACAAATGGGCAGTCCCTGAGTATGAACTCCTGACTTCACAATCCACATTCACTGCAACTAACACTTCATTCTGATTTACACAAAATGCTGGTGGAACACAGCAGGCCAGGCAGCATCTATAAGGAGAAGCACTGTCAATGTTTCGGGCTGAGACCCTTCGTCAGGACTAACTGAAAGGAAAGATACTAAGAGATTTGAAAGTAGTGGGGGGGAGGGGGAAATGTGAAATGATAGGAGAAGACCGAAGGGGGTGGGATGAAGCTAAGAGCTGGAAAGGTGATTGGTGATAGTGATACAGAGCTGGAGAAGGGAAAGGATCATGGGACGGGAGGCCTTGGGAGAAAGAAGGGGGGGGGGAAGCACCAGGGGAGATGGAGAACAGGCAGAGAGAGAGGAGAAAAAACAAACAACTAAATATGTCAGGGATGGGGTAAGGGGAGGAGGGACATTAACGGAAGTTAGAGAAGTCAATGTTCATGCCATCACTACCACCACTCTCCTCTGTCTAGCAGAATTAGTTCTTACTCTCAATAATTTCTCCTTTGGCTCCTCCCAATTCCTCCAAACCAAGGGTGTAGCCATGGGCACCTGCATGGGTCCCAGTTATGCCTGCCTTTTTGTTGGCTTTGTGGAACAGTCCATGTTCCAAGCCTATACGGGTATCCATCCCCCACTTTTCCTTCGCTATATCGACGACTGCATTGGTGCTTCCTCCTGCACACATGCTGAGCTCATTGACGTCATTAACTTTGCCTCCAACTTTCACCCTGCCCTCAAATTTACCTGGTCCATTTCCAACACCTTCCTCCCCTTTCTTGATCTTTCTGTCTCCATCTCTGGAGACGGCTTATCTACTGGTATCTACTGTAAGCCTACAGACTCTCACAGCTACCTGGACTATTCCTCTTCCCACTCTGTCTCTTGCAAAGATGCTATCCCCTTCTCACAATTCCTCTGTCTCCGCTGCATCTGCTCTCAGGATGAGGCTTTTCATTCCAGGACGAAGGAGCTGTCTTCCTTTTTTAAACAAAGGGGTTTCCCTTCTTTCACCATCACCTCTGCTCTCAAACACATCTCTCCCATTTCCTGCACATCTGCCCTCACCCCATCTGCCCGCCACCCCACTCGGGATAGGGTTCCCCTTGTCCTCATCTACCAACCCACCAGCCTCCGGGTCCAACGTATTATTCTCGGTAACTTCCGCGACCTCCAACGGGATCCCACTACCTAGCACATCTTTCCTTCCTCCCCCTTCTGCTTTCTGCAGGGATTGCTCCCTACGCGACTCCTTTGTCCACTTGTCCCCCCCCCATCCCTTCCCACCGATCTCCCTCCTGGCACTTATCCTTGTAAGCGGAATAAGTGCTACACCTGCCCTTACACTTCCTCTTTTGTCACCATTCAGGGCCCCAGACAGTCCTTCCAGGTGAGGCGACACTTCACCTGTGAGTCGGCTGGTGTGGTATACTGCGTCCGGTGCTCCTGGTATGGCCTTTTATATATTGGTGAGACCCGACGCAGACTGGGAGACCGTTTCGCTGAACACCTATGCTCGGTCTGCCAGAGAAAGCAGGTTCACCCAGTGGCCACACATTTTAATTCCACGTCCCATTCCCATTCTGATATGTCTATCCATGGCTGCCTCTACTAACAAGATGAAGCCACACTCAGGTTGGAACAACAACACCTTATATACTGGCTGGGTAGCCTCCAACCTGATGGGATGAACATTGACTTCTCTAACTTCCGTTAGTGCCCCTCCTCTCCTTCCTACCCCATCCCTGACATATTTAGTTGTTTGTTTTTTTTCTCTCTCTCTGCCCATCACTCTGCCTGTTCTCCATCTCGCTCTGGTGCTTCCCGCCCTCCCCCTTTCTTTCTCCCTAGGCCTCCAGTCCCATGATCCTTTCCCTTCTCCAGCTCTGTATCACTTTCGCCAGTCACCTTTCTGCTCTTAGCTTCATCCCATCCCCTCTGGTCTTCGCCTACCATTTTGCATTTTCCCCTCCCCCCACTACTTTCAAATCTCTTAGTATCTTTCCTTTCAGTTAGTCCTGAAGAAGGGTCTCGGCCCGAAACGTTGACAGAGCTTTTCCTCATAGATGCCGCCTGGCCTGCTGTGTTCCACCAGTATTTTGTGTGTGTTGTTTGAATTTCCAGCATCTGCAGTTTTCCTCGTGTTCATTCTGATTTAATTTTGTTTTACCTAATATTACTTCAATGCACTGTTGTAATAAAATAACCTATATGAATGGTATACAAAACAGTTTTGCAATTTGCCCCTGTACATTGACAATAATGCAACCAATTTAACAAATGGGATGGTGCAAATTGTAGGCATACAGTTTGTTGGAAAAATACAACTTTATTTTGTTTACAGTCCTTGAACTGCAAAGTCCTTGAGTTTCTGCGAGCAACTCAGAAGTTGCAGGTTAGATTCATCCCAAGGAAGTAGTAGTATTTTAAAGGAAGAATGAGGCAACAGTGGCTAACAAGGAAAGTAAGTCATAGATAACATAAAAGCAAAAGAGAGGGAATATATTATAGCAAAAACTAGTGGGAAGCTTTAAAAACCACTAGAAGGCAACTAAAAAAGCAGTGAAGAGAGAAAAGATGCAATATGAAGGTAAGCTAGCCAATAATAAAAAGAGATGACACCAAAAGTTATTTTTCAGATATGTGAAGCATAAAAGGGACACAAGAGTGGATATCAGACTCCTGGAAATTGACGCTGGTGATGTACTAATGGGGTCAAAGAAATGGCAGATGAACTCTGAAGTATTTTGTGTCAATCTTCACTGTGGAAGACACTAGTAGTTTGCCAGAAATTCAAGAGTATCGGGCAGAAGTGAATGCACATGCTATTACTAAGGAGAAGGTGTTAGGGAAGCTGCAAGGTTTAAAGGTAGATAAGTCACCGGGACAAGCTGGATTACACTCCAGGATTCTGAAATAGGTAGCTGAAGAGCTGTATATAGTGATTTCAAGAATTACAATATTCTGGAATAGTTGTGCAGGACACGAAATTGCAAATGTCACTCCACTCTGAGAAGGAAAGGAGGCAAAAGATAGGAAATTACAGGATAGTTAGCCTGATTTCAGTGGTTGGAAATACTTTGGAGTCTATTATTAAGTATGTGGTTTTCGGGTACTTGGAAGCACATGATAATATAGGCCAAAGTCAGCATGGTTCCCTTAAGGGGAAATCTTACCTGTCAAATCTGTTAGAATTCTTTGAGGAAGTAACAAGCAGGATAGACAAAGGAAAGTTGTGGATATTGTTGACTTGGGACTCTCAGAAGGCCATTGATGTGATGCCACATGTGAGGCTGCTTAAGATGAGAGGCCACGGCATTACTAGCATGGTTAGAAGATTGGCTGACTGGCAGGAGGCATAGAGCGGGAATAAAGAGGGTCATTTCTTGTTGGCTGCTGGTAACCAGTGTTATTTCATAGTAGCTGGTGTTTGGACTGCTTCTTTTCAGGTTATATGAGTTAGATAATGGAATTTGTGGTTTTGTGGTCAAGTTTGCAGATGATAAAGGTGGAGGAGCTGGTAGTGCTGAGGAAGGAAGTCTGCAGAAGGTCTTAGACAGATTGGGAGAATGGACAAAAAAGTGGCAGATGGAATATATTGTTGGGAAGTGTATGATCATGCACTTTGGAAATAAAGAAAAAAGCATAAGAATATTTTCTTTAATGGGGGAAAATTTCAGAAATCAAAAGTTGCAAAGGGAATTGGGATTCTTGTACAGGATTCCCTGAAGGTTAACTTGCAGGCTGAGGTGGTGATGAAGAAGGCAAATGCAATATTAGCAATAATTTGAAGAGGACTAGAATTTGAAAGCAGAGATGGAATGTTGAGGCTTTATAGGGCATTGGTCAGACTGCTTCTGTAGTGTTCTGAGCAATTTTGGGTCCTTATCTAAGAAAAGATGTGCTGCTGGCATTGGAGAGGGTCCAGTGGAGATTCACGAGAATGATCACAGGAATGAAAGAGTTAACTTATGACAAGCGTTTGATGGCTCTCGGTCTGTGCTGGCTGGAGTTTTGAAGAATAAATGTGATCTCATTGAAACGTATCGAGTATTAAAAGGCCTAGGGAGAATGGACATGGAAAGGATGTTTCCATTAATGGTGGAGTCTAGGTTCAGAATACACAACCTCGTAGTACAAGGCACCCAATTAGAACAGAGATGAGGAGGAATTTCTTTCGCCACAGGGTCGTAAATCTGTGGAATTATTTGCCATAGACAGCTGTGGAGACCAAGTCAGTGGGTATCTGAAAAGTGTGTGTTGATAGATTCTTGATTAGTAAGGGTGCCAAAAGTTATGGGGAGAAAGCAAGAGAATGGGATTGAGAGTGATAATAAAACAGCCATGATTGAATGGTGGACAGACTTGATTGTCCGTATAGCCTAATTTTCCTCCGATGTCTTCTGGTCTTATATTCTCACTGACAGGAAGAATATTTTAAAAGATGGCTGCAGTTGCCCACACTGTGTTGTTTAAAATATATTTGGTATTTGATGGTGGCATTGCTATATACAGTGCCTATAAGATGTACTCACCCCCACCCCCCTGGAAGTTTTCATGTTTTATTATTTTACAATATTGCATCGCAGTGGATTTAATTTGTTTTTTTGACAAGAAGTGATCTAAATTATTTACAAATATAACAAGTGTTACAAGTATTCACCTCCTTCAAATCAGTATTTAGTAGATGCACCTTTGGCAATAATTATATCCTTGAGTCTGTGTGGTTCGGTCTGTACACATATTTACACATCTGGACACAGTAAATTTTCCCCATTCTTCTTTACAGAACTGTTCAAGCTCTGTCAGATTGCATAAGGATAGTGAGAAAACAGCCCTTTTCAAGTCCAACCACAAATTCTCAATTGGATTGAGGTCTGGACTTGAACTTAGCACCCAGGACATTAACTTTATTATTTTAATCCATTCCTATGTAGCTTTGGGTTTATGCTTGGGGTCATTGTCTTGCTGGAAACAAATCACCCAAAATGTAGTTCTCTTGCAAACTGCATCAGGTTTTCCACCAGGATTTCCCTTTATTTTGCTGCATTCATTTGATCCTCTACCTTCACAAGCCTTCCAGGGCCTGCTATGGTGAAGCACTCCACAGCATGATGTAGCCATCACCATACTTCACTGTAGGGTTGTTGTGCTTTTGATGATGTGCGGTGTTTGGCTTACACCAAACATAGCATTTAGTCTGATAGCCTATTATAAGCTTAATTTTGGTTTCATCAGACCATTGAACCTTCTTCCAGCTGACTTCAAGAGTCTCCCACATGCCTTCTGGCAACCTCTAGCTGAGATTTCATGTGATTTTTTTTCAACAGTGGCTTTCACTTTGCTACTTTCCCATAAAGCTGCCCGGGCACCCGGGCACCCGGGCAACAGTTGTATGTGCCCTCTCTCATCTCAGCCACTGAAGCTTGTAAACCCTCCAGAGTTATCATAGGTCTCTTGGTGGCCTCCCACACTAGTTCTCTTCCTGCACAGTCACTTAGTTTTTAAGGACTGCCTGCTCAAGGCAGATTTACAGCTGTGCCATATTCTTGTCATTTCTTGATGATTGACTTAAATGTCCTCCAAGAGCTATTCAATTATTTTGAAATTTTCTTGTATCCATCTCCTGACTTGAGCTCGTCAAATACCTTTTTGTGAAGTTGCTTGGAGTTTTCTTTTGTCTTTATGTCCAGTTTTTGCCAGGATACTGACTGACCAGGAATTGGACCTTCATGATACAGGTGTATTTCTACTGCAATCAATTGAAACAATTGATTGCAAACTAGTCTCTAAAAACAGATCTCTATTTAACTAATTATATGACTTCTAAAACCAATTGGCTGCACCAGTGATGATTTGGTGTGTCATTTTAAGGGGGAGGGTGGTGAATACTTAAGTAATCAATTATATTTGTAATTAATTTAGATCACTTTGTAGAGATCTGCTTTTCCTTTGACATGAAGAGGTCTCTTTCTGTTGATTAGTGTCAAAAAAGTCAAATTAATTCCACTATGATTCAATATTGTAAAACAATAAAACTTCCAGGGGGGAGGGGTGAATACTTTTTATGGACACTTTATATTAGTTGTGATGTTATTGAGAGTTTTGTTGATAATTTTTATGTAGCTATGTGCCTAAGTTGATGCATAGAGTGATTAAGGGAGGTACCGTAGATTCCGGACTACAGAGCGCACCTGATTAAAAGCCGCACACTCTAATTTTAGAAAGAAAATTAATTTTGTACTTGTACAGACCGCACCGGATTTTAAGCCGCAGGTGTCCCACGTTGTAATATGAGATATTTACACAGAAAGATATTACACGTGAGGATTTTTTAACTTTTAATTAAATCCGTATGGTAACATAAACGAATACATATTGCAAATGCTTTTTTTCGAACAGTGCCTGTAACACAGCTACTTTTAAATATACATACGTATCGGTAACACATAAATTACGTTGCGTATACTTTTTTACTGAACAGTGCACGAACAACATTCCAATATCTCCTAACGACTGGTAAAAAAATATATATATACTGCAGCCTACCAGGAAAAGTTAGTGATCGCCTTCTTCATCTTCCTCCTGCGCACTAAAACCATCAAAGTCCTTCAGTGTCCGAATTGAACAACCTCAGGATCTCGTCACTCACTTCAGTCTCTTCGTTGTCGCTCTCACTTGAGCGCACGCGGTCCTCTTCATCACACAGCAGTCCAGCCTTTCGAAACCCGTTGGTGATGGTGGATGTTGTGACACGGCTCCACGCATTTAGGATCCACTGGCAGACTTCAGTTAAAGATGCTCTTCGCATGCGTCCTGTTTTGGTAAAGGATTTCTCGCCGCTCGTCATCCAAGCCTCCCACTCAACGCGCAGCGCCACTTTAAATGCCCGGTTCACGCTGATGTCCAGTGGCTGCAAATACTTCGTGGTGCCCCCAGGAATCACAGCTGGAATTGAGTTTGTACTCTTGATGGCAGCTTTCACTGAACTTTCATTGTCAGCCACTTAAAAATCACCATCGTGGAAGCTTTAGTCCAGATGCTGTGCAGCTCAGAACACAAGTAAAATGCGTTCTCTCATGGCCACTTGTTTTCAGTGTGATGAACGAGTCACCTTTTTTATTAACAGTCCGAGTGAGAGGCAGGTCAAAAGTCAAAGGTACTTCATCCATATTTATGATATCATCTGCACCGATGGAATTCTCCGCTATCTTTGTTTGAGTGAATGTGCGGAAGTTAGCAAGTTTTTCCTCGTGGTCGGAAGGGAGCTGCTGACACAGAGTTGTGCGTACCCTGACGGACAGGCCTTTTCGTCTCATAAATCTAAAACACCACGATGGCCCACCTCTAAAATCTTCGATTTTCATTTTGGTGGCGATTGCTTTAGCCTTCAGTCTGATCTGCACGGTGGAAACACCGCGGCCACCTGCTCTTTGTGTGTTAACCCAGTCTTCAAGAAAGTTTTCAAGTTCGGGCCATCTGCTATGATTACCTCTGAAAGCTTTTGTCGTCTTTTTGCATTGACTCAGTTCTTCACGCTGGCGTCTCCACCGTCTCACCATCGATTCATTTATGCCAAGATTATGTGCAGCAGCTCGATTTCCTTCTTCAACCGCCAGATTGATCGCCTTTAACTTAAAAGCTGCATCATATGCTTTTCTTCGAGTGTTTTCCATGTTGATGAGGGTGAGTACAAATGACTGATTTACAATAATTTAATTGTGAAAGTGCACTTGATTTATCGTACAATTTCATTGGACCTCTGTGAACTACTCATCAATTTTATTGGTCTACTGTTACAAGGCAAAATGTTTTTGGCGGCATGAAAAAAAAACATGCATTAGCCGCACCATAGTATAGGCCGCAGTGTTGCCGCAGTGTTCAAAGCGTGGGAAAAAAGTAGCGGCTTATAGTCCGGAATTTACGGTAATTTAGAATTTATAAATGCTAAAGGGAGACTTGAATTTTTTAACAAGTAGTATTTATCAATCAATGTTGCCAAGTTTAATGCTGATGCTGTATTGTTTTGAGCATATTTGGCCAAGAGAATTATCAGGACAACTACTAAACTTGGCTGCTGTATTTATTTGTTAACTTGGGAGATACAGTGATGCTAGAAAGTTTGTGAACCCTGTAGAATTTTCTCTATTTCTGTTTGACCTAAAAGGTGATCGGGTCTTCATGTGTCCCAAAACTAGATGAAGAGAACCCAATTAAATAAATAACTCAAAACATCATACTTGTTCATTTACTTATTGGGAAAATAATCCAATATTACGTGTATTTGTTGGAAAAAGTATGTGAACCTCAAGAGTAATACCTTCTACAAAAGCTATTTGGAGCTTGGTGTTCCAATCAATGAGATGAGATTGGAGGTGTGGGTTGTAGAGGTCCGCTGCCCTATATAAAGGACACACCAAGTCAGGTTACTGACAGAGCCTGCTCTTCTCAAGAAAGATCTGCTTATATGCACCAAGCCGCGATCAAAACAACTTTCAAAGGACCTTAGAAGAAGAATTGTAGAGATGTATAAAGCTGGAAAAAGCAACAAAAGCATCTCTAAAGACCTGAGTGTTCACAGTAAGAGAAATTGTTTATAAATGGAGGAAACACATTACTGTTGCTATTGTCCCATGGAGTGGGTGTCCTACAAAGATCACACCAAGAGCACAATGTGCAATGCTGAAGGAGGTGAAAAAGACTCGATGGTAACGGTAAAGAGCTGCAGAAATATCTAGAACTTGTGAATGTCTCTGTTCATGTGTCCACTATAAGAAAAACACTGAACAGGAATGGTGTTCATGGAAGGACACCATGGAGGAAACTGCTGCTCTCCAAGAAAACATTGTTGCACATCTCAAGTTTGCAAAAGACCACCTGGATGTTCAACGCTTCTGGTACAATGTTCTGTGGACAGATGAGACAAAAGTTGAACTTTTTGGCAGAAGTGCACATTGCAATGTTTGGAGGAAAAAGGGTACTGTGCACCAACACTAAAACCTCATTCCAACTGTGAAGCATGGTGGAAAGAGCATCATGGTTTGGGGTTGCTTTGCTGCCTCAGGACCTGGTCAGTTTACAATCATTGAGGAAACAATGAATTCAAAATTGTATCAAGATATTTTACAGGAGAATGTCAAGAGTTACAGTCTGTCACCTGAAACTTACTAGAAGTTGGATAATGCAACAAGACAATGATCCAAAAGACAATAGAATGGTTGAAAAAGAAGAAAATTCGTGTTTTGGAATGGCCGAGTCAAACTCCTGACTTTAATCCTATAGAAATGTTGTGGAAGGACCTGAAGCAAGCAGTTCATGCAAGGAAGCTCACTGACATCCCAGAGTTGAAGCAGTTTGTAACAAGGAATGGCCTAAAATTCCACAAGCCGATGTGCAGGACTGATCAGCTGTTACTGGAAATGTTTGGTTGAAGTTATTGCTGTATAAGGAGGTCACACCAGTTACTGAAAGCAAAGGTTGACATACTTTTTCCAACAAATATATGCAATATTAGATCATTTTTCTCAAATAAATGAACAAATATAATGTTTTGTGTGTTATTTATTTAATTCAGTTCTCTTCATCTAGTTTTAGGATTTACATAAAGATCTGTCATATTTATGAATAAATAGAGAAAATTCTACAAGGTTCACAAACTTTCTAGCATCACTGTTTAATATTGTATTTAGAACTATTGATCCTGAAACAGTTGTTGGCTTTGGAAGGTGCTTGCTTACAGAATGTCCTCTTTAAAGAAAATACATGTTTGCTTTGTACTACCATTGGTTATACACCAATGGCCACTTTATGAGGTACATACACTTGCACACCTTGTGAATGGAAAAATTTAATCAATCATGTGGCAATAACTCAATGCATAAAATCATGCAGACATGGTCAGGAAGTTCATTTGTTTAGACCAGCCATCAGAATGGGGAAGAAATGTGACTTTGACCATGGAAGAATGATTGTTGGTGCCAGACGCGGTGATTTGAATATCTCAGAAATTGCTGATCTCCTGAGATTTTCATGCACAACAAGTTTACAGCGAATGGCTTGAAAAACAAAATTTAAAAAAATTAAGTGAGTGGCTGTTCTGTGGGCGAAAACGTCTTGTTAATGCCATGTTTCTCCTGAGAAGTTAGAGGAAAATAGTTCAAGCTGATTAGGGTGACAGTAACTCAAATAACCATGCATTACAACAGTGGTGTGCAAAAGACCACCTTTGAGTGCACAACAAGTTAACCTTTGAAATGGATGGGCTATAGCAGCAGAAGACAACACTAGTTCCACTCCCATATTTAATAATGTGGTCACTGAGTGAGTATCCATAAGAATTATATGCTGAAATAATTTCAAGTGCTTAAAGTCATTAACAATACCATTTTTTGCTTTAATTTTGCACATTAATTATAAGTACATAAGAACATAAGAAATAGGAACAGTAGTAGTCTATCTGGCCTGTGAGCCTACTCTGCCATTCAGTAAGGTAATGGCTGATCTGGCCATTGACTCATTTCCACTTACCTGCCTTTCCCCCATAACCCTTAATTCCTATACAATGCAAAAACAATTTGCAATTATGTAAATAGTTGCAAGCAGTTCTGATTTTAATGTTTTGAAAATGTACATGTAGCAAATTGAACGAAATTTTAAATTTTTTATAAATCACTTATTTAATAAATGATCTTTTGTTCATCCCTGACACTGTCATAAGAATGTGTGTTGACAGTCTGTATGTCGAACATAAACCATTGAGTCTTACTGAACATAGGTTTTCTGACAGTTAAGCAGCATTTTCTTGTACGTGAAAATTGTTTATTGTTATCTTAAGATTCCTTTTATACAGGTGCATGATACTGTGGCATTACTGAACTTTTTTTGTGGTAACTTTGTCTGCAGCTTAGGGAACTGATTCCAGTTAGTGGTTAGTTTGTTACTTGTCTGCTGTGCAGGTGTGTAGCCAAGTTTTGTTCTTTTGCTTATTTTCCCTTCTAAAGAATGTAGCATTTTCAAAGCAATTTAGAAGTTTATTTTGGATTTTTTTTTTCATTCATGCTCGATAAATCAATCAACAAAGCACAGTAATTGCATATGTAATACATGTTTTTGTGCTGCATGACTGACTATAAATATTTTTCAAATATTGTTTAAGCAATTTAATTAAATTTGTGAGCATTGGTTTTATATTTTAATTAATTTGACTTGTAGTAATGCATTCTAATTTTGATGAGGGTGAGACAAAATCTATAGCATTAGGGGCTTTAAAATGGCCATATCTGTGATAAAAGATGCAGTAAACTCAGGAAGATGTCGTTTCTGTGAAATTTCTTAATAAATATATTCAGAAAAATTGTCAATTTCTTTTCTCCTTGCTTCTGGTGTAATGTTAGTTAATGTTTGGGAAATTACACTCAGTCATAATTGCATTTAAAATTCTCAGTCAAAAAAAGTTTGAAGTGGCTGTCTGGAGCAGCCATCTATCTAATTTATAAGTTTATGAAAAGCATAGACTCTGGGAATTTAAAGTAATATTTTAAAAAATTGCTGGGACCACCTTGGGTAGCATTTGTGAGAAGAGGATCAGTGAACTTTTATAGGCCAGGACCCTCCATGAGAAATTCAGTTGTGATGAAGGATCATTGACCTGAAATATTAACTGCTTTTCTTTCAACAGATACTACCTGACCTGCTGAGTGTGTCTAGCATTTTCTATTTCTACTAATCTGTCCAGATACTGAATGGTTATTTAGTGATAGAGAAACAACAAATATTGGAAACATTTAGCATGTCAGGTAAATCTGTGGGAGAAAAATAGTTAATGTTTCAGATTAAAACCTGTTTGTCAGAATTGTCTCAAAAAGAACCTCTTTGCCTCATTTGCTGAATTTTGTGATATTAGATCATCCCTAAATTTGGTGAGAGGGTGATAACTTGATAAAATGCAACATTATCGGTATCTTGCACATCTGCTTAAAGGACTGGCAAGAAGGTCCCATGTGGAAATTGTTTGTAGTCATTACTTGGCTCTTGGCTTGGTAATTTATAATGATGTTATAACAGATGTTACAAAAATGCATGAAATTTTGAAGCTGTGGTGTAGCAAATTTCTAAACTTTGAAATAATATTTTTGTTCTATGTTTCATTTATTCTGTTTAAACTTAATAAAATCCTGAAATAATAGATAATCTGCATGTACATGTAGCCTCTATTGAATTTGAGTATTTTTTCCCCAAAAAGTGTCAAAATAGTGGAATCGGAAAAATTGTTAGATGAAGTTGTTAGTAAAAATGAGGTTCTGTTTTTGTTCAAGTGTGTTTTTCTTGTAGCTAGGTGGCTGGTTGTCACATTATCATCTCTATTTGCCACTTTATCAATTATATTGGTAGATTTATCAAGGACCAATGTATTCCAACTCCATTTGTTTTCTGGACCTGAGAACATGAATATTAATAATTCTTCCCCTTTCCCTGATAAATGATGCTTGATCGTGTTCAGCTCCTCAAGCAGGTTTTTTTTTATTGCTCTAGATGTAGTATTCTGTGTTTTCTGTCTTTTTTTTATTATGTTTTCAATTGGTTAACCAATTCTGAATATAAGTTAGTTTATTATCACAATTCCTTGCACGTTGTTTAGCCTGTTGGTCTTTATTGAAAGCCCCCTGAAGATTTAAATACATCATATCCACTAGTTTACCGTATATTCTATCGAGTTCATCAAGTCAATAGGACCATAGAACCATAGAACATTACAACACAGAAACTGGCCTTTTGGCCCTTCTTGGCTGTGCCAAACCATTTTTCTGCCTAGTCCCACTGACCTGTACCTGGACCATATCCCTCCATACCCCTCATCCATGTGCCTGTCCAAGTTTTTCTTAAATGTTAAAAGTGAGCCCACATTTACCACTTAATCTGGCAGCTCATTCCACACTCCCAGCACTCTGTACATGAAGAATTCCCCCTAATGTTCTCTTTAAACTTTCCCCCCTTCACCCTTAACCCATGTCCTCTGGTTCTTTTCTCCCCTTGCCTCAGTGGAAAAAAAAACCTACTTGCATTCACTCTATCTATACCCATCATAATTTTATATATCTCTATCAAGTCTCCCCTCATTCTTCTATGCTCCAGGGAATAACGTCCTAACCTATTCAACCTTTCTCTGTAACTCAGTTTCTCAAGTCCCGGCAACATCCTTGTAAACGTTCTCTGCACTCTTTCAACCATTTATATCCTTCCTGTAATTAGGTGACCAAAACTGCACACAATACACCAAATTCGGCCTCACCATTGCCTTATACAACCTTACCATAGCATCCCAACACTTATACTCAATACATTGATTTATAAAGGCCAATGTACCAAAAGCTCTCTTTACGACCCTATCTACCTCTGACACCACTTTTAGGGAATTTTTGTATCTGTATTCCCAGATCCCTTTGTTCTACTGCACTGCACAGTGCCCTACCATTTACCTTGTATGTTCTACCTTGGTTTTTCCTTCCAAAATGCAATACCTCACACTTGTCTGTATTAAACTCCATCTCCCATTTTTTCAGCCCATTTTTCCAGCTGGTTCAAATTCCTTTGCAAGCTTTGAAAACCTTCCTCATTGTCCACTAAACCTCCAGTCTTTGTATCATCAGCAAATTTGCTGATCCAATTTACCACATTATCATCCAGATCATTGATATAGATGACAAATAACAATAGACCCAGCACTGATCCCTGTGACACACCATTAGTCACAGGCCTCCGCTACCACTCTCTGACTTCTCCTATTGAGCCAATGTCCAGTCCAATTTACTACCTTACCATGTATACCTAGCAACTGAATCTTCCTAACTAACCTCCCATGTGGGACCTTGTCAAAGGCTTTACTGAAGTCCATGTAGACAACATCCACTGCCTTCCCTTCATCCACTTTCCTGGTACCCCCTCAAAAATACTCTAATAGATTAGTTAAACATGACCTACCATGCACAAAGCCGTTAAAGTTCTATGGTTCTATCTAGAGATGTACAAGTGTATTAAAAGGGATTGGTAGTCTAGAAAACTATTCAGTATAAATAATGTTCATGACTTGTAATGTTTTGTCTGCTTTAAGAATTGATAGGCCTAGTTTAGATTTCTAAGAAAAAAACGTTACTCCTTTGCTCACATTTTTCAGAGCCATAGAAACCAGTCCACGTTCATGTTGATCATTGCATCTATCTACAATAACCCCGTTTGTCCACATTAAGTCCATAGCATTCTGCACTTATATGATTCAAGTGTAAGCCCAGCCCCTTAAATGTGATTTATTTCCTCTGTCATCTCTTGCAGTACAAACCAGTTATCGACAATTGTGTGGAAAAATACATAGGTGTAGAACACTAAGGAATGTTGGTGAATAAACACCAAAGGGTGTAACTTCAGTTAATCCTAGGTTAATGTTGTGAAGAGTACGTTGCTTCAAGGTGATTTAGTTCAAGTTTGTTGTCATTCAACCATATACATGTATACTGCTAAAGGATACAGTGTTTATCTGAACCATGGTGCATGACACAGTGCATATAATTCACACACTACACAAAGTAATTCTACCACAATAAATCACAAATAATAAAACACATTCCAGAAGATTGACATTTAGCATAAGGTGCATTTAAGACACACCTTAAAAAGTAAATAGTGTAATGCGACTGATGCTTTATACTTGATGAGACATGGGTGGATCCACCGATCAGAGATATTTAGCAGGGGTGCTGCATAAGCAATGGTCCTCTTAGCAGAGCAGTTAGAAGCCTTGTGATTTTCCATACCAGACTGTGATGCAGTTGGTCAGGACAACCGGTGGTGCTCCTGTAAAAATTGATTATAATGGGGGTTGAGGGGGGGGAGCCTCACTCACCTCAATCTCCTTAGGAAGATCAAAGAATTACAGTAGATATTGAAACTTGCTTCCCTTGATAGCTTGGCTCAGTTCATGCTACTTTATTTTTTCTTATTGCTTGTGGCAGTCTAAGTGCTTGGGAATTCTCCATGTTCTCTCCCTCTTTTTGGAATACCTTGATTGTACAGGGAAAAAAGGACCTGTGTGTTTCTTAGTTTTAATGTCTCTAGAGTTTAACTTCATTTCATTTGAAGAATAAATGTAGTGTTGACTTCCCATTCTGTTTTTTGTTATTTTTCTTTTGCCTTTAATGTTACATTGGAAGTACTAATTGGGGTAGCACGGTAGGTAGCAGTTAGTATAATACTATTAAAGCATCAGCAGTCAGGATTCAATACCTGTTGCTGTCTGCAAAGAGATTGTACGTTTTCCCTGTGTGTGGGTTTCCTCTGCGTGCCCTGGTTTCCTCCCATGTTCTATAGATGTTTGGGCTAGTAGGTTAATTGGTCTCAGGGGTGTAATTGGGTGGTGCAGGCTCACCGGGCTAAAAAAGACTGTATCTCCAAATAAAAAAAATACTTTTTTGTAATTTGTATAAAGTGTGCAAATGTCTATCCAAATATATGATTGTTGTACTGCTAACTTAAAATGATAATGATTTTTATTTCGGACAGCTCTTTTTAATGTACAGTGCGAAGTTCACTAATTTTCTTATCGGAAGTCTAACACTTGTCATTAGTCTTATGCTTCCAAAGCATGAGTTTGAATCCCAGTGCATTTTTGGGAACATATTTTAGGACATTGAGTAGGGCAATAATACACAGATTGTTTTGGGGAAATCCAGAATAACTCATGAGGGTAGCTATTATATTTTCCAGCATATGAACAGCATTTTGATGCACATTGTTTACCAATCTAGCAGTTGATTGTTACTCTGCAGAATGTTACACTGGGTACTTAATAAACTGTTCAAATGCTGCTCACACAAGGACAGCCCTTTAGAACAGAGATGAGAATTTCTTTAGCCAGAGGTTGGGTTATCTGTGGAATTCATTGCCTGAGATAGCTGTGGACGCTAAGTCATTGGGTATATTTAAAGCAGTGGTTAATAGGTTCTTGATTAGCCAGGGTGTCAAAGTTACAGGGAGAAGGCTGGAGAACATGGCTGAGGGACATTATAAGTTAACCATGATAGAATGGTGGAGCAGACTTGGTGGGAGGAATGGGCTAATTCTGCACCTCTGTCTTGTGGTCTAATGCTTAACTATTCCAGAATTCTACATGGAGGATTTCAGTTGCCTAGATTTCTTAATTGATGAAACTAACTTCCTTCATTAGGTGTAAAGTGACGGGTATAAAGTTTTTCTGGCTCCATTTGTATGTATCTTCTGCCTTTTTTTGTATCCTTCCCACTTATTAAAGCATTTTTTTAAATTATAACCTTATAATGCTGGAAAATTGTTGGCTGTTTCGTCCCATATAGCTATTTCGTTATCTATTCTTTCCATTTGAATTCCAGCTACCTTGTACTTAAAGTGCATAATATTTTTTGTATCCAGTGTTCTTGGATTTCCACTTCTATAAAGCAGTCAATTACCTGGCATTCAATTTTGCATCCTTGTTTATCATATTATTATAAGACCAATAAGACACAAAAGCAAAACTTGGCCATTTGGCACATCAAGGCTGCTATACCATTCCATCATGGCTGATGTTTTTTTCTCTTTCAGCCCCATTTTCCTGTCCTCTTCCTGTAACCATTGATGCCCTGACTAATCAAAAACTTACCAACCCTCCACCTATCTTTGTATCATTGTAAACTTTGTCATAAGGAAACCATGCTTACTTTGTCCTATTTTATCATCTGCCTCCAAGTATCCTGGAACCTTATCTTTAATAATGAACTATAGCATCTTCCCAACCTCTGAATCAGGCTAACCAGCTTATTATTTCATGTCTTGCATCCCTCCCTCTCTGAAAGAGTGGAGTGACATTTGTATTTCTCCAGCCCCCTGAAACTACTCTGTTGCCCTTCCATTCATTTCTTTTTATTGCATTAATTTTAGGACTTGATTTATGTTTTAATTTTTATTGTTGGGTTAATTTGTTTAGTTCTCATTATTTAACTTGAGGAAAATTGGGTATTTTAGATTATTTTGCAAAAGCTTTGCTTCTGGTATGTAAAATTAGTTTCTAAACGGCAACTAAATTTGTAAAAGCTACAGTGCAGTTGAGATATTACAATGATAATTAGGTGTTCAATGTTACATATTTATTAACACTTTTATTTGGATTTTTGTCACCATGTTGGCTTTCTACTATTATTGTCTCTATGATCTGGTCACCAACATCAAGACCATGTTGGAAAGGTGGATGGGATTGGTCAGAGGTCTCCAAATATATTAAAGCTCCAAGCAATTTATTATGTAAAACTACATGGTCCTTTCTTAAATTTAAGTAATTTTTGGGGATTGAAAATCTAAACAACTGCAGATACTGGAAACAAGAAAAAATAGAAAATACTGGAAACATCCATCTGGAAAAGAGACAAGGAAGTTAATATTTAAGGTTGAAGACCTTTCATCAGAAGTGGAAAAATGAGGTTTTCCTTAAATTGCAGAGGGACTCTGGAAGGACTGACTATAACAAAGGGAATATCTTTGACTGAGATCAGAGTTGCTATGATTATCTGCTGTTCACAAAGTTGCCTTATAAATGAATGAAGGAAGTTAGATTGAGGGAGGGAGAGCAATGTTGAGGAAATAACAAAGGGACATTTTAAAGTTGTGAGATTTAGACTGAAACTGTTTTCTTGGAATTGAAATGAAAAGGAGAAATTTAGAAGTGACTTCAAATCAGACAGTATGTGCAAGGAGAACAAATTCTGGTATTGACATAATTGTGGAATTGCTTGTTCCAGTACATGTAAAGATAGTGAGTTAACTGTAATTGTTTTATTCAGTATTAATTTTCTAGTACATGTTGGGCCTTTTTGGCACAGTGTAGGAGCTCACAAACAGGTCAGAGGGAATGCAATGGTATTAAACTTTAAAATATTTAAACACAAGTCTATGATTCTTTTGAACTCAATTCAACATAGGCTCAATCTGCTCCACCTCTTTGTGGCAAAACCTTCATGCCAGGCAGGCATCAAAAAAATGAATCTTCACTGTGTTCAGTACACATGTGCCATTCCTTAAATGTTGAGACCAAGCCTGTACTTAGTGCACCAAAAGTGGTTTTGTCAAAGCTCTGCAATGTTGCATCAAAACATTCCTCCTTAAAAATAGTATATCTTTTGCAAGGAAGGCCAACATTTTATTATTCTTCTGAATAAGGTCAGAACAATGACACAGCTAATGGAGTTGCTGCTTTGTGCGATCTTGATCCTTTCTGTTGCCTGTTTTCCATTTGTGGTTTCTTCCTTAGACTGCATGTTTACTCCTAAAAATTCGCAAGTTGGTGGGTTAATTGACCAAATGAAAAGTGTTGGTATTTAGATGGAGTCATGAAGTGAAAGGAAGGAGTTGACAAGAATATGGGAAGAATAACATTTTTAGATAGGATTAATGTGAAACTGGTGCTTGGTTGTCAGCACAGACTTGTAGGGCAAAGAACCTTCTTCTATTCTGCAGTCCTTTGTGACATTAATTACGTGCTGTCCTTGTATGCTAACCTGTTTTATGTATTAGCACTCCTTTTGTACCACAGCTGTTTATAGTATCACTCTATTCAAACAATATTTTTTTCATTCTTCCATAGTGAATAACCTCATACTTTACACTTCATTTCCCAGTTTATTGCTCACTCACAATATCTGTCCAATCAAATCTCCAAAGTAACAGGAAGTTGTAGACATACAGGTGGCGCCCACTCTACACGTGTGTAGTATGTCATCTGATGTACAGAGAACAAGTTTTTAAAAATAATTTTGAAACAGTCTATGGCAGTCAGATGTATAGTGGGATGTCCTAAACTACTAGTGTGGGCTGATGGATGCAAGTGACTTTTATGTATGTCAATTTGTGACCTTGTTAAGCAGGAGAAAGTCTGTTCACCTTTATCAGAGTACTAATAATTGCTTATTTTCACCTTTAGTTTCTTAGATATGGCTCTCTTTTCAGGAGTTCAAGCTTTGTCAACTTGGCTACAAGAGAACAGTGTAGGCACTGTTCCGTGTGTGGCACATGGCGTAACTGGTTTCCCATCTCATAGCCTGTCAGTAAAGCAAAGAGTTCGTTAGTCAAAGTCGGTTTCAACCATATCAATATTGAAAATAATCTCTCAACTCGTGATCTCTCCAACATTGAAGCAAGAACTGTATTGCCATTGCAATATTTAAATTGTTATAACACATAATATTGGTGTTTCTCGGACTGGCTGGAGGTGACTAGTGGGGTACCACAGGGCTCTGTATTGGGACCACAGCTCTTTACGATTTATGTCAATGATTTAGATGAGGGCATTGAAAACTATATCAGCAAGTTTGCTGACGATACTAAACTGGGTGGCAGTGTGACATGCGAAGAGGATGTTATGAGAATACAGGGAGACTTGGATAGGCTGGGTGAGTGGGCAGATACTTGGCAGATGTCATTCAATGTGAATAAATGTGAAGTTATCCACTTTGGAAGCAGGAACAAGAGGGCAGAGTATTGTCTGAACGGTGTAGAGTTAGGTAAGGGAGAAATGCAAAGAGACCTAGGAGTCCTAGTTCACCAGTCAATGAAGGTGAATGAGCAAGTGCAACAGGCAGTGAAGAGGGCAAATGGAATGTTGGCCTTTGTTACAAGGGGAATTGAATACAAGAGCAAGGATGTCCTTTTGCATTTGTACAGGGCCCTGGTGAGACCACACCTGGAATATTGTGTACAGTTTTGGTCTCCAGGTTTAAGGAAGGACATTCTGGCAATTGAGGAAGTGCAGCGTAGATTCACTAGGTTGATTCCTGGGATGGCAGGGCTGTCTTACGCAGAGAGATTGGAGAGATTGGGCTTGTACACGCTGTAATTGAGGAGATTGAGAGGGAATCTGATTGAAACGTTTAAGATAATTAAAGGATTTGATAGGATTGAGGCATGAAATATGTTCCAGATGTTGGGAGAGTCCAGTACCAGAGGGCATGGATTGAGAATAAGAGGTCAGTTATTTAAAACAGAGTTGAGGAAGAGCTTCTTCTCCCAGAGAGTTGTGCAGGTGTGGAATGCACTGCCTCGGAAGACGGTGGAGGCCAATTCTCTGGATGCTTTCAAGAAGGAGCTAGATAGATATCTGATGGATATGGGGATTCAAGGGATATGGGGACAAGGCAGGGACTGGGTATTGATAGTGAATGATCAGCCATGATCTCAGAATGGCGGTGCAGATTCGAGGGGCCGAATGGTCTACTTCTGCACCTATTGTCTATTGTCTATTGTGACTTGGAATAGTTTTCATTGAGCAGAAGTCATATTAATCCAAATTTAAATTTATAAGCTCATATCAATTAAAATTGGAGTATGAGAGGGAAAAGATTTGTCTTCAATAGATGTTGCCATTTCCCCATCAATTGACGCTGGTGGAGAATTGTTAACAAGGAAGTAGAAATTAATTAATATAAAATAGAATATGAGCAAAAGCAATAACAAAATTAAAGTAAAAGAAAGATAAATCTTACATCTTACAAGGATGGTGTCTGGATTGGGGAGCATGCTTTATGAGAATAGGTTGAGTGAACTCGACCTTTTCTCCTTGGAGTGATGGAGGATGAGGGGTGACTTGATAGAGGTGTACAAGATCATGAAAGGCATAGATTATGTGGATAGTCGGAGGCTTTTCCCCAGGGCTGAATTGACCAGCATAAGAGGGCATAGTTTTAATGTGCTTGGAAGTGGGTACAGAGGAGATGTCAGGGGTAAGTTTTTTTTTGTATGCAGAGAGTGGTGAGTGCATGGAATATGCTGCAGGCGATGGTGGTGGAGGCAGAAAGGATAGGGTATTTTAAGAGACTCCTGGATGGCTACATGGAGCTTAGAAAAATAGAGGGCTTTGGGTAAAGCCTAGGTTGTTTTAAGATAGGGACGTGTTCAGCACAGCCTTGTGGGCCAAATGACCTGCATTGTGCTGCATGCTTTCTATGTTTCTAAATGTGTATTCAAAGGGATATGAGGAAAATCATCTAACTTCAGTGTATTTAGAATCAGCAAATTCAATACCTGAAAGGGTGAAGATAACATAATAAATTTGTTTCTTAAAGGAATTGAGAGAAAGGTATTTGTAGGGTTGAAAGGAGAAAGCGAGAGAATTGGGTTGCTGGGAATACTCCATTAGGACTTTGTCATTTTTGCTGTTAAAATAATCTCATAGCAGAGTAAGTCTTGGGGACGAATGATCAAAATGGACCTTTGGCTAGCACTTTATTAATTCTTTGCTTTCTATAATGTGTACCGTTATTAATGCTACTTATTATCACCTTTCCACCCTTGTCTTAAATGGTGTTGAATTGTTTTGAGACCTTAAGTTATAGGAGCAGAATTGGGCCATTTGAACCTTAAAGTCCGCTTCACCATTTCATCATGGTTGATCCATTTTACTGTTCAGCCCCAAACTCCTGCCTTCTCCCCATATCCATTCATGCCCTGACCAATTAAGAATCTATTAACTTCTATCTTAAATATACAAAGAGACTTGGTCTCCACAGCTGCCTGTGGCAAAGAATTTCACAGATTCACCACACCCTGGCTCAAGAAATTTCTCCTCTTCTCCATTCTAAAAGGACACCCAGCTATTCTGAGGCTGTGTTCTGTGGAGTTAGATTCTCCCACCATAGGAAACATCCTCTCCACATCCATTCTATCAAGGCAATATTTAATAGCATTTGATAGTTTCAATGAGGTAAACCCTCATTCTTCTGAATTTTAGTGAATACAGGCTGAGATCCATCCGACACTCTTCATATGACAAACTATTCAATATTGGAATCATTTTTGTGAACCTCCTTTGAACCTTCTCCAGTTTCAGCACATCCTTTCCAAGATGTGTCCAGACCTGCTCACAGTACTCACCAGTGCTTTATAAAGTTTCAACATTACATCCTTGCTTTTATATTCTAGTCCTCTTGAAATGAATACTAACATTGCATTTGCCTTCCTCTCCACAGACTCAGCTTGCTAATTAACTTGGGGTATCCTATACAAGGACTCCCAGGTCCCTTTGTGTCTCAGTTTTTTGTATTTTCTTTCCATTTAGAAATAGTCAACCCTTTCATTTCTTCTACCAAAGCGCATGATCAGACACTATTCTATCTGCTATTTCTTTGCTGTTTCTCCTGATCTAAGTTCTTCTCTAGCCTCTCTACTTCCTCAAAACTACCCACCCCTCCAGCTATCTTCATATCATCTGCAAACTTTTCAATAAGACCATCAATTGGATCATATAAATCATTGACATATAACTTAAAAAGAATTGGTCCCAGCACAGACCCTTGTGGAACACCACTAGTCACCAACAGCTAGTCAGAAAAGGCTCCCTTTATTCCCACTCTTTGCTTTTTGCCAATCAGCCATTGTGTTATCCATGCTAGAATCTTTCCTGTAATATCATTGGATTGTAGCTTGTTAAGCAGCCTTTTGTGGCACCTTGTCAAAGGCCTTCTGAAAATTGAAGTACGCAACATCAAACAATTCTCCTTTGTTTATCCTGCTTCAAAGAATTACAACAGATTTATCAGGCAAGATTTTCCCTTGAGGAAACCATGGTGACCAAGACCTATTTTATCATGTGCCTCCAAGTACCCTGAGACCTCATCCTTAATAATCAACTCCAACATCTTTCCAACCCCTGAGGTCAGACTAACTGGCCTTTTGTTTTCTTTCTTCTGCCTCTCTCCCTTCATAAAGAGTAGAGTGACATTTGTAATTTTCAATTCTTCTGGAACCATTCAAGAACCTAGTGATTCTTGAAAGATCATTACTAATGGCTCCACGATCTCTTTAGCCACATCTTTTGGAACTCCAAGGTGTACACCATCTGATTCAGGTGACTTACCTACATTTAGAACCTTGAGGTTCCCAAGAACCTTATCTCTAGTTATTGTAATTTCACATGCTTCATGACCCCTGAAACCTAGAACTTCCACCATATTGCTAGTGTCTTCCACAGTAGAGCCTGATGCAAAATACTTATTCAGTTCGTCCACTATTTCATTCTCCCCCATACACTCTCTCCAGCATCATTTTCCAGTGGTCCAATATCCACTCTCACCTTTCTATTTTATGTATCTGTAGAAACTTTTGGTGTCCTCTTTAATGTTATTGGTGAGCTTACTTTCATATTCCATCTTCACCTTAATGACTTTTTAGTTGCCTTCTGTTGGTTTTTATGTGCTTCCCAATCTTCTAACTTCTCATTAATCTTTGCTCTATTATGCACCCTCTCTTTGGTTTTTATGTTGGCTTTGACTCTCTTGTTAGCCACGGTTATGTCATCTTTCCTTTAGAATACCTCTTCCTCATTGGGATGTGTATATCCTATGCCTTCCGAATTGCTTCCAGAAATTCCAGCCATTGCCGCTCTGCCGTCATCCCTGCCAGTGTTCTTTTCCAATCAATTCTGGCCAATTCCTCTCTTATGTCTCTGTAATTCCCTTGACTTCACTCTAATACTGATGCATTTGACTTTAGCTTCTCCTTCTCAAAATTCAGGGTGAATTCAATCATATTGTGATCACTTGCCTCTAAGGGTTTTTTTACCTAAGCTGTCTAATCAATACTGGTTCATTGCAGAACATGCAATACAGAATAGCTGATCTTCTAGAGGGCTCAACCACGAGCTGCTCTAAAAAGTCATCTCATAGGCACTCTCAAAATTCCTCCTCCAGCATCAACTTGATTTTCCCAATCTACCTTAATATTGAAGTCCCCTGTGAATATTGTAACATTGCCATTTTGGCATACATTTCTATCTTCCGTTGTAATTTGTAGGCAGCATCTTTACTACTGTTAGGGGTCTGTACACAACTCCCATCAGGGTCGTTTTACCCTTGCAGTTCCTTAGATCTATCCACAGTGATTCAACACTTTCTGACCCTATGTCACCTCTTTCTAATGATTTGATTTCATTTTTTTTTACCAACAGAGCAACACCACCTCCTCTGGTTTCCTGCATATTCTTTTGATACAATGTGTATCCTTGGACATTAAGCTCCCAGCTAAAATCTTTCAGCCATGATTCAGCAATGCCTACTACATCATGCCGGGCAACGTGCAACTGTGTTGCAAGTTCATCTACTTTGTTCTGTATACTGCACACATTCAGATACAACACCTCAGTCCTGAATTCACCCTTTTCAATTTTGTCACACCATGCTCAACCTTTTGATTCCTAACTTTGTCTGAGGTCTTACCAACATCTGCCTCCACAACCTCTCCATTAACTGTTCTAGCGCTCTGGTTCTCATCCCCCCGCCACTCTAGTTTAAATCCCAACGTGCAGCATTAACAAACCTTCCTGCCGTATTAATCCCCCTCCAGTTCAAGCGGAAACTGTCCCTTCTGTACAGGTTGCACTTTCCCTGGAACAGTGACCAGCGATCCGTAGATCATATGCTATCTCTCTCTTATACTCCTACAGTTTTCCTTAACTGCTGCAGTTTTTCTGGTGGTAGTACTCCCAGACTACTAGGTATGAGTTCCAAGGTTTAGACTGGTTACAATGAAAGTAAAATGACCTATTTTGATGTCAGTATTGTTTTTGCCTTTTATTAAAGCAACACTGGCTGGAACTCTGCAGGTGGAGATATTGAATGAAGGACTCGTATTATATCTGGGAATATAATGGTGATTTTCTTTCTTTTTTTTCTTTCCCTCCCCTCTTCCCTGTTAAATTATCTTAAATTGATATCAACATATTAGCCCCATATCAAATTTTCCATCAGAAAATGGGTTTTGGTACCTGTGTGATGTGAAATCATATTTACATTTGATTTGAGGCTTATTCATAATGGTAGTAAATGGCAAGTGTAATCAATCTTTTATTTCATGAAGGGATTCCAGTTTAGCAGATTTGTATCTATCTATATTTCTGGTTTAGTTTTCCATTGAATCATTATGTAAATTGTTTTATTTATTTAGTGATACAGCATAGAGTAGGCTCTTCCAGCCCTTCAAGCCATGATGCCCCAGTAATCTCACAACCCCGACTGACATTAACTTAATCATAGGAGAATTTACAATGACAAGTTAATCTACTCGGTACGTCTTTTGGACTGCAAGCAGAAAGTGGAACACCAAGGGAAAGCCCACTATTCCATGGGGTGGACATACAGAGACTCCTTACAGAATGGTTCTGGAATTGAACTCCGGAACATCTCGAACTGTGATAGTGTTATGCCAACTGCCATGCTACCGTGGTGTCTTTAATACTGTTTAAATGTATACCATGGTATTTTCTTTGCCTCACAGCCAACTCCATCACCAGTAGTATTATGAAGATACATTAGTCATTTCACTTAATTCTAACCAGGAAAAAGTTCCTTAAGGTTATCATAGCTGGTGGAGGTTGTGATGATAAGCTCCCAGTACTTATAAGATGCACCAAATGCCATGCATCTCAAATAGCTTTTGACAAACAAGTCCAGCTTCTGGCCTTCACGTGTGGCTTAACTACTAAACCTGGTGCTTCAGCAGACAAGAGGAGGAGTAAAGGTGGGTTACTGGCACTGTAAAAACCAGTCACTTTGGGAAGAATGGGCTTGTCAGCTGTGGTTGGCAGCTTATCTCGGAGGAGAGCTCTGATCTCAAACCTCCACTGCCTTGAAGCTATACCCACTCACAGGGAAGTCTATGGGAATAAACCCTGAGGAAAAATCCAGAGTTGGAGTCACTAAGTTAGTTCTCTGTTGAGTTCAACACTGGCAACTCCTGCGATGCTGCTGGTGCTAAGCTGTATTGGTCTCTTCAGTTCCTTTGGATTCATCAGCTGGGTGGAGAGGGGAGCCTGCTACATGGGCAGCAGCTTGTGCTCCATATCGTACTGCCCTGGCTTGCTTATCACGTGGACAGCTATGACACAATATCTATGATGGACCACAACTAACGAAGGGCCTCCTCGAATCCAGGGGGAGAGAGGTGTTAATTTTAGGAAAAGATACTTTTTTATTTATTTAACTATGGAAGTCATGTGCACCGAAGGAAGTTTCAGTTTAGGAGAAAGAGAATGCTTTGCTCTATAAGTATACTTTGATCAGCCAACATGATTCTTGATCAAAACAATAGTGTAAATTCTTATTAAAAAAAAACTTAGGTATTTCTTTGTTATCCAATGCTGACATGTTGAAATAAAGGGAAGCAATTACAGTCAGCGCTCCTTATCTGCGGGGCATTGGTTCGGAGAGATAACAAAAAATGCAGATGCTCAAGTTCCTTATTTAACTTGAATCAATGCGGTGGACATTAGGACCTGGCATAGCTCTGAATCTGCGGTGTTTCTGTTCACAAAAATAATCACGATTGCGATTGAAAATAAGGTGAAAGTAATAAAGCGATCGGAAAGAGGTGCAACGCCATCGGTCATTGGAAAAGCGTTAGGCTACAGTCAGTCAACGATTGGAACAATTTTAATAGAGCATTTGAAAGGCCCTGCCCTAATGAAAGCTACAATTATTACTAAGCAATGTAGTGGTTTAATTATTGAAATATGTAAGTGTTTTATATGCATAGAAAGGTAAAATATGTACTATATAATATGAAAAACGTTTGACTAACTGACGCTAAATAATACCGGATGTACCTGTTCTGACTTCAAATCCGACTTAAAGACGGACTCAGGAATGGAACTCATTCATAACCCGGGGACTGCATGTACTTTTAAGTCATTTCTAGATTACTTATAATACCTAATACAATGTAAATAGTTGTTATACTGTATTGTTTAGGGAATAATGACAAGAAAAAAAGTCTGTACATGCTCAAACAATGAGTGCTGGAGAGAACTTATGGGTTTTCCCGATCCACGGTTGGTTGAATCCGTGGATAAGGAGGGCCGACTGTATAGGGTTTATCATTGTGATGTTTTAGAAGGGACCATGGTCTATTAATTTAAGCAATACCATAAGATATAGCAGCAGAATTAGGTCATTTGTCCATCGAATATGCTCAGCCATTTCATCATGGCTGATCTAATTTTCTTCTCAGCTCAATCTCCTGCCTTCTTCCTTCTTTTCATTCCCTGACCAATCAAGAATCTATCAACCTCTGCCTTAAATATACATAAAGACTTGGCCTCCCCAGCTGCCTGTGGCAAAGAATTCCACAGATTCACTACTCACTGGCTAAAGAAATTCCTCTTCATTTCTGTACTAAAAGGACGCCCCTCTATTCTGAAGCTTAGATTCTCCCACCATAAGAACACATATACTCCATCAAGGCCTTTCACCATTCAATTAGGTCACCGCTCAGTCTTTTAAATTGCAGTGAATCCAGGCCCAGAGCCATCAAATTCTCTTCATATGACAATCCATTCTATCATTGAATCATTTTCATGAACCTCCTTTAAACCCTCTCCAGTTTCAGCACATCCTTTTGAAGATAAGGTAACTGCTCACGATACTGCAAGTGATGCCTCACCAGTGCTTTATAAAGTCTCAACATTACATCTTTGCTTCTATATTCCAGTGCTAACATTGCATGTACTTTCCTCACCACAGACTCAAATTAACCTTTAGGGAATCTTGCACAAAGGCTCCGAAGTCTCCTTTGTACCTCAGTTTTGTATTTTCTCTTCATTTAGAAAATAATCTACCCTTTCATTTCTTCGACAAAGTCGCATGACACTGACACTGTATTCCCTCTACTATTTTTTGCCAATTCTCCTCTGCCTGTCCTTTTGTAGCCTCTCTACTTCAAAACTACCTGCTCCTCCACCTATCTTCATATTGTCTGCAAACATTTCAACAAAACAAATCAATTGCATCGTCCAAATCATTGTCATATAATATAAAAAGCAGCCATCTCAACACAGACCACTGTGGAGCACGCTATTCACCAGTGGCCAATCAGAAAATGCTCTGTTTATTCACACTCTTTGCCTCCTGCTAATCACCCACTGCTTTATCCATGCTAGAATCTATCCTATAATACCATGGGCTCATAGCTTGTTCAGCAGCCTCATGTGGCACCTTGTCCAAGGCCTTCTGAAAATCCAAGTACACAATATCAATTGATTATCTTTGGTCTATCCTCCTTGTTATTTCTTCAAAGAATTCCAACAAGATCGAAGGTTTTGCTGCCGGATTCGATTATGTAATGTCATAAAGTCACTAGAAAAATACAGCACATAAAACAGGCCATTTGGCCCATCTAATTTGCGTGGAACCATTTAAACTGTCTACTCCCATCTACCTGTACTGGGACCATAGCCCTCCATACCTCTACCATCCATGTACCTATCCAAACTTTGCTTAAATGTTGAAATTGAGTTTGCATGCACTTGTACTGGCAGCTGATTCCTCATTCTTATGACCTGCTGACTGAAGAAGTTTTCCCTTCAGTCCCCTTCAATCTCCATGTAATCCTTAAATTTCTCATCTTTCAGCTTTAATCCTTGATATCTGATTGTATTCTCACCCAATCTCAGTGGAAAAATCCTGCTTGCATTTACCCTATCTATACCTCTCATAATTTTGTATACATCTTTCAGATCTCCTCTCACTCTTCTACGTTCCAAGGAATAAAGGCCTAATCGATTCAATCTTTCCTTATAAATCAGGTCCTCCAGACTCATCAAGATCCTTGTAAATATCCTGTACTCTTTCAACCTTATTTACATCTTTCCTGTTTTAGGTGACCATAACTGTGCACAATACTCCAGATTTGGCCTCACCAGTGTATTAAACAACTTCAATATAACATTCCATTTCCTCTATTCAGTACTGATTTATGAAAGCCAATGTGCCAAAAGCTTTCTTTTTTAAACTTTTATAGGTGGTTTCTTTGATGAAAAGGTTGAGATCAGTTAGAAACATGAAGCTTTGGTTTAAGTAGCTTGCAATTAAGTTGAAAGCCAATAGTATGCTTTTCGTATTAGTGGTTACACAGATTCATGACCATTGAAGTAACTTTGTGTTTACACAAGATAACTTTATGATTATTTTGTTACTAAAACTTGCCATTTACCTATCATTTTGGTTAGTTCTCTGATTTTGAGGCAAATAAATCTGAATGATGTTTAGCTTTCCAGTGTTGATTATTAATATGTGGGTAAAGTTCACTTGCATTTGCCATTTCCAGTGCTGGCTGCTTCAGGAGATGTGGATAAAGGGAAGACTTGGCCCTAAACATTGTCTGTTTCTTTTTCTCCAGAGTTGCTGCTTGGCCTGCTGAGTTCCTCCAGTATTTTGTATGTGTTACAGAAAAGTAACAGTTCTTTATATATTTCAAAGGTGATATGGTAAATTTATTTGAGAGTGCAGTTTTGGAGTACAGGGAAAATGCCTTAGAGTAGCCTACACCATCTTGTCTGAATTTGGAAAATTTAGCAAACTGCATCTAGAGATGTACAAGTGTATTAAAAGGGATTAGTAATCTAGAAAACTATTCAGTCAAAATAATGTTCATGACTTGTAATGTTTTGTCTGCCTAGTTTAGATTTCTAAGAAAAAAACATTTGCTCACATTTTTCAGAGCCGTAGAAACCAGTCCACATTCATGTTGATCATTGCATCTATCTACAATAATCCCATTTGTCCACATCAAGTCCATAGCATTCTGCATTTATATGATTCAAGTATAAGCCCAGCCCCTTAAATGTGATTTATTTCCTCTGTCATCTCTTGCAGTACAAACCAGGTATCGACAATTGTGTGGAAAAATACATAGGTGTAAGACACTAAGGAATGTTGCTGAATAAACACCAAAGGGTCTAACTTCAGTTAATCCTAGGTTAATGTGGTGAAGAGTGTGTTGCTTCAAGGTGATTTAGTGTAAGGTGTGGCTATTTGGTGTAATTTTGGATTAATGCTTTTGAATTGAATTGACTTTATATCTTATATGCTTCACATACATGAGTAAAAATCTTTGTTACGTCTCCATCTAAATGTGCAATCATAGTAATTTATAATAATTTATAATAAATGGAAGTCAATGTAACATATAATGAAATCAGCGTGAGTTACTCAGTCTGATGGCCTGGTGGAAGAAGCTGTCCTGGAGCCTGTTGGTCCTGGATTTTATGCTGCGGTACCGCTGCCTGGATAGGAGCAGCTGGAATAGATTGTGATTGGGGTGACTTGGGTCCCCAATGATCCTTTGGGCCCTTTTCTCACATCTGTCTTTGTAAATGTCCTGAATGATGGGAAGTTCGCAACCACAGGTGCGCTGGACTGTCTGCGCTACTCTCTGCAGAATCAGGCAATTAAGGGAGATGCAGTTCGCATATCAGGCAGTGATGCAGCCAGTCAGGATGTTCTCAATTATGCCCCTGTAGAAAGTTCTTAGGATTTGGGGGCCCATACCAAACTTTCCCAACCGTCTGAGGTGAAAGAGGCGCTGTTGTGCCTTTTTCATCACACAGCTGATGTGCACAGACGACGTAAGGTCCTCAGTGATGTGGATGCTGAGGAATTTAAAGCTGTTTACCCTCTTAACCCCAGATCCATTGATGTCAATAGGGGTTAGCTCGTCTCCATTCCTCCTGTATTCCACAACCAGCTCATTTGATTTTGCGACATTGAGGGAGAGGTTGTTTTCTTGACACCACTGTCAGAGAGATGACTTCTTCCCTGTAGCCCACCTCGTTATTGTTTGAGATTATACCAGTTAATGTGTTGGCAAATTTAATTAGCAGATTAGAGCAGTGGGTGGCAACACAGTCATAGGTATACAGGGAGTAAAGGAGGGGACTTGGTACACAGCCCTGAGGTGCTCCTGTGTTGAGACTCAGAGGGGTGGAGGTGAGGGAGCCCACTCTTACCACCTGCTGGCGATCTGACAAGAAATCCAGGATCCAGCTGCACAAGGTAGGGTCAGCACCAAGGTCTCTGAGCTTCCTGTTGAGCCTGGCTGGAATTATGGTGTTGAATGCTGAACTGTAGTCCAAGAACAGCACTCTCACATGAGCATCCTTCTAAGGATGGTATGTAGAGCAGTGGCTATTGCGTTATCTGTTGATTGGTTGTATCAGTAGGCGAATTGTAGGGGGTCCAGTATGGGTGGTAGCAAGCTGCAGATGTAATCCTTGACCAGCCTCTCAAAGCGTTTTATTGAGGTGAGTGTGGCAGGATGCCAGTCATTTAGGCATGTTACCTTAGTCGTTTTTTTACCCTTGTTCTTTGAGATTCAGTAGTATTTGTTCAGCTGAAGGCTTGTCAACAACGATTAAAAGATTATTTACTTTTCAAATAGTCCTCAAGGAAAATGGCCAAAGGCTGTGGTGCAAAATACAACTGTATGTATGCCTTTCCAGAGAGAAGGGCGAAAGAAGATTAATTATTTTGAAGAGAGGTCTCCTTCCTCAGTTATCAACTGATATTATTTTCATTGATTCTTTTGGTGAAAAAGCTGCTATTAATGAATTAATTTTTTGTAATGATACTGGTGTAAGAAATGAAATGGTGTAAGGAACTGGCTGAGTTCCTCCAGTTTTTTGCTAACGGTCCAGTCTAACAGGAGGATGTCATCACTTCCCTGATTCATTTTAGACCCTAATGGCTAAGGGTAAGAATGACCTCGTATAGTGCTCTTTGGAGCAGTGCAGTTGTCTTAGTCTATTTATAGAAGTGCTCCTCTGTTCAGCCAAAGTGGCATGCAGAGAGTGGGGAACATTGTTCGGAATTGCTGAGATTTTCCATCTACAGCCTTCAGTGT
Organism: Hypanus sabinus; assembly: GCF_030144855.1. Lineage (NCBI taxonomy): Eukaryota > Metazoa > Chordata > Chondrichthyes > Myliobatiformes > Dasyatidae > Hypanus > Hypanus sabinus. The sequence goes on along the minus strand of NC_082708.1, from coordinate 171,111,630 downwards.
GTCCAGTTTGACTCTGTAACAGAGCCAGCCTTTCTAATCAGTTTATTGAGCCTTTTGGCAACACCTGTGTTGATGCCATTGCCCCAGAACACCATCACATAGAATACTGTACTGGTGACAGTCAACTAGTAGAACACATGAAGGAGAAGCCTGCAGACTTCAAAGGACCTTAGACTCCTCAGGAAGAAGAGCATATGATAACCAAAGTGGTTTTTGTGTACTTGGAATGTGCATCTGTTTTTCTCTAAATATAAAGGCTAGGATTGAAGCAACACAAACAAAATGCTGGAGGAACTCAGCAGGCCAGGTAACATCTATGGAAAAGAGTATAGTTGACGTTTTAGACTGAGACCCTTCATCAACAGTAGAGAAAGAAAGATGAGGAGTCAGAGTTAGAAGGTGGATGGAGGGAGGGGGAGGAAGAAACACAGGGTGGTAGGTGAAACTAGGAGGGAAGTGGGGAGGATGAAAAACAAGGTGATAGGTGAAACTGGGAGGGGGAGGAGTGAAGTAAAAAGTTGGGAAATTAATTAGTGAAAGGGATATAGGGCTGGAGAGGACAGAAGATCATCGAAAAAAGAAAAGGGGGAGGCGCACCAGAGGGAGCTTATAGGCAATTAGGGAGATGAGGTGAGAGGAACTCTTGTCTGTGGACAAGAGGTACTCTTTTCTGTCGATACTGCCTGGCCTGCTGAGTTCCTCCAGTATTTTGTGTTGTGTTGATCTAATGTTGCCCTCAACCACAGCTTTCTTTCCACCATCATCAATGCTGTCCTTAACCACATCTCTTAGATTTTACACAAGTCTGCCCTCACCCCATCCTCTCATCACCACAGCAGAGATAGGGTTCCTCGTCCGCACCTACCACCTCACCAGCCTTTGCGTCGAACACCTAATTCTCCATAACTTACACCATCTCCTATGCGTTCCCACCACCAAGCACATCTTTCCTACTCCCCATTCCCACACTTCCTGCTTTCCGCAGGGATTGTGCCCTATGTGACTCACTTGTCCATTCGTCCCACAGCACTGATCTCCCTCCTGGCACTTATCCTTGATATTAGAACAAGTGCTACACCTGCCCCTACTCCATCTTTCTCACTACCATTCAGGGCCCTAAACAGCCCTTTCAGGTGAGGCAATACTTCACCTGTGAATCTGTTGGGTCATCTTCATCTACTGTATCCAGTGTGCCTGGTGTGGCCTCCTGTATATTGGTGAGACCCAATGTACATTGGAAGACCACTTTGCTGAGCACCTATGCTCCATGTGCAAGAAAGCGGGATCTCTCAGTGACTATCCATTTTAATTCCACTTGCTATTCCTATGCCGACATGTCAGTCCATGGCCGCCTCTACTGTCATGATGAGACCACACTGAGATTGGAGAAGCAACTTTTTATATTCTGTTTGGGTAGCCTCCAAACATTGATTTTCCAAACTTCCTGTAATGCCCCACCACCCCGTAAACATTCCTCATTCCCTTTTTCCCCCTCTCACCTTACCTCCTTATCTGCCCATCACCTCCCTCTGGTGTGCCTCCCCATTTTCTTTCTTCCATGGCCTTCTGCCCTCTCCTATCAGATTTCCCCCTTCCTCTGCCTTGTATCTGTCTCACCAATCAAATTCCCAGCTCTTTACTTCAACACCTCCCCCCCTTTCACTTATCACCTTGTGTTTCCTCTCCCCCTCCCCCCACATTCTATCTCAAGACTCCTCAGTATTTTTTTCCAGTCCTTATGAAAGGTCTCAGCCTGAAACATCGACTATACTCTTCCATGGATGCTCTGTGGTCTGCTGATTTCCTCCAGCATTTTGGGTGTGTTGTTTGGATTTTTAGCATCTGAAGATTTTCTCTTGTTTGTAATGAGGTTCGGGTTGAAATGTATTGTGACACATTGTATTGATTTTTCCTTCTGGACTTGAACAACCTGTTTTTTTTTTGCTGTTGGCAATTGTTCCATCATAAAACTAAAAGGAAGTAACTAAAATATGTGATTTTATTTGATTTGCATTTTGTTGAATATATTTTGATTGTTTTGTTTCAGTCTCCTTAAGTTTTCCATCATTGCAGTTTCTCAAACATTTCTTATTGTTTGTTGGTGTATATTATAGAATTGGTGTTGTAGATACCAATAGCCTCTGGAATAGAGAATAAAACTGCTTGAGAAGGGAGTTTTGTTTATGGCTACTTTTTGGATTGTAACATCCTATTTAAGTAATACACTTACTGTTGCTGATACATATTTATGTTATTGAAATCTAAATCTTGTATCTGGTTTATTTGAGCAGCTGATACTTTTTATTACATGCATATTTAAGCTGATTGAAAGTATCTACACCTTAATTTCAAATATTTTGACACATGATGAACTACTGACCACTCAGCTCTAATCCTGGCTGTCATATTAATTAAGTTTCTGTCATGTCCTCTTACCCTCAATGTTGCTGCATTAAGGAGGGGAGCAGTACAGCATAGCAACAGCAACATAGCAACATTGGCCCACAATGTTGTGCTGAACCAATTAATAATTAAATGGTCAACTAACCTAATCTCTTGCATCTACTCCTTGTCCATATCCCTCTATTATCTCATATTCATGTGAATATCTAAATGTCTCTTAAAAATCCCTAATATACTTGCCTCTACCATGTGTATATAAAAAAAGTGTCCCTCACATCTCCTTTAAAATTATCCTCCTCCCTTAAATGTAGACATTTCAATCATGAGAATACTCTCTGCATAATCTAACTATGCCTCTCATAACCATATAAATCTCATAACAGATCTCTCCTCAGCCTTCATTTCTCCAGAGAAAATATTTGTCCAACCTCTCGTTATAGGATATGACCTCTACTCTCAGCAGCATCTTCGTAAACTTCTTCTGTATCCTCTCCAAATCTTCAACATACTTATAATGGGGCAACCAGAATTGTATGCAATACACCAGATGCAGTCTAACTTAGTTTTATAAAGATGCAACATAACTTCCCAACTTTTGAATTCAGTGCCTCAGTAAAGGCAAGCATGCCATAACCTTAACCACCTTATCAACCTGTGTAGCCACTTTCACGGAGCTAAGAACTTGGACTTCAATATCCCTTTTGCCCTTCACAGAGTACTGTGTCTTTGCATTTGGCTTACTAAGGTGCAACACTTTACATTTTGCTGAGTTAAATTCCAACTATGGGTGATGAGGTGGAGATATATCTCTAACAAAGGATGTGTAAGCTGCTCCTTTCCTCTGCTAGCCTGCAGGTTACCCGTGGGCTGAGCACCCCCCTCCCCCTGATCACAGGATCATGTGAAACTATGGAGCAGGTGGTGGGATGATGGTATGAACAGCTGGTTATGCGACCTCTGATGCCAGGCAGACAGTGTCTGAAGAGTATTGATAATGGCTATGGTCACCCAACCGGTAAAGACATTGCAAAAGCAAACAACTTTTGTAGAAATATTTTCCAGCAACCATGATCGCCCGTGTCATATGACATGGCACATAATGATGATGAAACTCCATCTGCATTTCTCTTCCCATATCTGCAACTGATCTATATCCTGCTGTATTCCTTGCTAGCCTTCAATGTCACAACATCAGCAATTTTTGTATCATCTGCAAACTTATCAACCCACCCATCTACATTTTCATCCAAGCCATTTCTGTACGTCACAAACAGTAGTGATTCCTATGGAATGCCAATAATCAGATGTCCAGCTAGAATAAGTTCCTTCAAGAATGATCCTCTGTTTCTATGGGCAAGCCTGTTCTGAATCCAAACTGTCAATTCACCATGGATCCCATGCATCTTATGCTTCTACGTTCATCAATCACCCTTGACACCTTGCCAAAAAACTCAAATCAACTTAGTAAGATATGCACAAAATGCTGGTGGAACACAGCAGGCCAGGCAGCATCTATAAGGAGAAGCACTGTCGATGTTTTGGGCTGAGACCCTTCGTTAGGACTAACTTAAAGGAAGAGATTTGAAAGTAGTGGGGGGAGGGGGAAATGCGAAATGATAGGAGAAGACTGGAGGGGGTGGGATGAAGCTAAGAGCTGGAAAGGTGATTGGTGAAAGCGATACAGAGCTGGAGAAGGGAAAGGATCATGGGACGGGAGGCCTCGGGAGAAAGAAAGGGGGGGGGGGGGAAGCACCAGAGGGAGATGGAGAACAGGCAGAGTGATGGGCAGAGAGAGAGAGAAAAAAAGTAAACAACTAAATATGTCAGGGATGGGGTAAGAAGGGGAGGAGGGGTATTAATGGGAGTTAGAGAAGTCAATGTTCATGCCATCAGGTTGGAGGCTACCCAAGTTACCTTTCAGTTAGTCCTGACGAAGGGTCTAGGCCTGAAACGTCGACAGTGCTTCTCCTTATAGATGCTGCCTGGCCTGCTGCGTTCCACCAGCATTTTGTGTGTGTTGTTTGAATTTCCAGCATCTGCAGAGTTTCTCTTGTTTGCTTAGTAAGATATGACCTGCCAAACGTAAAGCCAAGCTGGATCTCCCTCAGTAGGCCAGAGTTCTTTAAATGCTCATAAATCCTATATCAAGTAATACTTTTTAGTAACTTCCCTACCACCAATGTGAGACTCACTGGTCTATAGTTTCCAGGATTATCCCTGGTTCTCTTCTTGAACAAAGGAACAACATCAACATTAGCTACTCACCAATGCTCTGGAACATCTCATGTAGATAGAGAGGACGCAGAGATATTGGTGAAGACCCCAGCAATCTCTTCACTTGCCTCTCTCAATAATCTGCTGTATATCCCATCAGGCCCTGGGCACATATCCACCTTGATGCTCTTTAAGAGGCCCAACAGTATTCTTTTATTTTCTTTGAAATGCCATAGCATATTAATACTCTTATATACTGATCTCCCTATCCTCCAAATCCTTCTCCTTGGTTTGTACCGAGTGAAGTACTCCTTAAGAACCTCACCCACATTGTTCACATCCAAGTAAATGCCCCCCTTTATCCTTAAGTGGTCCCACCCTTTCCCTATTTATCATTTTGCTCCTGATGTATGTATAGAATGCCCTCTGACACTCTTTATTCCACTTGCCAAAGACTTTTCATGGTCTCTCCTGACTTTCCTAATTCTCTTCGTGCATTGGATCTTAAGACATAGGAGCAGAATTAAGCTATTTATTCCATCAAATCTGCTCCGCCATTCCACTATTGGCTGATTTATTATCCTTCTCAATCACCTTCTGCCTTTCCCCCCCATAAACTTTGACACTCTGAATAATCAAGAACCTATCAATCCTTGCTTTAAAATGACTCAGTGACTTGGACTCTAAGCTCTCCATGGCAACGAATTACATGGATGCACTACCCTCTGACTAAAGAAATTCCTCCTCATATGTTCTACATGGACATCCCTCTATTCTGAAGCTGTGTTCTGTGGTTCTCTACTCGACTACTATAGGAAACATCCTCTTCACATCCACTCTATTTGACATCCTGAAAAAATTCTCGTGAACCTCCTCTGGACCCTTTCCAATGCCAGCACACCTTTTCTTAAATAAAGGGCTCAAAATTGCTTTCAATACTCAATGTGCACTTTGACAAATTCCTTATAAAACATTAGCATTACATCCTTGCACTTGTATTTCAGTCTTCTCAAAATGAATGTCAGCTTTGCATTTGCCTTACTTACTCAAACTCAACCTGCAGTTAACTTTGAGGGAATCCTGCACAAGGACTCTTTTACACCTCTGATTTTAGAATTTTCTCCCCATTTAATTTTACCAAACTGCAGGACCGTATACTTTCCTGCACTATATTCCATCTGCCACTTCTTTGCCCATTCTCCAAATCTGTGTAAGAACTTCTGCAGGCTCCCTCCTTCCTCAACACTACCTGCCCATCCACCTATCTTGGTATGAAAACCTTGCCACAAAGCCATCAATTCAATCATCCACATCATTAAGATGTAATGTGAAATAAACAGTCCCAATACAGGCCCCTGTGGAATACTACTATTTGCTGGCTGCCAATGAGAAAAGGTCGATATATTCCCACTCTTTGCCTCCTGTCAGTCAGTCAATCTTCTATCCATGCTACTGTCTTTCTTATAATACTGTGCACACTTGTCTTGTTAAACAGCCTTGTGTGGCACAAGGTCTTCTGAAAATCCAAGTAAACAATATCCGTATTCTCCTTTGTCTGTGCCTGTTATTTTCTCAAATAATTTCGAAAGATTTGTCACGCAAGATTTTCCCCTTAAGGAAACCATGCTAACTTTAGCCTGCTTTATGTGCCTCCAAGTACACCAAAACCACCTCCTTAAAAATTGACTCTTCACATCTTCCTAACTGCTGAATTTAGGCTAACTCGCCTGTAATTTCCTTTCTTCTACCTCTCTCCCTTAAAGTGTTGGAGTGATATTTGCAATTTTAAGTCCTCCGGAACCATTCCAGAAGAATGATTCATGAAAGATCATTTCTAATGCCTCCATAATCTCTTCAGCTACCTCTTTCACCCTGGAGTGTAGTCCATCTGGTCCAGATGACTTAACTACCTTCAGACCTTTCAGTTTTCCAAGCACCTTCTCTTAGTAATACCAACTACACTCACTTCTGCCCCTAACATTCTCAAATTTCTGGCATACTGCTAGTGTTTTCCGTAGTGAAGAATGATGCAAAATACTTATTAGCTTCCTCTGCCATTTCTTTGTTCCCCTAGAACAGGTGTCTGCAAACTTTACCACTGAAAGAGCAATTTGGACCCGTTTCCCACAGAAAAGAAAACACTGGGAGCCACAAAACCCGTTTGACATTTGAAATGAAATAACACTGCATACAATGTTTTTTTTGCCTTTATGCTATGTATAAACAAACTATAATGTGTTGCATTTATGAAATCAATGAACTCCTGCAGAGAAAACGAAATTACATTTCTGCATGCAACAAAAACATTTTGAACTCCGAAAAAAAGACGTTGGGTTGAAGGTTACTTTTAAGTAAAATACTCAATTTCTATTTGAGTTCTTGTATTTATGAAAAACGCCGAACTTAAATTTTCCGCCAGCAGCAAACCAAAAATAACGTCAGCCAGCTGTCAACCTGAAAAATAAAACTATTTCACTGAACAATGAAAAAATATGAATATACGTAAAATAATAGGCAATTAAAATATTTATCATACTTGGTTAATGGGATTTCTGCTCCTGGAGCTCAGCGCACAGCGTCTGCACATTAGGGCTGTATGACGTCACCTTCATCTTTACACAGGATCGCAAGCTGTCATCTGTGAGGTGTGCACGATGTTTGTTTTTAATAAAGTTCATGTTGGAGAACACCTGCTCACATACATATGTGGATCCAAATATCGACAGGACTCCAAGCGCATACTTTTTAATGTTTACATAAATGTTGGGGATAGCATTCCATGTTTCGAACACGTTTGTCCGGTTTGGGGAGGTTTTCAATATCACTCCATTTGTGATTCTGAGCAAGAACGGCCTTCTGATGGGCAACATCTTCAAGGTCTGCTGTCAAGCGTCTAAACTTGGATACCCATATGTCTTTGTCGGCTATGTCGGCCAGTTCCATCTTAAGATCAGGTTGACTCACACCTGCCAATGCAGTGGTATTCAGTAGGGATGGATCGATGCTTAGGGGAGTGACCGGGAAGGATAATGTGTTTTTTTCCTCTCTGAACTCACAGAAGCGTTTCCCAAACGATGTTTGCATTGCGATGATTGCAGAATATAAATACTCCGAATTTATCATGTCGTGACCTTGTTTAAACTCTCTCAAATTGAGGAAGTGAGACAATGTGCCTTTCTGTAAATCTCTGGCAAGCACTGTCAACTTGCGCTCGATTGCCAGAACATCCTCTGTATGTCCTTTCCCCTGAAGAGCTGTGTTCAGCATGTTCAGGTGCGCTGTCATGTCTACCATGAAGTGTAGCTTTTCCAGCTACTCTGGCTGTTCCAGCTCAGGAAAGGTGAGCCCTTTGCTGCCCAGGAAAGTTTTTACTTCTTCCAGACATGTGACAAAGCGTTTCAGTACCTCCCCTCTGGACAGCCAGCGATAAAAACACGTAGCGGTGTGCTATACGCAATCCGTAAACTGCAGTCAAAGATAACTTTATTCGAACTAAACAGCCTTGCTTTTAAGCCTCCCTCAACCGGCCCCCTATGGGCGCTGATGCTCTAAAAGACATGTACTCACAAACCCCCGTAAGCTATCTCCCTTAGCCTGAACGCTGGCTAATTGTGAGCTGGTTCGGATGTGCCAGGAAATGGGTCGCCACAACGTTTTATTTAGATTGTACAAGATCACCATAATCTTCAAATTTAGAATTACATTTCAAAAACTAACAAACTAACATAAAATACATCTTAAATACTCACCATTTATTTTCCAAAGCCACAGGGAGTCGCAGCACAGAGATAAAAGAGCCGCGGGTTGCTGACCCCCGCCCTAGAACTACCTCTCCAGTATCATTTTTCATTGGTCTGATATTAACTCTCGCCTCTCATTTACTCTTTATATATCTGGGAAAAACTGTTGGTACCCTCTTTTATATTATTGGTTAGCATGCATTCATATCCACCTGCATATCTTTTCTTTTATGGCTTTTTTAATTGCCTTCTCTTGTTTTTTAAAAGCTTCCCAATCCTCTTATTTCCTACTGTTTTTTTTTACTACATAAGTGCCCTCTATTTTGCTTTTATGTTGGCTTTGATGCCTTTTGTCAGCCACACTTGTGTCATCCCGCCTTCAGAATACTGCTTCATTTTTGAGATGTGTATCCTGCACCTTCTAAATTGCCCCCAGAAACATCAGCCATTGCTGTTCTGCTGTCATTTCTGCTAGTATTCCCTTCCAATCAACTTTGGCCAACTCTTTTCTCATTCCTCTGTAATTCCCTTTGCTCCACTATAATACTGATACATCTGACTTTAGCTTCTCTCTCCTAAACTGCAGGGTGAAATCTATCATATTCACTGCATTTGATGGGTTCCTTTATTTTAAGTTCCCTAATTAAATCTGGCGGCGGTTGGTGGCACAGTGACATCAGTGTTGGACTCCGGAACGAAAGTTCTTGAGTTCAAATCCAGTCAGGCCGCTCCCAGACATGCTATCCATCCATGCCGGGTTGACTGTTGAGCTCACAACTCGAGCTTGTAACAAAAAACACTCTGCTGTGAGAAGGACATGGGGGACCACTACAGAATCTTTCCTCCAAGACAACCACTTGAAAAAATAAGTGGTCGCCAAATCTCTGGCAGAGTATGGCACACAAAATAATTAAATCTGGTGCATTTCACAAAAACCAGTCCAAAATTGCTTTTCATCTCGTGGGCTTAACCACAAGCTACTCTGCAAAGCCATCTCGTAGTCATTCAACATATTCCCTCTCCTGGGATCCAGCACCATCTGATTTTTTCCCCAATCCCCCTGCATATTGAAATCCCCCATGATTATTGTAACATTGCCCTTTTTACATGCATTTTCTATCTCCTGTTGTAATTTGTATCCCACATCCTGACCACTCTTTGGGGGTCTGTTTATAACCGCCATTACCTTTTTATCCTTGCAATTTCTTAATTCTGCCTGCAAGGATTCTATATCTTTTGATCCTGTGTCACCTCTTTCTAAGGATTTGATTTTTTTTGTCACCAACAGAACCACTCCACTCTTTCTGCTATCTGCCTGTCTTGATACACTGTGTGTCCTTGGATCTTAAGTTCCCTACTATGATCACTCAGCCATGACTGAGTGAGATCTTTTCTGGCCTCTTTATAATCCTCAAGGGCACTGTTTGAATATTGCTTCCTAAGCTTTATACTTTCTACTTGACTGAATTTATCACCTCAACATCCAAAATTCCCTTACCTTGTCATCCTCCTTCTGACTGGAACATACCTGTTCTGTACAGTTGGTCTTTAAACAGCCTCCAATGAACTTTTTAATGGTCTTTAAAAAGTGTTGAATTAACTCTCCCAAATTGCTGTCTAATTCTCTCGTAATTTGCCCTACTTCAGTTTAATATTTACCCTCAAGGTCCATGGGTCCATTCTCAGAGAATTGTGCAAAAGCATTGGAGAGAGATTATTTATATATAGCATTTTATATATTGTACTGTTGCTGCAAAAAAATGTCATGTGAGTGATAGTAGACCTGATGGTTCTCTATTGTGGACTGAGAATAGGAAGTGGGCAGGGAGAGGGGAATCATGGAAGGGGAAAAGGGGGAGGGAGCAGGAAGGAGCAGAAAGACATTTTATATGATCAATAAACCAATTGTTTGGAATCAAATTAACTTGCCTGGTGTCTCAGGGCTGTGTACGTCTGCACCTGCTCCACCCCTGCCCTGTCACTTGCCATTCCCAACACCCTTTGCTCCGAACAGATTTACAACCTTGCTCTCTGCTCAGTGTTGAAAAATACATGACTATGCAAAAATCTTAGATACCCTAGACTATATGTGTCTAAGACTTGTACAGTACTGTAGCTTTAGCTATCTTAAAATTTAGGGAACAGTAGCCACAACTTTTTAACTTCTCACCCACTGAAAGATCATGCTTTTTGACCAACACCAGATCCAGTACAGTTCCTTTGCTTGTTGGACTACCTGCATGTTGATCAAGATACCCTCCTGGATGCACCCAACAAGTTGAGCATCTAAATCACTTGCACTTGAGAAGGTTCCAGTTTATAGTAGGGTAGTTGATGTCCCCCATGACAACAACTCTTATTGCTTTTACACTTTAATCTGCCTGCATATCTGTTCCTTAATATCCTGGTGGATATTGAGAGGTCTGTTGTACTATCCCATCAGAATGATTGCACTTTATCCGTTTTTGAGTTCTACCCATATAGGTTCAGTCAATGAACTTTCTGTTATATCTCCTCTAAGTGCATCTATGACATGATCACTGATTATTAGTGCAACCCACCCCCACAGCTCCCTCTCTATTTTCTAAAACATTGAAGGCCTGGAACATTAAGCGCCTATTCTCTCTTTCTCTCACCTATTCTCTCTAACCTTGGTATTGGTCACAACGTCATAGCTCCATGTACTGATCTGTGCTCTAAGTTCATCACCTTTACCCTTAATCGTCCAGCATTGAAATATACACACTTCAAACTGTCTGCCATATCATATCAATTACTTTGTTTCTGCCTGTTTTTACTTACCCTGACTTTTGCATTCCTCCACTTTCTGACACAGAAAAGTAGAAAATCTACAGCACCTTACAGGCCCTTTGGCCCATTATGTTATGCATCCATGTAACCTATTCGAGAAGCTGCCTAGAATTTCTTCATCGCATAGCTCTGTACTTTTCTCAGCTTCATGTACCGATGTAATAGCCTCTTAAAAGATGCTATTGTATCCGCCTCTGCCACCTTTGCTGGTAGTGCATTCCATGCACTCACCACTCTCAGTTTGAAAAACTTGCCTCTGAACTTTCCCCCTTGTACCTACTTGCAAGCACTTTAAAACTATGCCCCCACCTGTTAGCCATTTCAAGCCTGGGAAATAGCCTCTGGCTACCCACACAATCAGTGCCTCTCATCACATACAGCTCTATTAGGTCACCTCTCAATCTCTGTCGCTCCAAGGAGAAAAGGCCAAGAACGTGACCAGGTGCTCTGGTTCCTGAGCTCCTGCCAAACTAGTTTAAACTTTCTTGTGTGTCAATAGTAAATCTGGCCAGGATATTGGTTCCCCTGCAGTTTAGGTATAACCCATCCTCCTTGTACAGGTCAGTCCTCCCCCAGAATAGGTTCCAATGATCCAAGAACCTGAATCCCTGCTCCTTGCACCAGTTCTTCAACCACTCGGTCATTCCAGCATCCCCAGAGAGGTATACTTGCTGCTGTGGGGAATGGCCAGAGGTGAACCCTGTACTGACTGCTTACTTCCCTTACTTCTCCTGGTGGTCACTACTGTTTGAAACCTGCACTCTGGGACTGTCAACCTCAGTAAAAGTTTCATCTTTGAGATTTTCAGCCTCTTATGTGCACCTGAGTACATCCCACACCAGTTCCAGTTCCTTAACCTTGTCTGTCAGGAGCTGAAGTTAGGTGTACTTCCTGCAGATGTAGTTATCAGGGACACTCTTTAGGTACCCTGACATTCCACATCTCACAGAGGGAGCATTCAACTGCCTTGACCATCCTTCCTACTCTGAATTAAGACCATAAGATATAGAAGCTGAATTAGGCCATTTGGTCCATCGAATGGCTCCGGCCATTTCATCATGTCTGATCCACTATTTCTCTCTAACCCAATGTCCTGTCTTCTCCCTGTATCTCTTCATGCCCTGACCAATCAGGAATCTACCAACTTCTGCCTTCAATATACATAAAGCCTTGGCCTCTACAGCTGCCTGTGGTAAAGAATTCTACAGATTCACCACTCTCTGGCTGAAGAAATTCCTCCTCATCTCTCTTCTAAAAGGAGTCTCTCTATTCTGAGGCAGTGTCCTGTGGTTTTAGACTCTCCCACCATAGGAAACATCCTCTCTACATCCACTCTATTAAGGTCTTTCACCGTTCAATGGGTAATTGAGGACTAAGGATTTTGTAGGCAATTTAAAAAAAAAACTTACCTGTGCCTTCTCTCTGAAATCTTCCAGTTTTGCATTCACTGAGATCACTTACTCAGCCTTTTCTTGCTGAGTTTGTTATACTATTATCTCCCAGTTGCACAAGCCAAAGTTCCACAATCTAAAACACATGGTAGCGAACAACCCAACAGCTCTTGCCTTCGCCTGTTCTCGCCAAAGCCTGCTGAGCTTTTGCCTGATCACTTTAACACTGGCCCTTCTCACAGTGGCCACTCTGCTCACACCTCACTTCATTAACTCAAATAACATTCACTCCTGATGAGACATGTTCTTTTTAAATGCCTTCTGCCCTGTAATGACATTGCCCTCACACATTAATTCAAAGAATGATTCATTCCTGATGAGAGTTCGAAGTACCAATATGCCAAAAGAAAGCTCATTAACATGGTAGTCAATCACTTATAAAGAGTTCATGGCATCATTATTGTACTCTTCATAGATGATTGACTACCTTGCCCTTGCCTTGATTTTTGCAGTACAGTGGTACAGCTAGTAGAGCTATTGCCTCATATCTTCAATGATCTGTGTTCAATCCTGATGTCTGGTGTTATCTGTGTTAAGTTTGCATTTTCTCTCATGACTGGGTTGCTTTCCACTGGGTCTTCTGTTGCCCAAAGACACATGGGTTAGTAAGTTAATTGTCCATTGGAAGCTGCCCTAGAGTGTGGCTGAGTGGTTAAGAGTAGTTGATGGGAAATGAATCAGAAATTACATAGCAGACTTGATAGGTAAGTGACAGTAGGTTTTCTTTACTGAAGAACATTAGTAAAGCTGGTTTCATGGTCACTGTAATTGAGATGGGCTTCTCTTTAAATTTGATTTATTTAATTAAATCTGAGGGCAAAATATTCCAGATTTTCAACATCATAAATGTGCTAAGGTGTTTCCTGATTATTTTGAAATAACTTTGAACTTTTAAATTTGTTCTTCTTTTAGTTGCTATCCTGATTAGTCTTTATCAATTGAACTAAGTCAGTTCAATTACCTCAGTCAACAAAAGGTAAAACAACCTTATGTAACTTTTCCTGATAATGTCATTTTTCCAATACATATATTGGAAAATTGTATGGGATTTGATGGGTTAGCGATGGAATGAGGAAGATTCCTCAAGCTGAGGAGACTAGAACCAGGGGTTCATAATTTCAGAATAAGTAATTGGCACTTCATGATCAATATGAGTAATTGCTTTGTGCAGAAGGTGATGAATCTTCAGAATTCTTTACCCTAAAGGGCTCTGGAACTTCTATCATTGAGATCGTTCAAAACACTGAGATTGATAGATTGCTGAATGCCAAAGGAACCAATGAATATGGGGATAGTTCAAGAAAATAATGTTAATAGACAATAGACAGTAGGTGCAGGAGTAGGCCATTCGGCCCTTCTAGCCAGCACCGCCATTCACTGTGATCATGGCTGATCATACACAATCAGTACCCCGTTCCTGCCCTCTCCCCATATCCCTTAACCCCGCTATCTGTAAGAGCTCTATCTAACTCTCTCTTGAGAGACTTAGATAGAGACTTGGTCTCTATCTAAGATAGAGACAGATAGAGACTTGGTCAGAGACTTGGCCTCCACTGCCTTCTGGGGCAGAGCATTCCACATATCCACCACTCTCTGGGTGAAAAAGTTTTTCCGCATCTCTGTTCTAAATGGCCTACCCCTTATTCTTAAACTGTGGCCTCTAGTTCTGGACTCACCCATCAATGGGAACATGCTTCCTGCCTCCAGTGTGTCCAATCCCTTAATAATCTTATATGTTTCAATCAGATCCCCTCTCATCCTTCTAAATTCCAGTGTATACAAGCCCAGTTGCTCCAATCTTTCAACATATGACAGTCCCACCATTCCGGGAATTAACCTTGTGAACCTACGCTGCACTCCCTGAAATGTCCTTCCTCAAATTTGGATACCAAAACTGCACACAGTACTCCAGGTGGGGTCTCACCAGGGCCCTGTATGGCTGCAGAAGGACCTCTTTACTCCTATACTCAATTCCTCTTGTTATAAAGACCAGCATGCCATTAGCTTTCTTCACTGCCTGCTGTACCTGCATGCTTGCTTTCATTGACTGACGTACAAGAACACCTAGATCTCATTGTAGTTCCCCTTTTCCTAACTTGACTCCATTTAGATAATAATCTACCTTCCTGTTCTTACCACCAAAATGGATAACCTCACACTTATCCACTTTAAACTGCATCTGCCATACATTTGCCCACTCACCTAGCCTGTCCAAGTCATCCTGATTCTCATAACATCCTCCTGACATTTCACACTGCCACCCAGCTTTGTGTCATCGGCAAATTTGCTAATGTTACTTTTAATCCCTTCATCTAAATCATTAATGTATAATGTAAACAGCTGCAGTCCCAGCACCGAACCGTGAGGTACCCCACTGGTCACAGCCTGCCATTCCGAAAGGGACCCATTAATCGCTACTCTTTGTTTCCTGTCAGCCAGCCAGTTTTCAATCCGTGTCAGTACTCTGCCCCCAATACCATGTGCCCTAATTTTGCCCACTAACCTCCTGTGTGGGACTCTATCAAAGGCTTTCTGAAAGTCCAGGTACACTACATCCACTGGCTCTCCCTTGTCCATTTTCATAGTTACATCCTCAAAAAACTCCAGAAGATTAGTCAAGCATAATATTCCCTTCATAAATTCATGCTGACTCGGACTGATCCTTCTACTGCTATCCAAATTTGTTGTTATTTCCTCTTTTATAATTGACTCCAGCATCTTTCCCACCACTGACGTCAGGCTAACCAGTCTATAATTCCCTGTTTTCTCTAATGTTGTAGAAGATCAGATGTGATTTTGGCGATTCGCAGATACGGCTTGAGAGCTGATGACCCACTATTTAGAACATTTTTGTCCTCACCTACCACCCCACCAGCCTCTGCGTCCAGCACATAATTCTCTGTAACTTCCATTTCCAATGGGAACCCACCACCAAGCACATCTTTTTATCTTCTCCCTCCCCTTCTGCTTTTTGCAGGGATTGTATCCTTGTCCATTCATCCCTCCCACTAATCTCCCACCTGGCACTTACCCTCACAAGCAGAACAAGTGCTACTCCTGCCCCTACACTACCTCCCTCACTACTATTCAGGGCCCCAAACAGTCCTTCCAGGTGAGGCAACACCACCTGAGTGTCTATGGGGTTTACCTACTGTATCTAGTGCTCCTGGTGTGGCCTTCTGTAATCGGTGAGAACCAGTGTAGAATGGGAGACCACTTTGCTGACTTACTCCATCTGCCAGAAAAGGTGAGATCTCCCAGTGGCCACCTATTTTAATTCCACTTCCCATTCCCATTCTGACATTTCAGTCCATGACC
The DNA here is from genome assembly GCF_030144855.1 of Hypanus sabinus. Lineage (NCBI taxonomy): Eukaryota > Metazoa > Chordata > Chondrichthyes > Myliobatiformes > Dasyatidae > Hypanus > Hypanus sabinus. The sequence goes on along the minus strand of NC_082708.1, from coordinate 171,095,693 downwards.
ACCTCTACTGTTGGGTTGAGGCTACACTTAGTTTGGAGGAGCAACACCTTATATTCCACTTGGGTAGCCTCCAACCTAATGGCATGAATATTGATTTCTCGAACTTCTGGTAATGCCCCCAACCCCCTTGTCCATGCTCATTTCCCCCTCTCACCTTATCTTCTTAACAGCCCATTACCTCCCCCTTCCCTTTATTCAATGGTCTTCTGCCCTGCCCTATCAGATTCCCCCTTCTCCAGCCCTGTATCACTTTCACCAATCAACTTCCCAGCTCTTTGCTCCACACCTCCCCCTTCCTGGTTTCACCTATCACCTTGTTTCCTATTCACCTCTACCACACCTTGTGTTTATTCCTCCTCTGCCCTTACTTTCTTACTCTGACTCTATTTTTTTTCTCTAGTCCTGCTGAAGGGTCTCAGCCCAAAACATTGACTATATTCTTTTCATTGGATACTGCCTCGTCTACTGAGTTCCTCCAGCATTTTGTGTTGCTTGGATTTCCAGCATCTCCAGATTTTCTCATTTGTGATTTATAACATTCTGTTGTATTTCCTATTCCTTTAAGCATTTTCAATCTTTGGAGCTGGTCCTACTTGCACTATACATTGTAAATTCTGCAACAGTATGCTGAAATGAAAGTTCTTATATCTTCAGGAACCTGGAAGCTTGACTGGTTTTAAACTTTATTAATAGAAAGTATGTTTTTAATTTGTTTAATGCTTATATTTTAAACATTGAATACATTCGAGTATTTTCTCTGTAATATCCAGTTGCTAGTAACAGTTTATTTTTGCTTTATCCAGTTCCAAAAATAATTAAACTACTACACAAAAACTAGAGTATTATTAATCACTTTTTGAAGTGAAAATGCCTGTGTACTTGGCAAATTTTCAGATAATTCTGCTATTGACACTGCAGTCAACAGACTTCCCCTTGGAAAATCTGACAGATTAGTTGAAGATCTGTGGCTGACAAGAATAAATGTTTTCCTCCATGTCTCCTGTTTATTTTTGAATAAATGAATCACGTCAAAGGTACAAATAACACTATGAAATGACGAGTGCAAAGGCAGTTGCAACAGATTTTGTATTAATCACTATTCGTTGTTATAACTAAGATTTTAGTTGGATCTAACTTGGTTGGAAATAAATATTGACAAATTACTGCTTTAGATTCTTCTGGTCTTTGTTTATTAACTGTTTTTATTAGAATTCTTCTTGGGACAAGTAATGTCATTTAATTTTGTATAAGGGACTATGAAGTCAGAATTGGATTTATTATCACTGACGTGTTGTGAAATTTGTTTTGTAGCAACAGTACAGTGCAATGCATAAAAATTACGTAAGTTACAACAAGAAATAAAATAGAATGCATAAGAGGAATAATGATGTTCATGGTCCATTCAGATATCTGATGGCTGAAGCTCTGTTCTCTGACACTGAAGTAACTGGCAGATTAAATGAGAACAGCTAGCCAGAGGAGGGCATCACTGAGGGGGCTGGGCTGATGTTATGGAAAGACAAAGGAGCATCTAGCCCAATAGATTTGTGGGGGTGCCTGGTTTGATATAGTAGGCACCTACTAGATAGATATTCAAACATTTTACTGTAATTGCACATCTCATTATTTTTGACTGAATTTGACCTGGTTTTTGTAGCTCAATGTCTAGTTGCAAAAAAAAGCAGGCAATTCTTCAGTAATTTGATAATCAGAATTCTCAGAGAATGGGTGCATGTAGAGAAGTGCTTTCTATTACTGAATTATGCAAGGAATGCTATCTCTTTGTATATACAGTGCCTATAAAAAGTATTTATCCCTCTCCCCTGGAAATTTTCATGTTTTATTGTTTTACAATATTGAATCACAGTGGATTTAATCTGGCTTTTTTAACACTGATCGCCAGAAAAGACACTTTCGTGTCGAAGTGAAAACAAATTTCTACAAATTAGTCTACATTTATTACAATTATTAAACGCCAAATAATTGATTACTTAATTACTCACCCCTTCAAGTCAATATTTAGATGCTATTACATCCATGAGTCTGTTGATAGGTTTCTATGAGCTTTGCACATCTGGACGCGGCAATTTTTCCCCATTCTTCTTACAAAACTGCTCAAGCTCTGTCAGATTGCATGGGGATCATGAGTGAACAGTTCTTTAAGTCCAGCCATAAATTCTTAATTGGATTGAGATCTGGACTCTGGCTTGGTCACTCCAAGACCTTAGCTTTGTTGTTTTTAAACCATTCCTGTGTAGCTTTGGCTTTATGCTTGGGGTCATTGTCTTGCTGAAGAACAAATCTCCCAAGTCACAGTTCTCTTGCAGATTGCATCAGGTTTTCCTCCAGGATTTCCTTGTATTTTGCTGCATTCATTTTACCCTCTACCTTCACAAGCCTTCCAGGCCCTGCTGCAGTGAAACATTCCTGCCGCATGATGTAACTACCACCATGCTTCACAGTAAGAATGGTGTTTTTTTGATGCTGTGCTGTGTTTGACATACACTAAACATAGCGTTTAGTCTGCTGGCAAAAAGCTCAATTTTGGTTTCATCAAACCTTAGAACCTTTTTCCGCTGACTTCAGAGTATCCCAGATGCCTTCTGGCAAACTTTCGCCGCGATTTCACGTTTTTTTTCTAAAACTTGTGGTTTTTTCTTTGCCATGACTAGTGAAGCACCCAGGCAATGATTGCTGTATGCACAGTCTCCCATCTCAGCCAATGAAGCTAACTCCTCCAGAGTTGACCTAGGTTCTCTTGGTTGCCTGCTTCACTAGTCCCCTTCTTGTGCAGTCAATCAGCTTTTGAGGACAGCCTGCTCTGGGTAGATTTACAGCTGTGCCATGTTCTTTCCATTTCTTGTTGATTGAATTAACTATACTCCACTGGATATTCAGTGACTTGGAAATTTTCTTTAATCCATCTCCTGACTTGCGTTTTCCAATAATCTTTTTGTGGAGTTGCTTGGAGTGTTCTTTTGTCTTCGTGGTGTGGTTTTGCCAGGATATCCACTCACCAGCAGTTGGACCTAGTGAACAGGTGTATTTTTACTACGATCAATTAAAATATCTTGACTGCACACAGGTGATCTCTATTTAACTAATTATGTGACTTCTAAAACCAGTTGGCTGCACCAGTGATAATTTGGTGCATCCTATTAAAGGGGTGAATACAGTACTTATGCAATCAATTTTGTATTTTATGTTTGCAATTAACTTAAATCACTTTGTAGAGATCTGTTTTCGCATTGACATGAAAGAGTCTTTTTCTGTTTAGTGTCAGGAAAAAAATCCAAATTAAATCCACTATGATTCAATGTTGTAAAACAATAAAATATGAAAGCTTCTGGGGGGGGGGGTGAATATTTTTTTTATAGGCTGTGTATAATTTAAGAAGAAAACTATGGGCAGCCATGTTATTGTCCAAGAACAGCTAATTCTCTCCCTTGTCCAATTTCTCACCAGGTTAAGCAAACTTTTTGTTTCAGGTTCTATTATCTGTTGTTCCCAACCTTAATCACATTCAGCAGCTGAACATTCACACCCTCTGGCACAAAAGTTTCAAAGATTTGGAACCACTTGAGTGAAGAAATATTACATTACTTGAGTGCCTCTCTTGGGTTTTTATTCTCTGAATCTGGAATTGCCCCAGAACAACATGCTAATTTATCTCAGAATCATGAAGTTTTTAATAAGATTGTCTAGGTTCTAGTGAATACTGGACAATTGTACTTAACCTCTTCTCACAGGTCATTATGCTTTGTACTCAGAAGTAAATGGTCCATCTCCAAGGTTAGTATATCCGTTATTCATTGCAGTTTCACCAGAACCCTGGGCATTAATAGTGAGATTGATTTGTATTCCAACCGTCTTGCTGAAAATAGCTAAGATCCCATTTGGCTTTTTAATTGCTTAGTGTTAAGTTCCAGCATTCTTTTTATACGAGAACTGGCTATTGCTCTGCTCATCAGCATTCACTAGTTTCCCACCAGTTCTTGCCATACTCCTTTCTTTGTTCCAATTGTAAAAGTCAATAATCGTACATCTCATTCGTGCTGCCCACTTTGTTAAATTGCCTATATTCTCTAGCAGATCTTTGCATCTCTTTATGGCTCATCTTGCTGCTCTGCTCTATAGTTAAATTTGATACATTTATGTCTGCTTTTCATCCACATCATTAGCAGCCCAGAAAAAGCATTAATGTGTCCTTTGATAACAATATCTCAGTTTGAAAGTGATCCATTTATTACAATTGTGTTTTTGTCCTGAATTCATTGCTAATTTGTTAATTATCCCCAAAACAGTGGAGCAACACACAAACTGCCTCCAGCGGTTCCCTCTTAATCAATACTTCAAATTGCAATTAAAGTTGCCAAATCAAAATAAAGTAACTACAGTTGCTAGAAATCTAAACCAAAAACATTGAAAATAGTAAAAGTACTCGACAGTGGAAAGAGATACAGAGTTAATATTTCATGTCAAATATGCTTCAGAACTCTGAGTAGCGTGTTAAATGTGCTTTCATTTTTGTAAAGTTGTGTTCACTCTGTTTGAATTTAGGAAAAAATCAAATTCAAATGTTTACGCAACAGTTGATAGCAAGCTAACAATCTGTTCTGTTTTATGTACTCCTGTCTATCTACTTGAAGACCAACACTACGTTCTAATCACCTAAGACTGGGACGAGAACATAGAAAACCTACAGCATACTACAGGCCCTTCTACAGCATGCTACAGCACTGTGCCGAATGTGTACTTACCTGAGAAATTACCTAAGGTTACCCATAGCCCTCTATTTTTCTAAGCTCTGTGTACCTATCCAGGGGTCTTTTAAAAGATCCTATTGAATCCGCCTCTATCACTGTCACCAGCATAGCATTCCATGCACTCACCACTCTCTGCATTTAAAAAAAAATCTTATGCCTCACATATCCTTTGTACCTACTTTCAAGCACCTTAAAATGGTGCCCTCTCGTATTAGCCATTTCAACCCTGGGAAAAAGCCTCGACTATCCACACTATCAATGTCTTTGGGAATCCACAAGTGCATAATTTACATTTGCAGTTTAGAGAGATTGAGGTTAGGCTAGCTATTAGGTTAATGATTAAATTCACTTTAATTTCTCTGACAATTAAAAAAAATAACTTTGTTCCTCTCTATAATGGTTTCAATTTTTGATCCATTTATTTTATGTTGTACTACTACTACTTCATCTGCCTTGTGCATTACATGCTTGGGCGATCATGGTTTTCCACATTGAACAATCCCACGCAACGTCAATGATATCTCGCACACTTAGATCTGTTAGTTCTTTCACAGTGTCCATATATTTTCTTCTTTGCCTTCCTCTTCCACGTTTCCCAGACATACAGCCATGAAATGTAAGGCATTCTATTTCTCCGTTTCTGATGACATGGCCCAGGAATTTAAGCTTCCTCTCATTTAATGTTCTCATTAAAGTTCTTCTTGTATGGGCACATTGGAGTACTGTCTCATTATTTACCCTATCTCTATATGATATTTTTAGCATTCTTTTAAGAAACCTCATTTCTGTCGCTTTGAAGTTTCTTTGGTGTTACAGTCCATGTTTCAGAAGCATACAGCAAGATTGACCAGATGTAGCATTTTAGTAGCCTTGTAGCGATGTGCTACACACAGCGCTGAAATAACGACACGCAGTCGGTAATTCGTTTTGAGACTAGTTTATTCAAACTTCGTGGCGCTGGCATTTAATCCCTAGTGCCCACCCTCTCCGGGCGGAAATGACATCAGAGGTGCATTACCAAAGTCTCTCCCCGTGCAGTGGCTATTTGTCTGGTTTTGCCTGCGCAGAAAGTGGGACGCCACATAACCCCCCCCCCCCCCCAAGAACCGACGATACACCCCCCAATGTCCACAGTCTGGATCAGCCTCTGTTTGAGAGGTCTGCCTCTGCACTGCGGTGCCTGAACCTTGAATGGCTGCTCCAAGTCCACATGGGCTGGTTTGAGTCGGTCCACCGTGAAAACCTCCTCTTCCCCCCAATGTCCAGAACGTATGTGGACTCGTTGTTGTTGATCACCTTGAACGGCCCCTCGTACGGCCACTGTAGTGGTGCCCGGTGTCCGCCCCTTCATACAAACACAAACTTACAGTCCTGCAGGTCTTTGGGTACATGGGTCGGGGTCCGTCTGTGCTGTGAAGTCAGTACGGGGGCCAGGTTGCCGAGCCTTTCACGTAGTCTGTCCAGGACTGCTACGGGTTCTTCCTCTTGCCCCCTTGGGGCTGGTATGAACCCTCCCGGGACAGCCAGGGGTGCACCGTACACCAACTCGGCCGATGAGGCGTGCAGATCCTCTGGGCGCTGTGCGAATTCCAAGCAGGACCCAGTGAAGCTTGTCTACCCAGTTAGGTACTCTCAGGCGGGCCATGAGAGCTGACTTCAAGTGACGGTGGAAGCATTCCACTAGTCCGTTCGACTGTGGGTGGTAGGCAGTAGCGTGGTGTAGCTGCATTCCCGACAGGCTGGCCACAGCCGACCACAGGCTGGAGGTGAACTGGGCACCTCTGTAAGAGGTAATGTGGGCCGGTACCCTGAAGCGTGCTACCCAGTTTGCAATCAGTGCTCGGGCGCAGGAATCAGCAGATGTGTCGGTGAGCGGGACCGCCTCTGGCCACCTTGTGAAGCGATCTACCATAGTTGGGAGGTACTGCATTCCTCGGGACTCTGGGTAGGGGGCCCACGATATCCACATGAATGTGGTTGAACCTCCAGTGGGTGGGTTCGAACTGCTGCGGCGGGGCTTTAGTGTGCCGCTGCGCCTTGGGTATTTGGCACTACGTGCACGTTCTGGCCCATTCACTGACCTGCTTGCGAAGTCCATGCCACGCGAACTTTCCGGAGACCAGCCGGATGGTTGTCCTGATAGATGAGTGTGCCAAACCATATATGGAGTCGAAAACTCGCCGCCTCCAGGCTGCCGGGACGATGGGGGGAGGTTGGCCGGTAGCCACGTCGCACAGGAGGGTCCTCTCACCTGGGCCTACGAGAAAGTCCTGCAGCTGCAAACCCGAGACTGCGGTCCTGTAGCTGGGCATCTCTTCGTCTGCCTGCTGCGCCTTCGCCAGTGCTGCATTGTCCACCTCCAGGGACAAGGCCTGGACAGCTGGTCTGGAGAGTGCGTCCGCCACGACGTTGTCCTTTCCCGAGACATGCTGGATGTCCGTCGTGTACTCGGAGATGTAGGACAGATGTTGCTGCTGGTGAGCTGACCAGGGATCGGACACCTTCGTGAACACGAAGGTCAACGTTTTGAGGTCTGTAAACGCGGTGAATGGCCTGCCTTCTAAGAAGTACCTGAAATGCCGGATTGCCAGATACAGTGCCAACAGCTCCCGGTCAAAAGCACTGTACTTGAGTTCGGGTGGTCGTAGGTGTATGCTGAAGAAAGCCAAGGGTTGCCAGCGCCCCTCGATGAGCTGCTCCAGCACCCCACCGACTACTGTGTTGGATGCGTCCACCGTGAGGGCGGTCGGAACGTCTGTTCAGGGGTGCACCAGCATCGCGGCATTTGCCAAGGCTTCCTTGGCTTTAACGAAAGTGGTCGCGGCCTCCTCGTCCCAAGTAATGTCCTTGCCTTTACCCGACATCAGGGTGTACAAAGGGCGCATGATATGGGCTGCTGAGGGGAGGAAACAGTGGTAGAAGTTCACCATACCAACGAACTCCTGTAGGCCTTTGACCGCGTTGGGCCAGGCAAAGTGGCGGATCGCGTCTACCTTGGCGGGCAGAGATGTTGCTCCGTCTTTGGTAATCCTGTGGCCCAGGAAGTCGATGGTATTGAGACTGAACTGGCATTTGGCCAGGTTGATCGTGAGGCCGAAATCACTCAGGCGGGAGTAGAGCTGGCGGAGGTGGGACAGATGCTCTTGGCAACTACTGTTGGCTATAAGGATGTCGTCCAAATAGATGAACACAAAGTCCAGGTCGCGTCCCACCGCATCCATTAGCCACTGGAACATCTGTGTGGCATTCTTCAGGCCAAATGGCATTCGGAGGAACTCAAACAGGCCGAACGGGGTGATAAGTGCTGTTTTGGGGATGTCTTCAGGGTGCATCGGGATTTGATGGTATCCCCTGACGAGGTCTACTTTGGAAAATATTCTTGCCCCGTGCAGGTTTGTTGCAAAGTCCTGTATGGCGGCATGGGGGAACGGTCTGGGGTTGTAGCCTCGTTCAGTCTGCGGTAGTCGCCGCATGGTCTCCAACCCCCAGCTGCTTTGGGCACCATGTGCAGGGGGAGGCCCATGGGCTGTCAGACCTCTGTACAATCCCCAATTCCTCCATCCTCTTGAACTCCTCCTTCGCCAGGCGGAGTTTTTCCGGGGGGAGCCTTAGTGCGCGGGCGTGAAGGGGTGGTCCCTTGGTCGGGATGTGGTGCTGAAACCCGTGTCTGGGCATGGCTGCCGTGAACTGCGGTGCCCGAATTGATGGAAAGTCCGCCAGGATTCTGGTGAATTTGTTGTCCGACAGCATGATGGAGTCCAGGTGTGGGGCCGGCAACTTGGCTTCACCCAGGGAGAACGTCTGGAAAGTCTCAGCATGTACCAGTCTTTTTCCTTGCAAGTCGACCAGCAGGCTGTGAGCTTGCAAGAAGTTCGCCCCCAGGAGTGGTTGGGCCATGGCCAGTGTGAAGTCCCACGTGAACCAGCTGACGCCGGACGACAGCTGCACTGTGCGGGTGCCGTAGGTCCGTATTGTGCTGCCGTTTGCGGCCCTCAGGGTGGGTCCTGGCTTCCTGTTGCGGGTGTCGTACCCGTCGGGGCAAGATGCTGATTTCCGCTCCGGTGTTGACCAAGAAGCAGCATCCTAACTGTTTGTCCCAGACGTACACGAGGCTGTCCTGGTGGCCAGCTGCTATAGTCATTAGCGGCAGCTGGCCCTGGCCCTGGCCCTTGCAGGGCGGGCGACAATGGCGGGCTTTTGTGCCTCACCGCTGTTGGTGCCCAGACACGGGTTTCACTCCTGCCTCTGTTTTGTGTGCGCTCCCCTGCCGGGTCTGGTCTGGTCCGGTCCGCTGTTGGGCGTGTGGCCTGGTAATCCGACCGATGGACGCCACGCTCTCCCTCTTGGCTTTCCACAGCGCGTCTGCCCGGGCCACCACCTTCTGGGGGTCACTGAAATCTGTGTCGGCCAGCAGCAGATGTATGTCCTCAGGCAGTTGCTCCAGGAACGCTTGCTCAAACATGAGGCAGGGCTCGTGTCCATCAGCCAGGGCCAGCATCTCGTTCATCAATGCTGATGGCAGTCTGTCTCCCAAACCATCCAGGTGAAGCAGGCGGGCACCCTGCACACACCGTGAGAGGCCAAAGGTCCCAGTGAGCAGCGCTTTGAATGCTTCATATTTGCCTTCTTCCAGGGGCGACTGTATGAAATCTGCAACCTGGGCAGCCATCTCCTGGTCAAGGGCGCTCACCACATAGTAGTAACGCATGGAATCAGAAGATATCTGCCGAATCTGGAACTGGGCTTCTGCTTGACTAAACCATATGTGTGGTCGCAGCATCCAGAAAGTCAGCAGTTTTAGCGAAACTGCGTGAACGGATGAAGAGTCGGTCATCTTTGGTCCAAATCCCGTTTGGACCTTCGGGGTCACCAATGTAGCGATGTGCTGCACACAGCGCTGAAATAACGACACGCAGTCGGTAAGTTGTTTCAAGACTAGTTTATTCAAACTTCACGGTGCTGGCATTTAATCCCTAGTGCCCACCCTCTTTGGGCGGAAATGACGTCAGAGGTGCATTACCAAAGTCTCTTCCCACGTGCTGGCTATTTGTGAGCCAGTTCGCCTGCGCAGAAAGTGGGTCGCCACAGCCTAAGCTTTCTTGTCATAGAAATGTGTCTGTTGGTAAAAATGGGTTTCATTTTCTGGAATTTAGTTTTGGCAATGGCAATTCTTTTTATTTCTATTTCTAGCATCTTGTGATTTTAAGCTACAAAGGTAATTAAAGCTGGTCTTTTGTTTAATCTCTTGGTTACCAATATACAACTGGCAGGTTGGGAGTATCCTGCTGTTTTGATATTACCATACATTTAGTGTTTTTTTTTACAGTTGATGGTTAGACCAAAATCTGCACTTGTTTGTACTACTTTGTCTAGGAGGATCTGTAAATCTTCTGCAGCACTTGCTATTGGGGTGGTATCGTTTGCATATCTTATATTGTTGATGTTAACACCTCCAATTTTTATCCCATCTAGGTCATCTATTTCTCTGAGTATCATTTCACTATAGATATTAAATAATTCCAGTGAGGCAATGCATCCCTGTCTAACTCTTTGAATTTTAGTCCAACTGCTTATATTATGTTACCACGGCTGTTTGGTTCCATTATAAATTTTGAAGCAGTTGTTGGTCCCTTCCGTCAATGTTTAGCTTAGCGAGAATTTGAAATAATTTTTCATGTTATACTTTGTCGAATTCTGCAGTGAAATTATTAAAACATAAAAAGACATCATTTTGATATTCAGTTGTCCTTTCTGAAAGCATTCGTAGTATGAAGATTACGTTCCTAGTTCCTCTGTCCTCAATCAATCCATATTGCAGTTTAGAGGTTTCTGGCCTTAGCTTTTTAATTCGACTCAATAATTCTCAACAAAATCTTTATTATGTGACTCATAAGACTGATTGTTCTATAATTTTCGCAGTCAATAGTTCCAGGAATTTTTGGCAGAGTTATAAACACTGATTTCAAGAGATCGTCAGGCAATACACCAGACTCGTATATGCCATTAAACAGTTCAAAAAGAATATCTATGCCCAGACCTTCTGGGGCCTGTATCATTTCCACTGAAATTTCATCTGGTCCAGTGGCTTTACCATGTTTTATGCTTTTCATTGATTTAGTTATTTCTTCTTTGGTAATAGGTGGGCTAGAATTAGGGTGTTTAATATCTGAGAGTTCCCCTCTATTATCTTCAAAAAGCTGCTCTATATACTGAATCCACCTCTCACATATTTTATCTGGATCTGTTAGTCTGGATCCATCTGCTGATCTTTTGCATCCTGTAGAGGTTTTCTTAATTCCAGTAATTTCCTTAATTTTCTTGTGCATTTCTTTGCTGTTGTTAATATGGCCTTCTACTTCATTGCATTTTTGATTCAGCCATTCTTCCTTTGCAGTATTGCACAGTTGTCTGTCTAGCTCTCTCTATTGCACTTCATTATTCTTCACTAACCTTCTTTGTTCCATCAGATCTAGAATTTCTTGGGTTGTTGGACCCCCTTGTTGGTGTGTTGGATTTCTTGTACTGGGATTGTCAACTCTGCTGATTACTGTATAGCATATTTAAATCTGTTCCAAATAGGTGGTGTTAATTTTTCATTGAGGTGTTCTTCTATAGCTGTTCTGAATTGTTGCTTAAGTGTGCTATTTTTTCTTAGTTCTCCCAACATATGCTTTCTCTTCTTTCCACATTTCAGTTTCTTCAATTTTGTTTTAATGGTAGCTATTACTGGATGGTGATCTGAACCACAGTCTGCTCCTGGGTAGGCTTTAGAATTTGTGATATTATTTTTAAAGCATTCATTGATGGTAATGAAAGTTATATGATTCCTTGTTCTAACTCCAGGGTTAATCCAAGTACACAATCTATGTGGGTGGTTTTTATTCCAAGTATTGGTGATCACTTGGTTGTTTCTGACACACCAATCAGTAAACTGTTCTCAATTTTCATTTTTTCCCCAATCCAAAAGGTCCTATGATGTTATCGACCCTTTCCTGTCCAACTTTGGAGTTAAAATCTCCCATGACTAGTTTTATATCCTGATATTTACATTGCTCATAAGCACTGTCCAGATCTTCATAAAACCTGTTGATATCCTCTTCATCCGCATCATTTGTTGGCACATAAACTTGGATTATGCTAATGTTAAAAAGATTACCCTGTAGCGGTGTGCTACAAGCAGCGCTAAAATTACGACACGGAGTCGGTAACTGCAGTCGAAGGAAAAACAGTATTCGAAAACTTCAGCCTCACTTTTAAGCCTCTGTCAACCGGCCCCCCATGGCGAAGAGGCTCCAAAGCTCTGTGCTCGCAAACCCCCGTAGGCTATCTAATTGTGAGTCGGTTCGGATACGCTAGGAAATGAGGCGCTACATAACCCCCCCCCCAGAACCGGCGATACACCCCCCAATGTCCACAGCCTGGGCCAGAACCTGCTTGGGAGGTCGGCCTCTGCGCCGAGGCGCCGGAAACTCGGCCGGTTGCGCCAGGTCCACATGGGCCGGCTTGAGGCGGTCCACCGTGAAAACCTCCTCCTTCCCCCCAACGTCCAGCACGAACGTGGACCCGTTGTTCCGGAGCACCGTAAACGGCCCCTCGTATGGCCGCTGCAGCGGTGGCCGATGCCCGCCCCTTCGTACAAACACAAACTTACAGTTCCGTAGGTCTTTGGGTACGCAGGTCGGGTGCCGCCCATGCTGTGAAGTGGGTATGGGGGCCAGGTTACCGAGCTTCTCGCGAAGTCTGCCCAGGACCGCAGCGGGTTCTTCCTCTTGCCCCCTCGGGGCTGGTAGGAACTCCCCGGGGACGGCCAGGGGCGCGCCGTATACCAACTCGGCCGACGAGGCGTGCAGGTCGTCCTTGGGCGCTGTGCGGATGCCGAGAAGGACCCAGGGAAGCTCGTCCGCCCAGTTGGCTCCCCGCAGGCAGGCCATGAGGGCCGACTTCAGGTGACGGTGGAAACGCTCCACTAGCCCGTTCGACTGTGGGTGGTAGGCAGTGGTGTGGTGCAGCTGAGTTCCCAAAAGGCTGGCCATAGCTGACCACAGGCTGGAGGTGAACTGGGCGCCTCTGTCGGAGGTAATGTGGGCTTGTACACCAAAGCGGGATATCCAGGTGGCGAGCAGGGCTCGGGCGCAAGATTCGGAGGTGGTGTCGGTGAGCGGGACCGCCTCTGGCCATCTTGTGAACCGGTCCACGATAGTCAGGAGGTGCCACGCTCGTCGCGACACTGGCAGGGGGCCCACGATATCCACATGAATGTGGTCGAAACGCCGGTGGGCGGGATGGAACTGCTGAGGTGGGGCTTTGGTGTGCCGCTGAACCTTGGTCGTCTGGCAGTGCGTGCACGTTCTGGCCCATTCACTGACCTGTTTGCGGAGACCGTGCCAAACGAACCTGCTGGAAACCAGCCGGACAGTTGTCCGGATGGAGGGATGCGCCAAGTTATGAAGGGAGTCGAAAACACGTCGCCGCCAGGCTGCGGGGACGACCGGACGGGGCTGGCCGGTGGCGACGTCACAGAGTAGGGTCCTCTCACCTGGGCCCACGGGGAAGTCCTGGAGCTGCAAACCAGAGACTGCAGTCCTGTAACTCGGAATCTCCTCATCTACCTGCTGTGCCTCTGCCAGTGCCTCAAAGTCTACCCCTTGGGAAAGGGCATGAACGGTAGGGCGAGAGAGCGCATCCGCCACGACATTGTCCTTACCCGAGACGTGCCGGACATCCGTTGTGTATTCAGAGATGTAGGACAGGTGGCGTTGCTGGCGGGATGACCAGGGGTCGGATGCTTTCGTAAACGCAAAGGTAAGCGGTTTGTGGTCCGTGAACGCGGTGAAGGGCCGACCTTCTAGGAAGTACCTGAAATGCCGGATTGCCAGGTAGAGCGCCAACAGTTCCCGGTCAAAAGCACTGTACTTGAGCTCGGGTGGCCGCAGGTGTTTGCTGAAAAACGCCAGGGGTTGCCAGCGACCTGCGATGAGCTGCTCCAGCACCCCACCGACTGCCGTGTTTGATGCGTCCACTGTGAGGGCGGTAGGGGTGTCCATTCTGGGATGTACTAGCATTGCGGCGTCAGCCAAAGCTTCCTTCGTTTGAACGAAAGCGGCGGCGGACTCCTCGTCCCAGGTAATGTTCTTGCTCGGACCCGACATCAGGGCGAACAGGGGGCGCATGATCCGGGCAGCTGAAGGGAGGAAGCGGCGGTAGAAATTGACCATACCTACGAATTCCTGAAGGCCTTTGATCGTGGTGGGTCGGGGGAAGTGGCGGACCGCATCTACCTTAGCGGGCAGAGGGGTTGCCCCGTCTTTAGTAATCCTGTGGCCCAGGAAGTCAATGGTATCAAGTCCGAACTGGCATTTGGCAGGGTTGATTGTAAGACCGTACTCACTCAGTCGGGCGCAGAGTTGACAGAGGTGGGACAGATGCTCCTGACGACTGCCGCTGGCTATGAGGATGTCATCCAAATAGATGAACGCGAAGTCCAGGTCCCGTCCCACCGCGTCCATTAACCGCTGGAACGTCTGTGCGGCATTCTTCAGGCCGAACGGCATGTGGAGGAACTCGAAGAGGCCAAACGGGGTGATGAGAGCCGTTTTGGGGACGTCGTCAGGATGCATCGGGATTTGATGGTACCCTCGGACAAGGTCGACCTTGGAGAAGATCCGGGCGCCGTGCAGGTTTGCCGCAAAGTCCTGAATGTGCGGCACAGGGTAGCGGTCCGGTGTGGTAGCCTCGTTCAGCCTGCGGTAGTCGCCGCACGGTCTCCAGCCCCCCGTCGCTTTGGGCACCATGTGCAGGGGGGAAGCCCAGGGGCTGTCGGACCGCCGGATGATCCCCAATTCCTCCATTCTCTGGAACTCCTCCTTCGCCAGTCGGAGCTTGTCCGGGGGAAGCCGCCGAGCACGGGCATGGAGGGGTGGTCCCTGTGTCGGGATGTGGTGCTGTACGCCGTGCCTGGGCATGGCTGCTGTGAACTGCGGTGCCAGAACCGATGGGAACTCCGCCAGGACCCTGGTGAAATCGTTGTCGGACAGCGTGATGGAGCCGAGGTGAGGGGCTGGCAACTGGGCCGCGCCCAGGGAGAACGTCTGAAAGGTCTCGGCATGTACCAGTCTCTTCCTGGGCAGGTCAACCAGCAGGCTGTGAGCTCGCAAAAAATCCGCACCCAGAAGCGGTTGGGCTACGGCGGCCAGTGTGAAGTCCCACGTGAACTGGCTGGGGCCGAACAGTAGCTGCACCTGACGGGTGCCATAGGTCCTTACTGTGCTGCCATTCACGGCCCTCAGGAGGGGACCCGGTGCCCTGCTGCGGGTGTCGTAACTCGTCGGAGGTAAAACGCTGATCTCAGCCCCAGTATCGACCAAAAACCGGCGTCCCGACCTTCTATCCCACACGTACAGGAGGCTATCCCGATGGCCAGCCGCCGTAGCCATCAGCGGCGGCTGGCCCTGGCGTTTCTCGGGAACTTGCAGGGCGGGCGGCAACGGCGGGCTTCTGCGCCCCACCGCTGGTGGTAGAAGCACCAGTGGTCATTGGGCCGGGGGTTAGCGGGCTCTGCGGCCGGGCCTGGACTGGTTTGCTGCCGGGAGCGTGGCTGGGAGATCTGTGCGATGGACGCCCCGCTCACCTTTTTGGCGTTCCACAGCAAGTCCGCCCGGGCTGCCACCTTCCGGGGGTCACTGAAATCCGCGTCGGACAGCAGCAGGCGTATGTCCTCGGGCAGCTGCTCCAGGAATGCCTGCTCAAACATGAGGCCTGTGTGTCCCTCGGCCAGAGACAACATCTCATTCATTAAAGCCGATGGAGGTCTGTCGCCCAAGCCATCCAGGTGCAGTAAACGGGCAGCCCGCTCGCGCCGTGAGAGTCCGAAAGTCCTGAGGAGCAGGGCTTTGAATTCCGTGTACTTGCCGTCTGCCGGGGGCAACTGTACGAACTCCGCGACCTGGGCAGCTGTGTCCTGGTCGAGGGAGCCCACCACGTAGTAGTAGCGGGTGTCTTCTGAGGTGATCCGGCGAACGTGGAATTGGGCTTCGGCTTGCTGGAACCATAGGTCCGGGCGCTGTGTCCAGAAACCCGGCAGTTTCAACGAAACCGCATGAACAGAGGCGGCGTCGGTCATTTCTGGTCCAAAAATCGTTTGGACCGTCGGGGTCACCAATTGTAGCGGTGTGCTACAAGCAGCGCTAAAATTACGACACGGAGTCGGTAACTGCAGTCGAAGGAAAAACAGTATTCGAAAACTTCAGCCTCACTTTTAAGCCTCTGTCAACCGGCCCCCCATGGCGAAGAGGCTCCAAAGCTCTGTGCTCGCAAACCCCCGTAGGCTATCTAATTGTGAGTCGGTTCGGATACGCTAGGAAATGAGGCGCTACAACCCCTTGATTTAACTAAAAGCAGCTGGTCAACATATACTGTTGACCTCCAGAATACATTATCAGAGAACTATTCCTAGTGAATTTGCCACTGTTGGTCCACCTAATTTCTGACAGGCCCAAGTTATGTTGTACATTGAAGGCAATAGAATATTCATTAAGGGAGCAACCTTTTCTTGTTCCTTAGTTTAATTTTACTCCCTCTTCCTATACTATTCTTTGCCTTTTATATATTTGTAGCAAATGCACAAGCAATTTCTGCAGATAAGATAAATCAACCTGCTGATGGACTGTTTGTCCCACTCCCTTCAGGGAGGAAGCTATCGAGCATCCACATCCGCACCACCAAACTCAAAAGTAGTTACTACCTCCAAGCAGTAAGACTGATCAACACCTCCACCCACCAACCTACCTCTCTACACCCCCAACTAGCAATATTTTACTTGATTTTCAGTCACCTTATGTACAGACACTTTAAGGACATAAAATATATCCATTTATGTAAGTTAATGTGCCTA
This sequence comes from Hypanus sabinus, assembly GCF_030144855.1. NCBI lineage: Eukaryota > Metazoa > Chordata > Chondrichthyes > Myliobatiformes > Dasyatidae > Hypanus > Hypanus sabinus. The sequence continues at coordinate 171,079,037 of NC_082708.1, read as the reverse complement.
TTTATATTTATTGTGTTCTTTATCTTATGTTTTATTTTATGCTGCATCGGATCCAGAGTAACAATTACTTTGTTCCTCTTTACACTTGTGTACTGGAAATGACATTAAACAATCTTGAATTATGATATTTAACCAGAGTGGAAGCATGTTCACATTGATTCTTGTAGACTGGGAGAAGATGACAACTTGTGGATACAACTTTAATATTTGTTGACATGATTTTTTTTTGATGCACTATAGAAAGCATCCTATCCTGTGCATCACAGTGATATGGCAGCTGCTCTTCTCAGAATTGTAAGAAACACGGAGAGTTGTGGACAGAACTCTGCATATCACGGAAGCAGGACTTCCCTCTGTGGACTCTGTCTACATTTCTGGCTGCTTTGATTAAACAGTTATTGTAAAGATCCAACCCACCCCATACATTCTCTCTCTCATCCCTTTGGGCAGAAGCTACTAAAGCCTGGAAGCACATGCTCACTGGTCTAGGACAGCTTCTTTTCTGCTGTTATGAGAAAGACTATTGAATGGACCATAAGACAGACTCTTAAACCTCACAAACTATTTCATAGTGACCTTGCACCGTACAGTCTGCCTTCACAGCACTTTATCTGAACTGTAACACTTTATTCTACATTCTTTTAGTGTTTTCACTTGTATTTCCCCAACGCACTGTTGCAGTGAATTGATTTGAATGGACACCATGCAAGATAAGTTTTTCACTTTATCTCAGTACAGATGACAATAATAAACTATATTAGTTACACTTGGGAAAGAACCAGAGCACCAAGTCAGAATTAGGAGGGATGCAGAGGAAGGTAGCGCAATGACCATATGGTCTTTAAGGGCAAAGTAGTAGATGCAGTGGGATGGACAGGTTAACCATATAACAATTACAGCATGGAAACAGGCCATCTTGGCCCTTCTAGTCCATGTCGATGCTTACACTCACCTAGTCCCACTGGTCCGCACTCAGCCCATAACTCTCCATTCCTTTCCTGTCCATATATCTATCCAATTTTACTTTAAATGACAATACTGAACCTGCCTCTACCACTTCTACTGGAAGCTCATTCTACACAGCTACCACTCTCTGAGTGAAGAAATTCCCCCTCGTGTTACCCTTAAACTTTTGCCCAAACTCTCAAACTCTCAAATCATGTCATCTTGTTTGAATCTCCCCTACTCTCAATGGTTGAAGTGTTTATTGTAATGCTAGGAGAATTAAGAGTCAAGTTGATGAACTTAGATCATGGATGTTGAGGCCATTGCGGAGACTTAATTGAGAGAGAGCTATGACTGGATGCTTAATGTTCCAGGGTTTCAATATTCTTTTAAAGGTAGAGATGGCGGAAACGCCAGATGGGGGTTTGGTGCTAGTTGGGGAGTTGCATTGTTAATCTGGGACAGCATCACAGCTGTTCTGAGAGTGGACCTAATGTGGGGCTTATCACATGAGTTGTGGGTAGATCTCAAAAATAGAGGGTGGTGGGGCAAGTTGCATTATTAATCAGTGACAATATCACAGCTCCACTCAAAGGGGATATAATGGGTGGGTCATTCACGGTGTGTACCTGGGTAGAATTCAAAAAATAAGAAATGTGCAATCACTCTGGGATCATAGTACAGACCCCACCAATAGTCAGAGACATTGGGAACAGATATGCAGGTAGATTAGAGATAGATGTAAAAACAATGGGTTAACGTCATGGATGTCTTCAACTTTCCCAGTACAGATGGGCAGAATTTTTAGGTGTATACAAGATGCTTCTTAAATTGCAATGTAGCTAGTCCAAAGAGAGTAAATGCCTTTCTGGACCAGGTGTTGGGAAATGAGCCTGGCCAGTTGACTGATCTTTCAGAGGGAAACATTGAGGGAGCAGTGGTCATAACTCAAGCTTCACAATAGCTTATGAATAAGGGTAAGTGTGAACTTTATGGGAGCGTATTAAATTGGGGCAACACAGATTGTAAGAGTATTAAGCAGCAAGTAGTGATAATTAATTGGGAGCTTTTTATTGCGTCTACATCTGATCTGCTTCGGGCATTTAAGGAGGGCATGCATTAGGTGAGAAGGGAATAAATTCAGAGGAGATGTTTTTCTTTTACACAGAGTGTTGGGTACTTGTGCTGCTGTGGGTATAAGTAAATGCAAGAGAGAGATTTAAGATATTTAGGCACATGGATGTGCAGAGAGTATAGGGGGATTATGGATTTGTGTAAGCAGAAGGGTTAGGCATTTAATACTGAATTAGTTTGGTACTACATGTAGGCTGAAAGAAGAACCTTTTCCTGTGCTGTTCCTTTACTGCATGTTTGTTATCTATTATTTTTAGTGCTATTTTCCCAATTCACTTTTTAATTTATTAGCTTTTATGCTTGAATATTTATTTCCCAACCTTGATTATAATATTATCATTTCTCTGTAATGGATAAAAGATCAAACACATTTATTTCTTTGCGCTATTAAGTATTCAGTGAAAATGCACTATAGATAATTTTTTTCTTTTAACTTTTTATCTCACTTCCTCGATGTAATCTTTTTCATTGATACATATATTTAATGTCAATGTTCCTTCCTGTTGCACTACAGGTTATTATTACCCCAATTGTTACTTGTTTTGTGGCCTTGACTTTTCTCAGTCTGAAGCTCTGATGTATGTAGGCAAAGATGAAGCAATAGCGCTCCCTGCTGACCTTGAAGAAAACTGCCTATAAACATCTATTGAGACTTCTGTATGAAGGATGCTTTCCCAAGCTTGTTGCTTTCGGGAAAGCTCTTGGTGTCCAGCCAAGGTCATCAAGCTGGCTGTGTATTCAGCTGCATAAAACAATCTGGAGACAACAAACCAGGAAAAAATGCACAATTTTGAATGAACATTTTTAAGCATTATATGGAGTGTTGAAGAGTAGAATATACAAGGTTAAAGTTTTTTTAACAAGCATGTTTTGGAAATTATTTTAAAATATTTTATATATAAACATTTTGAAGGAAATTCAAGCAATAGTTCTAATGAAGGATCTTCAATCAAAGTCAATGTTCATTTTATTATATTATATTCATAAACACGTATGTATAGATAAAATGAAAAATATACTTGCAGCAGCATCATAGATACATAGTTTCATATATGCAGCATTTACCAGAAAAGCAAGAGTTGAGCTTAAATTATGTATAATTTTTGCAGGAAAGAACATAATTTTAACAGAAAAAAGCAAAGTCCGTTTTAGTGCAGACTGCTCAGAGTTCTGCCAAACTAGTGATTACAGTTTTACCTGTTGGTTCATAAACCAAATGGTTGAAGGGAAGTAGCTGTTCTTGAACCTGGTAAGGCTTCTGCACCTCCTGTCTACAAAGAGATGACATGATCTGCTGGTGGGTATCTTTGGTGATATTGCCTTCTTGAGACAGCACATCCTGTAGATTGTACTGATGGTTGGGAGGGAATGTACCCATGATGTGTTGGGTGCAGTCCACAATTCTCAATCTGATATGCTACTGAAATAATGCTTGCTCTGGTGAGTGTTACCAACATTTTCTATTTAAACAAGTTCAAGTTTATTTGTAATTCAACTACCGTAGATTCCGGACTACAGAGCGCACCTGATTAAAAGCCGCACGCTCTAATTTTAGAAAGAAAATCAATTTTGTACTTGTACAGGCCGCACCGGATTTTAAGCCGCAGGTGTCCCACGTTGTAATATGAGATATTTACACAGAAAGATATTACACGTGAGGATTTTTTAACTTTTAATTAAATCCGTATGGTAACATAAACAAATACATATTGCAAATGCTTTTTTTTGAACAGTGCCTGTAACACAGCTACTTTTAAATATACATACGTATGGGTAACACACAAATTACGTTGCGTATACTTTTTTACTGAACAGTGCACGAACAACATTCCAATATCTCCTAACGACTGGTAAAAAAATATATATATACTGCAGCCTACCAGGAAAAGTTAGTGATCGCCTTCTTCATCTTCCTCCTGCGCACTAAAACCATCAAAGTCCTTCAGTGTCCGAATTGAACAACCTCAGGATCTCGTCACTCACTTCAGTCTCTTCGTTGTCGCTCTCACTTGAGCGCACGCGGTCCTCTTCATCACGCAGCAGTCCAGCCTTTCGAAACCCGTTGGTGATGGTGGATGTTGTGACATGGCTCCACGCATTTAGGATCCACTGGCAGACTTGAGTTAAAGATGCTCTTCGCATGCGTCCTGTTTTGGTAAAGGATTTCTTGCCGCTCGTCATCCAAGCCTCCCACTCAACGCGCAGCGCCACTTTAAATGCCCGGTTCACGCTGATGTCCAGTGGCTGCAAATACTTCGTGGTGCCCCCAGGAATCACAGCTGGAATTGAGTTTGTACTCGTGATGGCAGCTTTCACTGAACTTTCATTGTCAGCCGCTTAAAAATCACCATCAGTGGAAGCTTTAGTCCGGATGCTGTGCAGCTCAGAACACAAGTAAAATGCGTTCTCTCATGACCACTGGTTTTCAGTGATGGACGAGTCACCTTTTTTATTAACAGTCCGAGTGAGAGGCAGGTCAAACGTCAAAGGCACTTCATCCATATTTATGATATCATCTGGCCCGATGGAATTCTCCACTATCTTTGTTTGAGTGAATGTGCGGAAGTTAGCAAGTTGTTCCTCGTGGTCGGGAGGGAGCTGCTGACACAGAGTCGTGCGTACCCTGACAGACAGGCCTTTTCGTCTCATAAATCTAAAACACCACGATGGCCCACCTCTAAAATCTTCGATTTTCATTTTGGTGGCGATTGCTTTAGCCTTCAGTCTGATCTGCATGGTGGAAACACTGCGGCCGCCTGCTCTCTGTGTGTTAACCCAGTCTTCAAGAAAGTTTTCAAGTTCAGGCCATCTGCTATGATTACCTCTGAAAGCTTTTGTCGTCTTTTTGCATTGACTCAGTTCTTCACGCTGGCGTCTCCACCGTCTCACCATCGATTCATTTATGCCAAGATTATGTGCAGCAGCTCGATTTCCTTCTTCAACCGCTAGATTGATCGCCTTTAACTTAAAAGCTGCATCATATGCTTTTCTTCGAGTGTTTTCCATGTTAATGAGGGTGAGTACAAATGACTGATTTACAATAATTTAATTGTGAAAGTGCGCTTGATTTAACATACAATTTCATTGGACCTCTGTGAACTACTCATCAATTTTATTGGTCTATTGCTACGAGGCAAAATGTTTTTGGCGGCATGAAAGAAAACATGCATTAGCTGCACCGTAGTATAGGCTGCAGTGTTGCCGCAGTGTTCAAAGCGTGGGAAAAAAGTAGCGGCTTATAGTCCGGAATTTACGGTATACCCATGTGACTCTCGCTTCGGCTTGCAGCTTAATATAGGGGGTGACAGCCCCCAGCCTGGCCAAACTTAAGAAATCTCGTTTGGGTGGATGCTGTGCAATATGTCCCCTGTTACAAATCAATACCCTGAAATAACAAACAGTACACAATATGTGATTAAATGATTAAGCTTTTTAATTCTTACTTTGACTATATGGTTAGTAAAGAAAATGAAAAAAAGAAAAAGGGCCCAATCTTATGAAACAGTCTATTGCGCAATGTTGGAGCTCACTGAAAAGCCGATCGTCCACCATCGATCTCCTCCAATCGTCGCTGCCCTTTGGACCCTTGCTCCAAGTCCATCCCATCCAGCAGTCTACCAACTCCCTCCATTCGCATCTTCCCTCCTCATCACTCCCCAGCAAAAGACCGCAAAAATTTCTCTTCCAGACTCACAAGAAAGAACAAAAGCATTCCAAACCCTATTATCTCTAGTCATAACCCAAACATTGCTGCTACAGAGAAACCATTACATTATCAGTGAAACCTTACAGCTTGTTACACAGCAGTGAAACCCCCTCCCCACCAAATTTAGTCGTGTCCTCATGACGTTGAAATAATTCACCAACCCTTCCTGCAAAACACAAAGCCAAATCCAGGTGTAAAAGGCAGTGACCTATCTGTCCAACACAGTAGGGGTCACACTCTAATGCTGGTGCTATGCGGGCCAACCTATCTGGTGGTTTCCTAATTCTCTGAGACCTCTGCACCCCATCATCTAACTCTTCAGGTTCCGACACTACTGGGGATACTTCTGGTCTACCTGGTAAGACCTCCCCCAATCTGTCACTTTTGCCCACCTGCAACTTGGAGCCCTCTGTCCCATGATCAAACCTGGCTTCCTCCCCCTGCAGAGCCCTGCCCCAAGCCAGGATGCCCACAGATAGCCCCTCCCACTTCACTAGTCTCAATGGGAGAAGGGCCAGGAGTCTCTTCCTCAATCAATGGGGAGTTAGTGAAAGGCAGCACATACCACACAACCAGGTCCTCATCCTCTGAATCAGTATCCCTCTCAGGGGTGGGGGCCGGCCTAACCTCGCCTGTTGGGGGCCCGGTAGTCACCCCGTGTTTCTGAAGGGTTCTCTTACTAGGTGTAGGCTCCAAACCAGACTCTGGGTCTACCTGCACTTCTTGACCCAAGGGCAACAGGTGGTTCAGATGGAGAATCTTGACAGGCCCATTCCCATCCTCTGGTTTCACCCAGAAAACTGGTAGGTTTGGCATCTGATTCTCCACCACGTAGGGCATAGCTGCCCAGTGGTCAGCCAACTTACACTTTCCAAGTAGCCCCAAATTCCTTATGAGGTCTCTGTCTCCTGCCAGGAGTTGGGAAAACCTCACCTTTTGATCAGACCTCCTCTTATTCCCTTGATTATACTTGGCAGTCGTGACCCAAGCTAATTCATAAGCCCTTTTCAACACTCTTCTCATGTCAGACACGTATTTCAAATAAATCTTCATCAGTCCCAAAACAAAGGTCAATGGGCAACCTTGCCTCGCGCCCAAACATCAGATACTATGACGAGTACCCAGTAGCTTCATTTTGTGTACAATTATTACTAAGCAACGCAGTGGTTTAATTACTGGAATACATATGTTTCTTTACGTGTTTTATATGCATAGAAAGGTAAAATATATGCTATATACTAAGACAAACATTTCACTAACTGACGCTAAATAATACCGGATGTACTTGTTCTGACTTAAATACAAATCCGACTTAAAGACGGATTCAGGAACGGAACTCATTCATAACCTGGGGACTGCCTGTATAGGTTTCTATAGATGCTTAAAATCTATGTATTTATTATATATATTAGATATTTTCTGCTAGAAATTTGGGACAATAGGATTCTGCTTTCATGCATTGTCGAGCAATTTGGCAAGTTTTATTGTGCAATAAGTTTGAGTCATGTTCTGTTGAAAATATTGGTAAAATAGTTATGAAAAAGCATAAATTAATAATTTCAATGTTGAGGGACAAACTTGACATTTTAACAGATGCACATGTTTACAAAGCCATCTGTGTTCTAAAACTGGAAAACTGAAGATAAATTTAATAGACCTTTCTAGTTAACATGTGTTAAATCAAATATAAGTCATTGAAAATGCAGCGAGATGGCACTAGATAACAAATTAAGAACACAAGTTTATAATTCAAATAATTCTTACTTTCTAGGTTTTGTGAAAAATGAACTTATTTTTCTTTTAAAAAAAGCAGCTTCGACTCAGCTGTCATGTATCTGTCTCAGCACTCGGATATCTGTCTCAGGAGCCAACATCAGAACATCTTTCAAGAGGATGACTAATTACAACGCAATAGACCCCAATTGGAGTACCTGGAAGGCACTAAAAACTTGTGCCAACCAACTAGCTGGAGTGTTTTAAAGACACTTTCAACCTCTCACTGCTGCAGTAGGTTGTTCCCATATCCTACAAAAAGGCATCAATCATACCAAGATGAGCAGGATGAGCTGCATCAATGACTGTTGCCCAGTAGCACTCACATCTGTTGTGATGAAGTGCTTTGAAAAGTTGGTCATAGTTATAAGTGCTCCTGCTGAGCAAGGATGTGGACACACTGTATTTTGTCTACCACTACCAATCTCACTAGCTCTCCTCGACCTTCAACCACATGGACAATAGCAATGCTATCTGTAACTAAGTCCTTGATTTCCTCATTAGGAGACTACAGTCAGTGCAGATCAGAAATAAAATCTCCTCGCTGACAGTCAACACCAATGACCTCAAGAGTGTACTTTCTCTACACTGAGGACTGTGTGGCTAGGCCCAGCGCTAATGCTATCTATAAATTTGCTGTTGATATAACTGTTGTTGACAGAATCTCAGTGGTGGCGAGGGAGCATACAGAAGTCAGATATATTGGCTGGTTGAGTTGTATCATAACAACAACCTTGCACTCAATGTTAGTAAGACCAAAGAATTGATTGTGGACTTCACAAAGAGGAAATCTGGAGAGCACACAGCAGTTCTCATTGAGGGGTCAGCAGTGGAAAGAGTGAGTAGCTTCAAGTTCCTTGGTATCAACAGCTTTGAAGATCTGTACTGGGTCCAATATATTGAACATAATTATGAAGAAAGCACGTCAGTGGCTATATTTCATTAGGAATTCGAGAAGATTTGTATGTCACTAAGGATTCCAGCAAATTTCTACAGATCTACCGTGGAGAACATTCTGACTGGTTGTTTCAATGTCTGGTTTGAAGGCACCAGACTAGAGGATTGGAAAAAGCTGTGGAGGTTTGCTAACTCAGCCACTTCCAGCACGGGCATTAGCCTCCCCAGCATCGATGACATCTTCAAAATGCGATGCCTCTAGAAAGTGGCAATCCATCTTGAATTATTTTCACCAATCAGGGCATACAGGATATCCACAATCTACATCCCCTCCTTGCCCTGCACCTACCATCACACCTCCACATACCAACTGCTATTGTCCCGAACTTCACCTCCCCTAGCCCCCACCTTCCACCAACTCCCCAGTCATCATTGACTCACCATCATTATTGAGCAGGTGAGAAGGGCTCTGGGGAAACTCAGATAAGGCAAATCATCGGGACCGGATGGCATGAACCCCAAGGTCCTGAAAGAGTGAGCTGAGCAGTTGTGTGGAGTTCTCCGGTGCATTTTCAATCTGGGTCTCTTCTATGTGGAAAATATCATGAGTGGTCCCAGGACCCAAGAAGGGCGACCTGCTTGAATGACTCCTGTCTGTTGCCTTGATCTCTTACATCATGAAGACCCTAGAGAGGCTGGTCTTAGCTCATCTGCAGCCCCTGGTCAGATCAACCCTTGATCCCCCACAATTTGCCTACCAGGAGCACCTTTGGAGTCGACAATGCTGTAATCTACCTGTTGAACAGAGCCTTCTACCATTTGGATAAGCAGGGCAGCATTGTGAGGATAATGTTTTTTTTGATTTCTTGGGTGCCTTCAATACCATACAGTCCTTAGGGGGTAAAAGCTCTGTTCACTGCAGTTTGGTACTTCCAGTGTAATCTGGATAATCTGATAGGCAGACTACAGTTTGTGTGGCTTCAGAGCTGCGTGTCAGACATGGCTTTAAGCAACACTGGGTCCCCACAGGGGACAGTATTGGCTCTCTTCCTGTTTATCCTGTATACTGTGGGCTTTAGGTACAACACTTGGTCATATCATCTGCAGAAATTCTCTGATGACTCAGCAATAGTAGTGTGTATAAAGGGGGAACAGGAGGATGCAAAAAGGCCCTGGTGGAGGACTTTGTGAAAATGGTGCAAGCTGAATCATCTGCAGCTCAGCATCAGTAAGACAAAGGAGATGGTGATGGACTTTAAGAAGACCAAGCCTGCACTGCTCCCTGTACCATTGATGGTGAGGATGAAGTGAAGACCTTCAGGTACCTAGGGTTGCACCTGGATGACAGGCTTGAATGGAGCACCAACACAGAGGCTGTGTACAAGAAGTGCCAGAGTCACCTCTACTTCCTTAAGAGACTGAGGTCCTTTGGAGTATGCAGGGCTCTCCTTCACATGTTCTACCAGTCCATCATTGCCCATACCATCTTCTATGTAGTGGTGTGCTGAGGCAATGGCATCAACATGGGTGATACCAACAGGTTTAATAAACTGATTAAAAAGGCTGGCTCTGTTATAGGAATCAAACTGGATACACTGGATGCTGTGGTAGAACAAAGGACCCTATTGAAGATCCTGGCATTTCTAGAAAATGTTTCTCACCCTATGCATACCATCTTGGCTGAACAGAGGGGAACTTTTAGTAATAGACTAAAACAACTACACTGCTCTGAAGAGCGCTGTATAAGGTCATTCTTGCCCTCAGCCATTAGACTCTATAATGAGTCAACCTATAGCTGGGGAAGTGATGACATCCCCCTCCTGTTAGACTGTTTGAGTAAATTATTTTTTATTCTTTCTTTCTTCTGTTCTAGGCCATTGTATAGAAAGAAGGGATTACAGGTGTTTCCCCCCCCTTTTTTTTTTACAAAGGTAGGGCATTCCTATGAAACCTTTCTTAAGTCGAAATGGTGTAAAGCAAAGATCCATTAATTTATATGGGAAAAATTCTTGTAAAAGCGAAAATCCTCTTAGTAATGCGAAAACAGGTTACTAATGTAGGTCTTTTGTAAAAGCAAAGTGGTGTAAAGCGAACATTTGTAAAGCGGGGGACACCTGTAATCCAGTTAGGTATTTAATTACTCATTTAATTAGGTTGGCACTACATCACAGACTCTGTTTTCTATGTTCAAAGTTCAAAGTAAATTTATTATCAAAATACATGTATGTACTTATATAATATACACCATATGCAACCATGAGATTTATTTTCTTGCAAGCATACTCAAAAAATCCATTATTGAATAATCACCGTAATATTACCAATGATTGACTACACCAACTTGGGCGTTCAGCTTGTGTGTAAAAGACAACATACTGCAAATACAAGAAGTTCTTTAAAAAAAAAGTAAACAATAAATAACAAGAACATAAGATAAAGTGTCATTGAAAATGAGTCCAGGTTGTTGGAACATTTCAGTGATGGGGCAAGTGAAGTTATTCCCTTTTGTTCCCGAGCCTGATGTTTGAACCTGTTCCTAAACCTGCTGATGAGGCTTCTGTACCTTTTTCCTGATGGCAGCAGCAAGAAGAGAGCACAACCTGGGTGGTGGGGGTCCCTGATGATGGATGCTGCTTTCCTGCAACAACACTTCACGTAAATGTGCACAATGGTGGATAGGGCTTTAACTGCAATGGACTGGGCCATAGTCTCTACTTTTTGTAGAATTTTCTGTGCAAGGGCATTGGTGTTTCCATATCAGGCTTTGGTGCAACTAATCAATAATACTCTCCACCACACATCTGTAGAAGTTTGTCAAGGGTTTAGATGTCGTGCTAAATCTTCACAAGTTCCTAAGGAAGTAGAGGTGCTGTGCTTTCTTCATAATTGCTGTTATAGGCTTGGCCCAGGACAGGTCCTCTGAAATGATAACTCCAAGGAATGTAAAGTTGCTGAACCTCTGCACTTCTGATCCTCTGAAAACTGGCTTATGGACCCCTGGTTTCCTCTTCCATCAATAATCAGCTTCTTGGTGATGCTGACATTGAGTAAGAGGTTTTTGTAATGGCACCAGTCAGCCAGATTTTAAAACTCCCTCCTTTCTGCTGATTTGTTCCCACTTTTGATTCAGCCTACTACAGTGGTGTCATCAGCACACTTAAGTATGGTATTGGAGCTGTGTTTATCTACACAGTCATAAGTGAGTAGATCAGGGGGCTAAACACACAGCCTTGTGATATGCCTGTGCTGATGATGATTATGGAGGAGAAGGTGTTACCAATTCTAATTGGGGTCTACAGGTGAGGAATTTGTGGATCCAGTTGCCCAAGGAGGTATTTGAGACCAAATTGTTGAAGCTTATTGATTAGTTTTGAGGAGATGATACCTGCAGTGCCTCAGTAGCATTGGTGCAGCATCACCTGCGTTTAATACTGAAAAGGTTTGGCTAATGGCTTCTGGTAAAACTTAACCCATAAAGGTTAACATACTAAGAAATTCAACTTAAGTTTAACAAATTATGAATGTACATGCAAGATATAATAGCTTTAAATAGATGAGGTCTTATTGCTGCAACATGCTAAGTTTCCCATATGCGTTAAACACATTGCTGCTAGATAACTGGCCTGTTTCGGCAGACCTTCAACATTAGTATACAAAATAGTCTGCACATGGAATGAAGTTAGTTGCACTGAAAATGGACACCCACAATATGTACAGGTCTTTAAAGGCAAGATAGCATGACACTTTCTGAATAATTTCAGTGCTTAACTGCTTAAAATAAATTGTATTTGGTCTCTGGAATTAGTTACGTACTGTATTTTTTTCTAACTTGCTGCTCTTTGTTTAGTTGCGACCTTTTTACAATAAATCTTCCAGAGAATCTTCTATTTTGATTCCAATTTATTGTGTTAACTCACATTACAAGTGTCTACAAGCTCTGATGATGTCACTTTTTATAATTTCAGATATCGTCATCAAAATCTTTTATGGATCCCAAATGAAGTAATCTTGAAAGGTAGGTGTTCATAACCATTAAAGTATTAAATTAGGAAAAATGGAAAATAATGTCAATCTGATGTGTTGAAGTATATGTAATGGACTGTGGGAGAAAATTATGCCTCTGTTTTTCTCATACATAAACATTTAAAATTTGGGCAATGTGTGTAAAATTCTGTACCATATTTTGCAGTTTTTGAACATTGAGGATGTTAATGTGAAACAAGGAAAGCTGAGTTGCATGATAGAAGAGCAAATTTAGCTGATTTTGCATGCTATTTGCTAATTTTTGCTGATGTAACACAACTTATCACAGTCAGAAATTAAAAGGTTAGCTAAGTTCTACTGTGTTCTACTGAGCTTCCTGTAGAAGTCGTAGAGGCCAGTTCAGTTGTGTCATTTAAGGTAAAATTGGATAGGTATATGGACAGGAAAGGAGTGGAGGGTTATGGGCTGAGTGCGGGTAGGTGGGACTAGGTGAGATTAAGGGTTCGGCATGGACTAGGAGGACCAAGATGGCCTGTTTCCGTGCTGTGATTGTTATATGGTTATATGTGTTATGACTGACCTGTGTAAATGGAATGATGTTTGGAGGCTATGACTTTAATTAAAAGTCACCTTGACGTTATTTTTTTACTTTTATCTTAATGAAAGAAGCATATAAATTTCACAAATGGTTGGTAAACTTTGAGCAATAATTATAAAAAATGACATCATCAGAGCTTATTGTCATTTGCAACATGAGTTAACAAAATAAACTGTAGGAATTAAACTGGAATCTAAATCGTAATTGACTGCATATTAGTAAACATTATGGTAGTAATGAAAAAGAATAAGGTTGAAACTAGTATTGGGGGTAGGGCTGAATGCTCCTCCAAGTAAAAAATGGTGGTAAGATTAGAGAACCTTGGTTAACAAAGGAAACTGAGAGGTTGATCTTGAAGAAAGAAGCATATATCAGATAAAGGAAATTGTTATTGATTGAGTTCCTTGTGGGTTTTAGAGGATATAGGAAAGATGTTAAGAAGGTAGATGGGATGCTAAAGGTAGTAGTGGAGAGTTGTTTTCCTAAAACCTGTGCTATATCACAGGGTCAGCGATCGGATTTTCTTGATTTTATGTATTTTGTGTGTGTGTGTGTGTGTGTGTTCGTGTTCAAAATAAGTTCAGATTTTTAAAAATTGGAAGTACATGTATGTAACCATATACCACCCTGTGGCTCATTTCCTTGTAAGCATACTCAGCAAATCTGTAGAATAGTAACTATAACAGGATCAATGAAAGATTAGCCAGAGTGCAAAAGAGATCAAAATTGTGCAAATGCAAATATAAATAATGAGAACATGAGATAATGAGATATTTGGCTGTGGGTATATTTCAATGATGGGACAAGTGAGTGTACTTATCCCTTTTTATTAAAGAGCCTGATGGTTGAGGGGTAGTAACTGTTCTTGAACCTGGTGGTGCAAGTCCTGAGCCACTTCTACTTTCTTCTGATTGTAGCAGCGAGAAGGGAGCATGAGCTGGAGGATGGAGATCTCTGATGGATGTTGCTTTATTATGAAAGTATTTCATGTAGATGTGCTCAGTAGTTGGGAGGGCTTTACCCGTGATGTGCTGGGCTGAATTACTACCTTTTGTAGGATTTTCTGTTCGAAGGTATTTGTGTTTCTATACTAGGCTGTGATGTACCCAGTGAATATACTCTCCACCACACATCTATAGAAGTTTGTCAACATTTTAGATGCCATGCCGAATCTCCACAGACTCCCAAGAAAGTAGAGGCATTGCATTGCCTTCTTCACAATACTCCACCTCTGATCCTCTAACGAGGACTGAATTATGGACTTCTGGTTTCCCTCTCCTGAAGACTACAATCTTGATCTTGCTGATGTTGAATGAGAGGTTGGTACTATGACACCATTCATTCAGCCAAATTTCCAATCTCCTGTATGCCTTCTACAAAAACTATTTGGAGTCAGGTGTTCCAACCAATGAGATGAGATTGGAGGTGTGGACTGTAGAAATGCCCTGCCTGGAAGAAAATGACACAGTCAAGTTACTGATAGAGCCTGCTCTTCTCAAGAAAAATCTATTTAAGTGCACCATGACTCGATCAAAACAACTTTCAGAGGACCTTAGAAGAAGAATTGTAGAGATGCACGAAGCAGGAAAAGGCTACAGAAGCATTTCTAAAGACCTGAGTGTTCATCAGTCCACAGTAAGAGAAATTGTCTACAAGTGGAGGAAACTCAGTCTTGTTGCTACTCTCCCTAGGAGTGGGCATCCTGCAAAGATCTCACCAAAAGCACTAAATGCAATGCTGAAGGAGGTGAAAAAGATCGAAGGGTAACAGCAGAAGTCCTGCAGGAATCTGTAGAACTTGCTAAAGTCTCTGTTCAAGTGTCCACTACAAGAAAAACACTGTAAAGGACGTTGTTCATGGAAGAACACCATGGAGGAAATTGCTGTTCTAAAAAAAAACATTACTGTACATCTCAAGTTTGCAAAAGACATCTGAATGTTCTACAATGCTTCTGAGACAATGTGCTGTGGACTGATGAGATGGAAGTTGAATTCTTTTTGGCAGAAATGCACATTACTATGTTTGGAGGAAGAAGGGCACTGCACATCAATACCAAAACCTCATCCTAGTTGTGAAGCATGGTGGAAGGAGGTTTGGAGCTGCTTTACTGCCTCAGGGCCTGGACAGTTTGCAATCGTTGAAGGAACAATGAATTCAAAATTGTATCTTGACATTTTTTACAGGAGAACATCAGGGTAGCAGTCCATCACCTGAAGCTTAATAGAAGTTGGATAATGCAATAAGACAATGATCTGAAAGGCAAGAGTAAATCAGCAAGAGGTTGGTTTTGGAATGGCTGAGTCAAAGTCTTGTCAATCTTAATAGAAATGTTGTGGAAGGACCTGAAGCAAGCAGTTCATGCAAGGAAACCCACCAACATCCCAGAGTTGAAGGAGTTTTGTAAAGAGGAATGGCTTAAAATTCCTCCAAGCCAATGTGCAGGACTGATCAGCAGGTCTGGAAATGTTTGATGAAATTATCGCTGTGGGTGGGGGCGGGGGGGGGAGAGAGTGGTCACACCAGTTACTGAATGCAAAGGTTCACATACTTTTTCTAACAAATATATGAGGGGTGATTGATTAGTTTGTGGTCTAAAGTAGGAGTCAATTTTAGAAAACCTAGAGCATTTATTTTTTAACATAGACCCCTTCTACATTTATACACTTAGTCCAGCGGCCGTGGAGCTTACGGATCTTGGTCTTCCAGAAAGTGTCCACAGCAGGGGTGATTGATAAGTTCATGGCACAAGGTAGAAGGAGATGAGTTATATAGCTCTCGTTATATGCACATGCAGTTCAACTCTTTGAGTGATTATGCAGAATGTTTGAAGTTAATAACTCATCGGGGTGATTGATAAGTTTGTGGCCTAAGTTATTAGTTATGTTTTTAATTTCAGTCTTTCTGGAGATCTAAGATCTGTATGGTCCACAACCGCTGGACTAAGTGTGTAAATGTAGGAAAGGACTATGTTGAAAAATAAATGCGCTAGGTTTTCTAAAATTGACTCCTTCTACCGTAGGCCACAAACTTATCAATCACCCTTCGTATGTAAAATTGGATCATTTTTCTCATAAATAAATGAACAAGTATAATATTTTGTGTTATTTATTTAATTGCATTCTCTTTATTTAGTTTTAGGATTTACGTGAAGATCTAATCACATTTTAGGTCATATTTATGCAGAGATAGAGAAACTTCTGCAAGGTTCACAGACTTACTAGCACTACTGTTTAATATTGTTTTAGAACCATTATTCCTGAGGGACTTGTTAACTTTGGAAGGTGCTTGCTTACAGAATGTCATCTTTAAAGAAAATACTGGTTTGCTCTGTACTACCATTTAATTATACACCAGTGGCCACTTTATGAGGTACACTTGTACACCTGCTTGTGAATGGAAATATCTAATTAGCCAATCACCTGGCAGCAACTCAGTGCATGAAATCATGCAGATATGGTCAGGAAGTTCATATGTTCAGACCATCAGAATGGGGAAGAAATGTGATCTAAGTAACTTTGACCATGAAAGGATGATCGCTGATGCCAGATGAGTAAGTTTGAGTATCTCAGAAACTGCTGATCACCTAGGATTTTCATGTACAACAGTATCTAGAGGTTACAGAGAATGGTATGAAAAACAGAATTAAAAAATCAATGAGTGGCAGTTCCATCGGCAAAAACACCTTGTTAATGCCTTGTTTCTTCTGAATGCTTTGGTCAAGCTGACAGGGCAACCATAACTCAAATAAACATGCGTTACAACAGTGGTGTGCAAAAAAACATCTTTAAGTGCACAACAAATCAAACTTTGAAGTGTAAGAGTTACAGCAGCAGAAAACCACCCCAGGTTCCACTCCTGTATCTAATAATGTGGCTACAGAGTAAATATCCACAACAATTATATGCTGAAATAATTCCAAGTGTTTAAAGTGATTTACAATGCCATTTTTGGTTTTGTTTTGCCCATTAATTAGGTAAATAGTTGCAAGCAGTTCTGATTTTTTGAAACAGCGAAATTCTACAAGGTTCAGAAAATTTCTACCACCATTGTATATGAAGGTCAGATCACATTTTATGGGTAATTAAAGCAGAAAAAAACCAGGTAAATGCAAAGGGTTCATGGACTTTTTCTTGCAACCGTATGACACCATATACAAGCCTGAGATTAATTTTCTTGCAAGCATTCAACGTTAATACAAATATACACAATAGGATCAATGAATGACTGCTCTAAACAGGATGGACAAACAAACCATGTGCAAAAGACAACAAACTGCAAATACAAATTAAAAAATGCTACTAATAATAGTAATAGTAAATAAGCAATAACTAATGAGAACATGAGATGAAGAGTCCTTGAAAGTGAGTCTATAGGTTGTGGGAACAGTTCAGTGATGGGACAAGTGAAGTTGATGTTTCAATGCAGGTGCACCTTAAGGATGCATGCTTAAACCACTCTTTTCTCATGACTGTGTGTCTAAGCACGGTTCAAACAGCATATACGAATTCATCGATGATACCATTATTGTGTTACATACCCCGTGGGTATCTTGTGATTGTCTTAGGACCATGATGTAATTGAGTATCTGGTGAGCATGATGGTCTTATGATGGTGGGGTGGTGTAATTTCCCACCAGTGTGAGGTATCATGATATAATTTTCCCGCCAGTGAGAGGTCATGTGATGGCCTGTTCCAACAGGTATAAAATGGGAAAGCCTTGCTGTGATGCAGGTCAGTTCATTGTTTAATTTGTCAGTTACTCCATTATGCTGCGTATTCATCTCATTTTGCAGTTTTGTTTAAAGTGGAGTTTTATTTTCTACTGTAAGTAGTACTGGCAGTTTTTAAAATCACTGCCAGTTATGTTTGATGTATCTTAGATTTAATTTTAAAGTCTAAGTATTGGAGAGTGAAGATTTGCCGAAGTGTGGGAACACAAAGGATTGAGTAAAGTTGGTGTCATCGGCGGTAATACAGGATTGACCTTGTTGAATCTTTGTTCAAGGAATTAGTAACCTGCATCTGAGATAATCCCTGTCGTGTAAGGGCTGAAAGGGTTGGGGCAGTGTTATTCATCAAGGAAAAGGTCAGTTCCTTTAAGCCGTTTTTATTTCCTTCGTTGTAAATCGGAGCATATTTCGGCTGGGATCAGCAGTAACGTCACATTATCGAGGAATTCTTTACTTCAGGAAAGTCTCTCCATGTTGACTATCTAAATCACTTGGACTTTTACATTTATCACTTTAAGACTTCGCATTTCTCGCTTTAAGAACTATGTTCGCATTTATCACTTTAAGAACTGTTCGAGTTGCTGTATAGCAGTTAACTTCCAGTTAAGTTAGTCGTTTGTTTACTTTTCATTTGTTGTTGAGCTGAGTTTAAATAAATGTTTCTTTGTTTATAAAAAAAAATCTGTCTCAATTCTATGTTTATTGTTGCCAGATCATAACAATTGGTAAAATCTCAAATGATGATGAGATTTCCAGGAGTGAGAAAGATCCTTTGGTTGATTTATGTCATAACAACCACCTTGCACTCAATGTCAGCATGATTAAATAAATGATTGTGAGCTTAAACAAGGAACAGCTGAGAGAACAAGCTCTATTTCTCATTAAGGGGTTAATGTTGCTCAGCCCATGAACAGCTTCAGGTTCCTGAGTATCACATTTTAGAGGATCTATCCTGGGCCCAACACGTTGATGCAATCATAAAGAAGATAAGCCAGTGGCTCTACTTGGTTAGGAGCTTGAGGAGGTTTGGAATGCTACCAAAGTTTTGCAAATTGCTATAGATGTATGGTTGAGAGCGTTCTGACTGATCGTAAAACTGTCTGGTATGGAGGCTGTAATAGCTAGGACCATTTGATATTGCTTAGTCACTTGCACTCACTCTGTTAGCCATTTCTGAGCCCATCTACATAATTAAATGTTAAGAGTACCTGGCTTCTCCGCCTAGTCAGGTAGCATGTTCCTTCTGCCATCCGATTCTTAAATGGACATCGAGTCCATCAACACTCCTCAATTTTTTATTATTTCTGTTTTTGCACTACTTTTAATTTAACAAATGTAATATACATATGCACTTACTGTAATATATATACTTAATTATTTTTTCTATATTACATATCGTATTGTACTGCTGCTGCTAAGTTAACAAATTTTACAACATATGCCTGTGATATTAAACCAGATTCTGATTCCGTTGCCTCTCAGAGCGGAAAGTAAGCGGAAAGTACTCTTTTATAAGCAATATTCTGCTCTTCTGTCCCTGAAATTTGCCTACCCATGAATTCTACCTTGCTATTGCTGTTTTGCACTAATTTTTAATGTCTTATACTATACTGCTGCCACAAAAAAAAATTATGACCCATGTCAATGACAATGAACCTGATCCTGGTTCTGATTCCTACTATTTCCTTATTTAGTACTTAATCTGATGTTTCAGCCCATTTAACCTCTTCATATTAGCTGTATATGTATCTTCTTGCAGTTTACTTTTCTGATTTTGATTCATAAATCTACTTGCATTTCTCCCTTTTTACATTCTGCTGAAGGGTTACAGGTCTAAAATTCTAACTTTCTTTTTCCACAGAAGCTGTCTGACTTTGCCAAGCTTTTCCAGTTTTTAATTTTGCTTTTCAAATTTCAGTTTCAGCTGTTCTGTGCTCTTACTGGGGGGGGGGGGAGCTTTGTGATACAATATAGAAATATCTGTTTTCAAGCTTTGTGTCAGTATACTTTAATGGATTTTTGAATTAAGTAGAGTATCTGCAGTGACTCTTTTGTTGTATGTTCTACATTAATTTTGCTTTGTGAATGTATCCCTACTGGAATTGAATTCCCTGAAGATTACCATCCAACTGTTTCAGAATCAGAGTACGGTTTAATATCAATGGCATATGTCGTGAAATTTGTTGTGTGGCAGCAGTATATTGCAATACATAAAATAAATATAAATTGCAATAAGAAATTCATATAAAAATTAAATTAAACAAGTAGTGCAAAATTAGAGGAAGAAAAATGGTAAGGTAGTGTTCATGGGTTTATTGTCCTTTCAGAAATCTGATGACAGAGTGGAGGAAGCTGTTCCTGAAACGCTGAGTGTGTGTCTTCTGGCTCCTGTACTTCCTCCTTGATGGTAGCAATGAGAAGAGGTTGTGTCCTGTCCTGAGGAGGTCATAATGGATAATGTATGCCACCATTTTGAGGCATTGCCCTTTGAAGGTGTCCTCAATGCTGGGGAGGCTAGCGTCCATGATGGCTGAGCTGGCTGAGTTTACAGCTTTCTGTTATTTTTTCAAATACTCTGCAGTGGGTCCTCTATACTAGAGAGTGATGCAACCAGTTAGGATACTTTCTGCAGTACGCCTGTAGGAATTTCCGAGAGTCTTAAGTCTCCATAAACTCCTTATGAAATATAGCCACTGTTGTGCTTTCTTTGCAATTGCATCAATATGTTTGGCCCAGGATAGATCTTCAAACATGTTGGCACCACAGAATTTGAAACTTCTCATCCTTTCTACTGCTGATCCCATGATGAATACTGACTCCACCTTCCTAAAGTCCACAATCAATTCCTTGGTTTAACTGATGTTGAGTGTGCCATTGTTGCAACACCAATCAACCAGCTGATCCAGGGAGATTGTATCTGCTGTCAGGCTATTGTGTTGATAACTGAATTGCAGCGAGTCCAGGGTCTTGCTTAGGCAGGAGTTGATTCTGGCCATGACCAACCTCTCAAAGAATTTCATTACAGTAGATATAAGTGTAGCTGGGCTATAGTTGTTCAGGCAGCTCACCCTACTCTTCTTGGACACCAAAATGATTGCTGCCATTTTCATTATCCTAGAGGGATTTCCAGGTTTTGTATCCTGTTGAAAACCAGAAGCCACATATGCATCCTTTGCAGGTGGTGCATTTGGCTGTTTTCTCAGGAGCTGGAAAAAAGATTTTTCTGCAAATTGTGCTTCCTAAATTGACTGCATTCAGACTCCATTGGCAAGGCAAAAGATGTTAATTCCAGGCTGAGGAAGAAAATACTGATTTTATGATTGGACTGAACAATTACAATTGTATTAGTATTTGCAAAAAAATTAAGAAGAAAGCAGGGGAAATTAATGAAATAGTTGTTTCAAAGATATTTCAGACCTGCAGTTTCTGCAGTTTTTAACATTTCATTGTTCCATCATTGGCTTTTGTAACATTTTCTATAGCTGCATGTATTGTCCAATTTTGCTGGATAGCTATCTTAGCTGCATGAATGTTCATGAGACACTAGGATTGGCATATAGTTTAGTTTTGCTCTGCTATTGCACAGTATCTAGAAGCACCATCGGAAAATTTGGTGATCAGAGTGATCTTGGGGTGCAAGCCCATAGCACCTTCATTGTGGCAACACAATTAATGGGATTGGTAGATGCATAGCATTCTTACCTTCATTAGTTGGAGCCCTGAGTAAAAGTCAGGAAGTCATGTTGCAGCTGTATAAAACTTTGGCTAGGTTTCATTTAAAGTATTGTGTGTAAATCTGGTCACTACATTACAGGAAAAATGTGGAGGCTTTGGAGAGGGCACAGAAGATGCTCACCAGGATGTTGCATGGATTTGAGAGTTTTAATTATAAAGAGAGCTTGAACAAAGTTAGATTGTTTTCTTGAGAGTGTTGGCAGCTAAGGAATAACCTTTTGAAAGTATATATAAATTATAAAAGGCATATACTTAGTAGGCAATCAGATTCTTTCTCCCAGGGTTGTATAATATATGTTTAAGGTGAGATGGGTTATGTTTAAAGGAGATTTATAAGTTTCTGTTATTACACAGAGACATGCCTGAAATGTGATACCAGGAAATGGTCTAAGCAAAGCATTAGTGACATTAAGAGGCATTTCGACAGGTTCCTGAATGGGCAGAGAAAGGCAAATGGAATTAATCTGGATTGGCATCATGTTCGGCACAGCCACAGGACTATTTCTGTGTTGCACTGTTCTAGATACATGTAATGAGGAAACACCTGCTGTCTGTTGTTCTTAACTTTGAATGACAAAGCTAAGAAAAGGCAGTTGATATTTGTGAAGCTTTTTTTTAATAAAGCAATTTAAAAAAATTAACTTGCCGTAAATTCCGGTGTATAAGCTGACCCAGTGTATAAGGAAACCCCCCCTCCCCCCCATTTTCAAGGTTTTAAAAACGGACTTTTTCATGTTATCATTGTATAAGCCGACCCCTTTTGTACAGGTTTTTGACTTAACCAGAAAAGATTGCAAGATCTCACATGGCGGTACTCAGTTTTGCCAGATCCGGAACCTGGAAATTTTGTGAACCAGTACCTGCTAAGAAAATAGGCCGACATGTTGTAGAGCGTTATAAGCGAATTCCTAATAAATAAACCAGGGAAGTTTTGGATTGGGCTCCCAATGGTAAAGAATCCTCTGAAATGTAATCCCCGTAAAACCATTTAGCGCCCATTGTAAGCCTCGTTAAAACATAACACAGGGTGGCGGGATCAGTACCTGTACTCCGTATTGAGTTTGCGACCACCATGTACAAAAGATTAAAACAAATATGATATGATGCTGGCTTCAAGCTGAATGTTGTCGATTTTGCTAAAGGAACGAATAATTCTGCAGCTACTAAGTTCAGTGTAAACGAGAAACAAGTGAGAGACTGGAGAAAGGCAGAGGACACGCTGAGGGAAATGCCAAAGGCAAAATGTGCAAACCGCGGGAAAACATACCAGTGGCCAGTACTGGAAGAAAAGGTTTTAGAGTGGGTGATTTACTAGCGATCGTCTGGATACATTATTACCAGAGAAATTATTTGAGTTCAAGCGTTGAAATGGGCCAAAAAAACACGGAGGTCAGAGAAAGTTTCAACACTACGTGAAGTTGGTACACCTGATTTATGAATAGACGTGATCTTGTGTTGAGACAAAAAAAACAAAGGTTGCTCTGAAGTTGCCGAGTGAACTTGAGAATAAGAGTAAGGCCTTCCAATCGTTTGTAATCAAGCATCAAAAGGCACATTCTTACCTGCTCTCACTGATTGGTAACATGGACGAGACACCAATGTTCTTTGATTTTGCTGGCAACTCCACTGTCAATCAGAAGGGGGAGAAAACAGTCCTTGTCAAAACAACTGGACACGAGAAGCAACATTTTACTGTCGTGTTAACGTGTATGGCTGATGAGACCAAACTACCACTGATGGTGATTTTTAAGAGGAAAATATTCAGAAAGAAAGAAAAATTCCCGTGGGTGGTTGTTGTTTACGTTCAAGACCATGGCTGGATGGGTGAAGCAGGTTGCTTGAAGTGGGTTAAGGGGATGTGGCATCGACGTCCTGAAGGCTTCAGGAAGGAAAAGTCGCTACTTGCCTGGGACATGTTCAAAGTGCACTTGTCAGGTGAGACAAAAGCAACATTGAAAGCTGAAAATACGGACATTGCAGTCATCCCCAGTAGTTTGACATCCATGCTCCAGCCACAAGATGTGAGTTCAAACAAACCATTCAAAGAATTCATGCGTTGATAGTGGAATGAATGTATTTTCTTTTGTATTTGACTCAAAAGCAGCCAATAAATATGACCTGTCTTTCGTGTATTTGTTTTCTCAAAGTATAAGCGGACTCCCTGATTTGAGGACCAAAATTTAGGGCTTATACACTGGAATTTACGGTATACTGACATAAAGTCTATTTAGAGTCTACCATTTATTACTTAAATATTTGGTGTTATTACTTTAATGGATCTTGCGTTCCATTGAAAATAGTTTCACACATTTTTCTCTTCTGGCCGCTCAGCTGTAAATAATTATGTTTCTCTTAATTCCTTGTAACATTCAGCTGATTGAGCCTATGCTGACTCTCATAGCAATCCCATTCCACTACTTTCTTTGTAAACTCTTTACTGTCTTCATTCTCCAATCAGCCACTGAGACAGGGCAATTGATTGCACCTAGTGTAGGGATGTGGAACAAAATCTAGCCACAGGGAAAATGTGCAGTACACTGTATTGCACTCGTATAATAAGTCAATCTGTCCATTTACCTTTTAGTTACGTAAATTATTCTTCAAGTGCATATCGAATCTCAGTATAAAGGTATACATTGTGTTTAAATGTTTCTTACAGACTGCAAGTTTAAAAATGTTTTTCCCCAAATCCCCATGATCTAATTGCCTACAATTTAAAATCCATGTTCCTTGTTTCTTGAACTGATGCTGTTTATTTGAAAAATAATTTGTAAAATGTTTCTACTTGCCTGATCTAGACCATTTATTTGGTTCTATCAAATCTTCTCCCAACCTCCTTTGTTTCAAGGAAAACAAATCCACCACCTCCTTTGTAACCTTGTTGTTGAAATCTGCAAACCTCTGGAGCCATTCTTGTAGGTCTTGGCTGTACCATTAAGACTTCTACATAATGGTTCAAGTGTCGTGACCAGAATTGGAAACAAAACCAGAAGATGCATGCCAGATTACATTTGTGGAGTAAGAAGTGAAGTTAATGTTCGTGGACAATAATCCTTCATCAAAGGAGATGTTGTCAAGGACCTGAAATTTTACTGTTCCCCTTTTAACTGCATTTCCAGCTCCAGGTTTGATAAGCTATGTACATTTATCAGTTTCAATTAAACTGTACTGAAAACTTATGTATGGTCTCAAAATTATGTGGAAAATTGGACAGTACAGAAAATGCTATTTTAAAAAATCAGCGTCAAACTGCATTTGTGAAAGAAAAACAAACATTGTCAGAACCTTCAGCCTGAATCATTGACTATTTCTCTTCCACAGATTGGCCTAATTTGCTGTATTTTCTATTCACTTTTGAGCTTGACCATCATTTGCAGATTTTTTTCATGAGTTGTGCAAGAAAGAGTACCAGTGCCTCTACTTTCTGAGGCTAAAGAAATTTGGTGTGTTCCCTTGACCCTCACCAATTTTTATCAACACACCATAAGAAACACCCTGAATAGATACATCACTACTCTAGCAACTGTTCTGCCTGAGACTGCAAGAAACTGCAGAAATGTACACACAGCTCGGTGTCCCCTTTTGAGATCAGCCTACACTTGCTGCAGCCAATGTAATCAAATAATCCACCCATCCTGGGCATTCTCTTTTTTTACTCCCTGCAATACAGCAGAAGATTTAAAAGAGAGCCTGAAAGCAAGTACCACCAGTCTCAAAGAGATTTGAGACTATTGAAGTTACCCTAGTACGATAAGATGCACTCTTGACCTCATATCTACCTTGTTATGGCCTTGCACCTTACTGTTCACCTGCTTTGCACTTTCTCTGCAACTGTAACACTTTACTGTGCAATCTGTTATTTTCCCTTGTACTACCTCAATGATCCATGGACCAGCCAAGAATTTTGAGGAATCTAGAAGAGCGACTGCTGAAGGGAAGATGCAAGAAGAATCCTGCTACCCAAGCGTTGCATCCCAGCTGTTCCCTTGTCCCCACTGCTCCATAGTCTGCAGATCCAGCATTTGTCTCCACAGTCACCAACAATCATCTTGTCACTCCTGAGGACTCTTCTTTTCTCTTCCTGATCTTCGCAAGTAAAGAACCAGCCATCATCACCTCAATGCACTTTTTTAATACAGTCATTGTTTTAGGAACTGTAGTTCATTTATGGAGTTCAGATAAAGGGCAGTAAAGTTACATAATTGTTTCCAACTTTACAAGCAAGACTGAAAACAAAGTTTAAACATACTACAAGCAAAATAAATGGAGATGTGAAGAATGAATAGTACTAAGTGTATTTCGCAAGTTCGCAATAAATAATCTTCTTAGTTATTGCACTCCTTTGCTAAATCATTGCTGTGAAATTGCATAATAATTTTGTCACGACATTCTTTGCTATACAGTTGGCCCTCCTTATCTGTGGGGGATTGGTTCTGGGAGCCCCCGCGGATACCAAAAAACACGGATGCTCAAGTCCCTTAATGAACATGTCTCAGTGCGGTGGACTTTAGGACCCAGCGGGGCTCAGGACTTGCTGCCCGTGACTGCTGTTGAATCCGCAGTGTTTCTGGTCTCTTGATGGAAAACAATCACAACTGAAATAAAGTGGAAATAATAAGGCGTATGGAAAGAGGTGAAATGCCATCGGTTATTGGAAAAACATTAGGCTACAGTCAGTCAATGATCGGAACAATTTGAAAGGATAAAGTGTGAATAATGGAGATTGTGAAAGCCCTGCCCTGATGAAAGCTACAATTATTACTAAGCAACACAGTTGTTTAATTATTGAAATACATAACATTTCTTAAGTGTTTTATATGCAGAGAAAGGTAAAGTATATACTATATACTGACAAATGTTTGACTAACTGACATTAAATAATACCTGATGTACCTGTTCTGACTTGCACACAAATCTGACTTAGACTGCCTGTACTTTAAATCATCTCTAGATTACTTATAATACCTAATACAATGTAAATGTTATACTGTATTGTTTAGGGAATAATGACAAGAAAAACAAAGTCTGTACATCCTCAAACAACAAGTGCTGGAGAGAACTTCTGGGTTTTCCCAATCTGCAGTTGGTTGAATCCGTGCATGCAGAACTCGCGTATAAAGAGGGCCGACTGTATTCCTGTAACTGACTATTCATTGTCTCAATTTTAAGAGATATCTCAAACTTAAAATATGTGTGATAAGTTTAATACAGTTGAGATATTGCAAAATACATCTATGCTAAAATTATCTACTTTCACTTTTGTTTCCAGCATTACCATGGATATCTGGTTTCTGTTTTTGCTGCTGATTTGCAGTTGTCCTGTGTGTCCTAATGAACACAACACAACAGGTAAGTAATTGGAGGTCATTGGTATCTGAAGCAGACACTGCATTATAATCCCATGTGCTGCTTGTTTTATGGTCATTGAGTAAAACCATGTTTTAGATTAATTTCCAGTATAAAAACTTTGAATTATAAAATATTATATCATTCAGTAGTTTTGAGTATGAATAACAAAAAGTCAAATCTCTGTCATATTTAAAATGAATTGCGCCACAGTCTACACCAAAGATAAAATGAAAATTAAAGTATTTCAGATTGGTAAATCTACAAATATTAAAGCAGTTGTACTTCTGCTTGGATATTGAATTCAACATATGCTGATGGTATATTGTGAATTGGACGTTTCTGAATGTGATGAATCTAAAATGAATTTTGCATTGTTAATAGACTAAGTTTAGTAATGTGTGATATGAAAGATATTTTTCTATGTAATACTTCTGTTCCCTCTTTTTTTTTACTTAGCTGCTTCATTCATATAAAGGATAATTTATTTAGTGCATGCCCTTAGCCGGTTTCAGTTTTTGATCTGCTTTTTACTTTTAGTTTCTCCTTCTGCCACCACCATCATCACCTCAAGCTTAATAAATTCAACTATGCAACTAGAAAACTCAACAACCCAGGGTACCCCCAACCCAGGATCAGCAAATGTGACTGGAGATGGTTCACAAACTTTTAATACCACAGATGCTACCAGTGTGAATTCTACTATAGCTACAGCTGAAGCAACAAATAAACCATTGCAGGAAGTGACTCCAAACATTACAAATTCTAATGCTACAGCCAGTCCATCCATAACAGCAAGCGGAAAATCCAATGGGTCATCAGCCGAAACGACTGCCGTTCCCACATCAGGTAGAGCAAGCTGCTTCATGCCATTTTGTTCAGTTTTACTTTTGCTTGAAAGTAAATCCTGCTGTGATTGTGTTGTGCTGGAACAGAAAAAAAATACTGAACTTGTTGCATTGATTTATTAAGGAATGCATTTCTTTGTGATGTGTGGAGAAAATGTATTAATTATAAAATTTTAATCATCAACCACATTCTGCAAAGAAGGTGCATGGGTTTCATTTATCACACATTAACCTTTTACTGTGCATGAAATGTGTTTCTTGCATTTGTGTTACATGCATTGTGTTTGAAGTATGGGAGGAAATTACCTCACGGACTACTGTGCACTGTGGTCCTTTTTCTTCTTCTCTAATCCTTCTTTCTGATCCATCCATGTTTTCCATAATATGAAAGTGGCAAGTTAGCTGCTCTTTAGCTTCAGTTCTTGCTTTGCCAAAGGGAAAAAAAGTTTCACCCTTAAATTGTGAAGCAATTATTCTGGGATTTGACTCCACCGGAATGTTCAAAATACTACCATTTGCCTTATGAAAGGGGTCTTGAGCAAATAATTACTTAATTTGCATATTTCAGTGAGTCGGGTGAAAATTTTAATTTCTTTGGAGCTATAAAATGAGTAAAACACAATAAATATTCTTTTAAAACATTCTGAATAGTCTGTATTCAACCTATAATTAATTGAAATGATGATGTCAGGGGATTGTATGTCTTATATTTCAGTGTGTAACCATGGTTAAAGAAAACAAAGGCTCCACATTTATAGCAGGGATCACTGAATAACTAGTTGGCTTGATTATTGCAAATACTAGCTTATTTAGCCCATTGTGTTTGCACTGTTATGCTCTTTAATTACCAAGGCTATTAATTTATGGTGATTGAATAAGTGATTTTGTTTTATTGTAAATTATTAAGTTAATAATGAATTTTGAAAAACATGTTGGTGATATAAGCCCAATTAATTTTCAAAGGATCTTGCCGTGATAAGGCAGTTTTGATATACTTGACCTTAGTCTAGAATAGATGGTTATCTCCAGTCTTTTCAGAGACATTTTGATTCTAGGCTGTTCTTCATCACAATTCATATTCATTACCAAATGAGAAGATGCTAAATAACCGGCTGTGGAGTTCTTGATTGTATCACTCTTACAAATAATAGCCTAGGCATTTCAACCCCAGTTAATTTAAACTACAGACTCAAATATGGAGTGGCTGTAATTTTTGGAAATGTGTTTTGATAGAAAATTTATGTGTGATAGCTAGTTACTGGAAATATGTACGTTTCTGAAATCCTTATCTACATTAAAAATTAGTACAATTCTGTCTAAACAAAATATGTCAAATACATGTTTACACTTCCATTATGTTCAATTGAATGTTATAATTTTATCAAAATGTATATAAAGTATTTATTTAATTTCTGTGCATTTCCTGATACCAGTGATAGAAAAGCTACAGCACTATTCACCTTTAAAGATGCATTATGTGAAGTTCATCCTGAACAAGTTATCCTCAACAGTTCAGATCTCAAATAGTATACACCCTCTTGTTCACTAATAATACAGAAAATATTTTGAAGAACTGAGTTAATTGAATCTGTTCAGTGGCAATGTTATATCCATTTAAAAAATAATATTTATTTAAAAAAATTATATTAAATCCAGTCATTCAATAAAATTAGCAATCTAGTGCTGGTCCAAAACTTAACTGATCAGCAGATGGTTAAAACAAAACAAATTTTCTAAATTTATAAGTGTATTTTAATATTTTTCCCATACAGGTGGAACACCAGTTGATCCAGGTAAGAGTTAAATTTTCAACAGGATAGTTTCCATCCCCACCAATTGATGTGAGCTACTTAGGAACTTTCAGTTTTATATTGTGTTACCTACAAATTTAGCAAAAACGTTTCTTTTTGAAGTAACTGGTTTGTCACTAAGTTGCAAATTTCACATTACAAACAAGTGTTGGCACCAACACACCATTCAGTAAGCACTTTATTCTTGCCATTCATTGTGTCAACTCTTAATTTACTGGCAAATGCAACATTTATTACCTGTCAGTGATGATCTTTGAAGGTAGTTGTCAACCATGGCCGAAGTTCTGCATTCGTTGTTGAATAGGAAGTTGCATGATTTGTGTAGTGACATGGAAGGAATAGTAATTTCCTTTCAAGTCAGAATGCTGTGACTTGGAAGGGATCCCACCTGTGGCAGTGTTCTCATACACTCACATCCTTTTCTAACTATACATCATGGATTTGGGAGGTACTCATGACGTAATCTTAATGAGTTGTGGCAAACTGTATTGGTTTCTCCCAATCCATTGGTTTCATCAGCTGTGTGGAGAAGAGGAATGTCTTCTGTATGGCAAAAGCTTGCTCATACTGCCTTGGCTTGCTCATCCATAAACAGCTAGGATGAATATCCATGGATCGACCTTGACCAATGGAGGGCTCCCTTCCGGTGGTGGCACGACATTATTACAGCTTGGGACATTCCGGAGTTTGGAGTTTAATTCGGGCACCATTCTATAAGGGATCTCATTACATCCTTCCCATGTGCGTTACCCAGGAGTTCCGGTGTACTTATTTTTTTATTTATTCCTCTCTCCACCCCCCCAATTAAACTAAAGATTATCATTATTTGTCACATGTACATCAAAACATAAAGTGAAATGTTTCATTTGTACCAAATCAAATAGTGAGGATTGTGCTGGAGGCTCTCTGAAAGTATTGCCATATTCCTGGCACCAACATAGCATCTCCACATCTCATTAACTGTAACCATATGTCTATGGAATGTAGGAAGACACAAGAACACACAAAAGGTGCATGTGGTCATGGGAGAATATACAAACTCGTTACAGAAGCAGCGGGAATCAAACTTTGATCAAAGATTGCTGGCATCATAGAGCAATTGCACTAACCACTATGCTACCATGCTGTCCTGCAGGATTCTCAATGGAACCCAAGGGCAGAGGTCACCAACCTTTTCTTGCACCGTGGACCGGTTTAATATTAACTCTTGTGGACCGGCTGACGGGGTGGGGGGGGGGGGGGGATGTTAATCACAAACGGAAAACAGCAATACTTGAAGGGGTTCCTTATGTCCAGTCTATTCTGAATTTAGTTTTCGTGGCTATCAGCATTTGCTTTTGTCCTGCTTACTCACGTTTTTTTCGCTCAAAAAACTCAACAGGTTTGTCTTTAAGTGCAGGGTGCTTGAATTCAAGGTACCGAAGCAGTTTTGAGGGCTTCATTGCCTCATTAGGCAGCCTCCGGGCCCGAATTCCAGCTTCCTGCTCGCCTGCCGCCAGACGCCTTGGCCAGGTGTGGCTGGTTGTGGGCGGGATGAGAGGACAAGGTAAGGGCCGGAGGTCGCCATGCTGGGGCCGTGGCAGTCGTAGTCTGGAGAGAGCGACCGAGCGAGGACTGCGATTGGGCGCTCACCCCCCCACCCCCCCCGTAGGTAGGTAGGATCTATCGACTGACGAAAGTTTGGCTCGAGGGATGACTTTCAGTAGATCGCAGCGAAGTAGCTTTGCTACTTACGAAATCCTGAGCCCGAATTAGGTCGATTGCAAATATTTTAGCACCAGGTTCCCCACGAATATTCGGTGTGCTAAACAGGTTTAGAGGCGGCACCATCTGTCTGTTCTCCAGGCCAGTAGCACCAGCACTTCCCACCGGCCATACGAGGCCAACCAGTGAACCCTGGCATGAGGGTTTAGGCGACTGATGACTTTGCGTGTGTTCAAGTTCAACAGTGGGCGTGACAGGGAATGAGGAAAGGTGCAGCTGACTCATATTGTTTCATATCGCCAAATTACATCGTTTCCTCGCAGCCCGGTAGCACATGCTTTGTGGCCCGGTACCGGTCCGTGGTCTGGAGGTTGGTGACCACTGCCCTAGAGTTCCATGAGAGTTTGTGATTTAAAAAAATAAAACATTGCTTTTTTGAACCTCGCCTGACACAATGCTGGTGCTCGCAGTGGTGGGCTGTGACTGAGCAATTCTGTTAGCAACCTCGTTAGAGGTCTCACAGCCCAGTATGGCAGTGTGCAGTGGGACCATGCTTATTTGCTTGATTCCATTCTCAGCTTTTCATGTGAGATGGGGAGGCCGCTGATAATTTGTGAGTACTGTATTGCATAGGGAGAGATGGTAGGCTGATAATTGGTAAGCCCTGTATTGCACTGAGGGGAGGATGGTAGGCAGTTCAGGAATGTGAAGTGCATTTTCCAAGCATTGAATGAACTCCCCCATCTTGGGCTGTGACATCAGTCTCTCCCTCCTGAACTACATCCCCAAACACCCGCTTAAGTGCCACCGACTGACTTATGAGAGCGAACAGACTGAACTGGTGTAGTAGAAAACTGGAGGGAAATCTTCATTCTAAAGAAGGAATTTTTACGACTCAGCTGCTGGCCTGCCGCTTTACTGTTGCAAACATTGTGAAAGGTGGATTCTTCAGAAGTGAATTGTATTGTGATTTTTTTGGGGTTTTTTTTGGCAGTTTTCTCATTTAGTTATTCATTATGCCTTTTTATATTTTATAAAATTGTCTTTTAGGCTATATTTATTCATATTGCTTTGGTTTATGGTTTTTAGTGTTGGCGTATGTCTTAATGGATAAGGCATCAGGTCTAGTGATCTGAAGGTCACTGGTTCGCGCCTCTGCTGAGGCAACGCGTTGTGTCCTTGAGCAAGGCACTTAACAGCACATTGCTCTGCAACGACACCGGTGCAAGCTGCTTGGGTCCTAGTGCCCTTCTCTTGGACAACATCGGTGGCTGCCGGTCTCCCATAAACCCTGCCCAGGCCTGCGCCCTGGAAACCTTCCAAGGCGCAAATTCATGGTCTCACGAGACTAACGGATGCCTATTATATGGTCTTTAGTAATTTTGTTATTCAACATTGTCAATAAGTTTTCATGTTGTTAATAGCATTAATTAAAATCAACTTACAATCTTTATTTAAATTAAATTGACCAAGCCTACCTTTAGAAAAATTAAATCCCATTCGGCTTATGTCAGTTATTTAACAAATTTATTATGTTTGCCTTAAGAGTTTTAAAATTTTATGAAATGGAAAGAGATTAATTTCAAGAAAGGTAAGCTAAGCTTAACTACCTTTTTTTTCAAGAAAGGTTGGCTAAAAATTTATTCTCTACTCAAAAGAGCATTGACAATTATTTTACTGATCACATTAATGTACTGTGAGCTGTAGATATAACACTGGAT
Organism: Hypanus sabinus; assembly: GCF_030144855.1. Classification (NCBI taxonomy): domain Eukaryota; kingdom Metazoa; phylum Chordata; class Chondrichthyes; order Myliobatiformes; family Dasyatidae; genus Hypanus; species Hypanus sabinus. The sequence continues at coordinate 171,046,105 of NC_082708.1, read as the reverse complement.
AACAAAAATTTTGCTTCCTGAATACCTTTAGGTGTATCTTATATATTTTGGGCTCCTGATCATGAAAATCGCCATGAAATTTCCCTATCACGCACCATTTTTAATAAACTTATGTTTATTATTTCAATTCATAATTCAAGTCAATTAAAATGTTGCCTACAGTGTAAGCTGGAAAGTTTCCTATCTTGTCCAGGCATGCTTAGGCAGCACGGCTGCTGCATGTTAGGATGGGTTTTAGTAACAATTATTGGGTTCAGGACTGTAAAGATGGAATTTGCTATCACCAGGCACAAAATTTTTTATGAAGGATTTTGATATTTGAGACAGATGCTTCCCAGAATAACTGATGCCAAGAATAAGGAAAGCACTTTTGTTGGTCCACAAATCAAACAGGTCATCAATGATAGGCAATTTGAAGAATTTCTAGTGGGACCAGAGAAAATCACAAGGAAGGCATTCAAGGAAGTTCATGAAATTTTTCTTGACATCTACAGAGCACCAAACTACATGCAGCTGGTTGAAAGCATGCTTCAAGCATATAAGACCATGAAATGCAAATTTTCACTAAAGATTCATTTTCTGCATTCCCATTTAGACTTCTCCCCTGCAAATCTTGGTGCTGTTAGTGCCGAGCATGTTGAAAGGTTTCACCAAGACATTGCGGTCATGGAAAAAAGATACCAGGGCAACTGGAATCCATCAATGCTGGTGAATTGTTGGACACTTAAGCGATAAGCCTCAGACACTGAGTACAAATAAAAATCATTAACAAAATATTTTTAACTTAGTTGAACTATTGCAAAGCATCAGCATCATTATGCAATTAAACACATTATATTCAATAAAAGTTAATTTGATGTTTCTTCAAATTCCTACATGATACAAGTAGTCTGAAATTATATTTGTGTTCATCTTCAAGCAGTCTATCATAAACAAAAAAAATTCTGAGGAAGCAACACTTATGAAAAAATTTGTTGTCCACTGTAATTTTATTCAGGGGCTCCCTGAGACCTGAAAGTTATTTCAAGGGTTCTTGTAGGGCAGAAAGGTTGAGGAGGGTTGGGTGGTGTATAGGGTATAGATTTTTGAGGCATGTTGAGGGGGGGGGGGGAAATGGTTGACTGTTTAAAAGTGTAGAAGAAGTTGCATTGAGAGAGCATTGTAGAATATCCTGCTAGGATCATCCAACAAGGCATAATGGCAAATACCTAATAATAAGAGAAAGGCAAAATCACTTTGCTCAGGTTATACAATCTACATTGCAATATTAAGCAGAATTTAGAGGAACAGGGAAGTAAAGAAATCACAGAAAAGTGTAAAAGCAGTAGGGGTATTAGTAGTATTGTAGTACTTTCCCAGTATTGACTGTGATTGCTTTAGTGTAAGGGTCCCAACAAGGGAAAGTGACTTTATTTGACTTGTCTTAAAAAAATTAATCTTGGCACACAATAGAAGTGTCAGCTAAAGAATATTTCAGAAATAGTGGCACAGTTTTATAAGTTTCAAGATGTTTATGAATAGGAATAAAAGCAAGATAAATCATAAATTAGCTGAAGACTGATTTCAGCAGTGCACGAGGGGCTCTTCGGTAAAACAACATAATAATTGGGAAATAAGGAAAGTTTGCAAAAATTAAGGAATGGCATGTTCTAGTATAGGTGAAATACAAAGATGGCAAAATGGAGAAGTAATCAATGACTGAGGTTATGGAAGATATGATTATGGAGAAAAAAGAAACATGACAAATTTAGTCATCTGCAATTGAGTGAGTCTGTTAAGAATTACAGAAGATGTAGGAGAGTACTTAAGAAGAGAGCCATGGAAGGGAGTATTAGGAAAAACTCAAATCCATAAGACCATAAGATATAGGAGCAGAAGTAGGCCATTTGGCCCATCGAGTCTACTCTCCCATTCAATCATGGGCTGATCCAATTCTTCCAGTCATCCCCACTCCCCTGCTTTCACCCCATATTCTTTGATGCCCTAGCTAATCAAGAACCTGTCTATCTCTGCCTTAAATACACCCAATGACTTGGCCTCCACAGCCGCTTGTGGCAACAAATTCCACAGATTTACCACCCTCTGACTAAAGTAATTTCTCTGCATGGCAGTTCTAAAAGGACATCCTTCAATCCTGAAGTTGTGCCCTCTTGCCCTACCATGGGAAATAACTGCCAAATCTAATCTGTTCAGGCCTTTTAACATTCTGATTGTTTCTATGAGATCCCCCCCCCACCCCCCACCAATTCTCCTGAACTCCAGGGAATACAGCCAAAGAGCTGCCAGAATTTCCTCATACTGTAACCCTTTCGTACCTGGAATCATTCTCGTGAATCTTCTCTGAACCCTCTCCAATGCCCATACCTATAGTCATTCTATAAGTATATTTGGAGTACGGAAAGAGTGTGCCCCCCAGTCATTATATTTGTGAGGATACGCATAAGGTCAGAAATGGAATCATCTTGTATGTATTCATCCAGGTGGAAGTTGTGGAGGATAGTTCATGGAAGGACTTGTTGATGGTCTGGTATGTATGATTTGTAAGAAAGTAAAGAGTAAGGGGCAGATAAGATCTATCTTGGAATACAGTGGAAACAAAAGCAAGACTGCCAGTTGGGAGATCATGGCGTGGATTGGAGAGCAGTTCATTGCGGTCTTTACATGGTAGGTTTACAAAGCGACCCGGACCTGTTGGGTCCTATCTGCTGAGCGAGAGATTGCTTGGGTTATTACAGGTAGTCCCTGAGTTACGAACATCCGACTTTATGGACAACTCGTACTTATGAACCGAGGAAGGAGAATGCCATCTGCCATTCTAAGTTGGATTGCGACACTGTCCGCCATTTTAAGTCATTGCTGTTGACACTGTCGAATGTGTAACTTTGTATTTGGCTTAAATTTTTCTTAGCAAGATTCACCCTGACCCCCACCCCCGTTCCGGTTGGCTGGTGGCGCAGTGAGATCAGCGCCGGGCTCGAGAATGGCGGTTCCTGAGTCCGATCCAGTGACAGATCGCTCCCGTGTGGGGTTGATGTCGATCCGGTGACTCCCGTACCATCCGTGCTGGGTTGATGTCGAGCTCTCAACTCGACCTCGTAAAAAAAAAGCACTGCCACCTCCAGTTTAAATTCCCATGTGGAATATTGTGGAGGATCAAATACCCAATCCCAGCACAGCCCCCACTTATCCCATTTAACCTGTCTCAGTGCAGTGGACTTTAGGACCCCAGGAATTCAGTGCGGTGGTCCTTAGGACCCAGCGGACCTCAGGAGCCGGCGGAGCTCGGGACCCGCTGCCTGCAGTGTTTCTGTTCTGTTGATGGGAAGCGATAGCGATTCAAAATAAAGTGGAAATAATAAAGCGTATGGAAAGAGGTGAAACATCATCAGTCATTGGAAAAGCTTTAGGCTACAGTTAGTCAATGATCGGAACATTTTTAAAGGATAAAAGATAAAGTGAGAATAATGGACCATGTGAAAGGCCCTGCCCCGATGAAAGCTACAATTATTACTAAGCAACGCAATAGTTTAATTATTGGAATACATACGTTTCTTAAGTGTTTTATATGCATAGAAAGGTGAAATATATACTATATACTAAGACAAATGTTTGACTAACTGACGCTAAGTAATACCGGATGTACTTGTTCCGATTTAAGTACAAATCTGACTTAAAGACAGACTCAGGAACAGAACTCGTTTGTAACCCGGGGACTGCCTGTGGTTACTTAGCAAGAGCCAATAAAAAGAAGGGAAGTGTAAACGGAGCAGCCATTTTGGGAGTGCAATATTATTGTAACCTATTGAATATTGAACAGCTTATACAGTGTGGATGTGGAGAGGATGTTTCCTATAGTGGGCAAATCTAGGACTAGAGAGCAGAGCCACAGGATAAAGGGATTTTCATATACAGTGGACGTGAAGGGGAACTACTTTAGCTGGGGTGGTGAATTGCTACATACAGCTTTGGAGGCCAAGGCACTGAGTGTGTTTAAAGCAGAGTTTGATCAGATCTTGATTAGTCAGGGCATCAAGATTTGTGGGCAGAAGGCAGGAGAATGGGATTGAGATGTTAATATATCAGCCATGATGGAATGTGAAGCAGACTCGAATGGCCAATTTTTGCTCCTGTGTCTTCTGGTCTAAGATATTAGAAGAATACAGCTAATTTCCTTTTATTTCTGCAGGGCAACCAGGTTTACCAGATTGCATGCTAGATTGGGCTGGAAGGTTAAGATACTGGATTTCAGGTGAGCTAGTTAATTGAATCCAAAATTGGCTTGATGATAGGCAGAGGATCCTAGTGGAAGGATATTTTATTTTAATTGTAAATCTGTGAATAGTGGTGACTATATGAACCAGTACTGGACTTTGCTGTTTGTGATGTATGTTAATTACTTGGAGTTGAAGATAGGAAGTGTGTTTGCTGTGACATGAGAGTTGTGGCGTTAGAGCAAGGAAGGTTGTCTAAGGCTATAGCAGGACATAGGTGAATTGAAAAATTTGGGCAGATCATTGGTAGATGGAAGTTAAACCCGACAAGTGCAGGGTGAAGCATTTTGCATGACAGGTAAGGGTCGGATGTGTACTGTAAATGTTAGGGTACTAGGAACTGTTGGCAAACAGAGGAACCATGTGGTCAAAAAGTAATATAGTTCTCTGAAAATGGCAATGCAAGTGAGATGAAGCTGTATATATGTTTGCCTTCATTGCCTTCAGAGCATTTAATATAAAAATTCTGTTTCAGCTTTACAAAATACTGGTTAGGCTACACATGTTATATTGTGTGCATTTCTGGTTGCTATACAAGAGAAGGAAAGACATCGAAACATCACAATACAGGTCCTTCGGCCCACAAAGCTGTGCTGAACATGTACCTACCTTAGGAATTACTAGGGTTACCCATAACCCTCTATTTTTCTAAGTTCCATCTACCTATCCAAAAGCCTCCTATCGTATCCGCCTCCACCACCGTGGCTGGCAGCCCATTCCACGCACTCACCACTCTCTGCTTAAAAAAAAACTTAACCCCGACATCTCCTCTGTGCCTACTTCCAAGCACCTTAAACCTGTGCCCACTTGTAGCCATTTCAGCCCTGGGAAAAAGCCTCTGACTATCCACACGATCAATGCCTCTCATCATCTTATACACCTCTATCAGGTCACCTCTCATCCTCTGTCACTCTAAGAAGAAAAGACCAAGTTCACTAAACCTGTTTTAGAAGGCATGCTCTCCATTCCAGGCAACATCCTCTGCACCCTTTCTATGGTTTCCACGTCCTTCCTGTAGTGAGGCGACCAGAACTGAGCACAGTACTCCAAGTGGGGTCTGACCAGTGTCCTATATAGCTGCAACATTACTTCTCGGCTTCTAAATTCAATTCCACGATTGATGAAGGCCAATACACCATACACTGTATGCCAGATATGTGATTGAGAGTGCAGAGGAAATTCCCCTAGATGTAGCCATGATTGGGAGACTTTAGAATAGAATGGCTTGTCTTGTTTCCCCTGGTGCAAAGGAGTCTGAGGGATCATCTGAAAAAAGATGTAAGATTATGAGAGGTATAAAAAAGCTAGATAGTCTAAATATTCTTTCCCATAGAAGAACTGCAAAAACCAGCGAACATGGGTTAAAGTTAGAGGAGTTTTAAAGTGGATTTGAGGCTTAGGTTTCTAGTACAGAGAGGAGTTGATATCTGGAACACACTGCCAGATGGTGTTTTAATTGGAAAGGATTGCTATGTTTAGGAGACATTTAGACACGCACTCAATAGGATTCTATAACGGGTGAATAGAATTTTATTTTTCCTAATTGACATACAGCATGGAGTAGGCCCTTCTGGTCTTTTGAGCTGCGCCGCCCAGCAATCACCCAGTTTAATCCTAGCTCACTCAGGGGACAATTTATAATGATCAAATAACCTACCAACGAGTATGCCTTTGGAATGTGGGAGGAAACTGGTGCACCCAGAGGCAACCCACATGGTCAAGGGGAGAACATACAAACTCCTTACAGGCATTGATAGAGTTAGGTATAAACTTTGGTATGGAGCTGCATTTCATTAAACAGCTGTACCAGCTTCATTTCTGAATTAATTGAACCTTTTTGATATTTTATAATTTTAGAGTGCATATCTTTAATATCCTGAATATATGCTTCATATAAGTGCAGATTTATCTGTGTTTAACCTTAAACTGATGGAGCAATTATGAGAGTTGAGGATGGTTTCAAAGGTATACCACATGTTTGCAAGTAATATTTCAAGGAAAGTTGTTATAACTTCACCTAACGTGCTACAGTTCTCATTATTGGCCAATAATATTAATATTTGAGATTGCCCTGCTCCATGATACTAATTTTATCATACTAATAAATACATAAAAGTAAGGCATGCAGTCTCATAGTAACACAGACAAAATGCTGGAGGTCTTCACTACCTTTTCTTTAAGAACATAGCTGATCTTGTATCTTAGAGACTCCATACTCTATCTTTACATTTTCTTAATATCTAAAGTTCTGTTGATCTCTTAAGTATATTCAGTTACTGTGCTTCCACCAACACAATTTGGGACAATTACAATGGTGTAATCTAGTGATTTCCCAACAGGGGTGGTATCAGCCCCAAGGGGGCGATTGTGTCTTAAGGGGCCATTAGGGAAAATAGAAGTTGGGGAAGTGTTCACGATTCGTGGGAGTGGTGGTAAGCAACATCCTAACATGAGGCATGAGAGCTAATTGACCATTTGCAGAGCAGGCACTTTCAAAAAGAAGGATGAGGCACTGGAACACAGGAAGAACCATAGCTCTGCAGGCAGTGAACACTCATTGTCAGTGTATCTGAAACCTGGCAATCTCATCCGACCTTACCAACCAAACAGACTTTATCAGGGATGCATAAATTAGCAACCAGAGTGCCCAACAGTTCACTTGGCTCATGGCATGGAATGAGTTCATGCCATTTAACAATTGGTAAGTCAAGTACACCCTCTCAACTTTCTTGGCAGATCTATGGAAAACAGGTTGCGCAACGATACAGTGCTGGCCGGAACCAAACTTTGAAATAGAGCCAATCACTGAACCTGCTGACTCCAAGGAGTCTTCTTAAGCTTTTCAAAGTGACCTCAGCTTCATATGTGTGGTCAAGAGCCATCTTTGGGGATTATGAGACCTTACACGATTGGTTAATTGAGCCAACTAGAATAGTAGCTTGCTGAACACCAGCTCTGCCCAGACTAACATTCAGATCAAACTGAATCCTTGTCAACGTAATCATCTTCACCTCGCTGTTCCTTTGCGTGTTGCTACCACCAATCTATCCGTGTTAACTCATTGCCGTTGTCAACATCCGGCAGGTATTTCCAGTTGGTGATCAGTTTTAAATTTTAATTTAGCCCCGTTAATGGTGTGAGGCAGCAAAGCCTTGAATTCTAATCCTGCTAGGAAACTGAACTCCAGAAAGTGCGTCAGTATAATATGACAGACCAAGAGTATGGTTTAATGTCGTTCCCGTTAGATCTGCGATGCTACTTGTGTCTTATTTGCAGTACTGCACTGCCTAATGAAGCCATGATACCACCAAGATTGCTTGAACATTTCTGTAAAAGACACTCTGAAAAGATCACTTTGTAGCGGTGTGCTACACGCAGCGCTGAAATAACGACACGTAGTCGGTGAGCTGCAGTTGCAAAGAGGTTTATTCAAACTTCGTGGCCTCGCTATAAAGCCTTCTTGTTCCCGCCCTCCCCAGGCGGGAATGCCATAGGGGGTGCATATTCACAGTCCTGTCCCGCGCACGGGGCTTTACCCCTTGCTGGTGAAGAAGGCTTGGCGCCCTCTTTGGGACTGGCCTCAATGCCAGCGCGCGCCACTTTGTGAGCCAGTTCGAGTGCGCTGGGAAGTGGGTTGCCACATAACCCCCCCACCACCCCAGAACTCGCGATACAACCCCCAGTGTCCTCAGTCTGGGTTGGACTTTGTTTGGGAGGTCTGCCTCTGCGCCGCGGTGCCTGAATCTTGAACAACTGCGCCAAGTCCACATGGGCCGGTTTGAGTCGGTCCACCGTGAAAACCTCCTCTTCCCCCCCCCAATGTCCAGCACGAATGTGGACCCTTTGTTTCTGATCACCGTAAACGGCCCCTCGTAGGGCCACTGTAGCAGTGCCCGATGTCCGCCCCGTCATACAAAAATGAACTTGCAGGTCTTTGGGTATGCAGGTCGCGCTCTGTCCATGCTGTTAATTGGGTATGGGGGCCAGTTTACCGAGCCTCTCGCGTAGTCTGCCCAGGACTTCTGTGGATTCTTGCTCTTGCCCCCTTGGGGCTGGTATGAACTCTCCTGGGATGACCAGGGGTGCGTTGTACACCAACTCGACCGACGATGTGTGCAGATCCTCTTTGGGTGGCGTGCGAATTCTGAGCAGGACCCAGGGAAGCTCGTCCACCCAGTTAAGCCCTTTGAGGCGGGCCATGAGAGCCGACTTCAGGTGACGGTGGAATCGCTCCACTAGTTCGTTTGACTGTGGGTGGTATGCAGTTGTGTGGTGCAGCTGTGTCCCCAAAAGGCTGGCCATAACTGACCACAGGCTGGAGGTGAACTGGGCGCCTCTGTCGGAGGTAATGTGGGCCGGTACACCAAAGCGAGATACCTAGGTTGTAATCAGTGCTCGGGTGCAGGATTCGGAGGTGGTGTCAGTGAGCAGGACCACCTCTGGCCATCTTGTGAACCGGTCCATGATAGTCAGGAGGTGCCGCACTCCTCATGACACTGGCAGGGGGCCCACGATATCCACATGAATGTGGTCGAAATGCTGGCGGGTGGGGTGGAACTGCTGCGGCAGGGCTTTGGTGTGCCGCTGCACCTTGGCTGTTTGGCAGTGCATGCACGTTTTGGCCCAGTCACTGAACTGCTTGCGGAGTCCGTGCCAAACGAACCTGTTGGCTACCATCTGGACAGTTGACCTGATGGAGGGGTGCGCTAAATTGTGAATGGGGTTGAAAATGCGCCACCGCCAGGCTGCCTGGACGATGGGGTGGGGTTGGCCGGTGGTGTCGTCACAGAGTACGGTCCTCTCACCTGGGCCTACGGGGAGGTCCTGGAGCTGCAAACCGGAGACTGCAGTCCTGTAACTAGGGATCTTTTTGTCTGCCTGCTGCGCCTTCGCCAGCGCTTCATAGTCTACCTCCTGGGACAGGGCTTGGACGTTAGGGTGGGAGAGGGCGTCCATGACATTGTCCTTTCCCCGAGACATGCCAGACATCCGTCGTGCATTTGGAGATGTAGGACAGATGTCGCTGCTGGTGGGATGACCGGGGGTCGGATACTTTCGTGAACGCAAAGGTAAGAGGTTTGTGGTCTGTGAACGTGGTGAAGGGCCTACCTTCTAATAAGTACCCGAAATGCCGAATTGCCAGGTTTAGCGCCAACAGTTCCTGGTCAAAAGCACTGTATTTGAGCTCGAGTGGTTGTAGGTGTTTGCTGAAAAACGCCAGGGGTTGCCAGCGACCTGCGATGAGTTGCTCCAGTACCCCACCAACTGCCGTGTTAGATGCGTCCACTGTGGGCGGTAGTGACGTCTGTTCTGGGGTGCACTAGCATCGCGGCGTTTTGCCAATGCTTCCATGCGCCGTGCAGGTTTGCTGCAAGGTCCTGAATGTGTGGCACAGGGTAGTGGTCCAGCATTGTAGCCTCGTTCAGCCTGCGGTAGTCGCCGCATGGTCTCCAGTCCCCTGTTGCTTTGGGCACCATGTGCAGGGGAAGCCCATGGGCTGTCAGACCGCCATATGATCCCCAATTCCTCCATCCTCTTGAACTCCTCCTTCGCCAGTCGGAGCTTGTCCGGGGGAAGCCTTCGAGCATGGTCGTGGAGGGGTGGTCCTTGTGTCAGGATGTGGTGCTGTACATGGCTGCCGTGAACTGCGGCGCAACAACCGATGGGAAATCCGCCAGGACCCTGTGAAGTCGTTGTCGGACAGCATGATGGAGTCTAGGTGTGGGGCTGGCAACTGGGCTTCACCCAGGGAGAACATTTGAAAGATCTCGGCGTGGACCAGTCTCTTCCTTGGCAGGTCGACCAGTAGGCTGTGAGCTCGCAAAAAATCTGCTCCCAGAAACGGTGGGCCTACGGCGGCCAGTGTGAAATCCCACGTGAACCGGCTGGAGCTGAACTGTAGCTGCACCGTACGGATGCCCTAGGTCCTTACTGTGCTGCCGTTTGCGGCCCTCAGGGTGGGACCCGGTACTCTGTTGTGGGTGTCGTAACTCGTCGGAAGTAAGATGCTGATCTCAGCTCCGGTGTTGACCAAAAAGCGGCGTCCCGACTGCTTGTCCCAGACATACAGGAGGCTATCCTGATGGTCAGCCGCCATAGCCATCAGCGGCGACTGGCCCTGGTGTTTCCCGGGAACTTGCAGGGCGGGCTTCTGCGCCCCACCACTGGTGGTAGAAGCACCATTGTTCGTTGGTCTTCTCACCCCTGCCTCTGGAGTTAGCGGGCTGTGCGGCCGGGTCTGGTCTGGTTTGCTGCTGGGAGCGCAGCCTGGTGATCTGTGCGACGGACGCCCCACTGTCCTTCTTGGCTTTCCACAGTACATCTGCCCGGGCCGCCACCTTCTGGGGGTCCCTGAAATCCGCATCGGACAGCAGCAGGCGTATGTCCTCGGGCAGTTGCTCCAGGAATGCTTGCTCAAACATGAGGCAGGGCTCGTGACCTCCGGCCAGGGACAGCATCTCATTCATCAAAGCCGACGGTGGCCTGTCCCCCAAACCATCCAGGTGCAGTAAGCGGGCAGCTCGCTTGCGCCGTGAGAGTCCGAAAGCCCTTATGAGCAAGGCTCTGAATTCTGTGTATTTGCCGTGCTCCTGTATGAACTCCTCAACCTGGGCGGCTGTCTCCTGGTCGAGGGAGCTCACCACATAGTAGTAACGTGTGGCATCCGAGGTTATCTGCCGAATGTGGAATTGAGCTTCTGCTTGCTGGAACCATAGGTGAGGTCGCAGCGTACAGAAGCTTGGCAGTTTTAATGAAACTGCATGAACAGATACGGCGTCGTTGATCTCCGGTCCAAATATCATGTGGGCCGTCGGGGTCACCAATTGTAGCGGTGTGTTACACACAGCACTGAAATAGCAACACGAAGTCGGTGAGCTGCAGTTGCAAAAGAGGTTTCTTCAAACTTCGCGGCCTCGCTTTAAAGCCTTCCTGTTCCCGCTCTTCCCGGGCGGGAATGCTGTAGGGGGCGTATATTCACAGTCTTGTCCCGTGCACGGGCTTTTCCCCTTGCTGGTGAAGAAGGCTTGGTGCCCTCTTTGGGACTGGCCTCAATGCCGGCGCATGCCACTTTGTGAGCCGGTTCGAGTACACTGGGAAGTGGGTCGCCACAACTTACCATATTACTCAGTTCCAGAAGATGAAAGAAGCATTTGAAAAGTGTTGCACACTGAAGGCATTTGCTGAGAAAGCTAAAAATGACCTTGATTGTCGTCTCAATGCTTCCTAACATTTCCAAAATGATAGCAAAGTGTGGAAAATCCCATATAATTGAGGAAAGATTAATAATTCCTACTGTATCAGAAGTGCTCACCACTGTTCTTAATATGGATACCAGTATTTTAAAATCAGCTTCTCTGAGTAATAACTGTATTGACAAAATGAGTGAATACATTGAATATCAACTATGCACAGAGCTGGAAAAACAGAATTTGGAATACAACTGGATGAGTTTAGAACTAAACTAGAATTGTTGGGGGGGGTGGTGGGAACTGAACTGAAGAGACAGAGGAAGGGGCTGTTGGCTCACAAATAGACAGCTTGTAGACAGTGTGAGAGGGAGGATAGGCAAGTGATAGAGAAGGGACGTGCTCAGACCGATGGTTTGAGCTGTGTCTATTTTAATGCAAGGACTACTATGATCAAAGTGGTGAGCATAGAGTGTGGATCAGTACTTGGAGCTATGATGTTGTGGCCATTACAGAGACGTGGATGGCTCAAAGGCAGGAATGGTTACTTCAAGTGCCGGGTTTTAGATTTTTCAGGAAGGACAGGGAGGGAGGCAAAAGGTGGGTGCGTGGCACTGCTGATCAGAGATAGTGTCATGGCTGCAGAAAAGGAGGAAGTCATGGAGGCATTGTCTACACAGTCGCTGTGGGCGGAGATTAGGAACAGGAAGGGGTCAATGACTCTACTGGATATTTTTTATAGACCACCCAATAGTAACAGGGACATTGAAGAGCAAATAGGGAGACAGATTCTGGAAAAGTGTATTAATAACTGGGTTGCCGTAGCGGGAGATTTTAATATACCGAATATTGATTGGCATCTCTTTAGAGCAAGGGGTTTAGATGGGGTGGAGTTTGTTAGGTGTGTTCAGGAAGGTTTCCTATCAAAATATGTAGATAAGCCTACAGGAGGAGATGCTGTACTTGATCTGGTATTGAAAAATGAACCTTATCAGGTGTCAGATCTCTCAGTGGGAGAGCATTTTGGAGATAGTGATCACAATTCTATCTCTTTTACCATAGCATTGGAGAGGGGTAGCAACAGACAAGTTAGGAAAGCATTTAATTGGAGTAAGGGGAAATATGAGGCTATCAGGCAGGAACTTGCAAGCATAAATTGGGAATAGATGTTCTCAGAGAAATGTACAGAAGAAATGTGCTAAATGTTCAGGGGATATTTGCGTGTAGTTCTGCATAGGTACATTCCAATGGGACAGGGAAAGAATGGTAGGGTACAGGAACTGTGGTGTGGAAAGGCTGTTGTAAATGTAGTGAAGAAGATAAGAAGAGCTTACAAAAGGTTCACAAAGCTAGGTAATGATAGAGATCTAGAAGATTATAAGGCTAGCTGGAAGGAGCTTAAGAAATAAATTAGGAGAGCCAGAAAGAGCCATGAGAAGGCATTGGCGGACAGGATTAAGGAAAACCCCAAGGCATTCTACAAGTATGTTAAGGGCAAGAGAAATTACCCATTTCTTCGCAAGGTGGAAGAAAAGAACCATAGAAAGGGTGCAGAGGAGATTTGCAAGGATGTTGCCTGGATTGGGGAGCATGCCTTATGAGAATAGGTTGAGTGAACTCGGCCTTTTTTCATTAGAGTGATGGAGGATGAGAGGTGACCTGATAGAGGTGTATAAGATGATGAGAGGCATTGATCATGTGGATAGTCAGAGGCTTTTTCCCAGGGCTGAAATGGCTAGCATGAGAGGGCACAGTTTTAAGGTGCTTGGAAGTAGGGAAAGAGGAGATATCATGGTTAAGTTTATTACACAGAGAGTGTTGAGTGCGTGGAATGGGCTGCCGGTGATGGTGGTGGAAGCGGATACGATAGGTTCTTTTAAGAGACTTTTGGATAGGTATATGGAGTTCAGAAAAATAGAGGGCTACGGGTAACCCTAGGTAATTTCTCAGGTAAGGACATGTTCGGCATGGCTTTGTGGGCTGAAGGACCTGTATTGTGCTGCAGGTTTTCTATGTTTCTATGTCTAACAGGAAGAGAGCTCGCAAGAATAAATTATCAAACTTCAGAATGATGAAGATGCAAAAATGGTTTTCAAAAATGTTGGCGTTTGTAGTGTGTGGCTACTCTGTGATACAAAGTTTTCTGGTTCTGGAGAAGAGCCAAATTGCTCTTCATTGCATTTCCATCCTCCCATTGTTGAAGGAGGCTTCAATGTAATGAACCACATACTCACAAAAAAACAGAAACCACTTGAACATTGTTATGCGTGGGGACTTAAGGCTTTTGCTGTTGCAACTTGAACCAGATATTTCAACTCTTGCTGAAAACCATCAAGCTCAAGGATCATGTTGATATCAAAGTTGCCATATGGTGCACTGGTAATACGTAAGCTAGGTTTAAAGATATTTAAAAAATTAAAGCAGAATCATTTTTCTCATCTTAGTTTATAGTAGATGTGTTTTTACACTATGGGGGTGCCAGAAAGTATATTGTGCCTAAGATGGGCATTGGCATACATGAAGGTGCTTTAGGAGGGTGTTAGCAAGCATGAAAGTGCTTTAGAGGGGTGTTGGGCAAAAAAAGGTTAGAATAAATTGGTTTAATCCAATATGACCAAATCTGTAAATAAAGCTAGCTATAAGCAAAATAAATATGTCATCATCTTGTTCCATATTATTGTGAATAACAGACGTTCCTGAAGGGTGTGTCAGAACTATATTCCATAATTTGCCATCATGAACTTCACAATATATTGAATGTTGATATCTTGGGTAATTTTTAATTGCCTTCTGTTGTTACGCAGGTGGATCTGACCAAGGGGGCGGAAAAGGTGAGTTTTAGATTATACTTATTATGCTGTGTCTTGCATTGTCCATGTCCTACTGCCTAGATTGTTACTTGCTTGGCACTCAGTTTTTGAGATGCGACATAATTTGTTGTGACGTAACAAAAGTTTTCATTTGTTTCAGCAAGGATATTTGGAAATTTCTATCAACTTTTTTCTTTGTTGGTGATACATAGTAATAATTGTAAGAATGTTAGTTTTCTTTAAGACCATATTGTCTATTTATCATTTGTTGCATCTGTATGCCTAAGATCGTAAGACCATAAGATAGAGGAGCAGAAGTAGGCCATTTGGCCCATTGAGTCTGCTCCGCCATTCAATCATGGGCTGATCCAATTCTTCCAGTCATCCCTACTCCCCAGCTTTCACCCCATTCGCTTTGATGCCCTGGCTAATCAAGAACCTATCTATCTCTGCTTAAATACACCCAATGGCTTGGCCTCCACAGCTGCTTGTGGCAACAAATTCCACAGATTTACCACCCTCTGATTAAAATTATTTCTCCACATCTCAGTTCTAAAAGAATGTCGTTCAGTACTAAAATTTGTACCCTCTTGTCCTCGAATCCCCTGCCATGGGAAATAACTTGGTCATATCTTCTCTGAATCTTCTCTGAACCCTGTCCAATGTCAGTATATTCTTTCTAAAATAAGGAACCCAAAACTGCACACAATCCTCCAAGTGTGGTCTCACGAGTGACTTATAGAGCCTCAACATCACATCCCTGCTCTTATATTCTATACCTCTAGAAATGAATGCCAACATTGCAATCACCTACTTCACAACTGACTCAACCTGGAGGTTAACCTTTAGGGTATCTTGTAGAAGGACTCCCAAGTTCCTTTGCATCTTTGCACTTTGAATTCTCTCCCCATCTAAATATTAGTCTACCTGTTTATCTCTTCCACCAAAGTGCATGACTACACTTTCCAACATTGTATTTCATTTGCCACTTCTTTGCCCATTCCCTCAAACTATCTAAGTCTGACTGCAGACTCTCTTTCTGATATACTGTGTATCCTTGTATGTTCAGCTCCCAATGGCAGCCATCCTTTAGCCAAGTTTCAGAGATGGCCACAACGTCGTATTTGCCAATCTGTATCTGAATTTCAAAATCGTCCATTTTATTCCTTATGCTGTGTGCATTCAAATACAACACTCTCGGTCCAGTATTTGTTGCTTTCTGTTTCAACTGCATCATGCATCTATTACCCTGTAACTCATGCCACTGGCTTTGATTGAGCTTCATTTCCTGCCTGTTCTTTCTATGATCTCTGTTGCACGCTATCTTTGATTTATTTCTGTTTTCCCCATCCTCAGCCCTGTCACCCTGGTTCCCACACCGCTGCCAAATTAGTTTAAACACTTCCTAACAGCTCTATTAAATGTGCCCCCTAGGATATTGGACCCCTTTAGGTTCAGGTGTAACCCGTCCTACCTCCCCCAACTTCCATGGAGTCCTGCTGAGAGGGTGTGATCAAAAGAGTCAAACCAGTGGAGGATGGAATGATGGGCAAGCTGTTCGCTTTCAGTGGAACAAGAGAAAAAAAAAGGGCATGCATTTGTGCTTACAGTCAACATAGTAATTTCTGTTACTAATGCCACAGTCAAAGTGGTATGATTTGTGTATTAAGAAAACATTAGATAGCTTCTCCCACTTGATTCTCTTTAAAATTGATCTCTGATTTGCTTGAGCTGCATTTTCAAAAGATGTTCTTCTGCTGAAGTTTAATGCTGAGAAGACTTTTTTTTTGTTGCCCATCAGTATTGTTGAAAGTGTTGAACTGCAGTAGTCATGGATGATAATGGTTTTTAAATAGATTAGATAAACAGAGTTTCTTTTATTTCCTTTTGTCTTCTTTGTCTTTGCTGAAATCGGAAGTAAATGCCATTCATCCACATGGTCACTATCTATGATTTATAATAGCAATATCTTTGCAGGAACTATAATACCACACCATTTTCCAGCACTTAGATCCTCTGGTTTGAAGATGTTTTCGTGCCCACGTCCAGATACTGAAGTGTTATGTGAATTTCTGCTTCTAGCATTCTCTCGTTAAAGTACGATAACAAATTCTGGGTGAAAGCATTCCTCCTCAGATACCCCTTTAAACTGTCTCTTGTCACAGATAACTGCATTCTGACACCTTGCATTTATTTCCCCATTGAATTTTATTTACTTGGCACAAGGAGAGCAGCAGCATGGTCACAGTCAGAAAAGGTACTCTAAAACTGCCACTAGCAATTGTTAAAAAGTAATGTACATTGACCAATGAAAAATCTTACACAGTTCCTCATTCCTTATCAGCGTACAAAGAATAAAAGTCACTAATCATGATGTATACTTAAGGCATTAATGATCAATCAAAACTACATGTAATTCAAAGCAAAACTTTGTGGAGGAAGATGCATGTTCTTCAATCCTTCACATATATTTAATATGATTAAAAAGTGACCTGTTTAGGATGGTATGATAGCATGGTGGTTAGCACAGTGCTTTACAGTACAGGCGACCCGGGTTCAATTCCTGCTGCCACCTGTAAGGAGTTTGCATGTTCTCCTTGTGACTGCGTGGCTTTCCTCTGGGTGCTCTGATTTTCTCTCACAGTCTAATGACATACCAGTTGGTAGGTTAATTGGTCATTGTAAATTGTCCTGTGATTAGGTAAAGTGGGATTATTGGATGGCATAGCTTGAAGGGCCTACTACATGATATATCCAAATAAAAAAGTAAGTAAATAAATAAATGTCTTCATTTTAATGGAGAGTGATGATCCAGTAGTTAGTGTGTGCTTTCTAATTCTTTATTTGCATCTTTATCTTGTCTGGTTTGCTGTGTCTGGTTATGGCTTCTGGAAAATTACATGTTCCCAGTGTAATTTATTATTCCAAGACCTTGTTCTGTACAACTGTGCCTATATTAACCCTTTAATCCAGCTTCCACTGTATTCCATCTGCCACTTTGCCCATTCTCCTAATCTATACCCTCCCTACTTCCTCAAAGCTACCTGCTCCTCCAGCTTTCTTCGTATCATCTGTAAACTTTGCAACAAAGCCATCAATTCCATTATCCAATTCACTGATATATGAAGGAAAAGGAATCAGCCCCAACACAAACCCCTGTGAAAGTCACTGGCAGCCAGCCAGAAAAGGCTCCTTTTATTCCCACTCTTTGCCTACTGCCAATCAGCCACTGTTTTATCCATGCTAGAAGCTTTCCTGCAATACCATGGGGTCATAGCTTGTTAAGCAGTCTCATGTGAGGCACCTTGTCAAAGACCTTCTGAAAATTCAAATAGACAATATCAATGGATTTTCCTTTGCCTATCCTGCTTGTTATTTCTTCAAAGGATTCTGACAGTTTTGCCAGGCAAAGATTTTCCCTTGAGGAAACCATGCTGAATATGGCCTAATTTATCATGTGCCTTCAAGCACCCCAAAACTGCATCCTTAACAATCGACTCCCAACATCTTCCCAACCGCTGGGGTCAGACTAACTGTCCTGTATTTTCCTTTCTTCTGCCTCTCTCCCTTCTTGAAGAGTGGAGTGACATTTGCAATTTTCCAGTCTTCTGGAACCATTACAGAATCTAATGATTCTTGAAAGATCATCATTAATGCCACTACAATCTTTTCAGAGTTCTGGAGTGTGCACTATCTAGTCCAGATGACTTATCTACCATTAGACCCTTCAGTTTCCCAAGAATCTTCTGCATAGTAATGGTAACTTTACACCTCTAGTGTCTTCCACAGTGGAGACTGGAGGTCTCTCAGACTTCCCACATCCCGCATAGAGTTCAGATTGCTACTGGAACCATCCTCACTAATATGCTATGCCCTAACAGACTTGAACAAATCTTGAACAAATAAGGAGAAAGGGAGAGTAACTTACAAGACAAACTCCCCCAAACTTGATCTTGCCTAACTTCACTGCTCATGCACAGTTCCTCCATGGAGAGTGTTAGGAGCACCATGTTTCTGTGAGTGCACATATTAGACAATCTGACATGGTCCCTCAACACCAGCAATTGGTTTAACATCTGTAGTTGGGGAAACTGCTTGAAGCTATCATTGAAAAAGAAATAGCGAGGCATCTGGAAGGAAATGGATCCATCAAGCATACACAGTATGGATTCAGCAAAGTCAGGTCCTGTTTGACAAGCTTACTGGAATTCTTTGAGGATTTGATGAGCACAGTGGATAGAGGGAAACCGATGGACGTTACTTATTTGGATTTCCGGAAGGCATTTGATAAGGTGCTGCTTAAAAAACATCCGTAAGATAAGGATGCATAGGGTTGGGTGTGATGTATTAGCATGTATAGAAAATTGGTTAATTAATAGAAAGCAGAGTGTTAGCATACATGGGTGTTACTCTGGTTTGCAGTCAGTGGCGTGAGTGGTGTGCCTCGGGGTCAGTGCTGGGCCCGTAACTGTTTACGATGTACATTAACGATCTGGAAGAGGGAACCGGATGTAGTGTATTTAAGTTTGCTGATGATACTAAATTAAGTGGAAAAGCAAGTTGTGCAGAAGATATGGAGAGTCTGGAGAGAGATATTGATAGGTTGAGTAGGCAAGGGTCTGGCAGATGGAATACAATGTTGGTAAATGTGAGGTCATCCACTTTGGAAGAAAAACGGAACAGCAGATTATTATTTAAATGGTAAAAAAAACTGCAACATGCTGCTATGCAGAGGGACTTAGGAGTGCTTGCGCATGAATCACAAAGGTTCGTTC
Organism: Hypanus sabinus; assembly: GCF_030144855.1. Classification (NCBI taxonomy): domain Eukaryota; kingdom Metazoa; phylum Chordata; class Chondrichthyes; order Myliobatiformes; family Dasyatidae; genus Hypanus; species Hypanus sabinus. Next base: position 171,027,062 of record NC_082708.1, on the reverse strand, counting down.
GCAGGTGCAGCAGGCTATCAAGAAGGTAAATGGGAGGTTGGCTTTCATTGCTAGAAGGATTGAATTTAAGAGCAGGGAGGTGGCTGCACCTGGAATACTACATGCAGTTTTGGTCGCCTTACTTGAGGAAAGATATACTGGGTTTGGAAGTGGTGCAGAGGAGGTTCACCAGGTTCATTCCAGAGATGTGGGGGTTAGACTATGAGGAGAGATTGAGTTGCCTGGGACTGTACTTATTGGAATTCAGAAGAATGAAAGAAGATCTTGTAGAAATATATATAATTGTGAAAGGGATAAATATGATCGAGGCTGAAAAGTTGTTTCCACTGATAGGTGAGAATAGAACTAGTGGATATAGCCTCAATATTCAGGGAAGAGGAGAATCCACACCATCAGGTTCAGGAACTTATATTACCCATCAACTATCAGGCTTTTGAATTAGAGGGAATAACTTCACTTGCCTCAGGAACTGATGAGGAGGAACTGCTCTTCCCAGAGAGTGGTGAATCTGTGGAATTCTGTGCCCAATGAAGCAGTAGAGGCCACTTTAGTAAATGTATTTAAGACAAAATTGGATACATTTTTGCTTAGTAGGGGAATTGGGTGTTATGGGAAAAAGGCAGGTAGGTGGAGATGAGTCCATGACCCAATTAGCCATGATCTTATTGAATGACGGAGCAGGCTTGATGGGCCAGATGCCCTACTCCTGCTCCTATTTCTTATGTTTCTATGTTCTTTGGTCAAGAAAGTAGAGCAGCATCTGCATTTTATAAGGTGAGTGAGGCTTTCCACTCCCATTTTAGCCAATTTTTACAGGTGCATCATCGAGAGTGTGCTGACCAGCTACAAAACCATCTGGTATGGGAATTGCAAGCATCTGACCACAAGTCCCTATGAAGGATTGCCAGGACTGTGGAGAGGATGGTTGAGGTCTCTCTTTCACACATTAGAGATATTTGTCTGGAGCGCTGTGTATGCAGGGCCCTTAGCTTTGTCAATGACCTTTCTTGTATGTCCAACATCCTGTTTAACCCTCTACCATCAGTCAGGAGGTGCTGTACCATTTAGAGACAAGAACTGTTCAAAGTTCAAACTGAATTTGTTATCGGAGTGCCAAATCTTGTACCAAATACAACCCCGAGACACAATTTCTTGCACGTATCCTCAGTAAATCCAAGAAACATTTGACAACCCAGGGTTTGATTGTGCATCCTGAGACTTCTGGGAAGTTATTGTTGAGGCATTGTCTTTAGCCGTAGGTGAAGTCCTGGAAGACTAGATGGGGCTGTTGATGGGGGCTTATGTACTATTATTTAAGAAAGATAGCAAAGACAATCCAGGGAACTGGAGCCCTATGAGCCTGTCATCACTGGTGGGTAAGTTAGTGGAGCGGATTCTTGGGGACAGGGTCTGCTTATATTTGGTTAAGCAATTCAGATTAGGGATAGTCAGCACAGGTTAGTGATGAGGGAATGGCAGTGGGAAATTATTTATATGGACTTCAGAAGGGTCTTTAACAACGTCCCATAGTGAAAGGCTAATTAGAAAGGTTGGATCTAATTAGATACTAGGAGAGCTAGCCTATGGATACACAGTTGGCTCGGTGGTAGAAAGCAGAGGGTGATGGTGGAAAGTTGTTTATCAGAACAAAGGCTTGTGACTAGTTATATTTCACATGGACTGGTGCTGGGCCTATTGTTATTTGTTGTACAGCAAACTGCATGACATTTGCTCATTGCTGCCATCAGGGAGGAGGTACAGGAGCCTGAAGAAACATACTCAACATTTTAGGAACTGTTTGTTTCCCTCTACCACCAGATTTCTAAATGATCCATGAACACTACCCCACTATTTCAATGGTTCAATTTAGTATAGTATACAAACTGAAATTGTTACTCTTTGCAGACATCTATGAAACAAAAGAAAAGCCCCAAAGAATGAATGACAGAAAACTGTTAGAACCCCAAAGCCCCTTCCCATGCAGAAGCATAAACCCCAGCAAACAACAGCAAAGCCCCCAGAGACCGTGATCTCTAAACATCAAAAAAAATTATTGTCCATCCCAACACTTCAACATCTCACAGGCTCACTCTCTCACTAATGAAGGAGAGAGAGGTATCACTTCTGCCTGAGCAAGAGTGGAGGACAAAAACTGGCTGTTTCAGTGTTGCAATCTGCAGCATTGCTTACTTTGACAGCTTAGACTTGTATTTACTAATATGGATGCACAATAAAATAGGAATATACATCCTGATATTCTGCATTCTGCTCAAACATCACAAATATGAGCATCTGTCTTCAGTTAGATGGGGCTCCTTTCAAGGGGGAAAGAAAATCTGGGATTCCTAGAATTAAAACATTTGCAAATCCTGGCATTCTTTTTTTTGTTTCTAACTAGCTATAGGAAACTTGCCTGGTTCATGTTGTCCTGTCAAGGAAGTTAACAGTCCACTGGTGTGGCTGAATGTAATCTAGCTCAATACTTAAGTTAGCACAATAAATTTCTCAAAGTGTAAGTAAAATATTTTAATGATATTTTAGTGTTACTGTATGTATTTTTCGTAAACATGGAAACCACACTGCAATTCAGGGAGTACTATTTAAGTTGCCAGAAGGAGGTGGTTACCTGCAGTTGATTGGAGGGAGATGCATAGGTTATTGCCACAATCTGTCTCCTTTCTTGAATATGGTCACTATTAAAGAATTCTTGAGCTGTAGAGTAGTTGTTCTTTCCCCAGACCTTCAGAGGCAGGACATGTATGTGACACAGGAGTGTTGGTCTACCTTCCTTGAGGATCTCTGCTAGGATCCCATGAGGACCAGTGACTTTGTTGCTTTTCAGGGTCCTGATAGCATGATTGTCCTCTTACATGTTGGGAGGTTCTCCTATGTCTTCTCCTACAGGTGTCCAGAGGTGTTGGTTAGTAACCTTTGGGTCAGCTGTGCTGTCATGGTTAAGGAGTTCTTAGAAGTGCTCTCTCAATTGAACGTTGATATCCTTTCGATCATTTTGCAATTTCTTCCCATCCTTTGAGTGCAAGGGGTTTAATCCGCAGTAACTTGGACCATTGACCGCTTTAATGATACTGAAGAAGCCTTTCGTGTAACCAGTCTGCCAGTCTCTGGATTTCTAGGGCTTTCTCAGGCCGCCAAGAATTATTTAATTCCCTCACCCTCCACAGGACATTGGCCTTGGCTCTGGAGTAAGCTTCTCTTTTAGCCTTGCTGCCAATGTCATGCTGTCAGGAACAAAAGGCTTTCCTTTTGGAGGTAAATTTTCTATCTCTGTGTCATTATCATCAAACCAATCCTGATGTTTCTTGGATTTGTATGCAAGGATATTTTTGCAGGTATTGAGGATGGTGAATTTAAACAGACCCTAGTGTTCTTCGATATCCTCTGGATATTCCTTTTGCAGGTTTTCTCCAAACAAGACCTGAAGGCATTGTCAAGCAAGCTTGCAAGTTTTAGTCCTGCTGAAGGATCTCAGCCTGAAACGTTGACTGTACTTTTTTCCATAGATGCTGCCTGGCCTGTTGAGTTCCTCCAGCATTTTAGACCATAGGACCTTAAGACATAGGAGCAGAATTAGGCCATCGAGTCTGCTCCACCATTCAATCATGGCAGATCCTTTTTTTCCTATCTCCTTCTCCCCGTAACCTTTGATGCCATGTCCAATCAAGAGCCTATCAATATCTGCCTTAAATACATCCAATGACCTGGCCTCCACAGCTGGCTGTGGCAACAAATTCCACAAATTCACTACCCTTCGGCTAAAGAAATTTCTCCAGTTCTCTGTTTTGAAAGGGTGCTCCTCTATCCTGAGACTGTGCCCTCTTGTCCTAGACTCTCCCACTCTCTTAGGGTTCAGTTCCTCTGGTCTGGGTTACTTGTGTACCTTTAGGTCTTTCAGCTTTTTGAGCACCTTTTCTCTTGTAATAGTAACTGCACCCTAGGGTTCTGAAAGAGGTTGTGTGGATTTCCAGCAATTGCATAGTTTCTCTTGTTCATAAGTGTTAGACTTGGCTTGGTCTGAATCTGACGATTCTGGGCTTGTCATTTGCCTTCTCTTTCCCGACGAAGTGTAACCATCTTTATCCTTCAGTTCCCCTTTGCCTGCCAGCCTGTTTTCAGAATGAGCCGCTAGGTCAATCTGGTATCTCCTCAGTTCTCCACCAACCACAGCCACCACTTCCTTGTGTCCACATTGCACCAGAGTATGTGGATCAGCCTTTATAGTCACCTGAAGACTCAACACTAGACAATCCTTTAGAACATGTTATTCAACTCGAGTGATTGCACTATTACTACTATTGTATTAGCATTTGAATAAAGTGATGTCAGTGCACTTAAAGATAATCTATAATTTAAGTTGATCCCTTTGGCATATACTCAGTCCTTGTTATTTGCACAGATTTTCTACGGATGGCACTGCTGTTTTTTTTTTGCTCACTCCTGTGTACCCAATTTACTTTCCTGAATAATCAGAAAAATACCTCGTAATGTTGTACAAACATTAACAGGCATTGATAAATGCATTAGAAAATCCGATTATTTTCAAGGAAATGATATTAATTAACAAATATAAAAGATGTTATCATTAAATTACTTGCCTTTAAAAGGGTAATATTGAGCATTGGATTATTTGAAGGAGAGGTGATGTGGTGCTCAACCCTGTCACAGATGGTGGGGATTCTTCTGCTGGCCTTGTGACTAATAAGACTTTTGTAAAGAATACTTGCATGCGGAGGGATACATCTACATTTCTTTAAAGATACAGCACAGAACTGGCCCTTCCGGTCCAATGAGCTGCACCACCCAACAGCTCACTAGGTTAATCACAGGGCAATTTACAGTGACCAATTAACCTACTAACCAATACATCTTTAGACTGTGGGAGGAAACTGGGGCACTCAGAGGAAACCCATGCGGTTCATGGGAGAATATACAAACTCCTTACAGATGGTGCCAGAATTGAACTTTGGATCACCTTGAGCTGTAATAGCAATAACTGCTACGTTACGATGGTGCCCTCATCTTTTGAAAGGCCATGAACCATGGCACTTGCATTTTTTTTAAGGCTTTTAGATTTTGTTTGGCTCAATGCTTCTGAACAAATTTGAAATGAGCTTTAGGGACAATCATGCAAGTGCTTTATTTTGTGGATTCGAAATCAATAGAAAACAAGGACGAAACAAATGTTGTGCTGCTGAAGTTAATGTTTTTAGAACTGACATTTTAAAATAAAGTTTTGCATGTCTGTATACTCCAGCTCTCTCATGGCTTTGAGTTCCTGGCTTCCCTCAGTGTTCTGGTTCCTCATTTCTCATTAGGTTAATTTCAAGCTTCTTTTCTCATTGCCAATGTGTCTTTCTTTATAAAATATAAGAGTTGTATCTTAGTTGGTCCCATTAGCCTGGACAACCAAGCAATCAGACAACATGTAAGTTCATTAGGTAACCTGTACCTTAACTTCATCTGCTTGATTCTGGTACAATTGCGTAACAAAAATATTTTCTTTATTTTACTGCACTACATCTATTTTTCGACCTAATTATAGAATCCTAGACATTTATAGCTTAGGAGACAAGATTTCAGTTCATGATATGCATGCTGGGAAAAAAGCTTATCATGGTTATCTTTTCACATCATAAAATAATTAAAGATAGTGAAGTTATTCCAAAGGGTAGTAATGCCCTTGGCTCAGTTGTTTCCAGCTGCTTTATCGATAGCCTGCTTTCTGTCATAAGGTCTAAATGGTAAATGTCCACTGGTGATTACATTACCAGATCAGTTCCATGTTTGCTTCTCTACACAAATGAAAATATAAAGGAAATGAAAAGAGTTATGGACACAGCTCAATGCATCAGAGAAACCAGCCTCCCCTCCATAGATAGACTCGTTCTTTACTTAAACACAAGAGATTCTCCAAATGCTAGAAATCCAGAGCAAAACACACAAAATGCTGGAGGAACCAGAAGGTCAGGTAGTATCTATGTAAATAAATAAAAAGCCAATGTTTTGAGTCCAGTACCAGAGGGCATGGTTTGAGAATAAGGGGTAGGTCATTTAGGATAGAGTTAAGGAAAAACTTCTTCTCCCAGAGAGCTGTGGGGGTCTGGAATGCACTGCCTTGGAAGGCAGTGGAGGCCTATTCTCCGAATGCTTTCAAGAAGGAGCTAGATAGGTATCTTATGGATAGGGGAATCAAGGGATAAGGGGACAAGGCAGGAACCGGGTATTGATAGTAGATAATCAGCCTTGATCTCAGAATGGCGGTGCGGGCTCGAAGGGCCGAATGGTCTACTTCTGCACCTATTGTCTATTGTTTCATGCCAAAACCCTTCTTCAGGATTGGAGAGGAAGGAGGATGATGCCAGAATAAAAGGTGAAAGGAAGGGAAGGAAAATTAGCAAGGTGATAGGTGAAGCCAGGTGGGTGGAAAAGTTAAAGGGCTGGAGGAGAAGGAATCTGTTAGGTGAGGGGAGTGAACCATGGGATAAAGGAGCACCAGGTGTAGATCATAGACAAGTAAGACGCAAGAGTGGGGAATAGAAGAGGGGTTGGGGGAGGGGAGAAAGCTACTGGAAGGAGTGGTCAATACTCTTGCCATCAGGTTGGAGGATACCTAAATGGAATGAGGTGTTGCTCCTCCATCCTGAGAGTGGCCTCATCATGGCATAAGAGGAGGCTATCGACTGACATGTCAGAATAGGAATGGGGATAGGAATTAAAATGGTTTGCCACAAGGAAATTCACCTTTTGTTGCATAGAGTGGAGGTGCTCAATTTACTTTGGGTCTCACCAATGTTGAGGCTACATAGGGAGCACTGGATATAATTGACAACCCCAGCAGATTCACAAGTAAAGTGTTGCCTCACCTGGAAAGACTGCTTGGAGGTAATGGAGGAGGTAAATCAGCAGGTGTAACATTTCTATCACAGGGATATGTACCAGGTGGAAGATTAGTGAGGAAGAATGAAGGAACAAAGGGAATCAGAGAGGGAGTGATCCCTGCAGAAAGCCGGGAGTTAGGGGGGTAGGTGAAGATGTATTTGATGGTAGGATCCCATTGAAGATGGTGTAAGTTGCAGAGAATGATGTGTTTGATGTGGAGGCTCATGGAGTGGTAGGTGAGGACAAGAGGAACTTGATCCTTATTAAGATGGTGGGAAGATGGGGTGAGCATGGATGTCCAGGAAATGGAGGAGATGTGGGTGAGGGCAGCATCAAAGATAGAGAAAGGGAAGCCCTGTTCTTTGAAGGAGGAGGACATTTCTGATGTCCTGAAAAGGAAAGCCCTTTTCTCTGAACCGATGGGGTGCAGACAAAGGAATTGAGTGTATGCTTCTAACTGCCCCAGTAGAATAGCCAGCATAATCAAAGACCTCATTCACCAGACATTTTTTCTTCTCTCTTTCATTGAGCAGAAGATACAAAAGCCTGAAAGTATGTAACACCAGGTTCAAGGACAGCTACTCCGTTGTTATAAGACTATTGAATGATAATTTTACTCCTTATTTTCTACTTTCACTGCACTTTCTGTGTACCTGTTACACTTTATTCTGAAATTTGTTACCTAGTTCTACCTTAATACACTTGTTTAATGAACCCATATGAACTGTATCTTTGCACATATGACCATATTAAACCAGTTATAATTCCAAATACGAACCTACATTGAACATAGGCTTGATTGATGGCAAGTAACATCTGTGCTTAAACTGGCAGGCGGTAACTATACAACGAGATGCAGTTGAACCACCTGCCATTATCAAGTATGCTATCATTCACCCCCTCCCCCCACCTCCCACCATCAGCATCCTGGAGGCTATCATTGACCAGGAACTCACCAACCACAAGAATAGAGTGTCCACAGAAATGGTCAAAGGCTGGGAATTTTGCAATGTGACTTGCATCTTGAAACCCCAAAGCCTTGCCACCATTGACAAAGTCAATGTTCTCTGCTTGTCTGAATGAATGCAGCTTCACCTTTCAAAAAGCTTAATACCATCCAATACAAAATGGCTACTTGTTGACACCCTATGAGCCACCTTAAACATGTATCCCTTCCAGCTCTGGGGCATATTAATTGCAGTACAAACCATCTACAAAAAGTACTGCAACTTGCTCAGGTTCTTCAATAGCCTTTCAAATTTTTAACTTTGTGATACCAAGGGAAACAGTGCCAATGTGTAGAAACACCACTATCTGTATGTTCTAGTCCAAGTTGCAAGCCGTTCCTTCTTGTAAATGCATTGTTGGACTTTTATCATTGTGGGGTCCAAAGTCTGAAACTCAACCTCACCGCTTCAAGGGCATTTATTATTGGGCAATGAAAGTTTGCCAGTCCTACGTGCAAACAAAACGAGGTCTTTTTCTGTGACATTTATTCTACATCAGTTTGTACAATTGTATGCATATCACTACTTAAAACTTATAATCATCTTGAAAATATTGATTAAATTTATCCATTTCATAGGGATTAAGCATAAACCCTTTTGAACATTTTTTCACATTGATATCACATATTCTTCTCATGTTGAAGTAGTTAACTACTGTGAACATTTGGTGATTCCACTGATATTTTGCTTTACTATGACATGGCAAAGATTTTATATTCTGGAAACCATTTAAATAAAACCTTCTGTAGTATTATCTGTCATGACATCCTGATCGTCCACCCAGCAAAGCCCTTCAGCATATCAACAACCAGAGACCATGTGTTCATTTATTGATTGTTTGAATTGGATGGAACAGGATGGTCCTGTTGTTGATCAGTGGTCTTTGATAAATTATTTAATTTTAGCAAAGGTACAAATAATTTCAAACCATTTGGCCCGAGAGTTTTCAATCAGGAAGCTACATGTGCCAAATTATGACAGTGTGGGTCAAGTCTTAAAAGCAAAGGGTTTTCCAGGTATAAGAGATTGGTTTAGACTGTAATTTGGCATATGATTAATACCATATGCTTGCCTTAGTAATTAAGTTAAAATAATGTATTTAATACTGATTAATATTTAAATGTTTCTTAAATGGTTTTGTGTTCAAACCATGTGTTGTATTTGTGTTAACTTTGTAAAAGGCAAGTGACCATTTTGAGAAAAGATCGAAAATTCAACTGTATTAAATTGCTAAATCTCCATTGCAGTGTAAAAGCAATGTTTATACTGTTGAGCCCCCCCCCATGGGGAAAAACACATACATAAAAATAGAATCATTGAGTTTAAAATCGCATTCTGATCATACTGACCCAAAATTTAAAGAAAGCAAGGATTTTGTGGTTATTAATGAGCACAAAATGGCCTTCATTCTGCACAGATTAGCAAATTGATGCATCTAATTTGAATATGTATTTAAGACCTTTGTTAAATTTAGTAGCCCATATTTTTTGGTTAGATGACAGATTATCGAGCTGTTTTGGTGATTGTGTATTTGGTGATTATTAATAACAATACCTGTTCAAGGGTCTGCATTTGCAACTGTTAATGATTTCAGGGATGCTAGTCTTGGCCTTCTCAAAGGTCACAGTGTGTGGTGAGCTTAAATATAAAAACAAACTTGCTTCTTTTTTAAGCATTAGCTGTAGTAACCACCAGAACTAGACAGTTTTGCTGTATCTAATGGTTTTCAAGAGCCAAGTGCATATCATTAGACATCCACAATGAGAAAATTGTCTATCACGATACAATGCACATAACAACTCATGCATAAAGCGTTAAGTATTATGTAAAAGTTCATAGGTCTACAATTGTAACGTGTTGTACATGCTGGTCAGAAACTGAGCATAAAAATTAAATGATCTCATTGATAGTTCCTCAGTCAGATAAATTGTGAGGCACTGCTAGAGTAGATTATCTTCATTAAAAGATCAATTTATTGATCTATGACTGTGATTTTCAATATCAAATTCATTAATTACTTTTGAAGCCACAACAACTTAATTGTCTTGCATTGTTAATGAAGTTGCTTATTGAGGTGACATACAATGTTTAAGGTTCTCTTTTGAACTTTGTTTTCATTATGTTACAGTAATGTGTACATTAATAGTCCATCTCACTGTTTATTTTTCAGATGAAATGCCCATTATAGCTGTAATGGTGGCCCTCTCATCACTGCTAGTCATCGTGTTTATTATTATAGTACTTTATATGCTGAGGTAAGTGATTGATATAAACTGTACTAAAAAGAATTGTTGTGCTTATTTAATATTGTCCCAGATTGTTTCTAACTGCCTCTCACTGCCAAGGCTAGCTTGGCAGACCTTTACATTCTTTTTACAAAAAAGGTGCAATTTTAGAAAATTATAGATGTTGGAAATCTGATATAAAAAGCTCAAAAGTGTTTGGAAGTGTAAGGTCATGGACTTGGTAGAAGAAATGAAAGGGTTGACTACTAAATGGAGTGAAAATACAAAAAAACTGAAATTCAAAGGGTCTTGGTATTCCTTGTGTAGGATTCCCTGAAAGTTAATTTGTAGGTTGAGTCTGTAGGGAGGAAGGCAAATGCAATGTTCGCATTCATTTCAAGAGGTGTAGAATATAAAAACGAGGATGTAATGTTGAAGCTTTATGAAGCACTTGTGAGGCCACACTTTGAGCATTGTGAGCAGGTTCGGGCCCCTTAGAAAGGATGTGCTTAAATTGGAGGTTCAAAGGAGATTCATGAATACGATTCCAGGATTGAATGGCTTGTCATATGAAGAGCATCTGATGGCGCTGGGCTGGTATTCATTAGAATTCTGAACAATAAGGTGGACTCTTGGAATCCTATCTTGTCTTGGAAAAGTGGATAATGGAAAGGAGGTTTCCTGTGGTAAGAGAGACTAAGACCAGGCGACACAGCCTTAGAATAGAGGGGGTTGAATGGAATGGAGATGAAAAGGAATTTCTTTAGCATGAGGGTGGTGAACCTTTGGAATTCTTTGCCACATGCAGCTGTGGAGGCCAAGTCTTTATGTTTATTTAAGGCAGAAGTTGATATATTCTTGATTGGTCAAGGCATGAAGGGATATAGGGAGAAGGCAGGTATTTCACATGCACTTGAAGGTGTGACCTGCTGGTCTGCAGACTTGCTGGAGGAAGGTTGGATCAATCCAGATCTCTTTTTTTAAATGGATGGAACAGGTAGCATGGGCTGAATGGTCTTCGTGTAACATTTTTAATGAGATAGCAAATGCTATGAGATCTGACAAAGAGTTGAATATTTTTGGCTGTAGCCTGCAGTTCTAAAGCATACAAGCAGCTCTGTTGCTTGTAGCTATGTATATCCTCAACTTATGCAGACTCTACATAGAATCCTGGGACAGAGCCTAAATCTGCTAAGAACTGTAGGTCATCCTCTCTGAATAGGTACTCCAAATCGAGAGATTAGGAGGAAAAGTTAAGTTACTTTTTTCACCACTTTACAACAGATGAGTGTCTGTTTTGAATTTGATGTTGTGAACTGGGTAAAACTGAAGTCTTTACATTTATTTGATATATATTTTGAAGAGCCTCCCAAGGCTTTAATTTTTTGTTATGAACTTTGATTGGGGCCACCTGTAGAGCTGCATCTTCCAGATACAATTTATTGTCTAAACAAGGATTGGTTACGTTTACTTTGGGCATGTGAACTTTTCTTCTAAACTTTTGTTTCAAAATCATTCATGACTTGTTTCTCGATACTTGTCATTATGTTAATCGAGAAGAAAGCCATTTTTGGCTGATTGAGTCTACATTGGCTCTCAAAGGTGCAATCACATTAGACCCATTCCTTTTTTCACTATATTGCCGTATACAGCCCTAAACCTAATCTGTCTTATATATGCCCATTACCTCTCCTAAAATTCTTTCTGCCATTAGCCTACATTAAGGCATAATCTAAACCTGTCAGTTAACCTATGAAGTATGTAGAAACCACCTCAATCATAAAGAGAACAAGCAATCCTGCATGTAATCCTGGATAAACACACCATTCTTACAGCAGAATTCATCTGTGCACCACCTCACCCTATTGCAATCATGCTTGGATGAAATAACATTTTCTTTTTGAAAAATGTTGTTAAAATATCACATTAACAAATTATTATCAATCTACAGGTTTAAAAAGTATAAGCAGGCTGGAAGTCATTCAAATTCCTTCAGGTTGTCCAATGGGAGAACAGATGATACAGGTTTGTTTATAAGTTAGATGGGAAATTAATAGATACATTGCTTTTTCATCATAAAAAGACAAATTTAATGATGGCTCTAAAATTATTGTTAATTTTCAGTAAAAAAATGAAAAAATTTTACAACTGTTGAGCCAAAGTGTGTACTCAGTTGAGTGTTGTTGAAAATAGCATTTGCTTTGATTCTCTAAAAAGCAATCTTGAGCATCATAGAATAATGCATGAGTATTTTCTTGCTATAGTGAAAGTATGTCTCTTTGAGCTACAAACTTTATTTCTTTATTAAATCATCAAGCTCAATATGATTCATCAAAATTTAATTTGTTTTGAGGCTGTAAGTCAGAAACACAAAGAAGTGGGTAGCTTTCTTTCCTTATTGTGAGGTTGATTGTTAGGTTTATATTATATAATAAGCAATCTTTTTTGGCAGAGCATTTGGGAAAATCACTTTGACCGCGGTAGTGAACAAGTTGTCTTTCATCTACACATCCCATAAAGGGTTTAATATGAATAACAGTACTGCCACATAAAACTCAGTTTCACACATCACTCAAAGTGTAGAGTGTCTCGAGTTGCTCATTTGATATTGAACTGAAGACATAGTCGTGATTACAGCAGTATCATGAGTATGTTATTGCACCATTATCTGGAGGCCTGGGATTTTGATATGGTGCCACTTAAATATCACAGTAGTGACAGGAAACTTTATAGAATCATAGGAATTTTATGACGCTGCAGGAAGCCAACCAGTCCATCGTGGCTGTGACAGTCAAGTAAAATTTTGCACAAGTGTTATTCCTACACCTTTCACTCGTAAGATTTGTTGAGCTTAATGGTGTAACTTTTGCCTGAAGTACAAAAAGAATTTTGTTTTAAGTTGATGAATAACATTCTTAAAAGTAGCTAATTATTGTAAATTTCCCCTACTGTACATGTGACAGGAGAAGGAACAATGGTGGGCATGTGGCAGGGCAATAAGTGGAGGAATGGAATTAATGGAGAAGCTCTTAGGAGCCATTATAGACTTGATCTGCCAAATGGTTGCCTCCTCTGCAACAAAAAAATGAGAGCTATTCAGTCTAATCCCACCTTCCAAGTATTACGTCTATTGCAAATTACTGCCGGAATAGTTTTCTAACTGTCAGTATATCTGATATGTTAGGATTTTTGTTCTCGTGCTTATTCTCCCTCAGTTTTGCCGTTTTAAAGAAGTGTGGCAGAAAAAAGGATTGGTAATGGTGGCATTTAGTATTGTTGGTGATTCTGTCTCCTTTCAATAACAGTCCATCTTAACCCTTTCATTTGGATTAAAAATAAAATTTAAAAAGGAAGCTCTGCTGATCAAATGTAAATTTACATCTAATACAATTTCATATGTAAGCTTAGTTACAAAATAGTAAGTATATACAAGCTACAATTTAAATACTTTTATCCTTATAAAAATTGTACATGGTCTCTTATGAAGTTCATGAATGGCTGTTTTCTAATTGTATGTAAACAATGCCAATTGTTTAAGTTGTAAGTTGTTTTGTCAGTGTTAAAAATGTTTACTGAAAAATACATCAAGCAGAGTTTTACACAATATTGTGTGATCATATTCCAAGTAAAAAAAAATCTGCATTATTCTGTTTTCAAGCTCCTTTTTTGTGTTCACTTCAGCAGCAGCTTTTGAGACCAACTCACTTAGTTCAGCTCTGGTAAAGTCATTATTATGTTCTCATTCTTTTTGTTCACCATTCTCTTACCATATATTCTTTTTTAAATTCTTTTTTAACTAAATCTTGCTTTTTATGTTACTAGCTAATTCTTCTGCATTTGAAGTTTGTATAGCATGATATGTGTACCATTGTGAATAATTGTGCTTTTTCTCATACGATTGGCATCTACATGATAATATAATTTTTGAAGCTGAGATGGCTAAAGTATTCAGCGTAGTTAGAATTAAGTACAATTGCAGTTCTTTAAAGTTCTAATCAGACTAAAATCTCTTCACAACTGTCAGGTGTGGTATAGTCTACACTAGGATTATCAAAATTCAGCACAAATGGCTTCAGATCCACTTATGAAGAACTAATTTTTTCTCATATAACTAGCAATGCACCTCATGGATGTTGAAACACAAAAAGGGTCATGCTTTTTCTGCTTAAACGGAAATAGTTATTGTTGGAACTGACAGCACATTTTTTGTGGAACTGATTCCACTTGAGACTGGATGCAGATATAACAAGTTTCTTATTCAATTGAAGCAACCATGCTTGAGAGAACCTCTGATGCGAGAATCCTTCAGCTTGTCAGTATTTAGATTCAGATTAGTTAATTGTCACATTTCAGGGTGCAATGGATTTTTTTGCTCATGTGAAACTCACAAATAAAACATTGATCTTTATACACTTAAGGCAGAGGTAATGATAGTTTTCGAAGATCAAACATGGGTATTGCTTGTGTGCAGGTGACAACATAGTCCACACTTTCAGTCTTTAATGTTACTTTCAATACCCTGAATGTAGGCCAGGTTGGAAAGTATTTTATTCTGTTATTCAGACTTCTATCCCTGTGACTTGTGGTTCTCAATCACAGAGTCCTTTCTTTTGCCTAGATTCTCAACAAAATAAATTGACTGTGCTGGCTGCATTTTGCTGAATTTTCTCTAATTGGTGTGGCTTGAATTGCCTGCAATGAACTAATGACTCCCCAGTTGCTGGCGTTTGGTAAATATCTCAGCAGGTTTTGCAAAAACTGTGAGCCGACACATCAAATCATTCTGAACAATCTTGATTATATGGAAATAAGGCCATCCATTTAGTTTAATCACTATTTGCATATGTCATATAGTATTGTAAAATGCCAACTCACTAATGTCCTATAGCTGGAAACTGGAATTTACCTGCTTTTGCTTATATCTAAATCTACTTCAAATACTGGAATTAATCACAATTGACCTGCTGGTCAACTGTACTCAGCAATTCTACTCTGTTTGGAGCACCTGTCTCATCATCTAATTTCCCTGAAGACCCTTTACCTCTTTAAAAAGTTGCTGGTCATTCACCTCATGTTTCAATGAGTATATGTTTACAATCACCCAGAATAGCAGTTTAGTAGATTGATATCCACTTTACTAAAATGCTTCTCCAAACCACTACCAATGAGATCATTTGGTTATGCTATGTGACTCCTGCAGAATGTTTTACATCACCTTAATACTTCAACAATGACTCCAAAACCTGAATTCTTTATCCCCTTAATATGTAAGGTATGTAGGAAAAAAAGCTTTTTTTTCTAGCTTATCAACTGAGTTAGGCTCTTACAACAGATTTTGAAGTTGGGTAGGTCCGGAATTGCCTATCATCCTTAATTTAACATGCATATCTGTCATGACTCAGTTAATATCACTAGTTCTGTGTCATAGTACCATCACTTGAGGGTAAGAATATAAGACATAGGAGCATAATTAGGCCATTTGGTCCAGTGAGTCTGCTCCATCATTAAATCCGTGTCCAATCAAGAACCTGTCAATCTCTGCTGTAAATACTCCCAATGACATGGCCTCTACAGCTGCTTGTGGTCACAAATTCATCACCCTCTGACTAAACGCCCGCCTATGCTGAGGCTGTGCTCTCTTGCCCTAGACTCCCTCATCATGGGAAACATCCTTTTCACATCTACTCTGTCTAGGACTTTGAAAATTCATAAGGTTTCAATGAGATCCCCCCTCCCATTCTTCTAAATTCCAGCTCCAAGGTACAGAGCCAAAGCCATCAAACATGACTCATATGACCCTTTCATTCTTGGAATCATCCTTGTGAACTGTCTCTGAACCCTCTGCCATACCATCACATCTTTTCTTTGATCAGGAGCCCAAAACTGTTCACAGTGAGGCCTCAGCAGGTCCTTATAAAACCTCGGCATCACATCCCTGTTCTTGTATTCTACACCTCTTGAAAAGAGTGCTGACATTGCATTTGCTTTCCTCACCACCAACTCTTCTTGCAAGTTAACCTTTAGGTTCTTTTGCACAAGGACTCCCAAGTCCCTTCGCTCTTAGATTTTTGGATTTTCTTCCTGTTTAGCAAATTGTCTGCACATTTATTTCTTCTACCAAAGAGTATTTCCATGCATTTCTGACATTGTATTTTCCATTTTCTTGCCCATTTTCTAAGATCTTTTGCACCCTACTTGTTTCCTGAACACTACCTGCCCCTCCATTAACCTCTGTATCATCTGCAAACTTGGCAACAGAGCCGTTATTCTATCATTGATATACAACATAAAAAGAAGTGGCCCCAACAGCGACCCCTGCAGAGCACCACTAGTCACTGGCAACCAACCAAAAAAGAATCCTCTTATTCCCACTCGCTGCCTCCTGCCAATCAGCCAGTGCTCTAACCATGCCAGTAACTTCCCCGTAATGCCATGGGCTGCTTGGTAAGCAGCCTCATGTGTGGCACCTTGTCAAAGGCCTTCTGAATATACAACAAATATACAACATCACTTCATCCGCTTTATCTACTTGTAATCTCCTCAAAAAATTCGTAAGGCAAGACTTTCCCTTAAGGAAACCATGCTGACTTTGTCCTATCTTGTTCTGTGTCACCAAGTGCTCCATAACCTCATCCTTAACAGTTGACTCCAACATCTTTCTAACCACGGAGGTCAGGCTAACTGGTCTATAATTTCCTTTCTGCTCCCTTCCTCCTTTCTTAAAGAATAGAGTGATACAGGCAGTCCCCGGGTTACGAACAAGTTCCATTCCCGAGTCCATCTTTGCCGGATTTGTATATAAGTCGGAACAGGTACATCCGGTATTATTTAGCATCAGTTAGTCCAACTTTTGTTAGTATATTGTAGATATTTTACCTTTATATGCATGTAAAACAATAAAGAAACAAATCTATTTCAGTAATTAAATCAGTGTATTGCTTAGTAATAATTGTAGCTTTCATCGGGGTAGGGCCTTTCACATGCTCCATTATTGTCACTTTATCCTTTATCCTTAAAAATTGTTCTGTTCGTTGACTGACTGTACAGCTTAACGCTTTTCCAATGACTGATGGCATTTCACCTCTTTCCGATCACTTTATTATTTCTGCTTTATTTTCAATCGTGATTGTTTTCCGTCAATGGAGTAGAAATTCAGCAGCAGCCGTGGGCGGTGGGTCCTGTGCTGCCCCGGGTCCTGAAGTCCACCGCACTGAGACAGGTTAAATGGGACAAGTGGGGGCGGTGCTGTCTGGAAAGGGTGGGGGGGAGTCAGGGTGAATCTTGCTAAGAAAAGTTTAAGCCAAATACAAAGTTACACACTCAACAGTGTTAACAGCAATGACTTAAAATGGCGGACGACGTCGTGATCCAACAAAGTGGCAGATGGCGTTGTTATCCGACTTAAAATGGCAACAGCGTTCTCCTTCCTCCGTTCGTAAGTACGAGTTGTTCGTAAGTCGGACGTTCGTAACTCGGGAACTATCTGTACTTGCAATTTTCCAGTCCTTTGGTACCATTCTATAGTCCAATGATTTTTGAAAGATCATTGCTAATGCCTCCACAATCTTTACCACTACGTCTTTCAGAACCCTAAGATGTAATTCATCTGATCCGGGTGACTTATGTACTTATAGATCCTTCATCTTTTTGAGTTCCTTCTCCCTTGTAACAGTAATTGCACTCACTTCTCTTCCTCACACCCTTTAACATCTGGCACTCTGCCAGTGTCTCCTACAGTGAAAACTAATGCAAAATACTAATTTTGTTCATCTGACATCTGCTTGTTCCCTGTTATTATTTCTTTGGCCTCATTTTCTAGTGGTCCTATATCCACTCTCATCTCTCTGTTTGTTTTTCTTTACATACTTGACAAAGTTTTTACTATTCTCTTTGATAGCGTTTGCTAGCTTGCTTTCCTTTCCCTCCTATTGATTCTTCTAGTTGCTCTCTGTAGGTTGCTAAAAGCTTCCCAATCCTCTATCTTCCTGTCAAATTTTTGCTTTGTTGTTTGCCCTCTCTTTTGCTCTTACATTGATTGGCTTTGACTTCCCTTGTCAGCCACAGTTGCAGTATTTTGCCATTTGAGTATTTCTTCATTTTTGGAATACATCTACACCTTCCTCATTTTTCCCAGAAACTCATGCCATTGCTGTTCTGCTGTCATCCCTGCCAACATCTTCCAATTTACTTCAGCCAACTCCTCACTTATGCCACGATAATTTCCTTTACTCCACTGAAATACTGCTATGTCAGACTTTATTTTCTCCCTATGAGATTTCAACTTGACCTCAATCGTATTGTGATAACTGCCTCTTGGGGTTCTTTTACCTTAAGTTCCCTAATGATGTGCAGAATGTGTTGCCATAAAATAGCTGCAAAAATGAATTGTCATCTAGGTGGTATCCTTAGCTTTGAAAGCTGTCACATGGGTGATTTTTAACACCTCTGACACTCTCTATTCAAATTAACCAAATTTAACATAATTAAATGTTATAATTTAACATAATTAAATGAGGACCTGACTTATCACTCTACCTTCCCGCTGGTCTCATCTCAATTCTGCAGCTTTGGCAAACAATCATGGGCATCTTTTCACAATTTGGCATGAAAGTTGCAGTTGAGAAAAGTGTTGCATGGGCCACTGCGGATGCTTTCAGGTAAAGTTCATTAATTGCAATGCGAATTCAGCAACATAGAATTAGGAAGTGTGAGCATATTGCACTAATAGATTGTTGTGCACTTTTCTAAAGCAGAGTATTTCTTACAAGTGTTTTGCTTTCAATTAATTAAATGTGGGGAAAGGTGATGGGTAACTTATGTATGAGTATAAGGCCAACAGTTGGTAATGGGGTGGATAAATGACAAGTTATTTGTAATAGTGTTGGTTGGTAAAGTACTTATTAGTACATTGAAAAAGCTTCCTTTTTTATAGTAACACACTTAACAGTAAAGGCTTTATTTTAATATTTCAGCAAAAGGTGTTTTTATTTCTTGAAAATTGCTTCCTTAATGTACAGTATTACTAAGTTTCAATTTAATTTATGTCCAGATGCTTTTGGATGTTGCCTTGAACTAACTTGAGGGAAGAGTGCTATTATTGAGTCCATTCCAGCACCTAATCATTATCTCATTATAAAGCAATATTTTCTCACTACTTCAAAGTTCTAATTCACCATAAAATACATATATGTCACCATATTCTACCCTGAGATTTATTGTCAAAGTACATAGAATATATGTGACCATATACTAACCTGAGATTCATTCAGCTTGGTACTTTATTGCTATGGATGTCAAATTTTATCAAATAGATCGGCAGCACAAAGGAGCCTGCCAAACAAGATGATATTTTAGTTATACAGCATAGGAACAGTCCCTTTGGCCCACTGCATCTATCTTTCCATCCGAATCCCATTTTTACTGCATTAACTTCATATCCTTCTATGCCTTGTTCATTCAGGCAATTGTCAAGATGCCTCTTAAATTGTTTTATTGTTCTTGTTTCCACTACTTCCTCTGGCAATTAATTCCACCTATCAGTTTCACTTTGTGTGAAAAATTTATAGATCACCTTTAGATCTCATCCCTCTCACTCCAAATCTATGTCCTCTAGTTTAAATTGGGTAATTATAAATTGTTGAGGGGGAACATACCAACTTATTAAAACAAGTGTGTGAAAGAAAGTAAAACAGTGCTAATTTAGTATGTCCCATGTTTGCTAATGAAATGAATGACTGATGTAGTCTAAAGGCCACTCTGGCTACTTGCTATATTAGGTACTGGCGACAAAAAGCTGCAAACTTGTTTCTGTAGTAGTTTTATGTAATCTTGGAGAAGGGCTTAAGAGAAATTCGTTCACATTTATAAAGTATACTCTAAAGCTTGTTTGTATGTCTCTATGTTTATACACTTCAGTTTCTGTTCTAAGACTTCTGGTTTCCGCGACTATTAATTATGCTGTTAAAGAAGTTAGAAAACATATTTTATACTCAAGCCCTATACTTAACATGGTTCTGATGGATCTGTCTCTGTTCTTTTCATTCAGAGCTTCAAAGCATGCCACTGTTAGCAAGATCTCCAAGCACAAACCGAAAGTATCCACCTTTATCTATCGAGAAATTGGAAGAAGAAGCTAATCGACGAATGGCAGATGACAACAAGCTTTTCAGAGAAGAATTTAATGTAAATTTCTTTATTAATTATAACTTCTGCAGCTGAAATTCTTTTGAGTCTTGAGTGTTGTGTATTACTTTCTCAGTCTTCAACTGTTGTCCTGATTGGCCATGATCCTCCTCTAAACCTCTTCCACTTTTGTGGATCTGGAGGGGTGTGTCTTAACCTTGAACTGCTTCCACTCTTAACCAAAAATGAGTTCAATTGGCAACAATTTTTGCCTCTTTTCCCAACTGTCCATTGGCAGTTATTTCTAGAGCCCCATGATGATTTGTACTAGGTTTCCTCCTTTATCTCTGCTATGCACTGTTTATTGTTATCATTCAAGCATACAATGTTGAATTCTACATGAACGCATGTCACAGCCTTCAACACTCATCACAACTGCTTCTGCACAGAGTGACATTCAGTCAAACCTATAGACTTTGCTGCTACTTTCTGATTTCCAATTCCAAGATTTTTACTACCAGTTCAGTCTGCTGTCTGGCCTGCTGTGCTCCTCCAGCATTTTGTGTGTATTGTTTGGATTTCCATCATCTGCAGATTTAATCAGTTTCTTCAGCTTGTTATAGAAAATGCACATGATGCAAACCATTTATCTGTTCAATCATTTTATTTAGTGTGTTCCTTACTCCTGTGAAAAAGCTTATGATGATATCAGTCTTTAATGCCTTGTCCACTACTTAAAAAAATAATTGTCTAAACTTGCATTTATCATATTGTTTACAATATTATATATATCTGTGTATCTGAGAAGATGTAAGGTTCTACTTGCCAAATCTGAGCTTGACTTTCTTTACATTACTGAATCCATTCACATTTTAAATATGTTTATACATTTGGAGTAACAGTAAGTTTTAATTCTTTTTGTGTGAACATTTTCATTCTTCTAATTTTGAGGATTAGCGATACTGAAGGTTTATTTTTTGTAGTTTACCCAGTAGTTTGCATACTTAATATATCAATAGTTGCAACTTGCAATCTTATCACTGGAATATGTTTTAAAATGAGCAACTCTAAGTGAACCAATGTCAATATATTTTATTTCTAACAACAATAATGATTTATTTAAATACAGCACCCAGAGGTGCTTCTTAAAATTTAGACACATCAGTGCAGTAGTTATCCTGTTATTAGGAAGACTCAATCCAATAAGAGACCATAATGGCGGTTTTCAGAAAATTGCAAATTATCTGTTGCTGAAGACTTTCTTGTGAGGAAGTTGTCAATCACAATACATGCTCTGAAGATGATATATCATTTAAATTGCAATATTGTTTACAATTTTAAAAATTATATGTAGAATAATACTACTGTACAAAGTGTTCATAGCTTCTATTACTATTTGCTATAAATTTTGGCTCTACTGTATATTGCATAAAATTAGTTTTGTCACAAAAAAAGTCTTGATCCTTTTCCCTTAAGGAAATCTCTCTCCTGTTAGTGCCTTCTGCCACTTGTCTTATCCATTCATGTTTGAAGTTTGGCTATCA
The DNA here is from genome assembly GCF_030144855.1 of Hypanus sabinus. Classification (NCBI taxonomy): domain Eukaryota; kingdom Metazoa; phylum Chordata; class Chondrichthyes; order Myliobatiformes; family Dasyatidae; genus Hypanus; species Hypanus sabinus. The sequence goes on along the minus strand of NC_082708.1, from coordinate 171,005,267 downwards.
GCAACACACCAACCTCAACTTTTTCTCCAGTCCCACTCTCTCCAATAGTTCACTTAATCCTTCCATCCTCTTTCATCCTTCCTGGCTATTTTTAAAATCCTTAGTCTACAGCTCCCATCCAAGTGTATCAAGACATTCTATTCCTCTGCCCTTAATCTCCCCCTCCATTAAACTCCCCAACCAGTATCTTTGGTTATGCTCATGGCTGTCTGATCCCTCTGCATCTTTGCATGCATCCTTAATTGTTCTCTCAACCCTACTGAGTTTGTTGTCCTCCTCTTGGGAAAATAATTTTGCAGTTTCTTACTTGGTGGATCTGATTTTCACAATATTTCAGCAGCAAAGGTTCTGCTTTCACAATCACCATGAAGATCTGTTAACAGCATACCATAGTCCTGGTTGTAATCAACACTCTACATTCATCACGCTGACAGGCATCTCACACGTAGTAGTCATTATGTGAAAACCATTAAATATCCATTTACACTAATCCTATTTTGTATTCTTTTGAGAAACATGTGACCTCTCAAGAATGTCTTCAGCAATGGGTAGTTAATATTTTCTGAAAACTACTGTTACATACATCAACTCTACCACATACTGGTGGCAATTTATACTGCCTGAACTTATCAATATTTGTATCTCCATTTAAAATTAAATAGCAGGTTCCACATATAACAATTTGGTTACTGCAATAGCTGATAGTTATATTGATTTTATTATTACTGTCTTTACTTTTAGTATTGACTTTTCCTACTATTTTAGCTACTTTTCAATTGTGCTGTTAATTTGATGTAAATGTGTCTGCTGTAAAATCCACCCAGTTGGCTTATGCTGTATCCAGGCTGAGTTGGTATGGTAAAAATTCCTTAAGGCACTGCATATTCAATATTCAAAAGTGATATACATATTACTTTATTAAATTCAGGTGTAACTTTTTATGTACTGATTTGTTACTGATTTAATATAAAACAATACTTTTTAAATTATTAACTACTTGAGAATAAATTGGGGATTTGAAATTACTAGTGATAGTATGTATTAAATCTTCAGTGTTCAGGATTTCAGAGATGGTCTCTTTTTTCAGCAATATAGTAATATGTATTATGTTTCCATGGTTACACAGGCTCTCCCTGCATGTCCAATTCAGGCCACTTGCGAAGCTGCATCGAAGGAAGAAAATAAAGAGAAAAATCGATATGTTAACATCCTTCCTTGTATGTAACCATATTAAATCCAAGAAATTATATTATAGCAAATGATGTTGTTTATTATTACTGCCTGTCATGTAACTCACTAAATAGTTGTTTTGTAGGAACTTCTTTGCGTCATTTTCAATACCTCTTTAAATTGGAAAGCTCATCCATCAGTGATCCTGCAGCTTCCTCACCCAGTTGAACTTTATAATTGAGCTATTCAGAGGATAATTGTCCTTGCCTTCATCTGATGTTCTTCCTAGGAATTATTGTTTCAGAATTTCTAAGCTTGTCAGTTATTCGATTCAACATGTTTTTTGTATTTATAATATTGAGGTTTGACTCACTACCTCTTTAATATGGAATAGTTAATTAAGCAAACTAACCAAAAGAAAAATTCAGTAAAACAGACATTGCGAAAGAAATGTTAAGTAAATCTGTCTCAACTTCTTAGTAATGTTCACAGAAACCTGCCTGAATAGAACATAAAACAGGCCCTTTTAGCCCATAAGGATGCCAATTTAGATTACACATTTGCCCGCCGATGATCTATATCCCTCCATTCATTTCCTGTTCATGTGCTTGTCTTAAGTGCATCTACAGCAATGCTATTATATCTACTTCCACCACATCTATTGTGGGCAATTTTGTTGGTGCTGGAATGTGTGATGATACTTGTGGGCTGTCGCGAGCACATCCTTAGGTTGTGTTGGTTGCTAACGCAACAATGTATTTCACTGTATGTCTCACTGTACATGTGATAAATTAATCTGAATCTTCTGGCTGCACATTTTAAGTATGGGTTTGAGCTCAATTCATGAAGTAACTTAAGATGGACTGACCTTGACATCAAAGCAGCATTTGACCAAGTGTGATTTCCTAATATAAGTGCAGTCATGGTCAATGGCTATCTCAATCAATGATCTTCCATCATAAAATCACAAAAAGGCATATCGGATGGGTGATTGCTCTCTTAGCTTGCACTATTCACCATTCCTCAGCAAATGGAGCTGCTCGTGACTGCACAAAACTAAACTTCAACATTTCAGGACTAAGTAGCAGTTTTGCATTTCAAAGGTACCATCTCCAACAATAGAGTGACATTACCAACATTGATCCCACCACCATAAACGTTGTAAAAGTTTATCATTGACCTGAAGCTCAACTGGATCTGCTATGTATACAATCGATTAAAGAGCAGATCAGAAATTGGGGATCCTCTGGCAAGTGACTTGCCTCCTAATGTCCCAAATCCTACCCTTATCTGGAAGGCATGTGTCACGTGGCTTGTTATGCATTCGAGGGCAAGTGCAGCTCCATCAAGAAGCTCAGAACCTTCCAAGATAAATCGGCAACATATCATCAAGAGTACCATTTTTAGATCCAATTTCCATCTGTTCCTGGATCCCTCCTGTGTGGGCTTTTATTGAAGATTTTGCTAAAATCTGTGTAGATTGCATTAATGGCACTACCCTCATCGACACACCTAACCACTGGAAAAATTTCAATCAAATGAGTGGGACAGGGTTGCTTTTTAATGAAGGCTTTTTGAATATTCCTGTCCAAATACAGACTAATTCTGTCACTTGGAATATTGTCTCTACCATTGATCTGGATTTGAATCTTGGAAATGAAAACTACTACCGATTGAGTGTCTAAATGCTTTCATTTTTTTCTTGATTAAATTTGATGACTTTATTTAATAATGTGAGAAGTACTTGTTGCAAATATCTCCTATCACAAATTTTCAACTCTAGGCATTCATATATTGAGAATGGTATTACTGGATGCAGAGTAGATATTGCATCATAACATCTATGTTCACATGCAGAAGCATGCTTCAGATTTTAAATTAGTATTTTTATTTCACTCAAACTATATATACAAATTTTTTTTTTCTTTTGACAACTTCTTCCTAAAATCATTGCAAAATTTGCCCATGTTGCACAAAAAGTTGCTTACCCTCTGATACTTTACACGACTCAGAATGAGAAACATTGCTGCTGGACACTTAATTCTCATGTACCAAGATACTGTGAAAATCTTGTCTTGCATACTGTCTAAGCAGGATGAATTCAGTGCAATAGTGCATTGAGGTGGCTTAAAGAAACTCAACAACAGAGTACAATAGACAATAGACAATGGACAAAAGACAGTAGGTGCAGAAGTAGACCATTCGGCCCCTCGAGTCTGCACCGCCATTCTGAGATCATGGCTGATCATTCACTATCAATACCCAGTCCCTGCCTTGTCCCCATATCCCTTGATTCCCCTATCCATCAGATATCTATCCAGCTCCTTCTTGAAAGCATCCAGAGAATTGGCCTCCACCGTCTTCCGAGGCAGTGCATTCCACACCTCCACAACTCTCTGGGAGAAGAAGCTCTTCCTCAACTCTATTTTAAATAACTGACCTCTTATTCTCAATCCATGCCCTCTGGTACTGGACTCTCCCAACATCTGGAACATATTTCCTGCCTCAATCCTACAGAATGATGTATTGCAGTACAGAGGAAGTGTAGTGTACCTAGACCAAAAGGGGCAAGGTCATAACAAGGTAGGTGTGGGAAGAGAGAATGTCTGGGATGGGATTATGATGGCTATATCTCTAAGGCAGTAAGAGGCATGGCTAGAGTCCATGGAGAGGAGGCAGGTTTCTCTAATGTGCTGAGCTCTGTCTGCAACTATGCAGTTTCTTACACTCTTAGGCAGAGCATTGCCATACCCAGCCATGTTACATCTGGATAGATATTCACCATGATGCATTGATTAAAACAAAATGTTGAGGGATTAAAGCAGTCATGCTAAGTTTCTTTAACCTCCTGAAGAAGTAGAGGTGCTGGTCAGTTTACTTGGCTGCAGAATCAACACAGTTGGACCAAGACAGCTTATTGGTGATATTCAGACCAAATAACTTGAAACTCATAACCCTCCCATTCTCAGCGCTGTTGATGTAGGCAAGAGCATGTGCACCACCCCACTTCCTGAAGATAATGACCAGCTCTGTTGTTTTGCTAACACTGGGGGAAAGATTGTTGTCATGATCAGTAGTGCAGTGCTAGCCAGAGCGCAGCAGAGCACGTCCGGCGCATCTTTAAGAAAAAAGCTGAAATAAACAAGCTAATTAATTAGGTGCCGCCCAGGGTGATTTGAGTATCTCAGAAACTGCTGATCTCCTGGGATTTTTACGCACAACAGACTCTGGAGTTTACAAAGAATGGTGCCAAAAACAAAAAAAAATTCCAGCAAGTGAATTTAACAAGATGTTTTCGCTCACAGAAGTCACTCGCTGGATGTTTTTTTTCTGTTTTTGGCACCATTCTTTGTAAACTCCAGAGTCTGTTACGCGTAAAAATCCCAGGGGATCAGCAGTTTCTGAGATACTCAGATCACCCTGGGCGGCACCTAATTAATTAGCTTGTTTATTTCAGCATTTTTCTTAAAGATGTGCCGGACGTGCTCCGGTGCGCTCTGGCTAGCACTGACCTTATATCACTGATCTCGCTATATTCCTGTATTTTGTCCCTAACAAATTGTTTATTTGGCTAATGATTGCATTAACTTTAAAGGAGGAATAAAATTTATTCATTTGCCCTCCTTCAATAGTTTTGATTGATCATTTATCTGAAGAAAGAAGTTATTGCCTAACAATTTCAGGTAGATTTAAATAATAGTCACATGGGTTTCAAAACCTGTGAGATTGAATTGATTTTATTTCTTACATCCTTCATATACATGAAGAGTAAAAATCTTAATGTTACATCTCTGTGCAATGTGCAATTTATAGTAATTTGTACTAAGTAGTATGTACAATAGGACAGTCAATATGGCATTGAAATACAATTATGTCAGCGTGAATTGATCAGTCTGATGGCCTGGTGGAAGAAGCTGTCTTGGAGCCTGTTGGTCCTCGCTGCAATGCTGTGGATGGTAACAGCTGGGCCAGTTTGTGGTTGGGGTGACTTGAGTCCCCAGTGATCCTTTGGACCCTTTTTACGCACCTCCTTCTGTAAGTGTCCTGAATAGTGGGAAGTTCACATCTACAGATGAGCTGGGCTGTCCACACCACTCTCTGAAAAGTCCTGCGATAGGGGAAAGTACAGTCCCCATACCAGGCAGTGTGCAGCCAGTCAGGATGCTCTCAAATATGCCCCTGTAGAAAGTTCTTAGAATGTGGGGGCCCATACCAAACTTCTTCAATCCTCTGAGGTGAAAGAGGCATTGTTCTGCTTTTTTCACCAGGCAGATGGTATGTACAGACCATGTGAGATCCTCAGTAATGTGTATGGCGAGGAACTTAAAGCTGTTCACCCTCTCAACCCCAGATCCAGTGATGTCAATAGGGGTTATCCTGTCTCCATACCTCCTGTTCTCCACAGCCAGCTTCTTTGTTTTTGTGACATTGAGGGAGAGATGTTTTCTTGACACCACTGTGTCAAGGTGATGACTTCTTCCTTGGAGGATTCCTCGTTATTGTTTGAGATTAGGCCAGTCAATTTAGTATCGTCAAGCTGAGGGGCTCCTATGTTGAGGGACAGAGGTGAGGGAGCCCATTCTTAGTATCTTCCAAGGTTCTAACAGGAAGACCGGGATCGGCTGGCTGTAATGGAGTAGGTTGCAGTAGCTACGTGCTCCAAAATTATTCGCTTACTTTGCTGTTTAAACCTATCTCGGTGAGAGCACCATGAGTAGAAAATACTCTAAAAAAGAGTTTACTTTAGAGATTTTGACTGAAATGTTTCAACAAATGTAAGAGAGACTCAAAAAATTGGATAAACTGGATGACTTGGAATCCAAGTTTGACTTGTTACAGAATTCCTTCGACCTGGTTAAATCTGAACTGAAAAAGCTTAGTCGGAAACTTGGAAGTATATAGCAAACTGTGAATGACCATGAAACTCGTATTAAGCTACATGAAGGATCTCTGCCGGTGTTGCAAAAAGATATCGAAGGTTACAAGAAAACTTCTAAGGAACAGCATAAAAAATGCGACACATTACTGAAGAAACTTACAGATTTGGAGACCAGGAACCGAGGGTGCACTATCAGAATTCTTGGGCTTCCTGAAAAACTGGAGGGTAATCAACCTATCGATTTTTGTGCTCAAATGCTGAAAGATTATCGGAACTACCAAAATTTGAGCGCGTTCACCAAGTTACCCCACCTAATTGGGATTTTGCCAAACCTCGCTCTATTATCATTCGCTTTTATGACTATCAGATTAAGCAACGGATCCTCCGTGAATCAAGGAAGAAACGCATATTACAATTTCATGATCAACAGTTTCGGATCATTCAGGATTATCCACCGGAAGTTCTAAGGGCTAGACAGGCTCTTAAAGAGGTCATGTCTGATCTTTTCAAACTAGCTGTCACCTTTCTCTCAGAGATCCGTGTAAACTCAAGGCTACTACTTCTGATAATAAGGTTTCTTGGTTTACGAAGCCTGAAGAAGCTAAGAAATTTTTACATAGTCTCCATACTTAAATTCAACCTTGAATATTTCTCTTTATGCCAAATGTTTTAATTTCGTGTTCAATCAAGTAATTAGCGCTTTGTTGATAACAAGGTTTCTTGGTTTACGAAGCCTTAATCATTTGTTTGATTAAGTAATTGGCGCTTTGTTATTTTTCAAACTATGCAAAATATGCAGGCAGACTGCATCCATTTTCTCTTTTGTTGTTTTCTGCCATTACACGGGTTCTTTAATGTTACTTTTTCGCAGGTCTTTTTAAACAATACGTTATATTCTTTCATTGTTACGTTGATTTTTACCTTTTTAGTAATTTGACTGAAAGTAATTATGTAGGGTGTACATGTAGTAATTACTGAGGAATGAAACTATAGGGTGTTTTGCTTTACTTTAACTTCACTCTGACTTTTCCTATCTTTTGATTATTTATATACCTTTCGGTCTTTTACTGTTTTTCAATAGTATACAATATTCTATATTTCTTATTGCTGGTTTTTGGTTTTTTCATTATTTTACCATTTTGTTATCTTGTTTTTTTTTCTCCCTTGAATGCCTTAAATTAGTCATGTAGGAAGCTATCTAAACCGCTTCCCTTTCTAATTATTTTTTATTTGTTTCTTTACTCCTTTTCTTTTGCACCCACAAGCATATGTTGTTTTCCTTATTGGCTTTTACTAATATTTGATTTTATTGTCTTCCCTTTTTACCGAGACTAATACTTATATTTTCCCATGGTTTTTTTCATAAATAGCAAAGTTATTTACTTCGATATTTTGTTTTTGTGTGTGTATATATATATATATATATATATATAATCGTTTATTCAGCATAGCTATACATATATACTTTCTAGAGCCGCCGGAGTTTTGGGTTGAGAACGCTAGACTTAGTCTTCAGCCTCCCTTAGCTGCTTTCTCTCTTTGGGGGGAGGGAGGGGGGAAATGGGTTCTTCCAGAAAGCTGATTGGATGTTTCTACTGTTTTATTTATTCGCTATCTACATGTCTGTGGTTACCTTTTATTCATTACTAAAGGATACTTGATGGATTCTTTTATTAATATACTCAAGTTTTAATGTGAAAGGTCTAAATAACCCTGTTAAACAAAATAAGATTTTCTCTTGTATTTATATCCAGAAATTAAAACTCGTATAACCTTCCTTCAAGAAACCTATATTCGTAAAGATGATATTTCACATTCTTTCAAAGGATGGAAGGGTATACATTATCACTCACCCTCCCAATCTAGATCGAGAGGTGTCTCTATCCTGTCTGAACAGAATGCATCCTTTATTCAACATAATGTAATTTCTAAAACAAATGGCCATTTTGTTATTGTTTCCGGTAGTCTTGAGAATAAACTAATGGTATTTGCAAATGTAAACGCTCCAAATACAGATGATTCCTTGTTCTTTGAACGTCTTTTCTCTTTTCTGCCTGATTTGAATCGGTATTCCTTGGTGATCGGTGGAAATTTTAATTTTTGGCTTGACCCTATATTAGACCGCTCTTCAAGTTAAAACACCTGTCACTAATAAATCAGTCCTTCTTTTTAAATCCTTTCTATTTCAATGTGGTATTCTCGACGTGTGGCGTTTTTTGCACCCTCAAGGAAAGGAATATTCATGTTTTTCTCAGGTTCATCATATGTACTCTTGGATTGACTACTTTTTTATAGATAGAAACTTGCTTCCACTGGTATGATCCTGTGATTGTAAGGAGATTGCTTTGTCTGATCATGCACTTGTGCTTCTGGCTTTAAGATTACCTGTTCATTCTGTATCAAATAGAAGTTGACATTTTAACTTATCATTGTTATCTGATAAAAATTTTCTAAGGTTTTTGGAAAATCATATTACTTTTTTCTTTAAAGAAAATTTTAAAGGAGATACTGCTGGTACTATAGTCTGGGATACTTTTAAAGCATATATTCGTGGGCAAATTTTCTCTTACTCTGTCTGCCTATATAAAGAAAAAAGTTGACAAAGAAAGGTCTGACTTAGCAATATTAAAAGATCTTGATTGAAAATATGCCCTATCTCCAGATCCAAATATATATAATAAGCGGATGGAAATCCAATCCAAGTATAATCTTCTGCTGACTTACCCAATTGAACAACAGCTGATGAGAGATAAAATTCAATTTTACATTCACGGGGATAGAACAGGTAGTTTATTAGCCAATCGCTTAAAATCTTTTACAATTAATCGTCAAATCACAGAAATTTTTAAAGATAATGGGACTAAGATATTCGACCATTCTGAAATTAACAATGTATTTAAAGACTTTTACCTTAAGTTGTATCAGTCTGACTCTTCTTCAGATGATACCTATATGAATGCTTTTTTCAGTAATATCAACATTCCTACATTGTCTGCTGATAGTCTAACACAGTTAGATCAGCCTATTTCCAATGAAGAAGTGGCTGAGGCTATACGTGCTTTACATTCTGGTAAGACCCCAGGACCTAATGGCTTCCCTGGGGGGTTTTTATAAAACTTTCACTACGTTACTTACACCTCAGTTATCCTCTGTTTTATCAGAGTCCTTTAAATTAGGTAAAGTCCCTCAATCTTTTTATGAAGCTTTTATTTCTCTTATTTAAAAAAAAAATTAAAATCCATCTGAATGTTCTTCATACAGACCGATTTTTTTATTAAATGTTGATGCAAAAATTTTATCCAAAATCTTAGCTCGAAGACTTGAAAATATTTTACCATCTATTATATCATATGACCAGACAGGATTTATTAAAAACTGTTACATTTTAATAAATGTCGGTTATTGAACGTGATATATTCACCATCCAAAAAATATCAGAGCGTATACCTTTATGTGATGTGTTGTAACATTTTGATCAATTTTGTTACAGTATATGAATGTACACTCTTTATGTTGAGATGTATCAATGTGTTGCATTCTGTAAATCTTATTTTTTCTTCTGAATAAAAATACTGTAAGAAGGGAAGACCAGGATCCAGCTGCACAAGGCAGAGTGAAGGCCGAGGTCTCTGAGCTTCACATCAAGCCTAGAGGGAATTATGGTGTTGAATGCTGAACTGTAGTCCAAGAACAGTATTCTCCCATTATCATCCCTCTTCTCCAAGTGTGTAAGGACAGTGTGTAGAGCTGTGGCTATTGTGTCATCTGTCGATCAGTTGTGTCGATAGGTGAATTGTACTGGTCCAGTGTGGAGGTAGCTTGCTGCAGATGTAGTTCTTCATCAGCTTCTCAAAGCATTTGCTTATTATTGAGGTGAATGCGACAGGACACCAGTCATTCAGACATGTTACCTTGGTTTTTTTGGGTACAGGAGCAATGGTGGATGTTTTGAAACAGGATGGCTCTCTACACTGGGAGAAGGAGAGATTAAAAAAATCTGATATCTAATATCTGATATTTAGATATCAGATAGCTGATAACTAAGAAATCTGTTATGTCATTAGCAAGTAATCTGGTTTTGTCTATTGTTATAAAGAAAGTTTGGGATTCCTCTTTCAAGGAATCAAATTTGATGCAATTTTTATCCTCATGAGTCATTGTAATTTTCTTTTAATGGTTTTTTTGAAAGTGCAAATGTTTAAAAAGTGATTTATAGATCACGTGCTGCATTAATTATATAATGGTGTATTACCTATCTACAGAGTTGGCTTTGTGATCTAATTGCATATTTCTCATCAGATGATCACTCAAGGGTTCACTTGATACCAATAGAAGGTGTTCCAGATTCTGACTTTATCAATGCTTCATACATAAATGTAAGTTGTAGAAGCATTTGTATACAAATTATTTTTTTAGTTTTATGTTTGCAGTTGTTTCTTAAGAATATTTGCTTTTAAAATGCAATATTTTTGTTACATGAAAGCAGTTTAGAGTAGCCCACAAAATGATAGTATCATTATTAGATATACTTTGAATACATCATGCTGGTTTCCAACCTGGTGCAAAGACTTTTGTAATTGTTGGATGTCAAACATTGCACTTCCTGGACATTTCTTCAAAGCAGTATCTTCAGCCCAATCATAATCAGTGCCTCAACAATAACCTGCCTTTTATAAGACCATAAGATATAGGAGTAGAATTAAACCATTTGGCCTATTGAGTATGCTCTGCCATTTCATCATGGCTGATCCAATTTCCCTCTCAGCCCCAATCTCCCGCCTCCTTCCTGTATCCCTTTGTGGCCTGAACAATCAAGAATCTATCAACCTCTGCTTTAAATATACATAAAGACTTGGCCTCCACAGCTACCTGTGGCAAATAATTCCATAGATTCACCACTCTGGCTAAAGAAATTCCTCCTTATCTCCATTCTAAAAGGACACCCTTTAATTCTGAGGCTGTGTCCTATGGGTCTTAGACTCCCCCACCAGAGGAAACATCCGCTCCACTTTTAATCTATCAAGGCCTTTTACCATTCGATAGCTTTCAATGAGGTCACCCCTCATTATTCTGAATTCTAGTGAATACAGAATACAAATGTTCTTCATGTAGGGAAGGAGCACAGAGGGAGTTAATGAGCAGGTAAGGTGTTAAGGTCAGAGAGGGAAATAGGACTGGGGGAGTTTTAGTATTACTTCCCATACACATTCTGACTTGGAAGTCCATGGCCTCTTCTACTGCCGCGGTGAGGTCACACCCAAGTTGGAGGAACAACACATTATATTTTGTCTGGGTTGCCTCCAACCTGACAGCATGAACATTGATTTCTCAAACTTACGGTAATTGCCCCCCCCCCCCCCCCCAATCCTTCACTATTCCCCCATTCCCCTTTCCTTCTCTTGCCTTATCTTCTTACCTGTCCATCATTTCTTCCTCTCTATTTCTCCATCTTCCCTTTCTTCCATGGTCTTTTTCAGCCCTTTTATCTCTAAAACCAATCAACTTCTCAACTCTTTACATCACCCCTCCCCTTCTCCTGGTTGCACATCAGCTGCCATCTTGTAATTCTTCCTTCCCTCCTATCACCTTCTTGCCCTGACTTCTCATCTTCTTTTCTCAGTCCTAATGAAAAGTCTCAACCCGAAACATCAACTGTTTACTCTTTTCCATAGATGTTGCCTGGCCTGCTGAGTTGCTCCAGCATTTTGTATGGGTTGCTTAGATTTCTAGCATCTACACATTTTCTCATGAGATGTGTACTATAGCATTTTTCTAAGGATTTTAACAACAGCATCCAAGTCTAAGGTTGCTACCAGCTTCATGGATGAGCACATCAAGTCATCCTGAGCAGTTTTTCTTTCAAGAGAATGCATGCTGTTTTCAGTTGAAAATATAATCATTCTTTCATCAGTGTTCCTTCAAAATCTTGAAACGCCTTATTATCCAATACCACTGGAGGAGGAATTTCATTTTATGGATTGAAACGTTTCAATAGGGTGGCTGATCATCATCTTGTCGTACAGTTAGAGATGAAATATAAATGCAATGAAGTGTACATAAATACATTGAAAAATCTTGTTGTACTAATCCTGTATTTTCTTTTTTTAAAGGGCTATCAAGAGAAAAACAAGTTTATAGCCGCACAAGGTAAGTAAATATTCAGATGTAAATACGGTCTTTTCCAGTTAATTGGGACACAATCGGACCAGTACGTTTTGACCCAGTTAGATGGTGCCCCAGTTAGCTAGGGTTTCATGGAAATAGTTAAAGTATAAAAAGGACAAATTACTGTTTAACTGAGTAAAAATTTGTATATATAAATGAACAACAGAACAATACCAATGGTTCAATGAAGAGTGCAGGTGGGCATGCTGATAACAACACCAGGCATGGCTCAATATGAGGCGTCACCCTGTTGAAGCCACAATACAGGAATACTTGCATGCCAAACACCCTAAGCAGCAAGTAATAGACGGAGCTAAGTGTTCCGACGGCCAGTGAATCAGGTCTAAGCTCTGTAGTACTGCCACATCCATGAATGGTGGTGGACAAACAAACGACTCACTAGAGGAGGAGGCTCCAAAAATATCCCCATCTTCAATGATAGAGGAGCCCAGAAAACCTGAGCAAAATGAGACATTTGCAACAATCTTCAGTCAGAAGTGCCAAGTACATGATCCAGCTCAGCCTGCTCCTGAAGTCCCCAGCATCCCAGATGTCAGTATGCAGCCAATCTGATTTACTCATGTGATATCAAGAAATGGCTGAAAACATTGGATACTGCAAAGGTTATGGGCCCAGACAAAATCCCGGCAAAGGTCTTGAGCTCGAGAACTTGCCACCCCACTAGCCAAGCTATTCCAGTACAGCTACGACACCACTGTTACGAACCCCGTAACTGGGTCACTTACCAGCAAAGATAGAGAGGTCTGATGAAGTCTGATGGTACTATTTTTAACAGTATTAGTAAAAATACACAAAAATAATATCAATGCGAACATACAGATAATATACCTCGTCAATACTAAATCTAAAAGTGTGGGTATAATAATAATAAGAAATAAGCTCTATCATTGTCTAGGGCAGGGGTCAGCAACCTTTACCACTGAAAGAGCCACTTGGACCCGTTTCCCACAGAAAAGAAAACACTGGGAGCCGCAAAACCCGTTTGACATTTAAAATGAAATAACACTGCATACAACGTTTTTTTTTGCCTTTATGCTATGTATAAACAAACTATAATGTGTTGCATTTATGAAATTGATGAACTCCTGCAGAGAAAACGAAATTACATTTCTGCATGCAACAAAAACATTTTGAACTCCGAAAAAAAGACGTTGGGTTGAAAGTTACTTTTAAGTAAAATACTCAATGTCTATTTGAGTCCTTCTTGTATTTATGAAAAACGCCGAACTTAAATTTTCCGCCAGCAGCAAACCAAAAATAACATCAGCCAGCTGTCAGCCTGAAAAATAAAAGGACTATTTCACTGAACAATGAAAAAATATGAATATACATAAAATAATAGGCAATTAAAATATTTATCATACTTGGTTAATGGGATTTCTGCTCCTGGACCTCAGCGCACAGCGTCTGCACATCAGGGCTGTATGACGTCACCTTCATCTTTACACAGGATCGCAAGCTGTCATCTGTGAGGCGTGCGCGATGTTTGTTTTTAATAAAGTTCATGTTGGAGAACACCTGCTCACTTACATATGTGGATCCAAAGATCGACAGGACTCAAAGCGCATACTTTTTAATGTTTACATAAATGTCGGGCATAGCATTCCATGTTTCGAACACAAGTTTGTCCGGTTTTGGAAGGTTTTCAATATCACTCCATTTGTGTTTCTGAGCAAGAACGGCCTTCTGACGGGCAACATCTTCAAGGTCTGCTGTCAAGCGTCTAAACTTGGACACCCATATGTCTTTGTCGGCTATGTCGGCCAGTTCCATCTCAAGATCAGGTTGACTCACACCTGCCAATGCAGTCGTATTCAGTAGGGAAGGATCGATGCTTAAGGGAGTGACCGGGAAGGATAATGTGTTTTTTTCCTCTCTGAACTCACAGAAGCGTTTCCCAAACGATGTTTGCATTGCGATGATTGCAGAATGTAAATACTCCGAAATTATCATGTCGTGACCTTGTTTGAACTCTCTCAAATTGGGGAAGTGAGACAAAGTGCCTTTCTGTAAATCTCTGGCAAGCAACGTCAACTTGCGCTCGAATGCCAAAACATCCTCCAACATGTGCAGGGCTGTGCGTCCTTTCCCCTGAAGAGCTGTGTTCAGCGTGTTCAGGTGCGCTGTCATGTCTACCATGAAGTGTAGCTTTTCCAGCCACTCTGGCTGTTCCAGCTCAGGAAAGGTGAGCGAGCCCTTTGCTGCCCAGGAAAGTTTTCACTTCTTCCAGACACGCGACAAAGCGTTTCAGCACCTTCCGTCTGGACAGCCAGCGATAAAAACACGTTGTAGCGGTGTCAGTAAACTGCAGTCAAAGATAGCTTTATTCGAACTAAACAGCCTTGCTTTTAAGCCTCCCTCAACCCAGCCCCCATGGACGCAGATGCTGCAAAAGACGCGTACTCACAAACCCCCGTAGGCTATCTCCCTTAGCCGGAATGCTGGCTAATTGTGAGCCGTTTCGGATGTGCCAGCCACACTTAGATTGTACAAGATCACCATAATCTTCAAATTTAGAATTACATTTCAAAAGCTAACAAACTAACATAAAATACATTTTAATTAAATACTGACCAATTGTCCGATAGAAATATAAAAGTCACTCAGTTCATTCAGGCTGCAGCCTTTTGGTTGGAGAGAGAGAGTGAGAGATTTTTAGAAACTTGCCGGCTTTCCTTTTTATGATTTCGATCCGTCAGGACTCCCGTTGGTGTGGCCGTTCACTTGTGGCCTCTCCTTTAGCTAAGCTGTTCTTCCGTGATGAGCCGTTATAAGGGGTCTTGTTTTCGCTGAGGCCAGGACACATTCCAAAACCTTGTGGATTCTCTCTCATTTCCTGGGTCCCAGACCCGAATTAATAGCGATCTTGCGATTCTCAAAAAGGAGGGGGCGACTTTGTACCCTTCGGCCCCTCAGAGTTGTGGCACATTCGTAACACCAGCATCTGCCCAACAATGTGGACAATTGCCCAGGTATGTCTTGTACACAAGAAACAAGACTAGTCTAACCTAGCTAATTACTGCCTAATCTCAATCATCAGCAAGGGGTCATCAAAAGTGCTATCATGCAGCACCTACTCGGCAATAACCTGCTTACGGATAGCTAGTTTGGGTTCCTTTAAGGCTCCTGACTCAGTTCCTGACCTCATTACCTCCTTGGTTTTAACATGGACCAAAGAGCTAAATACCAGCGGTGAGGTGAGAGTGATAGCCCTTGACATCAAGGCAGCATATGATCGAGTATGGCATCAAGGTGCCCTAACTAAAATGGAGTCAATGGGAATGAGGAGGAAAACCCTCCACTGGTTGGAATCATACGTGACACAAAGGAAAATGGTTATGGTGTTGGAGGTCAATCATCTCATCCACAGTGAAGTGTCCTAGGACCAACTATCTTCAGCTGCTTCAAAATAACCTTCTTTCCATCATATGGTCAGAAGTGGGGATGTTTGCAGATGAGTACAGTATGTTCTGCACCTTTTGTGACTCCTCAGATAGTGAAGCAGTTCATACCCAAATGCAGCAGGACCTGGACAATATCCAGTCTTGCGGTGACAAGTGGCAAGTAACATTTGAACCACGCAAGTGCCAGGCAATGACCATCTCCAGCAAGAGAGGCTCTAACTATCGTCCCTTACCATTCAGTGGCATCAACATCCTGGAGGGGTGTAGCTATATAAGCACCGTTAGCTACCAGAGCAGGTCAAAGGCTAGGAATCCTGCAGTGTGTAACCCACCTCCTGATTTCCCAAAGCTTGTCCACCATTTACACGCCTCAGGTTAGGAGTATAATGGAATACTTGCTTCTTGCCTAGATGAAGTGCAGCTCCATCAGCACTCAGAAGCACGACACCATCCAGTATAAGACAGCCAACTGGATTGGTACCCCTTCCACAAGCATCCAATCCCTCCACCATCGACGGACATTTGCAGCAGTGTGTAATATCGACAAGATGCACTGCAACAACACACCAAAGTTCTTCAAGCCACACCTTCCAGACCTACAACTACTACCATCTAGAAGGACGAGAACAGCAAATACTTGGGAACACCACCACTTGCAAATCCCCCTCCAAGTCGCTCATCATCCTGACTTGGAAACATATCGCTGTTCCTTCATTGACACTGGGTCAAAAGCATGGAATTCTCGCCCAAACAACACTATGGGTGTACCTGCACCTCAGGGACTGCAGTGATTCAATAAGGCAGTTCGTCACTACCATCTCAAGGTAGTGAGGATGGGCAATAAATGCTGGCTTAGCTGGCAATGCCCACATCCCATAAATGAATAAGTTAAAAAAAAACCAATACTTCTACAGTACAATTAAACTGTATGATTCCTCATAGTTATTGATAGAGGAATTCATCTGCAATGTGCTTTTGATTGACTGTAAATGAATGAAATTATCACAATCACCTAGTGCAGATAATGGACTGTGCTCGTACAGTGCTTTGGACGATTGCATTCCCCTAATCTTAATTTTCATTGTAATATTGTCTTTTGCTTTCTTTGTTGATCAGAAGGAAGAATCCTACCAAACAGGTAATTTGTGTTTTTATAAGTTAATTTTCTCTTCTTCTGATAATCTTTCAGGGCCAAAAGAAGAAACTGTGAATGATTTCTGGAGGATGATATGGGAGCAAAATACTGCAACAATTGTCATGGTCACAAATCTAAAAGAGCGGAAAGAGGTGATTTGTTAGCTTATGTGGCAAAATGGCATACTTTACCGGAAAAATATGAGCATATTTCCATATTCATGATATTTGAAGGAAGAACTGAAAGGTTAAATTATTGTAACCATTTTCTTCAGACACAAAATATTTTAAAATGCTGATGTAGGTAAGGCACCTACATCCATTTTCTGAGGCAAGTAAGTATATCGCTATTCTATTCAGCATATATTCTTGCAGTACTTCAATTTGGAGATTGAATTAACAAGCATTTTCAATAATTTTAAGAACTAACTTTAACAATAGAGCTTAAATCTCAGCAACTGTCAAGTAAAGAGAGGGAGAAAGGATGTCAGTTAAAAATCAAAATGTTACTGTACTGTTCTTCAAAGTTCAAAAGAAATTTATTCTCAAATTATGTACATGTCACCATATATACTGGTCTGAGATTCACTTTCTTGTGGGAATTCACAGTCCACACAAAGAAATGCAATAGAATCAGTGAAAATCTACACAAAACAAATATGGATAAACCACTGGTGTGCAAAAAAAGACAAACTGCAAATACAAATAAAGTAATACATAAATAAATACTGAGAACATGAGCTCATTCTTTGTACAATTTAAAAAAATCAAGGGTGGAAAAAAAATTCAGTTTAGATACAATGATTTACCAAAAATGTCTCATCTGTGGAGGGTATGACAAATCAACATCTGAAAGAATATTTGATCAAGAAAGCAATTTGGAATGCCCTGAATCCGTTGTCAATTCTCCTTTTGAACTTCTCTTAAAATTGTATTTCAAACATTAGTACAGGAGTGTTTTAATTCTGATTGATTATTTTACTCTCTCCTCACTTGATAACTACTATAAAGTAAGCTCTATTATCAAAGTTAGCTTTGAGAATTGACTGGTACAACCAATGGACTCACTTTCCAGGACTCTTCATCTCATGTTCTCAATATTTATTGCTTATTTATTTATTATTAGTTATTGAGTATGGCTGCAAGAAAATGAATCTTGGAGTTGTCAATGGTGACTTGTATGTAATTCAATATTAAATTTGCTTTGAACTTTAACCGTGCATATCCTCTGTCCACCTAGCACAGTTAATTGCAGTCTCCTGACCCTGGCCTTAATCGCAAATACTTCCCTCACTTGCAGCTTTTTTAGCAGTGGTTGAAATTGTTCCGTGGCTGTTGCTCTGAGAATAAACCACCTAAGTACTGTAAACGCTATGATTTGTGTTGCAGTGCAAATGTGCGCAGTACTGGCCAGACCAGGGTTGTTGGACATACGGGAACATTCGAGTTTCTGTAGAAGACATGATGGTGTTAGTGGATTACACCATTCGCAAGTTCTGTATTCAGCAAGTAAGTATTTCATAGTTTTTAAGTTTGGTTGTGCAATATGAATATTTGAAAATAAAGTTCATTTATTTTAATATTTCATTTGATTTTTGACGATGTGAAAATGTGTTTCAAGTTAGCATTATATAATATGAAATCAATGTTCATGAAAATCTGGTTGGCAGAAAGCTAGATTAATTCCAGCTAACCATTCGCAGTATCCTTAATTGGCTATTCCTTCAACTCATGGAATCAAAAATTGTTATAAAGAATCTAGTTCTTGGAAGAGTTATTCAGTTTGCCCTATTCCCCTGTCCTTAACCTGTTCCGTATCGTTACATTTGGGGAACAGAATCTCAGTGGGAACTCAACCTGCATCTTCCAAGCGGAAGTCAGGGGGGGGTGTGGTTTGTGGGGTGGGGGGGAAGGATGAGCACCCCACCAGGATGGACCTAAGAATGTCAACGTTTGTGAATGGACTGTGACGGACCTTCAAATACAAGCGAGAATTACTCCTGATGAGACACAAGAAGAGCTTAACCCAGACTCTCCCCACAGTGCCCAGAATCTCCAAGAACCAGAAACTCCCACTCCAGCCAGAGTAGCAGAACACCAGTGGGTTAAATGGCCTCCAGCAACCTATCGGAGGGAGTGACTGTAGTTGAGGAGGACGTAGTCCATATCATTGAGCAGTGCTAGAGACATTTGTGTGAGGACATGATGTGAGCCTATAGAGGTGGGGTTTACTGGTTTTGCTGATTGTTCGGTGTGCAGTGCCTATACGAAGTATTCAACTCCCCCCTTCCCCTTGTAAGTTTTCATGTTTTATTGTTTTACAGCATTGAATCACTGGATTTAATTTGCCTTTTTTTTTAACACTGATCAACAGAAAAAGACTTTTTCTAGTTAAAGTGAAAACAAATTTCTACAAATTGGTCTAAATTTATTCAATTACTTAACCCAAAATATTGATTACTTAATTACTCAACCCCTTCAAGTAACTATTTAGTTAATGCACTTTTGGCAGCAAGAACTTCCTTGAGTCTCTATGGATAGGTCTCCAACTGTTTTGCAGATCTGAACATGGCAGATTTTTCCCACTTTTTTACAAAACAACATGAGTGAACAGATCCTTTTCAAGTCCAACCAAAATTCTCCATTGGATTGAGATCTGTGCTTTGACTTGCCCACTCCTGGACGTTAACTTTGTTGTTTTTAGGCCATTTCTGTGTGGTTTTGGCTTTATGCTTGGGGTCATTGTCTTGCTGGAAAACAAATCTTCTCACAAATCGCAGTTCTCATGCAGACTGCTTCAGGTTTTCAGTTTTGGTTTCATCAGACCATGGAACTTTCATCTAGCATAAGCCCCCAAATCCTCAAGACCTTCTACACGGCCACCATTGAGAGCATCCTGACTAGCTGTACCACCACTCTGGTGTGGGAACTGCACCAACCTTGACCACTCAGAGAGTGGTATGGACAGCCCAGTGCATCTGTGGATGCAAACTTCCTTCCACTGAGGACATTTACAGCAGCAGGTGTGTACAATCATTGGGTACACCAGGCATCCCAACCATAAACTGTTTCAGCTGCTTCCATCTGGCAAATGGTACCACAGTATTAAAATCAGGACCAACAGGCTGTAGGACAGCTTCTTTCTACAAGCCATTAGACTTATATATATATATATATATATAAACACGTGAATTTATATATTGTAACGGAGTCATGACGCAAAGATTTTTGCTCCTTCACTTTGTGGGACAGATGTAAAATTTAATTAAAATCAGAGTTAATTTCCCTGTCTCCCACATGCCTTTTGGCAAACTCTAGCCGAGATTGCTTGCAATTTTTTTGAACAGTGGCATTCTCTTCGTCACTCTCCCATAAAGCTGCGTCTGGTGAAACACCTGGGCAATAGTTGTATGTACAGTCTCTCCTATCTCAGCCACTGAGGCTTGTAGCGCATCCAGAGTTGTCCTAGGTCTCTTGGTGGCCTCACTCAGTTTTTGAGGAAGTCCTGCTCTAGACAGATGTACAGTTGTGTCATATTCTTTCCATTTCTTAATAACTGACTTAACTATACTCCAAGGGATATTCAGTTAACTTGGAAATTTATTTGTATCCATCTCCTGACGTGCTTTCAGTAACCTTTTTGTGGAGTTGCTTAGAGTGTTCTTTTGTCCTCATGGTGTTGTTTTTGCCAGGGTACTGACTCACCAGCAGTTGGACCCACATACAGGTGTATTTTTACTGCAATCAATTACTACTATCACCTGGACTGCACACAGGTGATACGACTTATAAAACTATTTGGTTGTACCAGTGATAATTTGCTGTGTCATGTTAAAGGGGGTGAATATTTATACAATCAATTATTTTGTATTTTATATTTGTAATTAATTTAGATCACTTTGTAGAGATCTGTTTTCACTTTGATATGAAAGAGTCTTTTTCTGTTGATCTGTATCAAGAAAAGCCAAATTAAATCAACTGTGATTCGATGTTGTAAAACAAAAAAAACATGAAAACTTCCGGTGGGGGGGGGGGGTGGGTGGGGAGTGAATACTTTTTTTTATAGGTACTGTACTCTCTCCTTGGCCATTACGGGAAAAAAGAGCCATCAGAACCATCACAGAGGCTGCTGAGAGAACCTCCAGATGGTTGTGGATCAAAAGGTATGATCTGGGACCATTGTTGCTAGGACTCAAGCCAATTATGTTAAAAGACCGAAACACCCAGTGATCCCGGGTTACATCTCTGATAATGTGTCCCACCGCATCCTAGGATATATCTCAGCAGCTGCATCATTGACAATGTCTTCTACATGCCTGATGTAGTAACATGAAGACATCCATTCAGAGGACAAATCAGGCCTTCACTGATAATTTTTTTGAAAATGTTGATTATTTAGCAAAGCTGAAGCAGACATTAAGAATATAAGATATAGGACCAGAAGTAGGCCATTCGACCCATTGAGTCTGCTCTGCCATTCAATCATGGGCTGATCTAATTCTTCTAGTCATTCCCATCCCCTGCGTTCTCCCCATACCCTTTGATGCCTTGGCTAATCAAGAACTTATCTGGGGCCTCACCACCATTCAGGGTTACAAGTGCTACACATGCCCTTACACTTCCTCCCTCACCACCATTCAGGGCCCCAGACAGTCCTTCCAGGTGAGGTGACACTTCACCTGTGAGTTGGCTGGGGTGGTATACTGTGTCCGGTGCTCCCAGTGTGGCCTTTTGTATATTGGTGAGACCCGACGCAGACTAGGAGACCATTTTGCTGAACACCTACGCTCGGTCCGCCAGAGAAAGCAGGATCTCCCAGTGGCCACACATTTTAATGCCACGTCCCATTCCCATTCTGATATGTCTATCCATGGCCTCCTCTACTGTCAAAATGAGTCTACTGACAACACCTTATATACCGGCTGGGTAGCCTCCAACCTGATGCCATGAACATTGACTTCTCTAACTTCCGTTAATGCCCCTCCTCCCCTTCTTACCCCATCCCTGACATATTTAGTTGTTTGTTTTTTTTCTCTCTCTCTGCCCATTGCTCTGCCTGTTTTCCATCTCCCTCTGGTGCTTCCTCCCCTTCCCCTTTCTTTCCCCCGAGGCCTCCAGTCCCATGATCCTTTCCCTTCTCCAGCTCTGTATCGCTTTCGCCAATCACCTTTCCAGCTCTTAGCTTCGTCCCACCCCCTCCAGTCTTCTATCATTTCGCATTTCCCCCTCCCCCCAATACTTTCAAATCTCTTAGTATCTTTCCTTTCAGTTAGTCCTGACGAAGAGTCTCGGCCCGAAACGTCGACAGTGCTTCTTCTTATAGATGCTGCCTGGCCTGCTGTGTTCCACCAGCATTTTGTGTGTGTTGTTTGAATTTCCAGCATTTGCAGATTTCCTCTGGTTTATTATCACCAGCACGTGATGTGCAGTTCAATGCAATACATAATATAGAAGAAAAAAGTGAAATAGAATAATAATAAGTAAATCAAATACAGTATGCATATATTGAATAGATTAAAAATTATGCAAAAAACCAGAAACACTATGTATTAAAAAATGTGAGGTAGTGTCCAAGGGTTCAATGTCCCTCTAGGAATTGGATGGCAGAGGGGAAGAAGCTGTTCCTGAATCGCTGAGTGCGTGCCTTCAGGCTCCTGTACCTCCTACCAGATGGTAACAGTGAGAAAAGGACGTGCCCTGGGTGCTGGAGGTCCTTACTTTCTGAGACACTGGTCCTTGAAGATGTCCTGGGTACTTTGTAGGCTAGTACCCAAGATGGAGCTAACTAAATTTACAACCCTCTGCAGCTCCTTTCGGTCCTGTGCAGTAGCCTCCTCATACCAGACAGTGATGCAGCCAGTCAGAATGCTCTCCACGGTATACCTATAGAAGTTTTTGAGTATATTTGTTGACATACCAAATCTCTTCAAACTCCTAATGAAGTATTGTCACTGTCTTGCCTTCTTTACAACTGTGTTAATATGTTGGGGCCAGGTTAGGTCCTCAGAGATCTTGACACCCAGCAACTTGAAATTGCTCACTCTTTCCATTTCTGATCTCTCTGTGAGGACTGGTATGTGTTCCTTCATTTTACCCTTCCAGAACTCCACAGTCAGCTTTCATCTTACTGACGTTGAGTGTCAGGTTGCTGTACTTTGAGCACTTTTTATGTAATGCTTATCATTGTTGTGGTGAAGGTTGTTTGGTAGAGTTGCCTAAATGACTTTGTATTTTACTAATTCACTTTTCCTTTTAACTCTGCAGGTAGGAGATGTGATGAATAAGAAACCTCAGAGGCTGGTTACTCAATTCCACTTTACCAGTTGGCCTGATTTTGGAGTACCGTTCACTCCAATTGGCATGCTAAAATTTCTGAAGAAAGTGAAAACTTGCAATCCATCCTTTGCAGGTGCAATTGTTGTGCACTGCAGGTCAGTATGTCCTCAATACATTATTTAGTATAATTTTAATGGTGAAAACAGAATGAAGGTGAGGGAGCAGTTACTCTTGTAAGAATTGTTTGCATGAAATAGAACTGAAGTGAAAGGAAAACAGTGTATAAAAGTACATATATTTAAGATTATGATGTTATAACTTTGCATGTCTAGTTTCAGCTGCATTACTGGAATTAATGAAAGTGTTTCAGTTACAGAGAAGGTACAGAGAAGGTGCAGTGCAGGTAAACAGTAAGGCTCAAAGTCATAACGAGGCAGATTGTGAGATCAGGAGTCCATCTTACTGTACTAAGGTACCATTCAATTGTCTCATAGCAGTGGGATTGAAGCTGTCCTTGCACCTGGTGTGTTTTTCCTGAATATTTTGACAAATAGTAGGAGAGGGAAGAATGAATGTCCAGGGTAGATAGAGTCTTTGATTATACTGGCTGCTTTACTATGGCAGTGAGAAATGTTTAAGGGAGGTTTTCTAAACACATTGAATTTGAGAATTGTACAACATTTTTTGATTTCATGTGAACAAAGTACATAGCAGAAGATGTCACAACAAATTTTTATAGATATGTTACAATATGTAAATAACGTGCACCTATTACAAATAGATACCTGTAATATTGTCTAGGCAGATGAAAGGTCCTGATGATGGGTCTCAGCCCAAAAGTTTTGTTCTTTATTCCTCTCCATGGATGCTGCCTAACCTGCTGAGTTCCTCAAGTATTTTGTTAGTGTTACTCTGGACTTCCAGCATCTACAGAATATGTTAATGAATTGCAGAATCTCTTGTGTTTACCTATAATGTATGGAGTACAGAAATAGGCCTTTTCAGTACACCATCTCCCTGCAGACTATCAAACACCCATTTACCTTCATCCCATTTTATACTTCCCACATTACCATCCATCCCCCTTTCTCCCCTCTGCCAGCAATTTGTACTGACAGGCTAACCTGCCAACCTGCATGTCCTTGGCATGTCGGAGGAAGCTCAAGCATAGTCATAGTCACAGTGCAGAGGTTGGGACTGAACCCAAGTTACTGGAGCTATGGGCGACGCCACCGCTTGCTGCCCATGCAGAATGAGTAACTCTGAGCAGTTAGCCACACTTTTTATGTTTTTTTTATAAAGATATATACCATTAGTACAAGGAAGCAGAAATAATCCACACCTGATTTTTGTTATGTTTCTAACAAATATGCTAAACATCTTCATTCATAACAGGATATAAAATTGTCAGTGGGTCAGACAGCATCTACTGAAAGCAAAACAGAGTTAACATTTCTGTGTGATGACTTTTATCAGAACTGGAAAATAGATAATATTAAGTCACAGAGGGAGGAAAGATGGAGAGAACAAAGACTATGTCTGGATAGGGTGGTGACTAAGCTATCTCATATGACACACATGTTGGTGGTATCCAACAGTGAGTGATAAATGCTTATTAACCACAACTAATTTCTCTGGGTGGGTGTAAGTAGGGAGATGAGTAAGAACAACAAAGAATAAAAAAAATGCTACAACTGAGAAGCAGAACGCAGCAGTTTCAGGTGATCAGAATTTCTGGAAATATAATCATAGGGCTCCACAGAACAGAAGCAGTCTGTCTAGTCCATGCTGATCTGATCATCTCCCTAGTCCCATCAATCTGCACCCAGACAGTAGCCCTTTCATTTATTTAGTTTCCCAAACTTTTCTTAAATGTTACAATTGAACCTGCATCTACTTCTTCCACATGGCAATTTGTTCCCTACTAGCATCCTCAGAGTAAATAAGTTTCCTCTCTAATTCTTCTTGAATATATCACCTTTCACCCTAAACCTATTATTTCTAGTTCTAATTTCACTCATCCTGATTGGAAAAAACCTCCAAATGTTCATCTCATCTTGTACCCCTAATAATTTTGTATACTTCTATAAGATCTCCCTTCATATACCTGTGCTCCGGGGAATAAAGTCCTAACTTATTCATCCTTTCCCCGTAATCTGGATCCTCAAGTCCCAGCAATACCTGTGTAAATTTTCTCTGCACTCTTTCAAGCTTACTGATATCTTTCCTACAGATAAGTGACCAGAACTCTGCTCAATACTCCAAATTCAGCCTCACCAGCATTATATATAATTTCAGCATAACATCTCAATCCCTGGACTCAGTGTCCTGATTTATGAGAGCCAATGTGCTAAAAGTTCTTCTGATGACCATATCTACCTGTGATGCCACTTTCAGGGAATTGTGTATCTATATTGCCAGATCCCTTTGTTCTACCGCACATCTCAGAGCCTGAGCATTCCCTGTATAAATCTATCCTGGTATTTTCTCCCAAAATGCAATACCACACACTCATCTGTAATTACATTCCGTCTACCATTTTTCAGCCCTTTTTCCCAACTGGTCATAATCATGCTGGACACTTTAATATCCTTTCTCGCTGTTCACTATGTGGCCAATTTGGTGGTGTCAGCAAATTTGCTGATCTAGTTTACCACATTTTCATCTAATTCAGTAATATACGTTATAGAAAACAATGGACCAAGTACCAATCCCTGGAGCACACCACTAGTTGCAGGAAGTCAGGTAGCATCTATGGAGAGAAGTTACTCAGTTGTAGAAAGCTACTAGTCGATAACTTCTCATCAGAGCTAACCAGTTCTAATTCAAACACTGGTTAACTGAAATTGTTGAATTTAATATTGAATCTTTGGCATCCATAACATGCTTAGATGGAAGACAATGCAGTTTCTTGAAGTTTTTTGACAATGGTGCATGAAGCCAAAGACGATTCTGAGTTAGCTGAAAAATTGAAAGTGAAATCCCCTGGAACCTCAGAACCCCCTTGCAGGCTAAGCAGAGGTGTTCTGTGAAGCGGTCCCCCATTGCATGTTTGATTTCTCCAATAGAGACCTGGTCGGTGGTGATGGCAATACACTGGTTTGGAAGAAGTGTAAATGAATTACTGCTTCAAATGGAGGTTAGCTAGATGTCAAAGCTACTAGAATGTGTAACTTGTGCTTGAGCTTAATTTAGAATGCTGCTTGTACTATGAGACCGAATATAAAGTCAATTGACTAGAATGATACCATGTAGTGGATAAATTATGATTGCAGATTATCTTATCCTTAAATAATTTTAAGGAAATGTATTGATCTGGTTATGGTGTTTCAAATGATTACATCAGACAAAAATAAAGAAACACTTCTTTGCTGGGGAGTCTTGATCTGGGGGCATGTTGTGATGGAAATTGTGATGGAGACAGATTCTTTGGGTCTCAAAGGCAAGGGCTCTGGACAGTTTTAATAATAAAGAGTTTATTTACAAGGAGAGAAGAGCTTGGGAACAATACAAGCAGTTATAATATTTGCACAAATGCGCTTAGAATAGATGAGCATGGGAAAAGTTGGGTCGGCAGTACAATACACAGGAAAACAGTGTAGGGACAGAGTACAGGTACACATACAAGCAAGGGAAAAGTAACTATGATACCCGCCATCCTTGACTATGGGCAGGCACAGCTCTCTGCTATAGGGACAATAAATGCTTCCACAACCCTATTTAATGCACAGCTCACCTTGTATCTCCAGCGCTGTTCTGCAGTCTTCAGCCTGGAGTGAAGCAGGGTGGTCCCTCGAAGATGGCAAAAAAGGGAGCGAGCCAAGCACGTGTAGCACCCTTTGTAGGTCAGGGGGCTGGAGGGTCCAGCCCAGGTGATTCACCAGGAGGCCAACGGCTTGGTGCTAGACGGGTTAATAGTGGCCAATAGTTAAGTGTGCATTGATTAGTTGGGAGGGGTGTAATGTTAACTGGCCTTCCGACCAGATGAGGGCAGTGCTGTCATGTGACAGGCGCGGCTCTCTGGATACAGGGCAGAATCTTAAAATTAAAGCTAAGGACTTCAGAAGGAAAATCAGGGTTCACTTTTTCACAAAGTGTAGTGCAAATTTAGAAAGTTCTTTTTCCTGACTAATCTTCCTCTCCCAAGTAATGTGTCAATTGAACTTTTCAACACTTGGTGGCTGTAAGTGTGGCCTGGAATCCTGTCACCCAGGGTGGAGAGGAATTGGCTGAGGATATGTGGGAATATACTGGAACTGCTTTTATGGAACTTGGCGTTTTAAGAATCCTTCCAAAAGATGAGATGCATGGAAGTGTAATTAAAGTTACTGTAATTAAGTTTAATATAATTCCTTTTGTTTAAAGTATTGTTTGACAGATACAAAAGGAAGAAAAAAACTCTGAAGGAAGGGAGGGTGGAAATTTGAACCAAAGTTTGTATAACTTTTCAATTCTAAACAAAGACAAGAAATTGTACATATTCAATGGAAGGTATTTTATTAGTCAGTTTGATTTTCAAACTTGAGCCAACTGGGTCTTGTCAGAAGAGTTTAAAACTCTTCAACATAACGTTGTCCAGGTTAAGGCGGTGGTTTCTAATCTGGGTTCCACGGACTCTTGGTTAATGATAGGTGTCCACAGCATAAAAAAGGTTGGGAACCCCTGGGTTAAAGCATCTATCTTAAGGAGCCTAAAAATTTGGTATTAAATACATTATCTCCTAAAAATTACTTAAAATTGTCATCTTCACATTGGTGTCTATGACAGTGACAGCACTAAAACAACTCTGATCCAAGTCAGAATATTCATAGAAATATTCTGATTATTCAAAGAAATTAAATTATTCATTGAATCATAGAAAAATAGCATTTGCATTGAATCTTGTGCAGACCAAGGATATATTCTGAGTATAGTTCTCATAAAGAGCATACACCTACTTTAGGGTATGTGACCATATAACAATCACAGCACGGAAACAGGTCATCTTGGCCCTCCTAGTCCGTGCCGAACTCTTAATCTCACCTAGTCCCACCTACCCGCACTCAGCCCATAACCCTCCACTCCTTTCCTGTCCATATACCTATCCAATTTTACCTTAAATGACACAACTGAACTGGCCTCTACTACTTCTACAGGAAGCTCATTCCATATAACCATATAACAATCACAGCACGGAAACAGGCCATCTTGGCCCTCCTAGTCCGTGCCAAACCCTTAATCTCACCTAGTCCCACCTACCCGCACTCAGCCCATAACCCTCCACTCCTTTCCTGTCCATATACCTATCCAACTTTACCTTAAATGACACAACTGAACTGGCCTCTACTACTTCTACAGGAAGCTCATTCCACACAGCTATCACTCTTTGAGTAAAGAAATACCCCCTCGTGTTTCATTTAAACTTCTGCCCCCTAACTCTCAAATCATGTCCTCTCGTTTGAATCTCCCCTACTCTCAATGGAAACAGCCTGTTCACGTCAACTCTATCTATCCCTCTCAAAATTTTAAATACCTCGATCAAATCCCCCCTCAACCTTCTACGCTCCAATGAATAGAGACCTAACTTGTTCAACCTTTCTCTGTAACTTAATTGCTGAAACCCAGGTAACATCCTAGTAAATTGTCTCTGCACTCTCTCTAATTTATTGATATCTTTCCTATAATTCCTATAATTCGGTGACCAGAACTGCACACAATATTCCAAATTTGGCCTTGTACAACTTTAGCATTACATCCCAACTTCTGTACTCAATGCTTTGATTTATAAAGACCAGCGTTCCAAAAGCCCTCTTCACCACCCTATCTACATGAGACCACTTTCAGGGAACTATGCACAGTTATTCCTAGATCTCTCTGTTCCTCTGCATTCCTCAATGCCCTACCATTTACTCTGTATGTTCTATTTGGATTATTCCTGCCAAAATGTAGAACCTCACACTTCTCAGCATTAAACTCCATCTGCCAACATTCAGCCCATTCTTCTAACCGGCATAAATCTCCCTGCAAGCTTTTAAAATCCACCTCATTATCCACAACACCTCCTACCTTAGTATCATCGGCATACTTACTAATCCAATTTACCACCCCATCATCCAGATCATTTATGTATATTACAAACAACATTGGGCCCAAAACAGATCCCCGAGGCACCCCGCTGGTCACCGGCCTCCATCCCGATAAACAATTATCCACCACTACTCTCTGGCATCTCCCATCTAGCCACTGTTGAATCCATTTTATTACTCCAGCATTAATACCTAACGACTGAACCTTCTTAACTAACCTTCCATGTGGAACTTTGTCAAAGGCTTTGCTGAAGTCCATATAGACTACATCCACTGCCTTACCCTCGTCAACATTCCTCGTAACTTCTTCAAAAAATTCAATAAGGTTTGTCAAACATGACCTTCCACGCACAAATCCATGCTGGCTACTTCTAATCAGATCCTGTCTATCCAGATAATTATAAATACTATCTCTAAGAATACTTTCCATTAATTTACCCACCACTGATGTCAAACTGACAGGTCTATAATTGCTAGGCTTACTTCTAGAACCCTTTTTAAACAATGGAACCACATCAGCAATACGCCAATCCTCCGGCACAATCCCCATTTCTAATGACATATTAAAGATCTCCGTCAGAGCTCCTGCTATTTCTACACAAACTTCCCTCAAGGTCCTGGGGAATATCCTGTCAGGACCCAGAGATTTATCCACTTTTAAATTTCTTAAAAGTGCCAGTACTTCCACCTCTTTAATTGTCATAGGTTCCATAACTTCCTTACTTGTTTCGCACACCTTACACAATTCAATATCCTTCTCCTTAGTGAATACCGAAGAGAAGAAATCGTTCAAAATCTCTCCCATCTCCCTCGGCTCCACACATAGCTGAGCACTCTGATTCTCTAAGGGGCCAATTTTATCCCTCACTATCCTCGTGCTTTTAATATAACTGTAGAAACCTTTCGGATTTACTTTCACCTTATTTGCCAAACCAACCTCGTATCTTCTTTTAGCTTTTCTAATCTCTTTCTTAAGATTCCTTTTACATTCTTTATATTCCTCGAGCAATTCCTTTACTCCATGCTGCCTATATCTATTGTAGACATCCCTCTTTTTCTGAACCAAATTTCTAATATCCCTTGAAAACCATGCTGCTCTCAAACCTTTAACCTTTCCTTTCACCCTAACAGGAACATAAAGATTCTGTACCCTCATAATTTCACCCTTAAATGACCTCCATTTCTCTATTACATCCTTCCCATAAAACAACTTGACCCAATCCACTTTCTCTAAATCCCTTCGCATCCCCTCAAAGTTAGCCTTTCTCCAATCAAAAATCTCAACTCTAGGTCCAGTCCTGTCCTTCTCCATAATTATATTGAAGCTAATGCTATTGTGATCACTGAACCCGAAGTGCTCCCCAACACATACATCTGTCAGCTGACCTATTGCATTCCCTAACAGGAGATCCAACACTGCCCCATCTCTAGTCGGTACTTCTATGTATTGTTGCAAAAAACTATCCTGCACACATTTCACAAACTCTAAACCATCCAGCCCTTTTACAGAATGAGCTTCCCAGTCTACGTGTGGAAAATTAAAATCTCCCACAATCACCACCTTGTGTTTACTACAAATATCTGCTATCTCCTTACACATTTGCTCTTCCAACTCACGCGCCCCATTAGGTGGCCTATAATACACTCCTATCAGTGTTACTGCACATTTCCCATTCTTCAATTCCACCCAAATGGTCTCCCTAGAGGAGCTCTCTAATCTATCCTTCCAAAGCACCGCCATAAGATTTTCTCGGACAAGCAATGCAACACCTCCTCCTCTGGCCCCTCCTACTCTATCACACCTGAAGCAACTAAATCCAGGAATATTTAGTTGCCAATCACACCCTTCCTGCAACCATGTTTCACTAATAGCTACAACATCATAATTCCAGGTATCAATCCACGCTTTAAGCTCATCCACCTTTCTTACAATGCTCCTAGCATTAAAATAGATACATTTAAGATACTCTCCATCTCCTCCTCTCTTTCCATCCATAACAATGCATTCAAATTTATTATCCTTTTCTTTCTTCTCCCCGACATCTTCGGGCTGAGCGCATCCCTTCTCCATCACCTGCCTTTCCTCCCTCACACACTGTCTATTTACTTGCTCCACTGGTGAACTAACCTCCTCTCCCATAGTCTCCCACCCCCCCATCTTACTAGTTTAAAGTCCGCCCTGTAGCCCTAGCAAACCTCCCTGCTAGGATAGTGGTCCCCCCACGATTCAAGTGTAACCCGTCCTTCTTGAACAGGTCATTCCTGCCCCAGAAGAGGTCCCAATGATCCAGAAACTTGAATCCCTGCCCCCTGCTCCAATCCCACAGCCACGCATTCATCCTCCACCTAATTCTATTCCTACTCTCACTGTCGCGTGGCACAGGCAGTAATCCCAAGATTACTACCTTTGCAGTCCTTCTTCTTAACTGCCTTCCTAACTCCCTATACTCTCGTTTCAGGACCTCTTCCCCTTTCCTTCCTATGTCATTGGTACCTACATGTACCACGACCTCTGGCTCTTCACCCTCCCACTTCAGGATATCTTGGACGCGATCAGAAAAGTCCCGAACCCTGGCACCAGGGAGGCAAATTACCATCCGGGACTCCCGGTCACCTCCACAGAAACGCCTGTCTGAGCCCCTGACTATTGAGTCCCCTATTACTATGGACCTCTTTCTTCTAACCCTACCCTTCTGAGCTACAGGGCCGTCCTCTGTGCCGGAGGCTCGGCCACTGTCACTCCCACCAGGTAGGCTGTCCCCCCCCAACAGTACTCAAACATGAGTACTTATTATCAAGGGGTACAGCCACTGGGGTACTCTCTAGTACCTGCCTCTTCCCCTTCCTGACTGTGACCCACCTATCTGCCTCCCGTGGCCCCGGAGTGACCACCTGCCTGTAACTCCTCTCTATCACCTCCTCACTCTCCCTGACCAGGCGAAGGTCATCGAGCTGCAGCTCCAGTTCCCTAACTCGGTCCCTCAGGAGCTGCAGTTCGGCGCACCTGGCGCAGATGTGGACGTCCGGGAGGCTCGGAGACTCCAGGATCTCCCACATCTGACACCGAGAACAACAAGCTGCCCTCACACTCATACCTCCCAAATAACTGAAAATACAAGAACTAAAAGATAAGCCTACTTTGTCCTCTTCCGCCTAAGCCCTCTGAGCCCAAGCCCTACACTCTGCGCCCGGCTCACTCCGCTGCCCGCAAACGAAGCTGCCCGCTTCTTAAGGCGGCGTTCTTTATATATCTTCCCTCCTTCCCGGGCCTCCTTCACGCGCCTGCGCAGTGCCGCCTCTCAGAACTCCGATCTGAGAAGCAATTGGACAATTTGAAAATGGCCGCCGTCGCACTTCCTCTCAAGCCTCGCTGTCCTCTTCCAAAAGAGGACACACAGCTATCACTCTCTGAGTAAAGAAATACCCCCTCGTGTTTCCCTTAAACTTTTGCCCCCTAACTCTCTAATCATGTCCTCTCATTTGAATCTCCCCTACCCTCAATGGAAACAGCCTATTCACGTCAACTCTATCTATCCCTCTCAAAATTTTAAATACCTCGATCAAATCCCCCCTCAACCTTCTATGCTCCAATGAATAGAGTCCTAACTTGTTCAACCTTTCTCTGTAACTTAAGTGCTGAAACCCAGGTAACATCCTAGTAAATCGTCTCTGCACTCTCTCTAATTTATTGATATCTTTCCTATAATTCGGTGACCAGAACTGCACACAATATTCCAAATTTGGCCTTACCAATGCCTTGTACAATTTTAACGTTATATCCCAACTTCTGTACTCAATGCTTTGATTTATAAAGGCCAGCGTTCCAAAAGCCTTCTTCACCATCCTATCTACATGAGACTCCACCTTCAGGGAACTATGCATTGTTATTCCTGGATCTCTCTGTTCCTCTGCATTCCTCAATGCCCTACCATTTACCCTGTATGTTCTATTTGGATTATTCCTGCCAAAATGTAGAACCTCACACTTCTCAGCATTAAACTCCATCTGCTAACGTTCAGCCCATTCTTTTAACCGGCATAAATTTCCCTGCAAGCTTTGAAAACCCACCTCATTATCCACAACACCTCCTACCTTAGTATCATCGGCATACTTACTAATCCAATTTACCACCCCATCATCCAGATCATTTATGTATATTACAAACAACATTGGGCCCAAAACAGATCCCTGAGGCACCCCGCTGGTCACCGGCCTCCATCCCGATAAACAATTCTCCACCACTATTCTCTGGCATCTCCCATCTAGCCACTGTTGAATCCATTTTATTACTCCAGCATTAATACCTAACGACTGAACCTTCTTAACTAACTTTCCATGTGGAACTTTGTCAAAGGCTTTGCTAAGTCCATATAGACTTCATCCACTGCCTTACCCTCGTCAACATTCCTCGTAACTTCTTCAAAAAATTCAATAAGGTTTGTCAAACATGACCTTCCACGCACAAATCCATGCTGGCTACTCCTAATCAGATCCTGTCTATCCAGATAATTATTAATACTATCTCTAAGAATACTTTCCATTAATTTACCCACCACTGATGTCAAACTGACAGGTCTATAATTGCTAGGCTTACTTCTAGAACCCTTTTTAAACAATGAAATAATAGACGTAAAAGTGACCATGAAGCTGACATTTTGGCAGTAAAGAAAATTCAAGGTGATCGTATGTTTTCAGGATTGAAAAATCTTCTGGCCTTCCTCTTTCTAGTCTGTAGATGTGATTTGTAACTGCCTTTGATGTGTATAGCAATCCAAACCTCATTATGGCCAGGAATGGGCAATAATCACTTAGATCCACTTGTTAAGAAGCCATTAAATAATTATTTTATTTAAAACAGCTTTTTCACATAACTTTCCACATTAAAAATGTTTTGCGATTTTCAGTGCTGGGGTTGGTCGTACAGGCACTTTCATTGTTATTGATGCCATGTTGGATATGATGCATGCAGAGAGGAAGGTGGACGTATTTGGATTTGTGTCACGGATTCGAGCTCAGAGGTGTCAGATGGTTCAGACTGATGTAAGTATGAAAATTGTATTTTTGCTAATTAGTGTTCCCTCATTAATTTAAATTATGTAGAATACCGCATGTAATGAGTTCATAATATGGAGATGGGTATTATGGGTGCTGAAAATGGGGCAAGAAGGAGGGAAATAGAGCAGGTAAAGTGGAAATTCTAAGTCTGTTTCAAAATCCAGATTAACAATAGGGCAGATAAATAGTTGAATTCAAAAAGGAGAAACATAGTGACTATTTTGTTGCAGTTTTAGGTGCACAGGTAAACGCAGTAT
This sequence comes from Hypanus sabinus, assembly GCF_030144855.1. NCBI lineage: Eukaryota > Metazoa > Chordata > Chondrichthyes > Myliobatiformes > Dasyatidae > Hypanus > Hypanus sabinus. The sequence continues at coordinate 170,970,841 of NC_082708.1, read as the reverse complement.
TTACAGTCTTTTGTAAAGGAGGACTTGATGGTTCATGCAGTTGAATGGACCTTTAGTCAAAGAAGAAAGAGCATGAAGAACAATAAAGGCAAAAAAAAAATCTGGTTTGTTCCTGCTGATATTTCAGAGAATTGAGTTTATGGGGCTATGCAGAAGTACACTCAAGCACTTCATAATTCCAGTGAAAAGTAAAGACGACACTATCAATAGCAGGTGTAGAGAGTATTCTGGAGGTGGATAAAAACTGCCTTTGGTATTGGACTGAATTCAACAAAGAAGCTGGGTTTGGATTTGAGTCAGTATTTTTCAGTTTGATAAGAGGCAGATGTGGTGAAATGCCAATATCATTTTCTCTATTTTTACATATTTGATAAATGCTGTTAAATTTTGTTGCATTGTAGATGCAGTATGTATTTATATATCAAGCACTATTGGAACATTATTTATATGGGGACACAGAACTGGAAGTGACTTCACTTGAAAGCCACTTGCAAAAGCTTTACAATAGAGTATCTGGATCAGGCTGCAATGGTCTAGAGGAAGAATTCAAGGTAAGGAATTAAAACATTTAACCATTTAGTAAATGGGACCAGTTTGGGAACATGTTTTTAAAAGAACTTAGTCTTTTAATACCACTTTTTTTAGTTACTAATTTTTCTTTAATTCACTTATTGACAAGTGACAAGTAGCTTATTGTCATTTAATTACATACATGGATATAATGTATATGGAAACAAGACCATGTTTCTTCAAACCAGGATGTAAAACATATAGCACACAATAACTTATGAAGGTAAGGATAAAATTTACAGATGAATCTCACATATATAACAGACTAAAGTGCGTTAACATTAAATATTGTAAGGTACAGGACAGATTAGCCAACGACACTTCGAATCCACTGCAGCTGGGAGTTCAGAAGCCTTATGGCCTGTGGGAACAAACTGCTTCTCATCCCGACCATTTTTGTTTTTATGCGTTGTATTCTCCTGCCTGATGGTAGAAACTCAGAGGATGCTGGATGGATGGGTGGAATCCTTAATAATACTAAGGGCTGTGCGTACGCAGCGCTCCTGATAACTGTCCCTGATAGCTGGTAGGGAGACCCTTATGATCCTCTCAGCTGTTCTCATATTCCTTTGTAAGGACTTCAGGTCTGATGTTTGACTGCTCCCATACGAAATGGAGATCCAACCTTTATTTCTAAAAGAGAAATCTGACATGGTAAAACCTGGGCAGCACAAAATGCTACGTTGCAGACAAATGAGATGCCGAAAAACTGACAGCCTTGAATGTGAAAAGCCATCATGATCAAATTTTTTCAAGATATAGCTAAAGTCTCTTTCTATCAACACAAGTAAGTTAGTTGTTATTCCCTTGACCCATAGAGTTTTTACAGCACAAGAGGAGGCAGTTTTGGTATTCATGTATGGTTGACTGATGATTAGCCTTCAACTTGAATAGTGTTTTTTTATTTATTTTATCTCAGTGTGCCATAATCTTCTTCACATTTCACCTGAACTCCCTTTACTTGTGTAATGGGGTTTCTTAAAAGACAACTCTACAATCTCCCCCTTTTGTTGTTGTTCAGTCATTTAGTTGAGTCTGACTTCTCATGACCTCATAGACCATAGGGTTTTCATGGCAAAATATGGAAGTAGATTGCCAGGCCTTTCTTCCTCACAGATACTGCTGCTGCCCAGGTTGGGACCCGGCTGGGTTTGAACTCAGGCCTTGCAGTCCAATACTGATGCCACTACACTAGCAGCTGGCCCAATCTCCAACCTGGTTTGCAGCTAAAAGTCCCTCATGCATAGAACCATTATAGAGAATCTACGCATTTAACTAAGGATGGTCACACCTCTTTTAAAAGGTAAAAGACCAGAACTGGAAGCAAAATAGTAATTGTGGCTTAAATGGGGCCTTATGTATTCACTGCAGCTATTTATGAAGCTCAATATTGTCTATGAATTAGTTACTATTAATATGTACTGATACTTTTAAAGATCATGCACATAAATTTCAAGTCAATTCATTCCTACTGAACGAGTAGTGCTTACAAAGGACTAAAAATGTAGTTGTTGTAGTGCTGTTGATAGGATTCATAATGAATACTACACTGCTGGTGGTCAGTCTCTGGGAAATAGTATATCTGGAAGATGGCGCCAACATAGTAGTTGAGGAGAAGCATGAAAATTACTGGGGATGAGATAAAAAGTTTTAAACAAGTGTTTGTGGTTTTAACATTTTTGAATGTGGAAGGAAATACATTTTGGAGGCTCTGGTATCTTTTTAAAGGCAATAAACATTATGCCAGGAGTGGTGCCAGAAACAATGTCATGTTTTCCCAAAAGGGATGAATGGATAATCTGATTAGGTACAGACTGGTGAGATTAACTTCTTAGTGATCTTTAAGGATGCATCGGGGTCTTAATATTGTCCCAGTAGCTCCTGAGATCTCTGCTTTGAGTGGTCATGGACCAATGATTGCTAGAAGTTGGTGGAGATTTTGATTTTTTTCAAGTAAGGTCCAAGAACATCCTTGAAGTATTTGCTCTGCCTGGCAATTTCCTCCTACTATAGAGCTTAGAGTGCCTGTTTCAGGGCCTAGCTTCTGGTATGTAAATGACATGGCTAGCCCAGTGTAACTGACTGAAAGTAACTAAGACTTTAATGCTACAGGTGTTGTCTTAGAAGTCTTTGATGAAGTTAATTCCCTTATCCTCATAAATTTGGAGGATTTTGTGTAGTTGTCATTGGTGGTATTTTTCCAATGCCTTGAGAAGCCTGCTGCAGAAATACCAGATGGCAGTGATCACTGCTTTTCAGTAGACCCTGAGTTTTTGCCTGTTTTGAGATCTTGCGATAAACACAGCATTTCTTAGTCACCCACAGGCTATGCTGATGCGTTGAAGATAGTAGTGTATTTCACCATCTATAATCTATTTTTGCTGAGAGATAGCTCACAAGATGATGGGTTGTGCATAGTTTCCAGAGTCTCGCTGTGAATCTAGAGTGTTAGAGGCCATGAGCAGCTTGGCAAAAGACTGTGGTCTTGCTACTATGTGATAATGCTGGAGAGATTAACCAGCAGAGTTTTGGTTGAGTAAGGATACTGCAAATGATGGATCTGTTTTCCCTAGTGAATGGTGAGTACCAGGAATACACTTTCAGAGAAAGTAGTGGAAGCAGAGTTGATAAACAGCATTTAACTGTGGTCTAGATGAACATTTGAATTGCTGAGGCATTGAAGGATGTAGGTCAAATACTGAAAGATGGGATTAATGTGGTTGGGTTCCCATTGGTTGGCAGAGCCTGTTTCCATGTGTAGGGTATAAGGCCCATCCTCTCAAGTACTTCAAAATGATTTGGTAATGTCATGGAACTTGGTCTTTCAGTGTGTGAACTACAATCATCTGCTTTTTGCAGCTTCTTTACTGAGGTTTGAAGAATATTAGTTCACAGTTATAGTTGCATTAGGTTAGATGGTTTCCATGAATTCTGAAAATTGTCTTCATACCAGAGGTTTGTTGGAAATGAGGTACAGCATTGTGATACAAGAGAAAACTGTTGGGGCAATGATGATTCTATATATGTCACTGGACTTCACTGAAATTGTTTTTTTTGTGAAATCATTTGTCAGTACTATGCCTTGTGTGGAGTCATGGAGCAAACAGAACGAGATAAGTACATTTGAAGGATATGTCTCTCTTGACTGATAGTCATTCTTTAGTGAGGTTGTAAAAGGTCTTGCTTCATTTTCTTGGAATTGTCACATAGTAATGATCACTCCTGTTTTGCCTCAAGATGGACAGAATCTATATTGTGACTTAAAAAGCAGTTCTTTAGCTGCTGTGTGGATCCAGTTATAGGACATTGGCAATGACTTTTTCTGTGGTAGACAACAGACAGATTCCTCTACGGTTACCACAGTCAAATTACATGTTTTAGCATTCTTAATGCTCTAGAAGAGTTAATATAATCAGTTAGTTTGTGCAATTCTACAAGGGATTGAGATTTTTTGTAGATGTGACCATGAGGATTGATGAAGGTAGAGTAGTAGATTTTGTCTACGTGGTCTTCATGAAAGCTGTTGACAAGGTTCCACATGGCAAACTGATCTAGTGGAGGTTTGATTTCAAGATTGGAGGTCTTTGCCCAGTGGTATGCAGCAGGGATTGATTCTGGTTCCTCTGTTGTTTATCATGTATATTAACAATTTAAATAAAGATAAATGTGGCATGATTAGTCAACCCACAGAAGGCTACTGGACCAGACAATATTCCTGGCAGAGTGTTCAGAGGTTGTGCAGACCAGCTGGCAGGTGTTCTCACTGACATCTTCAACATCTCTCTGAGCAGCACCGTCGTTACAACATGCTTCAAGGCTGCCAGCATCAGTCCCCGTGCCGAAGAAGTCTTCAGTGTCCTGCCTCAATGACTACCGTCCCATTGCACTCACATTCAGCACATAAAGGCCCTGCTGCCCCCCTCAATAGACCCCCTGCAGTTCGTGTATCATCCCAACCGCTCAACAGATGACGCTATTACCACAACCCTCCACCTGGCCCTCACCCACCTGGATAAAAAAGACACATACGTGTGAATGCTGTTCATAGACTTCAGTTCAGCATTCAACACAATCATTCCTCGGCACCTGATTGGAAAGCTGAAACTGCTGGGTCTGAACACCTCCCTCTGCAACTGAATCCTAAACTTCCTGACTGGGAGACCTCAATCAGTCCAGATCGGGAGCAGCATCTCCAACACCATCACACTGAGCACGGGGGCTCCCCAGGGCTGTGTGCTCAGTCTACTGCTGTTCACTCTGCTGACCCACGACTGTGCAGCAATACACAGCTCGAATCACATCATCGGGTTCGCAGATGACACAACTGTGGTGGGTCTCGTCATCAAGAATGACGAGTCAGCATACAGAGAGGAGATGCAGTGACTAACAGACTGGCGCAGAGCCAACAACCTGTCTCTGAATGTGAACAAAACAAAAGAGATGGTTGTTGACTTCAGAAGAGCATGGAGCAACCACTCTCTGCTGAACATTGACAGCTCCTCTGTTGAGGTCGTTAAGAGCACCAAATTTCTTGGTGTTCACTGGCGGAGAATCTCACCTGGTCCCTCAACACCAGCTCTATAGCCAAGAAAGCCCAGCAGTGTCTACTTTCTGCGAAGGCTGTGAAAAGTCCATCTCCCAACCCCCATCTTCACCACATTCTACAGAGGATGTATCGAGAGCATTCTGAGCAGCTGCAGCACTGTATGGATCGGGAATTGCACCATCTTGGATCGCAAGACCCTGCGATGGATAGTGAGGTCAGCTGAGAAGATCATTGGGGTTTCTCTTCCCACTATACAGACACTTACACCACACACTGCACACACAAAGCTAACAGCATTGTGAAGGACCCCACGTACCCCTCACACAAACTCTTCTCCCTCCTGCCATCTGGCAAAAGGTGCTCTGGCATTTGGGCTCTCATGATCAGACTGTGCAACAGTTTCTTCCCCCAAGCCATTAGACTCCTCAATACTTGAGAGTCTAGACGACTTCTACATCGTTTATTTTGTAATTTGTCCTTTACTGTGCCTATTGCCTTGTTTATTAATTATTGTACTACCCTGCACTGTTTTGTGCATTTTATGTAGTCCTCTGCAGGTCTGTAGTCTAGTACAGCTTTTATGTTGTTTTATGTAGTCTAGTGTAGCCTTGTGCTGTCTCACATAGTCTAGTGTAGTTTTGTGTTGTTTTATGCAGCACCAGGGTTGTTTTGTTTTTATTGTGTACTGTACCAGCAGTTTATGATCAAAATGACAATAAACTTGACTTGTATACAGATAGCTCCACTGTAAAAGTAGACAGTGAAGAAGTTGGTTTAAGAGTATAATTGAATCTAGATCAACTGCAAAATGGGCAAAGGAATGGCATGTGGAATTTAACTTGGAGAAATGTGAAGTGATGTAGTTTTGGAGTTAAATCAGGGAAAGGCTTGCACAATGGGTTCTATGGAGTACTGAGGAGTACAGGTACATTGTTCCTGAAAGTGGTGACATAGGTAAACAAGGTGGTGTAGAAGGTATATGACATGATTGCCCTCAACTGATGGGTATTGAGTTATGGGAGTTTGGATGCCATGTTACATCTGTATAAGACACTGATGAGACTGCATCTGGAATATTATGTGGTTGCCATCCTATAGCAAGGATGTGAATAAGGTGAAGAGGAGGCAGGAAAACTTCATAAGGATGTTGCCAATACTGAAAGGCTTGAGTTATAAGGTCAGACTGCATAAACTGTGATTGTTTTCTCTGGAGTGAAGGAGGCTGAAAGACCACCTTATGGATATTTATAAAATCATGTGGGATGTTGTTAAGCTGGATGATCAATCTTTTTCTCAAGGTACATGTGTCTAAAACCAGAGGGCATAAGTTTAAGATAAGGGGGAAATGACTTAAAGTAGACCGAAGGAAACATTTTCACACAGAAGGTGGTGGGTATATGAAACAAGCAGTCAGATTAAACAATAGAGGTCAGTACCATTACAGTATTTACAAGATATTTGGACAGGTACATGAATTGGAAAGGTTTGGAGGGATGTGAGTTAAATTGGGTAGAGGGATTGGGCAGCATGAACAAGTTGGGCTGAAGAACCTTTTTCCAGGCAGTATAACTCTAAGGTGCTCTGAGATATGCTCATAGTTGGATATTAGGGTCAATAGAAGGTATGGGAATCTCTGTGCATGGTATTTCAGAATATTGATATCTGTAAAACCTACTAGACCCAGAGAACAGCAGATTACTGTTCTGTCAGTGACTCATTTACCTCCCAAGTTTTAGCTGATCTGTAACCCTTAATGCCACATACCTCCAGAGAAGACTGTATAAAATACACTGTCTGTGAAGGAGAGCTGAGTCGTTGTTTGAAGTCCACTGCGCTCGTTATATCCTCGTAGAACTCCAGTAAGTTTGTCAAGCAGGGCCTGCCTTTGCTGAATCCATGCTGCGTCTGCCTAATTAATCCATTTCTTTCCAGATGTCTCACTATTTCTTCTTTAATGATAGGTTCAAACATTTAACCAACTACAGATGTTAAACTAACTGGCCAGGTATAGATAAGGATGCATAGAGTTGAGGTGATGTATTAGCATGGATGGAGGATTGGTTAACTAACAGAAAGCAGAGAGTTGGGACACATGGGTGTTACTCTAGTTGGCAGTCAGTGGTGTGCCTCAGGGGTCGGTACTGGGCCAGCAACTGTTCACTGTATACATTAAGGATCTGGAGGAGGACACGGAGTGTCGTGTATCTAAGTTTGCCGATGATAATAAATTGAGTGGAAAAGCAAATTGGGCAGAAGATAGAGTCTGGAGAGAGATATAGATAGGTTAAATGAGTGGGCAAGGGTCTGGTAGATGGAATACAATGTTGGTAAATGCGAGGTCATCCACTTTGGAAGAAACAATGGAAGAGCAGATTATTTAAATGGTAAAATATTGCAGCACGCTGCTGTGCAGAGGGACTTGGGAGTGCTTTGCATGAACCACAAAAGGTTGGTTTGCAGGTGCAGCAGATTATCAAGAAGGCAAATAGGTGTTGACCTTCATTGCTAGAGGGATTGAATTTAAGAGCAGGGAGGTTATGCCACAACTGTACAAGGTACTGGTGATGCTGCACCTGGATGCAGGTCTCCTTACTTGAGGAAGGGTATACTAGTTTTGGAAGTTGTACAGAAGCAGTTCACTAGGTTGATTCCAGAGACGAGGTGTTTAGACTATGAGGAGAGATTGAGTTGCCTAGGACTGTACTCACTGGACTTCAGAAGAATGAGAGGAGATCTGATAGAAACATAAAATTCTGAAAAGGATAGATAAGATAGAGGCAGGAAAGTTGTTTCCACTGATAGGTGAGACTAGAGCTAAAGGACATAGCTTCAAGATTCGGGGGAATATATTTAGGATGAAGATGAGGAACTGCTTTTCCCAGAGAGTGATGAATCTGTGGAATTCTCTGCCCAATGACGCAGTGGAGGCTACCTCAGTAGCTATATTTAAGACAAGGTTAGCTAGATCTTTGCATAGTAGGGTAATTAAGGGGTCTGGGGAAAAGGCAGGTAGGTGGCGATAAGTACATGGCCAGATCAGCTATGATTTTGTTGAATGGCAGAGCAGGCTTGACGGGCCAGATGACTTACTCCTGCTCCTAATTCTTATGTTTTTATCTTAAGTTCTTATGTTGAAGTCATTTTTTGTTCTACATACAGGGAACTCCCAAAGTTTTACATTGCACTGATGGTGAATGCCTTCTGTTGTCTAAGTTTACTGCTGGAAATGTCAGACATTTGCCACAACAAATATGTGTCAGTGATGATAAATCTGATTCTGATTCTATGTAATTGGAGAACAGTTGTCCCACTTAATTATGTGCTAAAATGTTGCTATCAAGTTTAAAATACAATACTTAAGCAATTAAATTGTGGTTGGTATTAACTGTTTTATAAAAATCAGTCTATGAAAAGCAGACAGTACCTTTAATCTGAAGAACAGTTCAAGTTATGATTTCAGAGAAATAGTAGTCATAAGGAAAAATATATATAGCTCAAGCCGCTGGGTGTCATGAATGTAGAATTGATCGTCCTGGTCTATCTTGCACTTCCACTGAGTGGACACCGGAGGGCAGCACTGCTAGGAGGGGAACCAGCCCCAACCCAAGTACATATTCCAGTATGTCCCACAGGGGCTCTCCCACACCGCCTTGGCATCTCCTCTCCTCATTGGCTGCAACAAGCGACCCCATGGCCTTGGCCTAGGGTTCACCATAACCGAGGCAAAACAGCTAACCCTGCTGACAGACTCACCAATGATCCATTGAACTGGACTTGCAGTGTTCTACATTGCCAATAGCCAACAGGGTCTTAAAATCACAAGAAAAACAAGCCAATCACTCACACTGTGCATCATCCAATGGTGCACGACAAGTCCAGGTGTCAGCAGAATAACAATATGCAATACATCCAGCTGCAGTACTTGATTTTCTTAGTATCCAGCAGTGACTTGCAATCTTAAAAAAGACATACAAGACAAACAAATGCATCTTTGATTAGACAGTGAATATCAATATGTAGTTGACAACTGTTAGAGTCTGTCTCTTAAGAGCATCAAATTTCTTGGTGTTCACCTGATGGAGAATCTAACCTGGTCCCTCAACACCAGCTCCATAGCAAAGAAAGCCCAGCAGCATCTCTACTTTCTGCAAAGGCTGAGGAAAGTCCATCTCCCACCCCCCCCCCCTCCCCCATCCCTATCACATTCTACAGGGGTTGTATTGAGAGCATCCTGAGCAGCTGCATCACTGCCTGGTTCGGAAATTGCACCATCTCTTTTGTAAGAGGACAGCCAGGCTTTGAGAGGAAGTGCGGCGGCAGCCATTTTCAAACTGTCCAATTGTGTCTCAGATCGGAGTTCTGAGAGGCGGGACTGTGCAGGCGTGTGAGGAGGCCTGGGAAGAAGGGAAGATATAAAAAGAACGCAGCCTTAAGAAGCGGGCAGCTTCGTTTGCGGGCAGCGGAGTGCGCCGGGAGCAGAGTGTAAGGCTTGGGTTCAGGGGGCTTAGGGGGAAGAGGGCACAGTAGGCTTATCTTTTAGTTCTTGTTATTTTTCAGTTATTCGGGAAGTATGAGTGTGAGGGCAGCTTGTTGTTCTCGGTGTCAGATGTGGGAGGTCCTGGAGTCTCCGAGCCTCCCGGATGTCCACATCTGCGTCAGGTGCGCCGAACTGCAGCTCCTGAAGGACCGAGTTAGGGAACTGGAGCTGCAGCTCGATGACCTTTGCCTGGTCAGGGAGAGTGAGGAGGTGATAGAGAGGAGTTACAGGCAGGTGGTCACTCCGGGGCCACGGGAGGCAGATAGGTGGGTCACAGTCAGGAAGGGGAAGAGGCAGGTACTAGAGAGTACCCCAGTGGCTGTACCCCTTGACAATAAGTACTCATGTTTGAGTACTGTTGGGGGGGGACAGCCTACCTGGTGGAAGTGATAGTGGCTGGGCCTCCGGCACAGAGGATGGCCCTATAGCTCAGAAGGGTAGGGATAGAAGAAAGAGGACCATAGTAATAGGGGACTCGATAGTCAGGGGTTCTGTGGAGGTGATCGGGAGTCCCGGATGGTAATTTGCCTCCCTGGTGCCAGGGTTCGGGACGTTTCTGATCGCGTCCATGATACCCTGAAGTGGGAGGGTGAGGAGCCAGAGGTCGTGGTACATGTAGGTACCAATGACATAGGTAGGAAAGGGGAAGAGGTCCTGAAACGAGAGTATAGGGAGTTAGGAAGGCAGTTAAGAAGAAGGACCGCAAAGGTAGTAATCTCGGGATTACTGCCTGTGCCATGCGACAGTGAGAGTAGAAATGAAATTAGGTGGAGGATGAATGCGGGGCTGTGCGTTTGGAGCGGGGGCAGGGATTCAAGTTTCTGGATCATTGGGACCTCTTCTGGGGCAGGCGTGACCTGTTCAAGAAGGATGGGTTACACCTGAATCCTGGGGGGACCAATATCCTAGCGGGGAGGTTTGCTAGGGCTACAGGGCAGACTTTGAACTAGTAAGATGGGGGGGGGGGCAGGAATCAATTTGAAGAAACTATGGGAGAGGAGGTTAGTTCACCAGTAGAGCAAGTAAAGAGACAGTGTGTGAGGGAGGAAAGGCAGGTGATGGAGAAGGGATGCGCTCAGCCTGAAGATGTAGGGGAGAAGAAGGAAAAGGATAATAAATTTGAATGCATTGTTAGGGATGAAAAGAGAGGAGGAGATGGAGAGAATCTTAAATGTATCTATTTTAATGCTAGGAGCATTGTAAGAAAGGTGGATGAGCTTAAAGCGTAGATTGATACCTGGAATTATGATGTTGTAGCTATTAGTAAAACATGGTTGCAGGGAGGGTGTGATTGGCAACTAAATATTCCTGGATTTAGTTGCTTCAGGTGTGATAGAGTAGGAGGGGCCAGAGGAGGAGGTGTTGCATTGCTTGTCCGAGAAAATCTTATGGCGGTGCTTTGGAAGGATAGATTAGAGAGCTCCGCTAGGGAGACCATTTGGGTGGAATTGAAGAATGGGAAATGTGCAGTAACACTGATAGGAGTGTATTATAGGCCACCTAATGGGGCGCGTGAGTTGGAAGAGCAAATGTGTAAGGAGATAGCAGATATTTGTAGTAAACACAAGGTGGTGATTGTGGGAGATTTTAATTTTCCACACGTAGACTGGGAAGCTCATTCTGTAAAAGGGCTGGATGGTTTAGAGTTTGTGAAATGTGTGCAGGATAGTTTTTTGCAACAATACATAGAAGTACCGACTAGAGATGGGGCAGTGTTGGATCTCCTGTTAGGGAATGCGATAGGTCAGCTGACAGATGTATGAGGACATGAGAGGACATGATTTGAGAGTTAGGGGGCAGAAGTTTAAGGGAAACACGAAGGGGTATCTCTTTACTCAGAGAGTGATAGCTGTGTGGAATGAGCTTCCTGTAGAAGTAGTAGAGGCCAGTTCAGTTGTGTCATTTAAGGTAAAATTGGATAGGTATATGGACAGGAAAGGAGTGGAGGGTTATGGGCTGAGTGTGGGTAGGTGGGACTAGGTGAGATTAAGAGTTCGGCACGGACTAGGAGGGCCGAGATGGCCTGTTTCTGTGCTGTGATTGTTATATGGTTATATATGGTTATCTCGGATCGCAAGACCCTGCAGTGGATAGTGAGGTCAGCTGAGAAGATCATCGGGGTCTCTCTTCTGGCCATCACGGACATTTACACTACACGCTGCATTCGCAAAGGAAACAGCATTATGAAGGACCCCACGCACCCCTCATACAATCTCTTCTCCCTCCTGCCGTCTGGGAAAAGGCTCCAAAGCATTCGGGGTCTCTTGACCAGACTATGTAACAGTTTCTTCCCCCAAGCTATCAGACTCCTCAATACCCGAAGCCTGGACTGACACCTTGCCCTATTGTCCTGTTTATTATTTATTGTATTGCCTGCACTGATTTTGTGCACTTCATGCAGTCCTGTAGACTGGTGTAGCTTACTCTTTTTTTTTTACGTAGTTAAAGTCTAGTTTTTGTACTGTGTCAAGTAACAGCATGGTCCTGAGAAAAGTTGTCTCATTTGTACCAGCAGTTATGGTCGAAATGACAATAAAAGTGACTTGACTTGAAGAGATGTAAAGCTGACTAATATATTTGAAATTGCATGATATGGACTGTGTCTTCTGATTGGATGGAGATCGATAGGAAGTTATTTATAAGAACATAAAATATAAAAGTAGGGTAAAGCATTCAGCTCCTTGTACCTGTTTTGTGACTCAATATGATTACAGCTGATCCTTTACATCCACACTAACTTCCTGCAGTAACATATTTCCCTGATTCTATTAATATCTAAAAAATGTATTGATCTCATTTTTGAATATACTTACCAACTGAACTGTGCAACCCTCTTGAATAAAGAATTTCGAAGCTTTACTCCCTTGAGGTATAAATTTATCTACCCTGAATAGCCAATTTCTTAATTTGTGACTATAACTCCTGATCCATATGTCCGAACCAAGAGAATTGTACCTGCATCTGCTCTGTCAAATGCTGTAAAGACTCAGAAATAAGTATCTCATGGAAATTGATTTTGCATGTTGTTTAATGCAAATTAAAAAATTTGTGCTTATTATTCAGCACACACTTGATTTTGTTATTATCCTCCTCAGAAACTGACATCGATCAAAATTCAGAATGATAAGATGAGAACGGGTAATTTACCAGCCAACATGAAGAAAAACAGAGTTCTTCAGATCATCCCATGTAAGAGCTTTTTTATAATTAAACTGAATATTCTTTGTGCTTCAATTTAGAAGATCTGAGTTGTTACATAAAACCTGACATATTAATATGGTTACAAATTCATTGCCCTGTTATGGAACTTTAAGTGGTGATTTTTGACAACTTAGATGATTTGATTGTATGGATAGAAAATATCTCAACAATCAAGAATAACCTGAACATCAAAACTAATATCAAAGTTCACATAAACCAAAGTTGATGATATCGTAGAGCACTCTCCCAAGAAAATTTGAAGATCATCAAGATCATGGCTAATCTACTTCAGTGGCCCCAATGATGTTTTTCTGCCGATCCCCTTTATTCTCCTAGTATCCAGAAATCTAACTAATTTGACCTTATTTATTATTTGCAGACTGAGCCTCCAGGAGCAGGTATACCAATGATTTACCACTCTCTGTATGAAATTATTTCTCTTTGTTGTCCTTAATGGGACCAACCCGTCCTGTGTTTTAAGATTACTGCTTCTGGACTCCTCAGTCAGCCAACATAACTTCTGTGCATCCATTCTATTGAGCCTCAAGATATTTTGTAGGTTTCCGTGAGATCTCATTCTTCTCAACTAAATAGAATATAGACTTAGCCTACTTTATCTCTTCTGTATTTCACGCACCTCTGCCTTCACCCCATCCCCCCGCCAGCCCACCAGGGATAGAGTCCCCCTGGTCCTCACCTATCACCCTACCAGCCTACAGATCCAACGTATAATCCTCCGCAACTTCCGCCACCTCCTACGGGATCCCACCACCAGCCACATCTTCCCCTACGCGACTCCCTTGTCCATTCATCCCCCCCCCCCCCCATCCCTCCCCACCAACCTCCCTCCAGGCACTAATCCCTACAAACGGAAGAAGTGCTACACGTGCCCCCATACTTCTTCCCTCACCACCATCCTAGGTCCCAGACAGTCCTTTCAGGTGAGGCACCACTTCATCTGCGAGTCAACTGGGGTGATATACTGTATCCGGTGCTCCGAATATGGCCATTTATACATTGGGGAGACCCGCCGCAGACTGGGAGAGCGTTTCACCGAACACCGGCGTTCAGTCCTCCAGCAGTGGCAGGATCTCCCACACACTTCAATTCCACAGACCACTCCCACTCTGACATGTCTGTCCATGGTCTCCTCTACCGTCAAGATGAGGCCTCACGCAGGTCGATGGAGCAATACCTTATCTCCCATCTAGGTAGACTCCTACCTGCCAGCATGAACATTCAACTCACAGACCTCCATTGATACCCCTGCCCCCCCCACCCCATCCCTATCTATAATTTTAGTCTAGTTCTCTTTCTCTCTCTTTTCCCCCCTCACTACAATCTCCAATCTCCCCCCAGCCCTACCTTTCTTTCTCTTTTATTTCCCATAATTCTCCACCTACCCCCTAGCCCATTTCCCTCCAGCCTATCACTTTCCCAGCTCTACTTCATCCCCCCCCACTTCTTACCCCTCTCAACCATCCCATGTTACTTCACTCCTGATGAAGTGTTTCAGCCTGAAACATCATCACTACCTCCTCCCATAGATGCTGTCTGGCCTGCTGAGTTCTGCCAGCATTTTCTGTTTTTTTATTGATCTCTCTTCACATGACAGGTGCTATTCTTGGAGCAAACAAAGTAAATCTTTGTTATACTCATTCTATTGCTAGTGCATTTTTTTAATAAAGAAACCCAAATGGTACGTAATGCTCCAGAGGTAGTTTCACCAAGGATGTAAATAATATAAATTTGATGCATAAGTTGTTTCATATTAAAGAGCAATATACAGTTTTATATAGCTGCAACATAATATCCTTAAACTTATGCCTAGACTATTGAGGGCAACCATGTAACCATAAACCACTTTTACCACCTTTACCACTCTGTCTACTTGTGTGGCCATGTTAAATGAGCTATAGACTTCAACTGCAAGATCCTTCTGTATATCAGTGCTGGTAGAGCTCCACTCAGCCATTTCTCCACTTACATCACTACTGATCTGTATGAAGCTGTATCCTTTGATAGCCCTCTATATTGTCTACAACTCCAGCAGTCTTTGTGTCATTTGCAATCTTACTAATCCACCCACCTACATTTCTATCTATCACATACTCATATATCAGCATACCGTAAGGGGCACAAAGGCTTTCCAGGAGCAGCAGTATTTGCTTTTTGATTATGCCATCACCTGTTTTGTCATTGAAATTTCCCTGCCTTTCATTCTATGTCTTTTCTCATTTTCTTCCCAGCCTTGGACATCCCAGCACTATACCACAGCTTTCTCTACAATTTAAAGCTATCATATCTATTTTTTTCTCAATTCTGTTGCAAGCTCATTGATCTGAAAAGTTAACTCACTTTTCCTCTTGAAAGATGCTGAATATGTTTTATTTCAGTATTTCATTAAGCATATATTAACAGTGCTGTTACTTTCAGTTAGTTAATTTGTTAAGCTGTGTGAAAAATCAATCTGATCCTGGATTTTGGTGCAAACGTTTGATGTTCGAGCTGCTGAATTCCAGCAGTTAGCTTTATGGCCTTGGACTAAATATGTAAAACAAACTTGCTTTGCTGCTCAACTTTGCCCCTTTTAGAACCCTCCCCACCACCTGGGGGCAGTAATATCCATATTGAGATCTTGCAACAAATGAACCCCATTTCTTGTGAACTGTCTATCAATAGAGGCAGATGATGGATTTTGCCATGATAGTGTGGCAGCACAAACTTTGGCCATCTGAGGAAAATGTCATGAAAGATGAAGGCCTCAGACCTAGCAGAAAAAACATGGTCTACCAAGCAACAGAACTTTGCTCTCTGATATACAGCGGAGATATGATCTGCTTAGATGATTAGCTACCTCTAATCTTGTCTCCACAAAATGCTTTAAATCCTCTGGAAGGATCAGCATTCTCTCCCAGGACAAATACCCAAAAGTAATAAAATTGATGAAAAGTAAATTTGTATAATAAGTGTCTATTTTGAATTAATTATGTTAAACTGTGGATGTTGTAATAACAATGGGCATTTTTCTTGCAGATGAATTTAACCGAGTCATCATTCCTGTAAAGAGAGGTGAAGAAAACACAGATTATGTAAATGCCTCTTTCATTGATGTAAGTGTCTAGAAAAGAACTATTTAGAGCAGCATGAGAAATGGTAAATTCAGGTTTTCAGATGTAGCATCCGTGCCCCCCTGTTCGCCTAGGGTGAACTGCCATCACCCCACCAGTAGTGCGCTACTTCAGTGTAAATAGGGTGTAATGCCCTCCCAGTACATGCTTGCAACACAAATACCAGACAATACACCAAAAGCGAGTGAATAATTGCAACTTTATAGTTATTTTTTAGTGATGGGTTAGTAGAAAAGGTAAACTTATTGATTTGGCACCTTTAGGTTATCAGTTTATGCACATAATATTTTAATACGTTGGAGCTCATGCCTCCAGTTCCATCCACGACGATCTTCTGAGCCTTCAGCCACCGTCCAACTGCTGACGTCCAGTATCCACCACTCTGGAACCGATGTCCACTCCTCACATGTCCGTCCTCCTCGCTCTCCTCCCAAAAAAGACTGTGAACTCCCACTCAGCTTACACATACAAGATAGCAATAACAATTCTCCATTGGTTAGTTCCCCCCTTATCTGCAGTCATAACCCAAACATTCCAGACACAGAAACCCATTACAGCATTAAATAACATTACAGAGAAGCCATTTCAATACAACAGTACAAAGAAACCATTTTGTTAGCCTGCACAGTTAAAAATTCCACCACCTTTACAGGCAGTGTTCCAGAAGTTGTTATTTATATTCTTCTAAAAGAAAACCTCTTATCCCCCCGGCCCTTGACTTTTGTCCGTGTCTTTAAATTCATCACTGCTGCTTATGAATTATCTTCCAATTGGATCATCTTCTCTTGAAGCTTCACGTCCTTCCTAAAGTATGACAACCAGAATTTGCCACAATATTTCATTTGTGGCCTAGCCATTATTATATGGCAAATCAGCATAACCTCCATATTTTTGTATTCATTGCGCTAATTATGAAAAATAGATTCGTAAGTATGTTACAAAAAACACTTAAGTTTTTCAAAACATGCCTGCAGCATCTTCTGTGATTTATACACAACTGAACCCAGATCACCCAGTTTCTGTGCACTTTTCTAGAACTTTAAATTCTCTATATTGATTCTTTGAAATTTTGTGATACGATTAAAACTGCAATTTTCTGTTTAATATAGTCCATTATAATATTTAGACATTAGAAATGGAAAGTTCGTTTAGAGTTCTCATGACCTTTTGATCTAATCAAGATGTTAAGTACTTTATAACTTTGTGTTTCTTTTTTGAGTCTGACCAATGATTGCTTTCTTTAATCTTTAATTGTTAATGTAATGTAACTGGTGTGTTAATTAGTTTATTAATTAATAGAAATAATAATGACTGGCTGTCTTGTAAGCTTCATGTAGAACATGCCAGTTGCATTAAGTAAACAGGAGTTGGTACATATATCTATCTTGATAGATTGTTGCAAGTTTAGGTACGGCAGGCAACTTATTAGTTGTCTTGTTGAGTTTATTGACTCACAGAACAATACTAGTTTTGCCCTTTTGAAAGAACTACCTAATTAGTCCTACTTTCTTGCATTCCCACTCAGTTTCTATTATTCCCCCTTTAGATTTTAATCCAATTAAACTTGAAGACTGTTACTGGATCCAGTTAACCCACCTTCAGTCAGTGCATTTTAGATTGTATCTATCCATTACACAAGCTACTTCTCCTTGTTTCACTTTTTCTTTTACATCTGACCACAATATGTGCAAGCTGGTCCTGACTGCTTTTGCCACTGGGGATAATTTCTGCTTATTTATGAAGAGTTATCTTGATTTTTAGAAACTGATTTAAATATGTCCATAAACTACCCTGTTTTAACAGATGCCAACCTCTTGCTTTTCCAATCTCCTTTGCAAAATTTCAATATGGTGCCCAGTAAGATGTAATCAAAATTCTAAAGCCATTTATGAAAGTCACGCAAAATGTTACTGTGCTTTTCAGTAAACCCATTGGTTCTGTATACTTTAATTAATGTTATTTCAATTTGTTCTATCATGGGAAGTGGCACATACAGCCTTGATGTCTCAATTGCTGAATATGCTTTAAAATTATATAATTTAGTTTTTACTGCGCTTCATTGCTCTTTTTACCAGAATGTATCTCTCCTCGCTTCGATGCTAGATTACATCGGTGGTGTGTCAAGCCCATACATGTTGGTTAAATTTACATCTGAGCTTGTTGATGAAGTTTTCAGGGACCTTCAAAAATAGCCATGTAAAGTTTGTAGACTAAAGAAGCAGCAGCATATAATATTCAGCAAAGTCATGTTTAAGTAGGCACAAGATAAAAAAGAAAAGTGAATGAGATATTCTTAAACTGACATCAAATCAACAAAGTGAGAACTTGGGGAGAAAACCTAGAAATGTTTAATTTCCTATTTCCCATGCCCTTTCTGTGCAACGGACATCAATGAAACAGAATTAAACTTCATTTTGGGTAAATTTAGAGTACCTGGTTTATAGTATTTTGGTGTAATTGAGACAATGCTTTAGATAATAATTCAGTTTTGAACGCCAATACAGAGAAAGACTCTGTCCTGTGAAATATGAAGCTAGAAACAGTTTGGAGAAGATCTGTGAGGTTATTCTCTTTATGTAAAAGACTGAGGAGCAGATAGAGAAATTAAAGTGATATAGCTGGGATGGGGTTGAAAGGATGTGCATCCAACTTGTGCTGAAGATTGCATACTAAATATTTTGCAGTGATACTGCACTATAAAACTGCCAGTTTTCCTAAATTAACTTGCTCAATCAATGTTAATGCATGCAGAATATTGAAGATCTTGGGACTCTGTTATGTTTTAATTTTGGTTTCTGCTCATGCCCATTAACAGTTGAAAGTTTTCTCAATCCTGTTGGCCTATGGACCAAACTCATGTTTATTTACAAAAATTATTCCCACAGGATCCTCTTATTAAGGCACCTTTTATAAATAACAGCATGTAAACACCTATACAGCTATGAAAATATTTAAACAGATTACAAATAGACAAGTTTTATAATGTATGTGACCCATTACCAAAATAGTTTATTATTGGAAATAAGGCTATTTTAGAGTAATTGGTTGGTTTTAGAAAGGAAAATTCAATTTCTTTGGAATACGTCTGTATTTTGCAGATGTATTAATCCAAAAGAATGTTTCAGATTGTGGCCTTGAGCTTAAAAATATACAGATACTAATTAATTAAATTGAAATGTCATGAAGTTTAAGAATTGAAATTATTTTCCAGCATATATTTTGTCTGTAAAAGATTTGTCATGAAATATTGTCTACCACCAGCAATATTTGAAATGCAATGGTTGATACTTTCTGGTGGTTAGATATTGACTCATATTGCACAGGTACAGGCCCTTTGATCCATACTGACTTTGCTGACCATACTAAACCAATTTATTGGTACTTGGTCTGTAGCCTTTTATGCTTTGGTGGTTCAAGTGTTCATTTGGATACTTACTATTGTGAGAGTTTCTGCCTCCATTATCTACTTAGGCAGTGCATTCCAAACTCCAACTCTGGGTTGAAAAATATCTTGTTTGTATCCCACCTAAACCTCTTAATCTTTTATGTTAAATATCTGGTTATGTACAGTATTTTGTTCCTGTATACGATGCTCATAATTTTCTACTCCCCTGTATCGGGTTTCCACTTGGCCGGTTCTACTCCAAAAGAAACACATGTAAATAGTTATTTTATATATAAGTTGGAATTTAACAATTTTTGCATCAAGTAAATTTTGCAGGTCAAACGTTTTAATTGAGATTTATCCTAGAGACTGAATTGTTGGTTTAACTATTGAATGTAATTCTAAACAGAGAGGTAATAGAAACATAGAAAAGCTACAGCACAATACAGGCCCTTCAGCCCACAAAATTGTGCCAAACTTGTCCCGACCTTAGAAATTACTAGGCTTACCCATAGCCCTCTATTTTTCTAAGCTCTATGTACCTATACAAAAGTCTCTTAAAAGACCCTATCGTATCCACCTCCACCACTGTTGCTGGCAGCCCATTCCACACACTCACCACTCTCTGAGTAAAAAACTTACCCCTGACATCTCCTCTCTACCTACTCTCCAGCACCTTAAACCTGTATCTTCTTGTGGCAACCATTTCAGCCCTGGGAAAAAGCCGCTGACTCCACACGATCAATGCCTCTCACCATCTTATACACCTTCTATCAGGTCACCTCTCATCCTTCATCGCTCCAAGGAGGAAAGCCGAGTTCACTCAGCCTATTCAAATAAGGCATGCTCCCCATACCTTATTGGAGGTGTTGAAGATGCTTTTTAATTTAAGTCCTTTTCTGTAATGCAGGGAAGCACTGTTAAGTTTCTTAATTTGTGTTCCTAGGGATATCGACAGAAAGATTCATACATAGCCAGTCAAGGACCTCTTCAGCATACAATAGAAGATTTCTGGAGAATGATTTGGGAATGGAAGTCGTGTTCCATTGTTATGTTAACAGAATTAGAAGAAAGAGGCCAGGTATATCTTCATGAATGTGTTTCTTATGTTTCTTAAGTGGTAGTTTTGGATTTTTTCCAGAACAACATAATGATTCTCACCCCTCTCTGACTAACAAAAACATCCCCCTCCGTTCAACTGTACAAGCCTTTGACTCCTTTTCAGTTCTGTCAAGGGTCTCTAACCCGAAAAGTCGACTCATTCTTTTCCACATACCTGCTGAATATTTTCAATGTTTTTGTTTTTGTTTTAGCAGTCCTCCAATCAAGCAGAGGACTTGTCATTTGAATATTTATGTTTGTTTTTAGGTTTATTTGCTCCCTCATTCACTATGAATAAGTGTATGGTAAATTGTGATGTGTTGTGTCACTTCATTTGCTGACTTTCAGAATATTGTTTAAGCACCTGTTCTGGCCCTTGAGTGGTCTGATGTTCAATAGCAAGGATTGAGTCTTGTCCAGTACTCTGGTATTTCTGAACTACTCGTGGATTTCCGAATAGGAAGCATAAGTTTTAAATGAGACCAATGGTAACAGAACCCCTGGTGTGATGGCTGGACCCAAATGGAAATCCATCAGAGTTGGTCATTCTGTGTACAGAGGCCAAGAAGCTAGGTTAAATGGATCACATCTTTTTACATTGCAGGAGAAATGTGCACAGTATTGGCCATCAGAAGGAACTGTATCTTACGGCGATATTACAATTGAAATAAAAAAGGAAGAAGAAAGTGAAAGTTACACAGTGCGTGATTTACTGGTGACAAACACACGGGTAAGCTTTAATGTCATTTTATGCTACCATATCCGGAACAGATTTATAATAAAATTAGAGCAGGTGTATTTGGAAAGAGAAAGAAATTGGGGTAAAGGTCCTTGGCCTCTAATTGGTTATGGCATTATTTTATTCTGTTGCTTCTTACAGAATGTCTCTTGAAAATATATTGGACTCTCTACTTTATTGTTTAATTCTATTCCTTGAAAACAAATTTCAGTTCTTGCTGCCATATTATGGGCTTATTAGCTTGTTAGGAACTGGATGCATTGCCGACTGCCGAAGAGCTGAGTAAAACCATTGACAGCCTGCCCACTGGGAAGGCATCAGGATTGGATGGCATTCCACCAGAGGCCATCAAATGCGCAAAGGGTGTTCTGTTAAACCACTTGCACGAACTGCTATGCCAGTGCTGGAAAGAGGGAACAGTGCTGTAAGGCATGAGAGACTGCAACATTGTCACCTTATATAAGAACAAAGGGGACAGAAGTGATTGTAACAACTACAGGGGTCTTCTTGCTGAGCATCATTGGGAAGGCCTTTGCTCACGTGGTCCTGGACAGACTGCAGAAAATAGCCGGAAGGGTATATCTCGAGTTTCAGTGCTGTTTCAGGTCAGAACACTCCACAATCGACATGATGTTCTCCCTTTGACAGCTACAAGAGAAGTGCAGAGAGCAAAGACAACCACTCTACATCGCTTTCATTGACCTCACGAAGGCCTTCGACCTTGTGAGCAGAGACGACCTGTTCAAAATCCTCGCCAGGATTGATTGTCCCCCAGGGTCCTTCCATTCAGTCATTCTACACAGACATAAAGGGTGTCATTCAGTTTGACTGCTCTTCTTCAGAGGCCTTCGACATCCGCAGTGGTGTGAAGCAGGGCTGTGTGCTTGCCCCCACTTTGTTGGGCATCTTTTTCGCAATCATGCTGAAGCACACCTTTGAAACATCAACTGATGGTGTCTACCTCCACACCAGATCAGATGGGAGGCTGTTCAGTCTGTCTTGGCTGAGGGCGAAAACCAAGGTTCGTGAAGTACTTGTCAGGGAGATGTTGTTTGCAGACGACACAGCACTGGCAACATATTCTGAAGAGCAACTGCAACATCTCATGGACAGCTTCTCAAGAGCTTGCCAGGACTTCAGCTTGACCATCAGCCTGAAGAAGACCAATGCGTTGGGTCAAGGTGTTGAGCACCCCCCTGCCATTACCATCAACAACTATGAGCTGGAGGTAGTTCACGAGTTAACATACTTTGGCTCCAGACGGATCAGACAAGCAGCCTCAACATTCGCCAGGCTGACAAAGAGAGTCTGGGAGAGCAGAAAGCTGACGACGTACACCAAGGATGCAGTCTACAGGGCCTCATCCTCAGCACACTGCATTACAGCAGCAAGGCCTGGAGTCTGTACTCTAGACAAGAGCGGCGTCTCTACGCCTTCCACTTTCGCAGCCTGAGATGCATCCTGGACATCAGGTGGATTGATCGTCACCAACAACGAGGTCCTGGCTCGCGCTCAGATACCCAGCCTCTTCACCCTGCTCCAAAAACACCGTCTCCACTGGCTGGGCCACGTACGCCGCATGTCAGACAGGAGGATCCTGAAGGACCTGCTGTATGGGAGACTGGCCTCCAGCAAGAGAGCACATGGTTGACCTCATCTTCTTTTCAAAGATGCCTGCATGAGAGACATGAAGTCACTGAACATGAACATTGAGAGGTGGGAGGACATTGCAAGCGATTGCTCTTGCTGGAGGCTGGAACTACTCAGAGGTCTAAAAAGAGGAGGAGAAAAGCTGACGCTTGCTGCTGAAGAAAAACACACTCACCAAAAAAACAACACCAAGGCAACCCTGGAAGACAGTGCCTTCAAGTGCGGTCACTGCAGCCGAGACTGTCTCTCCCGTGTGGGCCTCTGCAGCCACAACAGATGCTGCTCTACCAACACAGACTGAAGCAAGACTTTCCAAGCGCAGATCCATGGTCTTGTGAGACTAACGGATGCCACCACCAAGCTTGTCCTGAAACTGCTTACAGTGATTTTTTTTTAAATGTATTTTTTATTGGGGGAAAAATAAATTGAGGATTCTCAATTGCTCTCTGTATCTAATATTACATTTCCCACTTGACTTCGTGCTCCTCTTCAGCCCTTCTTTAGTTTATTTCTGTTATTAAATTTCATTGGCAGAGGAGTGCATTGTTAGTTTTTTTGACCACTGAAGTTCAGAATGTTCTGTTCTGTTCTGTCATTTGCTGCCTATTCTAGACTGGCATGAACTACTGTAAATGACAGCAAAACAAGATGTCTCTACATATGAAATCTGGACTGTAAAGGAATGCTTTATTTTATTTTTGTATTCCATTATTTTTGTTCATTCATAAAGATGGTTTTATATAAGAAACAGAATGCTTGGTAGCTTTTGAATCATAAAGTAACCCAGTATGCAAACAGGCCCTTCAGTTCATTGAGATTGTACCAACCACCACTACCCCATTTACTGTGATCCTGTTTTATTTCTCCATATTCCCCCTAACCCCTAGATTTTGCCACACATAGAGTCAATTTACAGTAGCAAATTAACCTACTGTTCTGCATGTCTTTGGGATGTGGAAGGAAGCAGTAACCCTTAAGGAGATACAGTCAGAGGTCAGCATTGACCCTGGGCCACTGGAGCTGTGAGCAGCTGCTCCATTAGTTATGCCACTGTGCCATTTGGTTTTGGGATTGGTTTTACCCATCAGAGATTTAAAATTATCTATTAAAGTAAGGTCTTTCTTTTTTCCCTCGCAAGGAAAACAAAGTTCGCCAGATCAGACAGTTTCATTTTCATGGTTGGCCTGAGGTGGGTATTCCTGCTGATGGAAAGGGAATGATCAACCTGATTGCAGCAGTGCAGAAACAACAGCAGCAGTCAGGAAACCATCCAATCACTGTGCATTGCAGGTAAGCCACAAGCAACTTACAAGTATGCTATAGATCCAATCTTTCATTTAAAGGTTTTACAGCCATGTTGAGAGTTCAAAGTGCATTCCCGGGCATGAAGGCACAATTTGAAATATTTAAATTGGCAATTTAAAATTGTCACTGCATCTAACTGAATGATAGTGTTTCTAATTTCTGACAACTTGGATGTGAGGGAAAGAGAGAAATGGTGGTTGTGGAAGAGAAATAACTGTTTCCTTCCATCCAGCTACCATGAAGGAAGAGCAACATAATTCCATGTCAGAGTAGTGTGTGAGCCTGAGAGAAACATGTTGGTGTTGGTGTACTCATGTGCCTGAAGCTCTTGCCTACTTGCTGATACAAGTTACAGATATAGAATCTGCTGTCAGAGTTGCCTAGTCGTGCATATCTAAGGCATTTTGACTGAAACCTCCTGTGCCAGTGGTGAAGCCATTGAGTGCTAGTGTTTAGGTTGTTGAATTTAAGCTTATTGCTTTGACGGTATACTATTGCATTTTGATTGTTGGAACTGCATTCATCCAGGCAAGTGGAGACCCTTTCTCCTGTGGTCTACAATTCTCTGCTATCAGATTGCTTCTTGTCCAGGCTTTGGCCTTTCCCACCCACCTGGCTTCACCTGTCATGTTGCAGCTAGCCTCTCCCCGGAACACACAAACTGTGAAGAGTAGTATACCATGGGAACACTTAGAATTGACCATTTTTGGCAGAGGAAAAAGAGGAGCCTATTTTCTAAGTGGTAAAATGCTGCAGAGGATTCTGGTTATCTAAGTGCATGTTCACAAAAGGCTAAAATACATATATAGTATGTAATTAAGTAAGTGAACAAGGTTATTTATTGCAGGGGAGATTGAATACAAAGTGGAGGGTTTATAATTTAATTATATCGGGCACTAGGTTACTGTGTTAAGGTGCTCCCCTTCTAAAGGGAAGACATTAATGTGTTGGAAGCAGTTCAGAAGGTTACTAGATTAACACTAGGAATGGATAGATTGACCTATGAGAAAAGCTGTTGAACTGGCTAGGCTTGTGTCCATGATGGACAGCTTGATTTTATTATAGAAGTTCCAAGTGAATCTTGGGAGGCTGTGGGGGATCCAGAACTAGAGGTCACTGTTTAAACTTTTGAAAAGTAAGTGGGTCATCCAGTGAAGGCAGAGGTGATGGATTTTGTTTTTCCTTTCTGAGGGATGTAAATCTTTGTAATTCTTCCTCAAAGGGTGGTGATGGAAGAAGAAGGTTTGAATACATTTTAAAGCCTAGGAAGGTAGCTTCTTGATATTTAAGGAAATGAAAATTTGCCATTGGGAATGCAGAGTTGAGGTTACAGTCAGAAAAGCTATCACCTTATTAAATAGCATAGCAGGTCTGAGGAGATGAGTGGGCTATTAGTGTTGTAAATGAGGTGAGTGAAGGAAGATGCTGGAGTCATACTTGCTTTTTAGCTTTGTGTGTGTGAGTGTGTTTTTGTGAATTCCATTGTGTTGCTTTGTTTTGTGAGTGCCTGCAAGAAAGCGAGTCTCAAGGCTCTGCATGGTATATGTACTTTGATAATAAGTTTGAATTTTGAACTTTGCAGCCTTTAACCATTTCACAAACCAAATCATCTGGAATTTCTCAAGTTATATAAAGGATAAGACACAGTTAATCAGGATAATCAGGAAAACACAAGAAGTGGAAAAAGAAAGAAAAAGCAGAAAAGAAACATATGCACCCACAAAAAGACAACCACAAGTCACAAATAAGAGCAAATGGTTTAACATCATATTAAATCATACATCAATAATTTCCGGTACATTGTATGTACCGTAAAAGGTAATTAACAGTAAACTGCGTGCTTGTGGAATTGCACAAATAAAAGTGAGTTTAGGGGCTTTAGCAGGGATCAAATTGAATCAGACAGGCACCTTCCATTTTAAACCAGTATTTATATTTGTAATTCATGCTTCATATTCTTACAGTGCTGGAGCCGGAAGGACAGGAACTTTCTGTGCCCTGAGTACTGTTTTGGAAAGGGTGAAGGCTGAGGGTATCTTGGATGTATTTCAGACAGTAAAGAGTCTACGGCTACAGAGACCACATATGGTCCAGACACTGGTAAGTGTTGTTTACTAAACAACAATGGTAGTATGATCCACTCAGAAATTTAAGCTAATCCCTACTGCGTATTCAAGTGAATATTCCCTCCATTCTCTGCATATTCGTGTGCCTGTCTAAGAGCCTATTCATCATCTTTATCATACTTACCTTCATTACTACTGGCAGTGCATTCCAAGCACCCTTTGTTCTCTTTGTAAAACAAAATTATTCTCGCACTTCTTTGAGCTTACACCCTCTCACCTTAAATACATGCCCTTTAGTATTAGATGTTTCAACTCTGTGGAGGAAGATACCAGCTGTCTGTGACACTCATAATCTTATATCGAGGCCTCTCCTCAACCTCTGCCGCTTTAAAAACAACCCTTGATTGTTCAGCCTCTCATCATAGCATGTACCCTCTATTTCAAGTAACAAGCTTGTAAATTATTTCTGCACTTTCTCCAAAGCCTCGATATCCTTCCAGTAATGGGGTGACCAAAACTGAACAGTCGTCCAGATGAGGCGTAAACAGAGTTTAATAAAGTTGCAACATAACATCCTGACTCTTGAACTTAGTGCCTTAACTAATAATAGCAAGTATGCCATAACCCTGCACATCAGGTAGTGCAGCCATTTTCAGAGAGCTGTGGGCTTGGCTCCCAAGATCCCTCTGTATATCAGTGCTTTTAAGAGTCCTGCCATTAACTGTGTATTTGCCGTTTATATTTGATTGCCCAAAGTAAAACACCTCACACTTGGCTGGATTAAGGCCATCTGCCATTTCACTACTGATCTACATCTGCCATTTCACAACTGATCTATATCTCATTGTATTCTTTGGCAGTCTTCTACACTGTTCACGTTGCCACCAATCTTTGTATTGTTTGTGAATTTACTGACTTACCAAACCACATTTTCATCCCAGTAATTTACATTTATCACAAGCAGCAGAAGTCCCTGCAGAGCATCACTATTCACAGACGTCTGACCAGAATAAGTCCCATTGACCATTACCCTCTGTTGTCTTCCATGTGCAAGGCAATTCCGAATCCAGATGGCCAAGTCATCATGGAACCCATGTATTTAAATCTTCTGGATGTGCCTAGCATGTGGGACTTTGTCAAATACCTTACTAAAATCCACGTCGGCAACATCTACAGCCCTCATTTCATATATCACCTTTTGTCACGTTCTGAAAAAAACTGCAAATTAGTAAGATATTTCTTGCCCTCCACAAAGCCATACTTGACTATTAAACACGAGATTCTTCAGATGCTGGAAATCCAGAATAACATACACAAAATGTTGGAGGAACTCAGCAGGTCAAGCAGCATCTATGGAAAAGAATAAAGATTTGACATTCATTAGCCATGGTTCACCAAATGCTCATAAATCCTATCCATAGAAATGCTATCCAGCTGCTTCCCTGCCACTCACCTGTCTATAGTTTCCTGAATTATCCATATTTCCCTTCTTAAGTAATGGAACCACGTTAACTTTTTGCCAATCCTTCAGGACCTTGCTTCTGGCTGGAGAGGACACAAGGGTTTTGGTGAAGACCTCTGGAACCTTGTTTCTTATCTCAGTCATTACCTGGAGTATTACTCATCACACTATGGCAACATATCCAATTATGTTATTCAGGAGACCCAGCACTATCTCTTAACATCTCAAACTGCCCTAGCATGCTTCACACACAACTCACTGTCCTTCATATCCTCCTTCGTAAATACCAACACACTCAATTATGACCCCACCTACCCACTCCACTGCCTCAAATCACATGTTCTCTCTCTTATCCTTGTTGTCCTTCCCTTTTCCTTGTTATCTTTTTGCTCTTAATGTAGATGTAGAATGCCTTGGGGTTCTCTTTAATCCTTCTTGTCAAAGACGTTTCTTGCCCCCTCCTGGTTCTCCTTATTCCCTTCTTGAATTCACAAGAACAGAAACTACCTAAATTAATTAATTTTAATTAGGTCCTGAAGCATTTGATGATGTAGAAGCAACTCAGTCAGAACTTTTTTCTGTTAATACTCTCAGAACCTTTGTATTTATTAACAAGAAGAGAAAACATTTGCCTATAAGCAAAACGTGCTTTTTGCCTGCATGTTGAATGAAGCAGCAAATTTTTTTGTGAACTTTAAGACCTTGGTTATAGTGGACAAGTGTTTCTATGTGCAAGTCAAACCAAATGGGTAAAGTCCTGTTATTCTTTTAAATGCTATGTTGCTCCTTTTGATATCTTGTAGCTATCACATTTACAGTGGTACTGAAGGCTTTTAATAGATTAAGAGATCTGTGACTTGTTGCAGTGAAACATGTTAAAATACATTGTACATCACGAAGTCCAGTGATAAATGTGGTTTGAGTAATGGAGCTGTCATTCTTCTACCCACAGTGGAGTCCACAAATAGCATCCAGATGATTGATGTTTTTTCTTGGTTATGGTTGCTAAGATAATGTTTGTTATAAGGTTTTGCAATCTCCCAGTTCTTTAATAAAGCTATTAAATGTTTTATGTTCAGCTGAAATACTAGATCAGGACCTTCAGTTTAATGTCTAAGCAATAAAACAAACCTTTGACATCAAAAACAATATGTAGATAGCCCTACTAGAGAGGGGCAACATTGAACATCCTTCTCAGAAATGAAGCAGGCCAGGTAATTGAAGTGTCAGTGGAAGCAGCACTATAGGACTTGTCATCATAATTATCTCTCTCTCTATCTCAATCTATCTCTCTCACCCCTTAATGCCTAGGTGGCACATGGGGCCTCCACAGGGTCTTCCATTTCTGCCAGTCTTTCGCTCTGCTGCTCGCCGTTACCCAGTTCATGCCTACTTCTTTCATTTCTGCTTCCACACATCTTCGCCACGTCATTTTGGGCCTGCCCCTACTTTGCTTCTCCCCCCCCCCCCCCCCCATGTTAACCATTTCAACCCTCGGAAAAAGCCATCATTGCCCCTCATAATCTTATATACCTCTATCAGGTCATTTCTCATCCTCCTTTGCTCCAAGGAGAAAAATTCACTCAACATATTCTCATAAGGCATGCTCTTCAATTCAGGCAACATCCTTGTAATTCTCTTCTGCACTCTCTATAGTATGCACATTGTTCCTGTAGTGAAGTGACCAGAACTGAACACAGTGCTCCATGTGGGGTCTAGCTAAGGTCTTGAATAGTTGTAACATTACCTCATGGCTCTTGAACTCAATCCCATGATTGATGAAGACCTTCTTAACAACACCGTCAACCTACACTGCAGCTTTGAGTCTCCTGTGGACTTAGACCCCAAGATCCAGCTGATTCTCCACACTGCCAAGAGTCTTACCATTAATATCATATTCTGTTTTCAAATTTGACCTACCGAAATGAACCACTTCACACTTGTCTGGGTCTCCTTCAAGAAAGGCTGCAAGGAAGAGCCAGGAACCTACAGACCAATGAGTCTTAACATCAGTGGCGGAGAGATAACTAGAAGGGATTCTGAGGACAGAATCCACCAGCATTGGAAAGGCAAGAACTTTGAGTGTGGAAAATCATGACTCCTAAATTGATTGAGTTTTTTTGAGAAGTTGACCAGGAGAATTGATGAGACATGGTCTACATATGCTTTAACAAGGCCTTGACAAGGATAGGCTGGTTTGAAAGGTTAAGTCATATACAATCTAAGGTAAGCTAGCCAACTGGAGTTCAGAGGGTATGGGGTTTTAGGTGGAGTGGAGGAGGGACTACATGTTTATAGTCAGGAGCACGTCATTATTAGGAAGATGGGAATCTTAGATATCTTGGGGTTTATGAGGGAAGATAAATCCCCAGGACTGTATAAGATGTGTCTCAGAACATGATGTGAAATTAGTGAAGTGATTGTTGGGACCAGATGGAGATTTTTGTATTGTTGTTAGCCATAGACAAGGTACCAGAAGGCGGGAGCATTTAAGAGGGGCCACAAGAATTAGCCAAATAGCCAAAGGCCAGTGAGCCATATGTTAGTGGAAGTGAAATTGTCATTTTGGGAGAAATCATGTCTCGCAATCTTGATTTAGACTTCTTAAGGCGGCAGCAAAGGAGATTGTTAAAGACAAGGTTGTTGATGTCTGTATAAACTTTAGTAAAGCATTTGATAAGGCTGATCCAGAAGGTTAAGGACACTGGATCCAAGGCATACTGGCTAATTGAATCCAAAATTGGCTTGATTTAGGAGACAGAGGGTAGTGATGAAAGGATGTTTTTCTGAGTGGATGTTTGTGATTAGTGGTGGGTCATATGGATCAATGCTGGAACCTTTGCGGTTTATGATATCAGTGATTTGGATGTGAATATGGGAGCTACGGTTTCTAAGTCTGCGGGCGATATGAAACTTAAAGGTGGTGTGCATGTTTGGTTAAGGCTACAGCAGGATATAGATCAGATCCAAGGCTTGGTAAAGGCATATAGAATTTAATCCTGACAAGTGCAAGTGTTTGCTTTGAAACTAAAGAGGTGGTGGGTTGGGGTGGGGGGGTACCTAAGAAAGTATTTAAGATTATGAGAATTGTAGATGTAGATAGTCAAAATTCTTATCACTTGGCGGAGTTATCGAAACAAGAAGGTATAGGCTTAAATTCAAAAGTTTTAAGGCAGATCAGAAGTAAATTTTAGTTTTATAGTTGATAATAAGAATATGCTGCCAGGGGAGCTGTTGGAATCAGATACCATTGCAATGTTTGAGAGGCATTTAGACACACATTTAAATAGGCAAGGTGGAGGCAATGCCCTAATGTGGTTAAATGGGATTAATCTAGATGGGCGGAGAGATCATGTGGTGGACCAAAGAGCCTGTTTCTGTGCAGTACAACTTTACAACTGTGTGGTGTTCAGGAGCAGGCATGTTTATACACCAGGCATTATCATGTACATCAAGTCAAGGAATTAAGGAATCCTGCCAATTTTTCAGCTTAGGATAAAACATTTTGTTGGGACTAACCAACTTGTTTTTCTTTCCTCCTGTTCCAAGCAAAACGTTCTTCAGAATTATGTCCTAGTTTTGATTGAAAGTTTATTCAGCTTTTGTCATTTGTAGTTGTGTGTAAAAGCAGGTTTATACTGTCCTCCTTTACAGATTTTGTGTCCCTGATTGCTGTGAGCTTTCATTAAAAAACTTATAATTCTCCACTTGTGGGTTCATTAGGTACATTTAATGTCAGAGATATGTATACAATATACATCCTGAAATTCTTTTTCTTCACATACATCCACAAAAACAGAGTGCCCCAAAGAATGAATGACAGTTAAACGTTAGAATCCCAAAACCACACCCTCAGCTCCCCCTTCCCACATACAAGCAGCAGCAAGGCAACACCCTCCCCACCTCAGCAAAAATGCATCAGCACCCTCCACTGAGCACTCAAGTGTGCAGTGAAGTATCAGTAAAGACACAGACTGGCAGTACCCCAAAGACTACTGGTTCACCCAGTAATTTGACATATCACAGTCTCTCTCTCTCTCTCTCTCTCTCTCTCTCTCTCCCCCTCCCCCTCCCCCTCCCCTCCCCTCCCCCTTCCCTCCCCCTCCCCCTCCCCTCCCCCCCTCCCCCTCCTCCTCCTCCTCCCCCTCCCCCTCCCCCTCCTCCTCCCCCTCCCCCTCCCCCCCCCCTCCTCCTCCTCCTCCTCCTCCTCCTCCTCCCACCAACAGGGGAGACATAACAAACAATTCCTGCTTTATGATGTGACTAAGCACATTCGTGAAGGATGTGACTAAACACATTGAACACTTTGATGAAGGAAGAGCAGTAGATGTAGTGTATATAGATTTCAGCAAGACACTTGATAAGGTACCCCATGCAAGGCTTACTGAGAAAGTAAAGAGGCATGGGATCCAAGGGGACATTGCTTTGTGGATCCAGAACTGGCTTGCCCACAGAAGGCAAACAGTGGTTGTAGATAGGTCATATTCTGCATAGAGGTCCGTCACCAGTGGGGTGCCTCAGGATCTGTTCCTGGGACCCTTACTCTTCATGACTTTTATAAATAACCTGGGTGAGGAAGTGGAGGGATGGTATAGTAAGTTTGCTGATGACACAAAGGTTGGAGGTGTTGTGGATAGTGTGGAGGGTTGTCCACACTCAGAGGTTACAGAGGGACACTGATGGATACAAAACTGGCTGAGAAGTGGCAGATGGAGTTCAACCCAGATAAGTCTGAAGTGGTTCATTTTAGTAGGTCAAATATGATGGCAGAATATAGTATTAATGGTAAGACTCATGGCAGTATGGAGGATTAGAGGGATCTTGGAGTCTGAGTGCATAGGACACTCAAAGCAGTTGCACAGGTTGACTCTATGGTTAAGAAGGCATACGGTGTATTGGCCTCCATCAATCGTGATTTGAATTTAGGAGCCAAAAGGTTAAGTTGCAGCTATATAGGACCCTGGTCAGACCCCACTTGGGGTACTGCGCTCAGTTCTGGTCGCCTCACTACAGGAAGGATGTGGAAGCCATAGAAAAAGTGCAGAGGAGATTTACAAGGATGTAGCCTGGATGGGGAGCATGCCTTATTTGAATAGGTTGAGTGAACTCAGCCTTTTTTCATTGGAGCAATGGAGGATGAGAGGTGACCTGGTAGAGGTGTATATAAGATGATGAGAGGCATTGATCATGTGGATTGTCAGCGGCTTTTTCCAGGGCTGAAATGGTGGCCACAAGAGGACACAGGTTTAAGGTGCTGGGGAGTAGGTAGAGAGGAGTGTCAGGGGTAGGTTTTTTTTACTCAGAGTGGTGATTGTGTGGAATGGACTACCAGCGACAGTGTTGGAGGCAGATACAATAGGGTCTTTTAAGAGACTATTAGATAAGTACATGGAGTTTAGTAAAATAGAGGGCTAAAGGTAAGCCTGGTAATTTCTAAGGTAGGAACATGTTTGGCACAACTTTGTGGGCCGAAGGGCCTGTATTGTGCTGTAAGTTTTCTATGGTTCTATGATGTTAAAAGTCTGTTGCGTTGCTTTTTCCAAGCTCTGCGCCCAGAGAGTTAGGCCCAGAAAGGCTCAGGTCTCTGGATACACATCCCACAGCAGCCTGCTGCTCCTGATATTCCATGTTCTCCCGCGATGGCTCACCCCAAAGGCGTGCTGGGCTTCCAGGCTGCGTCCTTGGGATATCAAAAAGCATCTGGTTGTGAGGCCCTGAGAGCTGATTTCATTTCCACAAAGAACCAAATTCAGGGTCGGGGTCTTCAAAAGAACCTTGAAAAGGAAAAAAAGAGATATCAAAGATAGAAATGGAGCTGTTTCCAAAGAGTCACTGTTTAGCACCATTATTACTTCACTCCACCTCTCCAAATTTGCTGCAGCACAGATTTAGTAAAGCATCCTTTCACTATTGGATGTTATATTTAGTAAATGTTGGGAGCTGGCATGACATTGATTGTTATTTTAGTATTCTTTTACTTGAAACTTACGGTTCAAAATATGTTTTTTAAACTAATGTGTTTGATAATATCAATGAACTACAACAAATAAATTATTATTTCCTTCTGCAGGAACAGTATGAATTCTGCTACAAGGTTGTGCAAGAATACATTGATGCATTTTCGGATTATGCTAACTTCAAATGAAAAATGGCCTTCGTAATATTTTGTAATATTGTATTTGTTAATATACTGAAAACCGTGTACATATCTAATTGGTTTTAGAGGTTGGTACCATAAAGCTTTCATATTAGCTTGAGATTTTTTATGTCGCAGATGGTTAGCATATTAGTCTCAGTTAAGCAATTTTATTGAGTAATGTGGCCTGATGTTTGGATTAATGTTGATGAGATTTATTTAGTAGCTGCTTCAAAGGGTATTCATTTGAATTCAAAGGAGGAAGGACAGGATTTTTTTTTTAAAAAAGGCATCATTACAATATCTGTGGTGTTGGTCAGTTGCTGTCCTCAAATCTGATTTATTGTTGCCAGTGCTTTCTGTTTTCTCATCTATGATAAATAATCAAGTTTGAAATACCCTTCTGTTATTAACCAATCAGTGCCATTTAGATATCATACCATTTACTTGGACCATTCTCCTTCTCAGGCATTTAGCAACTTTGTAATTGTACACTTTATATTTTCAATTTCATACCATTTTATTTATCTGATTTGAGGTAGAAACAGTACTTTGAGTTATGTAGATAGCCAAAGTGACTTCAGAAACGCTTAATGTGCTACTATATTGTAGAGATGCTGACCTGTAAAAGGAATACAATAAGAAAATACTGCTTTTAAAAAAAGCTTTTTTTTGGTGTGGAGCCTACATTGGCTGAACTGAAAAGTACTGGATATCCTACCTGCATTATTTTTCCACATATCCCAAAATCTGTGTAATGTCCAGGTTTAATTATAAGTAACTTTGGTCTTGTAAAATGAACACATCTCTCTAACTGTTTTTGCATTAAAATACATGGGACTTGTTATAAAGTTCTGTACAAATTTTAAAAAAATGTGAGCTTTGGGAAATAAATTTGGAAATAAATTCTAGGACAATATAAAAGAATATTCTTTAGCCAAAGCCACTATGTACTGTACATATGAGCTGTAACTTGAAGGGTATTGGATTGTTTGTTATATATGTTTTTAAAATCTACTTGTTTGAGCTTTTGTCTTAATAAGTGGAAAAGTAACTGAAATACTTTGTTGGATGTTTTAAAGATGTGAAAGATTTGTCTGGGATTACCATCATCCCTGAATCACTGCTGCCCCATTTCCTAATTTTATTCCCCAATTAACACTCACCTTTGTACAAAAGGTGGGAAAAATTATATTAGTAACTTGCACAAGACAGGAGGGTGGGGTGACAGAAAGAAGAGTTCAGTGATTCACATTATCGTATGTGTCAAATCTGGACCAAAATAATCAGATTATTGTTTCAAAAAATCTCAATTTAGTTTTAAAATTAATAATTGTTTTAAAAAGAATAGTTGTTAAATGTCTTTAGTTAGTCATTTGCTCCTAACAATTATATTTTTTCTTAAAATGTACAAATAACTGCAATTTCTTAACCTGTATTTATTTTTTTATGATAAGGAGAAAATTTGGTGGATTTTTTTAATTTTATCTTTTAGTAGTTTAGGAGCACTCATTGTTAGATAATCTAAAGTTGAGTCATTGTTTATTAAAATAACTTAAATAATGACCTGTACAACATACAGTGCACAGTCCCATTAAGTTATTTGAAATTTTAATCATATCACATTTTGGGAAAACATGGCACAGCTGTTTACCAGTTTCTCCAATAGTGCATTCAGTAGATAGACTATGGTAATTTACTATATGTTATATGGATTTAATGTCAACTGCCTACCTTCAGTAATTCTGATATCACTGACCACACTAGTATAAATGGGTATTGTCTGAATCCCTGACTCTTGAAACTTTGGTATTTTGGGACAATGGCTAAACTACAGCTATAATCAGAATAAATGTGCTCATTTAAAAAAAAAAGAGGTTCATTTGCTTCTCTTTTGTTTGGTTTAAATAAATTAATAGAAATTAACTTTCTTTGAGAGTTTGAAGATTTTTGTCACTGCACTGGATAGGGTTGCAATGTAATGAGCCTTCTATCTTTCTCATATCTTCACAAATCTCACATTTGATTTATACCTGC
This sequence comes from Hypanus sabinus, assembly GCF_030144855.1. Taxonomy (NCBI): domain Eukaryota; kingdom Metazoa; phylum Chordata; class Chondrichthyes; order Myliobatiformes; family Dasyatidae; genus Hypanus; species Hypanus sabinus. The sequence continues at coordinate 170,934,975 of NC_082708.1, read as the reverse complement.
TAACAATGACTGATTTAAACAAAACATAAATTGAATACCTTCCTGCTCTCAGATTCTATCAGAGTATTCATAAATTAATCAATGTTAGGAAAAAATGTTCTCCCTTTCAGAAAGTGTTTTGTGGAGCTCCTGAGTTGATGGTCAACCAAATGAAGGCACCTATGTGTCAAATTCAATAAATGACAATCAATAAAATAACAATGCTACAGCATTCCTGCAATTTTGCAGTTTGTCGTAAATTTTCAGCTGAGAGAATCTGTATTGCTTGAATTTGATGGGAGGTTTGTGTTAGGGAAATTAATTTGCTAACATAGTTTGATTAAAGTTGGTCACAAGTAAATTAATCATAGACTTCGAAGTAAAGACAGATTTATTCACGGTATCAAGGGGATTTGGGCACTAATGGTGGGTTTCGAACTCCAAATAGTCCAGGGAGCACAGATCCTTTTATACATCGATCAAAACGCAAAGGTGTTTTCTCTTGTGATGAGCTATACCCAGAGCAACAATCAAAAATTAAAAATTCAGTTCTGTGAACAACTTTATATTAACAGTTTGTCTCCTATCCTTGAGGCTAATTCTTACAAGATAAGCAACTGCAAGTATTTATTCTAAGACCTTTCTCTGCTAAAAATCAGGGCCATATTTCTCACAAACTAACTGGTTTTCATACTCAAAAGCCTATATGAACTCTTTGTCTATGAAAATTTTTAACTCACAATCTTTTCCCTCCACAATGCCCTCCTTTTTCATTGCAAGGTCAACTATATATATCAGAGTTAGTAACCCAGTGGTAGAGGGAGCATTATTAAACATTGCTCTTTATTATACTCTGGGTCATAAGTATCAGCAGTAAGTCGAGGGAACATAGAAACAAGGCGATTCATTAAATGGGTAGGTTGCACATCTGAGTCAAGTGGTGAAAACACACACTATTACTATACTGATAGTAATTCCATAACGTAGTAGCATTGCACACCAACCACCAAAAATGTTCCCAAAGAGCCCCTGGCCCCAAGCCCACAGGAGGGTATAGTTATGGAATTCTTCTTTGATTTGCGTATCTGTTTTACACTTCTGGGGTTTCTACAGTAATATTAATAGCAAAAGGATAGTGAGGGATAAAATTGGCCCCTTAGAGAATCAGAGTAGACAGCTATGTGTGGAGCCGAAAGACATGGGGGAGATTTTTGAACAATTTCTTTTCTTTGGTATTCACTAAGGAGAAGGATATTGAATTGTGTAAGGTAAGGGAAACAAGTAGGGAAGTTATGGAAACTATGACGATTAAAGAGGAGGAAATACTGGCACTTTTAAGGAAGATAAAAGTGGATAAATCTCCGGGTCCTAACGGGATATTCCCTAGGACCTTGAGGGAGGTTAGTGTAGAAATAGCAGGGGTTCTGACAGAAATATTTCAAATGTCATTAGAAATGGGGATGGTGCAGGAGGATTGACGTATTGCTCATGTGGTTCCATTGTTTAAGAAGGGTTCTAAGAATAAACCTAGCAATTATAGGCCTGTCAGTTTGAAATTACTGGTGGGTAAATTAATGCAAAGTATTCTTAGAGATGGAATATATAATTATCGGGATAGACAGGGTCTGATTAGGAATAATCAAAATGGATTTGTGCGTGGAAGGTCATGTTTGACAAATCTTATTGAATTTTTTGAAGAGGTGACAAGGGTAAAGCAGTGAATGTTGTCTATACGGACTTCAATAAGGCCTTTGACAAGGTTCTGCATGGAAAAGGTTAGTTAGGAAGGTTCAATCGTTAGGTATTAATATTGAAGTAGTAAAATGGATTCAACAGTGGCTGGATTGGAGATGCCAGAGAGTAGTGGTGGATAACTGTTCGTCAGGTTGGAGGCCGCTGACTAGTGGTGTGCCTCAGGGATCTGTACTGGGTCCAATGTTGTTTGTCATATATATTAATGATCTGGTTGATGGGGTGGTAAATTGGATTAGTAAGTATGCAGATGATACTAAGGTAGGTGGCGTTGTGGATAATGAAGTAGGTTTTCAAAGTTTGCAGAGAGATTAGGCCAGTTAGAAGAGTGGGCTGAACGATGGCAGATGGAGTTTAATGCTGATAAGTGTGAGGTGCTACATTTTGGTAGGAATAATCCAAATAGGACATACATGGTAAATGGTAGGGCATTGAAGAATGCAGTAGAACAGAGTGATCTAGGAATAATGGCGCATAGTTTTCTGAACGTGGAATCTCATGTGGATAGGGTGGTGAAGAAAGCTTTTGGTATGTTGGCTTTTATAAATCAGAGCATTGAGTATAGGAGTTGGGATGTAATGTTAAAATTGTACAAGGCATCGGTAAGGCCGAATTTGGAGTATTGTGTACAGTTCTGGTCACCGAATTATAGGAAAGATGTCAACAAATTAGAGAGAGTACAGAGGAGATTTACGAGAATGTTACCTGGGTTTCAGCACCGAAGTTACAGAGAAAGGATGAACAAGTCAGGTCTTTATTCTTTGGAGTGTAGAAGGTTGAGGGGGGACTTGATAGAGATATTTAAAATTATGAGGGGGACAGATAGAGTTGATGTGGATAGGCTTTTTCCATTGAGAGTAGGGGAGATTCAAACAAGAGGTCATGAGTTGAGAGGGGGCAAAAGTTTAAGGGTAACACGAGGGGGAATTTCTTTACTCAGAGAGTGGTAGCTGTGTGGAACGAGCTTCCAGTAGAAGTGGTAGAGGCAGGTTCGGTATTGTCATTTAAAGTAAAACTTGGATATGTATATGGACAGGAAAAAAATGGAGGGTTATGGGCTGAGTGCGGGTCAGTGGGACAGGTGAAGGTAAGCGTTCAGCACGGACTAGAAAGGCCGAGGTGGCCTGTTTCCATGCTGTAATTGTTATATGGTTCTCTGGGTATAGTGGACCAAGTGGATTATGTTTTAAGATTCATCAGGAAGATAGGTACAACATTCCTGTTCTATAACAGCACATGCTCCTTTCTCAGCTAAAATAAAGTCTAAGGCCATTGTGTTTTGCAGGGCCACAGATTGAGTGGCGACTACTACAACAGTTAAGCCTAAATAACTTTTATAAGCACAGATGAGTCCAGACGCTAAGGCAATGAAACAAACAAGGCCATATATCGTTAGCCACTTAATTTCCCTTCAGTTTTCCTCCTTTTTCAGTACACTATCGGACTCTGGAAGAGAAGGCTGATACTGTTTACACTTGGTTCTGTGCACCCATTTGGCCTTGGCTTGTACCTTAACTGTTACTAGCAGCACTTTATAAGGTCCCTTCCACCTAGGGAAGAAAGAGAGTCTTTTCCAGTGATTTAATATATACATAATTTGGGCTGAGCCAGCATGGATTTACCAAGGGTAAATCATGCTTGACTAATCTGTTGGAGTTTTTCGAGGATGTAACCAGGAAGTTAGACGGGGGAGATCCAGTGGATGTAGTGTACCTCGATTTTCAGAAGGCATTTGATAAGGTCCCACATAGAAGATTGGTGGGTAAAATCAAAGCTCGGGGCATCGGGGGGAAGGCATTGACATGGATAGAAAACATGGCAGATAGAAAGCAAAGGGTAGCGGTGAATGGGTGTTTCTCAGAATGGCAGGTGGTGACTAGTGGGGTGCCACAGGGCTCGGTATTAGGACCACAGCTGTTTACAATTTACGTCAACGATTTAGATGAAGGCATTGAGAATAACATCAGCAAATTTGCTGATGATACTAAGGTGGGTGGCAGTGTGACATGTGATGAGGATGTTAGGAGAATTCAGGGTGACTTGGATAGGCTGGGTGAGTGGGCAGATACTTGGCAGATGGCATTTAATGTGAATAAGTGTGAGGTTATCCACTTTGGGAGTAAGAACAGGAAGGCAGATTATTAGCTGAATGGTGTAGAGTTGAGTAAGGGTGAAATACAAAGAGATCTCGGAGTCCTTGTTCATCAGTCACTGAAGGTGAATGAGCAAGTGCAACAGGCCGTGAAGAAGACTAATGGAATGTTGGCCTTTATTACAAAGGGAATTGAGTACAAGAGCAAGGAAATCCTCTTGCATTTGTACAGAGCCCTGGTGAGACCACACCTGGTGTATTGTGTACAGTTTTGGTCTCCAGGGTTAAGGAAGGACATCCTGGCTGTAGAGGAAGTGCAGCGTAGGTTCACAAGGTTAATTCCTGGGATATCTGGACTGTCTTAACACAGAGAGGTTAGAGAGACTGGGCTTGTACCCGCTGGAACTAAGGAGATTGAGAGGGGATCTGATTGAAACATATAATATTATTAAGGGATTGGACAAGATAGAGGCAGGAAATATGTTCCAGATGCTGGGAGAGTCCAGTACCAGAGGGCATGGTTGGAGAATAAGGAGTAGGTCATTTAGGACAGAGTTAAGGAAAAACTTCTTCTCCCAGAGAGTTGTGGGGGTCTGGAATGCACTGCCTCAGAAGGCAGTGGAGGCCAATTCTCTGGATGCTTTCAAGAAGGAGCTAGATAGGTATCTTATGGATAGGGGAATCAAGGGATATGGGGACAAGGCAGGAACCGGGTATTGATAGTAATTGATCAGCCATGATCTCAAAATGGCGGTGCAGGCTCGAAGGGATGAATGGTCTACTTCTGCACCTATTGCCTATTGTCTATAATTGTCTGGCTTAAATGAATGTTTTATTTCCCTCCCCAGGTATGGGCACTTGTAAAAGGGGGTCTAGAACCCATTGGCATAGGTCTTCCCATCAATACTTTAAAAGGGGTCAATCTGGTGGTCCTGTTAACACGTTTTCTCAAAGTATACAGAGCATTCAGCTGTGCCTCAGGTCATTTTAAGCCTGCCTCTAGGCATACTTTTGCCAGTGTATCTTCCAATATTCCATTTATGCTTTCCACCAATCCCAATGATTGTGGTTGGTAGGGTACATGTCACTCCCAGGAGAATCCCAGAGCTTGCCCCAATGCCTTAGTTAATTTGCCCGTAAAGTATGTTCCTCTTTCACTATTAATCTTACAAAGGAATTCCAAATCAAAATCAGGTTTATTATCACCAGCATGCGTCGTCAAATTTGTTAACTTAGCAGCAGCAGTTCAATGCAATATATAACATAGAACAAAATAAAATCATAAGTAAATCAATTACATTATACATATATTGAATAGATTAAAAATTATGCAAAAAACAGAAATACTATAAAAAAGCAAGGTAGTGTTCAAGGGTTCAATGTCAATTTAAGATTAAGATGCCAGAGGGGAAGAAGCTGTTCCTGAATCGCTGAGTGTGTGCCTTAAGGCTTCTGGTACCTCCTGCCTGGTGGTAACAGTGAGAAAAGGGCATGCTCTGGGTGCTGGAGGTCCTTAATAATGGCACTGCCTTTCTGAGACACCGCTCCTTGAAGACGTCCTGGGTACTTTGTAGGCTAGTACCCAAGACAGAGCCAACTAAATTTACAGCCCTTGCAGCTTCTGTCGATCCTGTGCAGTAGTTCCCCACCACTCCCCCCCCCCATACCAGACAGTGATGCAGCCTGTCAGAATGTTCTCCACAGTACATCTATAGAAGTTTTTGAGTGTATTTGTTGACATACCAAATCTCTTCAAACTCCTAATAATGTATAGTCGCTGTCTTGCCTTTTTAATAACTGCATTGATATGTTGGGACCAGGTTATGTCCTCAGGGATCTTGATACCCAGAACTTTAAACTGTTCATTCTCTTCACTTCTGATCCCTCTGTGAGGATTGGAATGTGTTCCTTCATCTTACCCTTCCTGAAGTTCACAATCATCTCTTTTGTCTTACTGACATTGAGTGCCAGGTTGTTGCTGTGACACCACTCCACTAGTTGGCATATCTCGCTCCTGTACGCCTTCTCATCACCATCTGAGACTCTACCAACAATGGTTGTATCATCACCAAGTTTATAGATGGTATTTGAGGTATGCCTAGTCACACAGTCATGGGTATAGAGAGAGTAGAGCAGTGGGCTAAGCACACACCCTTGAGGTGCGTGAGTGTTGATTGTTAGCGAGGATGAAATGTTATCACCAATCTTCACAGATTATAGTCTTCCAGTTAGGAAGTCGAGGATTCAATTGCAGAGGGAGATACAGAGTCCAGTTTCTGTAACTTCTCAATCACGTTTGTGGGAATGATGGTGTTAAATGCTGAGTTATAGTCAATGAACAGAATCCTGACATAGGTGTTTGCATTGTCTAGCTGGTCTAAAACCATGTAAAGAGCGATTGAGATTGCATCTGCTGTTGACCTATTGTGGCAACAGGCAAATTACAATGGGTCCAGGTCCTTGCTGAAGCAGGAGTTCATTCTAGTCATAACCAACTTCTCAAAGCATTTCATCACTGTAGATGTGAGTGCTACCGGATGATAGTCATTAAGGCAGCTCACATTATTCTTCTTAGGCACTGATATAATTGTTGCCTTTTCAAGGCAAGTAGGAACTTCTGCCTGTAGAAGTAAGAGGTTGAAAATGTCCTTGAATACTCCCACCAGTTGGTTGGCAGAGGCTTTCGGAGCCTTACAAGGTACTCCGTTGGGACCTTCTACCTTGCAAGGGTTCACCCTCTTTAAAGACGGCCTAACATCATCCTCTGAGATGGAGATCACAGGGTCATAAGGTTCAGCAGGGATCTTCACAGTGGTAGTTATATTCTCCCTTTCAAAGTGAACATAGAAGGCATTGGGTTCATCTGGTGAAGCATTGCTGCCATTCATGCTATTAGTTTTCACTTTGTAGGAAGTAATGTCCTACAAACTCTGCCAGAACTGTCTAACATCTGATGTCACCTTCAACCTTGTTCTAAATTGTCTCTTTGCCCTTAGAAATATCCCTCTGCAAATTATCCCTGGTTTTTTTGGTACAGGCCTGGGTCGCCAGACTCGAATACCAGAGTTGATGACATACCTCCTGGTTCATCCATGGCTTTTGGTTTGGGAATGTACAGTAAGTCTTTGTAGGCACACACTCATCCACACAAGTTTTAATGAAGTTGGTAACAACTGCAACATACTCATCCAGGTTCGAAGATGAACCCCTGAATACAGTCCAGTGCACCGATTCAAAGCAGTCCTCTAAGCACTCCTGTGCTTTCCTTGGCCATAACCTCTTGGTTCTCACTGCTGATGCTGCAGTCTTCAGTCGCCACCTATATTTAGGGTATAGATGTATAGCCAGGTGATCAGACTTCCAGAAGTGAGGATGTGGAATAGCACGGTAGGCGTTCTTGATGGTGGTGTAACAATGGTCCAAGTTTGGTGGAGGGGCAGGTAGTGTTGAGGAAACAGGTAGAATGCAGAAGGACTTAGACTAGGAGAATGGGCAAGAAAGTGGCAAATGAAATACAATGATGGAAAGTGTGTGGTCATGCACTTCGCTGGTAGAAATAAATGTGCAGACTATTTCCTAAATGGGGAGAAAATCCAGGAATTGGAGATGCAGAGGAACTTGGGAGTCCTTGTGTAGAACACGCTGAAGGTTAATTTGCAGGTTGAGTCAGTGGTGATGAAGACAAATGCCATGTTAGCATTCATTTCAAGAGGTCCAGAATACAGGAGCAATGATGTGGTGCTGAGGCTTTATAAGGCAGTGGTGAGGCTTTACCTTGAGTATTGTGAGCAGTTTTGGGCCCCTCACCTTAGAAAAGACGTGCTAGCATTGGAGAGGGTCCAGAGGAGGTTCACAAGGAATGAAAGGGTTATCATACAAGGAACATTTGATGGTTCAGGGTCTGTACCTGCTGGAATTCAGAAGGATGAGGGGGTGGATCTCATTGAAACCTTTCGAATGTTGAAAGGCCTAGACAGAGTAGATAAGGAAAGGATGTTTCGCATGTTGGGAGAGTCTAGGACAAGAGGGCACTGCCTGATGACAGTGGGTGCCCTTTCAAAACGGCGATGCGGAGAAATTTCTTTAGCCAAAGAATGGTGAACTTGTAGAATTAGCAGTGGAGGCCCGATCATTGGGTGTATTTAAGGGAGAGATTGATAGTTTCTTGATTGGATGTGGCATCAAAGGTTGTGGGGAGAAGGCTGGGAACTGGGGTTGAGGAGAAGTGAAAAAAGGATCAACGATGATTGAATGGCGGAGTAGACTCATGGGCCAGGTGGGCTAATTCTGCTCCTCTGTCTTATAGGTCTTATGTGTTGTTTCCTCTTTATTTGTAATTGAACTGTAATTGAACGGTAATTGCTCAATGATTTTTTTTTTCAGACTGGTCTGATTAAAATACCCCCAAACAATGGTGAAGGCGTTAGGGTGTGCTGTTTCGTGCATGTTGATTCCATTGCTCAGATCATCTAAAGCCTGCTTGACATTTGCCTGAGGTGGAATTTTCAGAAGGCATTTGATAAGGTCCCACATAGGAGATTGGTGGGTAAAATCAAAGCTCAGGGCATCGGGGGGAAGACATTGACATGGATAGAAAACTGGTTGACAGAAAGCAAAGGGTAGCGGTGAATGGGTGTTTCTCGGAATGGCAGGTGGTGACTAATGGGGTGCCACAGGGCTCGGTATTGGGACCACAGCTGTTTACAATTTACATCAACGATTTAGATGAAGGCATTGAGAATAACATCAGCAAATTTGCTGATGATACTAAGCTGGGTGGCAGTGTGACATGTGATGAGGATGTTAGGAGAATTCAGAGTAACTTGGATAGGCTGGGTGAGTGGGCAGATACTTGGCAGATGACATTTAATGTGAATAAGTGTGAGGTTATCCACTTTGGGAGTAAGAACAGGAAGGCAGATTATTATCTGAACGGTGTAGAGTTAGGTAAGGGAGAAATACAAAGAGATCTTGGAGTCCTTGTTCATCAGTCACTGAAGGTGAATGAGCAAGTGCAGCCAGTGAAGAAGGCTAATGGAATGTTGGCCTTTATTACAAAGGGAATTGAGTACAAGAGCAAGGAAATCCTCTTGCATTTGTACAGAGCCCTGGTGAGACCACACCTGGAGTATTGTGTACAGTTTTGGTCTCCAGGGTTAAGGAGGACATCCTGGCTGTAGAGGAAGTGTAGCGTAGATTCACAAGGTTAATTCTTGGGATGTCTGGACTGTCTTTCTCAGAGAGGTTAGAGAGACTGGGCTTGTACCCGCTGGAACTAAGGAGATTGAGAGGGGATCTGATTGAAACATATAATATTATTAAGGGATTGGACAAGATAGAGGCAGGAAATATGTTCCAGATGCTGGGAGAGTCCAGTACCAGAGGGCAGGGTTTGAGAATAAGGAGTAGGTCATTTAGGGCAGAGTTAAGGAAAAACTTCTCCCAGAGAGTTGTGGGGGTCTGGAATGCACTGCCTCGGAAGGTAGAGGAGGCCAATTCTCCGGATGCTTTCAAGAAGGAGCTAGATAGGTATCTTATGGATAGGGGAATCAAGGGATATGGGGACAAGGCAGAGACCGGGTATTGATAGTAGTTGATCAGCCATGATCTCAAAATGGCGGTGCAGGCTCGAAGGGCCAAATGGTCTACTCTGCAACTATTGTCTACTGAATGTATATCACTACCAAAATGATCCCGGAAATCTTCCGCGGTAGGTGAAAAGGGCGACACTTAACTGCTGGATGTTCCAGGTCCAGTGAGCAGAATTGGGACAACAACTTCTCACCAAGAAGAGTTGAGCATGAGGCATACTCCTCCACCTCTGCTTTTGAGAGATCTACAGATCTGTCCGGACGGTGTTTAGTAAAACCGTCGATCTGAATCGCTGCATTCGCTACGGAAGGGGTTAGCTAGGATTCCGTGAAACAAAGGACACACGCGGTCCTAATGTCCCTCTGATTCAGATCTGAGATGATCGATTTTATTCATCAGAGACCGCACGTTTGCCAGCAAGATAGTCTGTACTGGGAGTTTAAAACCCAGTTTCCTTAAACGCACTTGCATCCCTGACCTGCAGCCACGTTTCCTGCGTGGAATCCTACGTCCCCATTCCGCATTGTTTCCGTCATCTTTAAGCAGCGATAGTCGTCTATACGCATTAAGACATCTTTGTTGACTGTACTGGCCTTGGAAGCAGTTGTGCTTTTTAGCTTCTATCAGGCTGAAACGAGAATATTTAATCGTTCCCGTTGAGAGTTCTGTTACTACACGAATCGCCCCTAGGGAATGGTTTCCTTCTTTAGTAATTTAATTACTGTCCTAGTGTAATCTTTTTGTGTGGGAAAATGTTAGAACATACAAGGTAAATGGTAGGACACTGAGGAGTGCAGTAGAACAGAGGGATCTGGGAACACATAATTTCCTAGAAGTGGTGTAGCAGGTGGATTGGGCCGTAAAGAGAGCTTTTGGTCCAATGGCCTTCATAAATCGAAGTATTGAGTATAAGAGCTGGAATGTTATAGTGAAGTTGTATGAGACATCGGTGAGGCTGAATTTGGAGTATTGTGAGCAGTTTTGGTCACCTAATTACAGGAAGGATATTAATAAGGTTGAAAGAGTGCAGAGAAGGTTTACAAGGATGTTGTCGGGACTTGAGAAACTGAGTTACAGAGGAAGGTTGAATAGGTTAGGACTTTATTTCCTGGAGCGTAGAAGAATGACGGGTGATTTGATAGAGGTATATAAAATTATGATGGAGTGAATGCAAGGAGGCTTTTTTCACTGAGGCTAGGGGAGAAAAAAACCAGAGGACATGGGTTAAGGGTGAAAAGGGGAAAGTTTAAAGGGAACATTAGACCATAAGACAAAGGAGCAGAAGTCGGCCATTCGACCCATCGAGTCTATCCACTATTTTATCATGAGCTGATCCATTCTCCCATTTAATCCCACTCCTCTTATCTTCTCACCATAAATTTTGATGCCCTGGCTAATATCTATCAATCTCTGCCTTAAATACACCCAATGACTTGGCCTCCACTGCCACCCGTGGCAACAAATTTCACAGATTCACCACCCTGTGGCTAAAAAAAATTCTTCACGTCTCTGTTCTGAATGGGCACCGTTCAATTCTTAAGTCATGCCCTCTCGTACTAGACTCCCCCATCATGGGAAACAACTTTGCCACATCCACTCTGTCCATGCCTTTCAAATTCAAAATGTTTCTATGAGGTCCCCCCTCATTCTTCTAAACTCCAAGGAGTACAGTCCAAGAGCGGTCAAACTTTCCTCATATGTTAACCCTCTCATTCCCGAAATCATTCTAGTGTATCTTAACGGAACCCTCTCCGACTTCAGCACATCCTTTCTTAAATAAGGAGCCCAAAACTGCACACAGTACTCCAAGTGAGGTCTTACCAGTGCCTTATAGAGCCTCAACGTCACATCCCTGCTCCTATACTCTATTCCTCTAGAAATGAATGCCAACATTGCATTCGCCTTCTTCACCACCGACTCAATCCGGAGGTTAACCTTAAGGGTATTTTGCACGAGGACTCCCAAGTCCAGTTGCATCTCAGAACTTTGAATTCTCTCCCCATTTAAATAATAGTCTGCCCGTTTATTTCTTCTACCGAAGTGCATGACCACACACTTTTCAACATTGTATTTCATTTGCCACTTCTTTGCCCATTCCCCCAATCTATCCAAGTCTCTCTGCAGACTCTCTGTTTCCTCAGCACTACTGGCCCCTCCACCTATCTTTGTATCATTAGTAAACTTAGCCACAATGCCATCTATTCCATAATCCAAAACGTTAATATACAACGTAAAAAGGAGCAAACCCAACACCGACCCCTGTGGAACACCACTGGTAACCAGCAGCCAACCAGAATGGGATCCCTTTATTCCCACTCTCTGTTTCCTGCCAATCAGCCAACGCTCTATCCATGTATGTAACTTCCCCATAATTCCATGGACTCTTATCTTGTTTAGCAGCCTCACGTGTGGCACCTTGTCAAAGGCCTTCTGAAAATCCAAATACACAACATCCACTGCATCTCTCTTGTCTAGCCTACTTGTAATTTCCTCAAAAAATTGCACTAGGTTTGTCAGGCAGGATTTTCCTTTAAGGAAACCATGCTGAGTTCTGCCTATCTTGTCATATGTCTCCAGGTACTCCATAACCTCATCCTTGACAATCGACTCCAACAACTTCCCAACCACTGATGTGATGTCAAGCTAACAGATCTATAATTTCCTTTTTGCTTCCTTGTCCCCTTCTTAAATAGTGGAGTGACATTTGCAATCTTCCAGTCCTCCAGAACCAGGCCAGAATCTATCGACTTTTGAAAGATCGTTGCTAATGCCTCCGCAGTCTCCACAGCTACTTCCTTCAGAACACGAGGGTGCATTCCATCTGGTCCGGGAGATTCATCTACCCTTAGACTATTCAGCTTCCTGAGTACTTCCTCTGTTGTAATCGTGACTGCGCACACTTCTCTTCCCTAACACCCTTGAGTGTCTGGTATACTGCTAATTTCTTCCTCAGTGAAGACTGATGCAAAATACTCGTTCAGTTCTTCCGCCATCTCCTTATCTCCCATTACAATTTCTCCAGCATCATTTTCTATCGGTCCTATATCTACTCTCACCTGTCTTTCACTCTTTATATACAGTACTTGAAAAAGCTTTTAGTATCTTCTTTGATATTATTTGCTAGCTTCCTTTCATAGTTCATCTTTTCCCTCCTAATGACCTTTTGTAAGCTTTTAAAAACTTTACAATCCTCTGTCTTCCCACTAATTTTTGCTTCCTTGTATGCCCTCTCTTTTGCTTTTACTTTGGCTTTGACTTCTCTTGTCAGCCACGGTTGCATCCTTTTTCCATTCCAGAATTTCCTCTTTTTTGGTATATATCTGTCTTGCACCCTCCTCACTTCTCGCACAAACTCCAGCCAGTGCTGCTCTGCTGTCCTTTCCGCTAGTGTCCCTTTCCAGTCAGCTTTAGCCAATTCCTCTCTCATGCCACTCTAATTTCCTTTATTCCACTGAAGTACCGACACATCGGATTTCGGCTTCTCTTTTCTCAAATTTCACAGTGAACTCAATCATGTTATGATCACTGTCTCCTAAGGGTTCCTTCACCTCAATGTCTCTAATCACCTCTGGTTCATTACAGGATATCCAATCCAGTACAGCCGATACCCTAGTGTGCTCAGCAACAAGCTGTTCTAAAAAGAAATCTCATACACATTCTACAAATTCTCTCTCTTGAGATCCAGTGCCGACCTAAATTTTCCAATACACTCGCATGTTAAAATCCCCCACAATTTTCATTGTAAGGGGGTTTCTTTTTTTAAATTTATGTTACTGTGTGTGTTAATCAAAATAGCTTCTTTGTTTGTTAAAAGTAAGAGTGCTTCTTTGTTATGCTAACTGGTGAGAGGGTGTTCTCTCTCGAAGCTTGTTTGGGTTATGATTGCTGATAATAGGTATTGTATTCCTTTGTTAACCAATTGGGATGGATGTTATTTTTTCTTTTGGGTCTGTGAGCTGGTGGTTTTACGGACTTTTGGGGAGACGGCACGAGGTGGTTAGAGGGAGAAGGCGCGATGCTGTAAGGTGGGCAATGGAACGGCCCCAAACGGGGGTTTGAGGCCCAGGCTGTTTGGTGAGGAGAGGAGACGAGGACAGATTCGTGTGGAGCATCTGGTTGACCACCGTTGTTGGTCCCAGGCGGCGGGTTGAGGAAGTCGGAGAGGATCGAATAGTGGCAAGAAGACTTCGTTAATTGAGCTCCAACGGGATGTGCACGAAGTGGTTGGACTTTGATAAGCTTGGCGCCTTGCACTTTTCCTTGTATCTCATTAAGTACATAGTTCCAGTAAGATCTATAAAGTGTAATCATCTACCTCGCATACGGTGTCCTGTCTGGTATTTGGCAGGGTGGGGACATCACACAGTATCTACACAAGAAGGACTAGGCAGAAAAATGGCTCGGTACAGCCGAGAAGGGCCAAAACGCCTGTTTCTGTGCTGTGATGTTCTATGGTTCTATGGAAAGGCCCCCGTCCATATAGAAAACATGTCCACTCTTACTAACCGATATTTATATCCTCCACTTGGCTGGCATACGCACAAAGTCTATCTGTAGATTTGTAAATGGTATAGATTATCATGTTTTTACCCGCAGCTAAGATGCAAGCTGTAGAGCAGGGTTTCTCAACTGGGGTTCTGTGAGAGATCGTGATTTAAAAGAAAATTTTAAAAGACATTTTTTGAACTTCTCGCATCGTACGATGCTAGCACTCGCAGTGGTGCACAGTGACCGGGCAGCCCTGTTAGCAATCTCAGCCCAGTATGGCAGGCATAGTTGGAATACATCTATTCAGTTGAATCCATTTTAAGTTTTTGATGCGAGATGGGGAGGTAGGCCATTGATAATTGTAAGCGCTGTATTGCACGGAGGGGTGGAAGGTAGGCTGATGAGAGTGAAGTGCACTTTCCAAGCATTGAATGGACGTGTGATGACAGCCTCTCAGAATCAGAATCAGACTTTAAATCGCCAAGTACCTGTACACATACAAGGAATTTACTTCCGGCAGATGTTGTCTCTCTGCTCATAACAGATGATAAATATAAATGAAAATATAGATTATACATACAAGTAGTGCAATCCAAGTAATAGTTAGCCGACAGTTAACCGGGAGTTAACTGTTCAGCAAAGTGACCGCAGTAGGGAAAAAACCTCTCAAGTGCCTCCCCTCATTCCCCTGATGCGCCACTGACTGACATATGGGAGGGCACAAACTCTCCTGATGTAGTAGAAAATTGGAAGGAAATTTTCATTCTAAGGATGGCTCAATGTGACGATTTCTGAAGAGGAGGGTTCTAGGCCTAGGAGAATTCTGTTAAGGTTAATGATGAAGAATTACAATCTTCTGAATTACAATCACTGCACTAAGAAGTCCGTCCTTACAGTGAAAGCTACTTACCAAAGGGTTTTGCATGGACTGTTGATCCAAGTAAAAAGGACCAGGAAGCAAGTTATTTAGTAGCCGAATTTATTGCCCAGAAAAGGAAAGTGAGAACTTCATAATGCCTGCATGTAAAATTATAATGGGCAAAATGCTAGGACAAAAGAAATTGAAGTACACGAATTTAAAAAGATTTCACTCTCCTTCAGTATGATAAGTTGAGGTATTGATGACATGTCACATGATGCTGAAAAGCTTTTATGCAACAGCAGCTTCTCTGTCTAGGCGGCTATTCTCCCTTCTGGGCCAAAAAGTAGTTGGCCCTTAAAGCATAAATTACAACACCCTCTGTCATGAACCTCAGCTTTTTATTATATCCATCATCAATTTGAATGAGTGTGCTTCTAAAGTTCGCAAACAAGTTAAAAAGTTTTGCACCACTAAACGTCCATTCTGGTCCAGTTGTATTCCCCTCCTATTTTCTCACACATCTTTAATCCGGGAAATGAAATCCATTATGAGACCCTTTTCCTGTTGAGATCTCGTGACCTCCCCAGAATCAGTATGCTGTCTGGCCCCTGCTAGGATTGTCATTTTGGCCTGTCCTAACCTCGTCTGTTTACATACTGGGGTTGCTTTCACCTCCAACTGCATTCGGGACCGGTGCTGCCTTACACGACCAGCAGGTGTCGCTGCACATCGTCGTTTAAAAATTTCGCAAGTGTGCATTAACCAATTGTGGGACGCAATAGGTTTCCTAATAAATGTGATTTCACAATAAATCACATTCGGCAGTTTGAACGGGGCACGACTGCATCACACACTGTAGTGATAACGTTTATGTACTGTTTACGTTTTTGTCTACTATTGAATCCCTAAAATATTTATGGGTTTGACTGCACCAGTAATTCTGTAAAATAGTTTATCATCTCTTTTGTCTGTCAATGACAGACATTATCAGACAATAATATTCTACAAGTTTTGCACACCTCAGCTCTGGATACAATATTGCTCTTCGAGAGTTTGACTGTGGACTAACTTATTATATGGGAAATTATAAATGGAGTTGAATACTTCAGCATTTGTCAGAAAGGAGCTCCAAATTTGATCTTGAGCTTAAGATGCTAGCCATAAAAACCTGCTGTAGCTAACCCCTAATGGTTAAAGGGTTGTCTTTCAATAAGTGCAACAAACTTCCTTTTATCTTTTTAACTCTACTGATAATAATCTTCTGTGCTAACAATTACTTGGTTGACTTATCTGCTGGCAGCTCACAAGGGGTAAAGGGAATGAATTTTTTTCAGAGCATCTTTCGGTCTCACTTTAATTAAAAATTGCACTAATTCTCACTCACCTCTGCAGTTTAGTTCTTCAGCAAGGATTGGAGGCAACTGGTCCCTCAACTAACTAATAAATAAATATTCGTTAAAAGTCTGCAAAGTTCTGAAAATAATTGATTATGTGTCCTTCCACTCTACCCACCCTGCTTATTGTAAGGATTCCATTCTATTTTACCTTTATGCCATCTAGGTTAAGGTGACCATACCAGTGCTTCCAGAGCTGCCTTTCCTTAAATATGGCTTTTTCTAAACTTGACTGATGAAGCCAAGTCTGCCACATTCAGAGTTTGTTGGACTGGTGCCTAGATCTCCTTGATCCTCAGTACTGCGAAGGACTCATCATTCATTGCGTATGTCCTACCCTGTTTAGTCCTGCGACATTCATTTCCTCACTCGTTTCAAGGTTAATTTATATCTGCCATTGCTCTGCCCTTCTTACTGACTCATCAATTTCATTCTGCAGCCTGAGACTACCCTCCCCACGATCAATAACACTACTAATTTTTGTGTCATCTGAAAGCTTATGACATCTACTGGACAGCATTTAATAATACATTGTGCTGAGAATTTTAAAAATGATTGAGTCTAACCTAACAGAGCCACCTTGGATAGCTAATTCTCACATTGTGTGGTTATAATGGATGAATGTCCTCCTTCCATGGAATTTCTGCAATTTTGCTATCAATGAACATTGTAAAATTGATAGGGTTATCCCTATTATATAGGACTTACTTTAATAGTGAGAGG
This sequence comes from Hypanus sabinus, assembly GCF_030144855.1. Lineage (NCBI taxonomy): Eukaryota > Metazoa > Chordata > Chondrichthyes > Myliobatiformes > Dasyatidae > Hypanus > Hypanus sabinus. The sequence continues at coordinate 170,918,093 of NC_082708.1, read as the reverse complement.
CAGTTCATACAGACTGTTAGCTGTGGCCATTAACACACAACATCTGTTCTGGTTTGTTTCTACATTGATCAGAAAATACTACATTGTAAAATTATAGGCCCGTAAGTTTGACATCAGTAGTAGGTAAATGATTGGAAGGAGTACTAAGAGATAGGATCTACAAATATTTAGATAGACATGGACTTGTGAGAGAGAGTCAGCATGGCTTTAGGCGTGGTAGGTCATGTTTAACCAATCTATTAGAGTTTTTCGAGGAGGTTACAAGGAAAGTGGATGAAGGGAAGGCAGTGGATGTTGTCTATGTGGACTTCAGTAAGGCCTTTGACAAGGTCCCACATGGGAGGCTTGTTAGGAAGATTTAGTTGCTAGGTATATATGGTGAGGTGGTAAATTGGATTAGACGTGGGCTCAATGGGAGAAGTCAGAGAGTGGTAGTGGAGGATTGCTTCTCTGAGTGGAGGCCTGTGACTAGTGGTGTGCCACAGGGATCAGTGCTGGGTCCATTATTATTTGTCATCTATATCAATGATCTGGATGATAATGTGGTAAATTGGATCAGCAAATTTGCTGATGATTCAAAGATTGGAGGTGTAGTGGACAGTGAGAAAGGTTTTCAAAGCTTGTAGATAGATCTGGACCAGCTGGAAAAATGGGCTGAAAAATGGCAGATGGAGTTTAATGCAGACAAGTGTGAGGTATTGCACTTTGAAAGGAAAAACCAAGGTAGAACATACAAGGTAAATGGTAGGACACTGAGGAGTGCAGTAGAACAGAGGGATCTGGGAATACAGATACAAAATTCCCTAAAAGTAGCATCACAAGTAGATAGGGTCATAAAGAGAGCTTTTGGTACATTGGCCTTTATAAATCAGAGTATTGAGGATAAGAGTTGGAATGTAATGGTGATGTTGTATAAGACATTGGTGAGACCGGATTTGGAGTATTGTGTGCAGTTTTGGTCACCGAATTACAGGAAGGATATTAATAAGGTTGAAAGAGTGCAGAGAAGGTTTACAAGGATTTTGCCGGAACCTGAGAAACTGTGTTACAGAGAAAGGTTGAATAAGTTAGGACTTTATTCCCCGGAGCATAGAAGAATGAGGGGAGATTTGATAGAGGTGTATAAAATTATGATGGGTATAGATAGAGTGAATGCAAGCAGGCTAGGGGAGAAAAGAAAACCAGAGGACATGGGTTAAGGGTGAAGGGGGAAGAGTTTAAAGGGGAAAGTTTAGGGGGGGCTTCTTCACGCAGAGAGTGGTGGGAGTGTGGAATGAGCTGTCAGATGAAGTGGTAAATGCAGGCTCACTTTTAACATTTAAGAAAAACTTGGACAGGTACATGGGTGAGAGGTGTATGGATATGGTCCAGGTGCAGGTCAGTGGGACAAGGCAGAAAAATGTTTTGGCACAGCCAAGAAGGGTCAAAAAGCCTGTTTCTGTGCTGTAGTGTTCTATTGATTCTATACCAGGGGTCGGCAACGTTTACCACTGGAAGAGCCAATATGGACCCATTTCCCACAGAAAAGAAAACACTGGGAGCCACAAAATGAAATAACACTGCATACAACGGGTTTTTTTTGCCTTTATGCTATGTATAAACAAACTATAATGTGTTGCATTTATGAAATTGATGAACTCCTGCAGAGAAAACGAAATTACATTTCTGCATGCAACAAAAACATTTTGAACTCCGAAAAAAAGACGTTGGGTTGAAGGTTACTCCATAGTTAGCCTACCTTGGATCGAAGAATTAAAAGAAAGCGCGCACTGGCGGGTGTCAGGCATTGGCAGTGGTGATGTATATCAATAGCGATAAAAAACACGTTGTAGCGGTGTGCTACACACAGCGCTAAAATAAAGACTGCAGTCAAAGGTAACTTTATTCGAACTAAACAGCCTTGCTTTAAAGCCTCCCTCAACCCGTCCCCGTGGGCGCGGATGCTCCAAAAGACACGTACTCACAAACCCCCATAGGCTATCTCCCTTAGCCGGAACGGTGGCTAATTGTGAGCCGGTTCGGATGTGCCAGGAAACGGTGTCTCCACAAAGTTTTCAGATTGTACAAGATCACCATAATCTTCAAATTTCGAATTGCATTTCAAAAGCTAACAAACCACGGGGAGCCGCATCACAGAGATGAAAGAACCGCATGTGGCTCCGGAGCCGCAGGTTGCCGACCTCTGTTCTATACAGAAGGAGTAGATGCTGTAAAAATAGTGGACTCCCAATACCACATTAGCGGGGTGGTGGTCATGATTCCTTACTTTAAATGGTGAAAATTATAACAGAACTTTATTGTTTACTGTGTTTCCAACCCTAGGAGGTAGGAAACAGTGCTGGATCTCAATCTGTTCATATTGGTTTATTATTCTCACATACTATATAACAAGATATACTGAATAGCTGTTCTTGTATATTGTTCATACAGATCAAATCAAGGTAAATCAATAATAATACAAAATGAAGTGTAAGCACTATAGAGAAAGTGCAGAAAAAAATGAAGTGCGAGATAAGAGTTCATCTTATTGTACAAGAGGACATTCAGGTGCCTGATGACAATGGGATTGAAACTGTCCTTGAGCCTGGCGGCACGTGCTTTCAGGCCTTTAAACCTTCTGCTCCATGGGAAAGGGGAGAAGAGAGATTATCTGCAGTGGGTGGGGTCTTGGATTATGCTGGATGCTTACTGAGGTAGCAAGAAGTATAGACAGACTCCACAGAGGGGAGGTGGGTTTCCATCATGTCCTAAGCTGTGTCATCAGCTCTGCAGTTCCTTATAATCATATAACAAATACAGCATGGAAACAGGCCATCTCGGCTCTTCTAGTCCATGCCGAACGCCTACTTTCACCTTGTCCCACTGGCCCGCACTCAGCCCATAACCCTCCATTCCTTTCCTGTCCATTTACCTATCCAATTTTACTTTAAATGACAATACTGAATCTACCTCTTCCATTTCTGCTGGAATCTCGTTCCACACAGCTACCACTCTCTGAGTAAAGAAATTCCCCCTCATGTTACCCATAAACTTTTGCCCCCTAACTCTCAACTCATGTCCTCTTGTTTGAATCTCCCCTACTCTCAGTGGAAAAAGCCTATCCACGTCAACTCTATTTATACCCCTCATCATTTTAAATACCTCTATCATCCCCCCTCAACCTTCTACGCTCTAAAGAATAAAGACCTAACTTGTTCAACCTTTCCCTGTAACTTAGCTGCTGAAACCCAGGTAACATTCTAGTAAATCTTCTATTTTGTTGATATCTTACCTATAATTTGGTGACCAGAACTGTACACAATACTCCAAATTCGGCTTTACCGATGCCTTGTACAGAGTCCTTGTGGTCATGTACAGAGCAGATGCCAGACTAGACAATTATGCATCGATTAAATTTTGTAAGGGTTGACTGGGGCATGCCAAATTTCATCAGCCTTCTGAGGAAATCAAAGTTCTAGTGAGTTTTCTTTGCTGTGACAGCAATGCAGTTGGACCAGGTCACTCCAAGGAACTTTAAGCTCTTAATCTAACATAAAACATTTTTTGGACAATTGTGATATTGTGGCGACCCACTTCCCAGCGCACTCGAACCAGCTCACAAATCAGCGCGTGCCGGCATTGAGGCCGGTCCCAAAGAGGGCGCCAAGCCTGCTTCACCAGCAAGGGGAAAAGCCCGCGCGCGGGACGGGACTGTGAATACAGCATTCCCGCCCGGGGAGGGCGAGAACAGGAAGGTTTTAAAGCGAGGCCGCGAAGTTTGAATAAATCTCTTTTGCAACTGTAGCTCACCGACTCCGTGTCGTTACTTCAGTGCTGCGTGTAGCACACCGCTACAATTGATGACCTTGACAGCCCAAACGATATTTAGACCGGAGATGAACGATGCCGCATCTGTTCATGCAGTTTCGTTAAAACTGCCAAGCTTCTGGACGCTGCGACCTCACCTATGGTTCCAGCAAGCAGAAGCCCAGTTCCACATTCGGCAGATAACCTCGGATGCCACAAGTTACTACTATGTGGTGAGCTCCCTCGACCCAGGAGACAGCCGCCCAGGTTAAGGAGTTCATACTGTCACCCCTGGAGGACGGCAAATACACAGAATTCAAAGCCCTGCTCATAAGGACTTTCAGACTCTCACGGCGCGAGCGAGCTGCCCGCTTACTGCACCTGGATGGTTTGGGAGACAGGCCACCGTCAGCTTTGATGAACGAGATGCTCTCCCTGGCCGGAGGTCACAAGCCCTGCCTCATGTTTGAGCAAGCATTCCTGGAGCAGCTGCCCGAGGACATACGCCTGCTGCTGTCCGACAGGGATTTCAGCGACTCCCGGAAGGTGGCAGCCCGGGCGGACTTGCTGTGGAACGCCAAGAAGGAGAGTGGGGCGTCTGTCACACAGATCACCAGGCTGCGCTCCCAGCAGCAGACCAGACCAGGCCCGGCTGCACAGCCCGCTAACTCCAGAGGCGGGGTGAGGAGACCAATGAACAATGGTGCTTCTACCACCAGTGGTGGGGCGCAGAAGCCCACCCTGCAAGTTCCTGGGAAACGCCAGGGCCAGTCGCCACTGATGGCTACGGTGGCTGGCCATCGGGATAGCCTCCTGTATGTCTGGGACAAGCAGTCGGGACGCCGCTTTTTGGTCAACACCGGAGCCGAGATCAGCGTCTTAACTCCGACGAGTTACGACACCCACAACAGGGCACTGGGTCCCACCCTGAGGGCTGCGAACGGCAGCACAGTAAGGACCTACGACACCCGTACGGTGCAGCTACAGTTCGGCTCCAGCCAGTTCACGTGGGACTTCACACTGGCCACCGTAGCCCAACTGCTCCTGGGCATGGATTTTTTGCGAGCTCACAGCCTACTGGTCGACCTGCCAAGGAAGAGACTGGTCCATGCCGAGACCTTTCAAATGTTCTCCCTGGGTGCAGCTCAGTTGCCGGCCCCTCACCTCGGCTCCATCACGCTGTCCGACAACGACTTCACCAGGGTCCTGGCGGATTTCCCATCTGTTCTGGCGCCGCAGTTCACGGCAGCCATGCCCAGACATAGCGTACAGCACCACATCTCGACACAAGGACCACCCCTCCACGCCCGTGCTCGAAGGCTTCCCCTGGACAAGCTCCGACTGGCGAAGGAGGAGTTCAAGAGGATGGAGGAATTTAGGGATCACAGCAGTCCGACAGCCCATGGGCATCCCCCTGCACGTGGTGCCCAAAGCAACAGGGGGCTGGAGACCATGCGACGACTACCGCAGGCTAAACGAGGCTACAATTCCAGACAGCTACCCTGTGCCGCACATTCAGGACTTTGCAGCAAACCTGCACAACGCACGGATCTTCTCCAAGGTAAACCTCGTCTGGGGATACCATCAAATCCCGATGCATCCGGACGACATCCCCAAAACGGCTCTCATCACCCCGTTCGGCCTTTTTGAGTTCCTCCGCATGCCATTCGGCCTGAAGAATGCCGCACAGACGTTCCAGCGGTTAATGGACGCGGTGGGACGCGACCTGGACTTCGCTTTCATCTATTTGGACGACATCCTCATAGCCAGCAGCAGTCGTCAGGAGCATCTGTCCCACCTCCGTCAACTCTACGCCCGACTGAGTGAATACGGCCTGACAATCAACCCGGCCAAATGCCAGTTCAGGCTCGACACCATCAACTTCCTGGGCCACAGGATTACTAAAGACTGGGCAACCCCTCTGCCCGCTAAGGTAGACGCAGTCCGCCATTTCCCCCGACCCAACACAATCAAAGGCCTTCAGGAATTCGTGGGTATGGTCAATTTCTACCACCGCTTCCTCCCTTCAGCTGCCCGAATCATGCGCCCCGTTTCCCCTGATGTCGGGTAAGGGCAAGGACATTACCTGGGACGAGGAGTCCGCCGCTTTCATTAAAACCACAGAAGCGTTGGCAAATGCCGCGATGCTAGTGCACCCCAGAACGGACGTCACTACCGCCCACAGTGGACGCATCTAACATGGCAGTCGGTGGGGTGCTGGAGCAACTCATCGAGGGTCGCTGGCAACCTCTGGCATTTTTCAGCAAACACCTGTGGCCACCCGAGCTCAAATACAGTGTTTTCAACCGGGAACTGTTGGCGCTATACCTGGCAATCCGGCATTTCAGGTACTTCTTAGAAGGTAGGCCCTTCACCGCGTACATGGACCACAAACCTCTTACCTTTGCGTTCACGAAAGCATCCGACCCCTGGTCGTACTGCCAGCAGTGACATCTGTCCTACATTTCCGAATGCACGACGGATGTCCAGCATGTCTCGGGGAAAGGACAATGTCATGGACGCCCTCTCCCGCCCTAACATCCAAGCCCTGTCCCAGGGGGTAGACAATGAAGCACTGGCGAAGGCGCAGCAGGCAGACGAGGAGATCCCAAGTTACAGAACCGCAGTCTCCGGTTTGCAGCTCCAGGACCTCCCCGTAGGCCCAGGTGAGAGGACCATATTCTGTGATGTCACCACTGGCCAACCCCGCCTCGTTGTTCCGGCAGCCTGTCGGCGGCGCGTTTGCGACTCCATTCATAACTTAGCGCACCCCTTCATCAGGACAACCATCCGGGTGGTGGCCAACAGGTTTGTTTGGCACGGACTCCACAAGCAGGTCAGTGAATGGGCCAGAATGTACATGCACTGCCAAACAGCCAAGGTGCAGCGGCACACCAAAGCTCTGCCGCAGCAGTTCCACCCCACCCACCGACGTTTCGACCACATTCATGTGGATATCGTGGGCCCCCTGCCAGTGTCGCGAGGAGCGCGGCACCTCCTGACTATCGAGGACTGGTTCACAAGATGGCCAGAGGCGGTCCCGCTCACCGACACCACCTCCGAATCCTGCGCCCGAGCACTGATTGCAACCTGGGTATCTTGCTTTGGTGTACCGGCCCACATTACCTCTGACAGAGGCGCCCAGTTCACCTCCAGCCTGTGGTCAGCTATGGCCAGCCTTTTGGGGACACAGCTGCACCACACAACTGCCTACTACCCACAGTCGAATGGACTAGTGGAGCGATTCCACCGTCACCTGAAGTCGGCTCTCATGGCCCGCCTCGAAGGGCTTAACTGGGTGGACGAGCTTCCCTGGGTCCTGCTCAGAATTCGCACGGCATCCAAAGAGGATCTGCACACATCGTCGGCCGAGTTGGTGTACGGCGCACCCCTGGTCGTCCCCGGGGAGTTCATACCAGCCCCAAGGGGGCAGGAGGAAGAACCCGCAGCAGTCCTGGGCAGACTACGCGAGAGGCTTGGTAACCTGACTCCCATACCCACTTCACAGCATGGGCAGAACCTGACCTGCGTACCCAAAGACCCGCAGAACTGGAAGTTCATTTTTGTACGACAGGGTGGATACCAGACACCGCTACAGCGGCCCTATGAGGGGCTGTTTACGGTGAGCAGAAACGACGGGTCCACATTCGTGCTGGACATTGGGGGGAGAGAGGAGGTTTTCACAGTGGACCAACTCAAACCGGCCCATGTGGACTTGGCGCAGCCGGTTGAGATTCAGGCACCGCGGCACAGAGTCAGACCTCCCAAACAGAGATCGACCCAGACTGAGGACATTGGGGGGGGGGGTGTATCGCCGGTTCTGGGGGGTTGGGTTATGTGGCGACTCACTTTCCAGTGCACTCAAACCGGCTCACAAAGTGACACGCGCCGGCATAGGGGCCAGTCCCAAAAAGGGCGCCAAGCCTGCTTCACCAGCAAGGGGAAAAGCCCGTGCGTGGGACAGGACTGTGAATATGCATTCCCGCCTGGGGAGGGCGGGATCAGGAAAGGTTTAAAGCGAGGCCGCGTAGTTTGAATAAATCTCTTTTGCAGTTGCAGCTCACCGACTCCGTGTCGTTATTTCAGTGCTGCGTGTAGCACACCGCTACAATATTATAATTCTTTGGAGGCAATAAAGAGTTGAAGCCACAAACAAAAGAGAATCTGCAGATGCTGGAAATCCAAGTAACGCACATGAAATGCTGGATCAACTCAGCAGGGCAGGCAGTATCAATGGAAAAAAGTACAGTCAACAGTTCAGGCCGAGACCCTTCGGCAGGAGTTGAAGCCGATGGAACCTGATATGAAAAGAAGGTGAGGGAGTGGAACCAGTGGCAGGAGTGTGTGGCTGATGGCCGGATAGAGTGGGTAGAGGAGCCTAAAGAAATGGGGTGATGGGGGCTAAGGTGTGTGTAGGAAGAACTGAATAGTTCAGGAGAGAGTAAGAAGCAATGGGGGAGAAGTTTACTTGAAATTGGAGAACTCAATTTTCATGTCATCAACCTACCATGGGAGTTTCCTCTGGGTGACCTGGTTTCCTCCTACATTCTAAAGATGTACCAGTTGGTAGGTTAGTTAGCCATTGTAAATTGTCCCATGATTAGGCTAGGATTAAATTGGGGGGGGGGTAGATTTGCTGGGGGGCGTGGCTGAAATGGCCAGAAGTGCCTACTCTGTGCTGTATCTTAATGAAATAAAATTAAAAATAAAAAAGAGATGCTGTTCATCTAGTTTGCATTTAACCTAATACTGGCAGTGGAGGGATCTGAGGAAGACAGGTCGTTGTGGGAATGGGGAGGACGAAGAGTGAAGTAGAGAAAAAGCAAGAGGATCTCCAAACTGGAGATGGTTATGATTGAAAGTGGCCAGTTTACCACATTTTGCCAAATAGCCCTGACTGCTGAAATACCTCGGTAAGGGAACCCCCTCAGACTCCTGTGCGCCAGGGTAGGAAGTGCCAGTCTATCCAGCCTCCCCTTATAACTGAAACCTTCCAGTTCTGGTAGAACTGGTTGCTAAATATTGTTTCAGCTGAGCTGGAAAGTTAAAGATCCTGTGACCTTACAATTAGCTTTAAGGTTAGGTTTGATGCAATTTAACGTTAACACCATATTTAAGCTATTCCAACTTCCAAATGAACATGTTTAATTTTTTTTTAAATCTGCAATGCTGAGGAAATTAGCATTATGGAATTGAATTCTGAGGAATTTATATCCTTATTTGAACACATCTTCAGTCATTTGTCTCCATCCGCTTTGTTCCTTAATGTAGGATGTCACAGTGCATGGAAATGGGTGTCAGTACCTCCAGCTGAACTCTGCCTCTTTGTGTGTGTGTCCCCCAGCTGTCATTCTGTGTTTTTGTATTGTCATGTTCTCTTGTTCGTTTTCATGCCCCATGTGCTCCTGTTCCTGCTCCTACTCTGCTCCAGCCCCGTACCACTGATTAATCCGCCCTTACCTGTTTCCCATTTTTACCCGTATTGCTGCCACCCGTTGTCTCATTGTACTCCACCTATTACTGCCTCTCTGTTTATTGCTCAGTGTATTTCAGTCCTGTGTTTTCACCTATTTGTTTCCAGATTGTGCCAATGAATTTTCCTGATTCTGATTTGTGAATTTCTCTGGATGATTTGATCTCCGCCTGAACTTCGACGTTGACATTGTTTGCACGTCTGGATTTGTTACTCAATAGGTATTGCAGTGTGCACAGTACTTGGTCTGCAGTTGAGTCCCTGCTCCAGTATCCTGACAACAGGCCTTTAAGCTCAACTCATCCATGCCAATCAAGATAGTCCAAACAAGTCCCATTTCCCTGCATTTGGCTCACATCCATCTAAATCTTTTCTATACATGTACCCGTCCAAATGTCTGGTAAACTTTGTAATTTTACCTGCCTCTACATTTTCATCTGGCAGCTTGTTCTACATAGCCACAAGCCTCCAAGTTTTTTTCAATTATATAAAGAGTATAAGGGAGGTGAGAGTTGATATTGGAGCACTGGAAAATGATGCTGTTGAGGTAGTAATGGGGGACAAAGAAAAGGCAAAAGAAATTGATGGGTGTTTTGCATCAGTCTTCACTGTGGAAGACACTAGTAGTGTGCTAGAGATTCGTGAATGTCAGGGAGCAGGACTGAGTGCCATTGCTATTACAAAGGAAAAAGTGCTAGGCTAACTGAAAGGTCTTAAAGTGGATAACTCACCTGGACCAGATGGACTACATCCCAGAGTCCCGAGAGGTTGCTGAAGAGATAACAGATGCATTGGCCATGATCTTTCAAGAATCACTTGGTTCTAGCATAGCCCCAGAAGACTGGATGATTGCAAATGTCAGTCTACTTTTTAAGAAGGTAGGAAAGTGAAAGAAAGGAAATTATAGGCCAGTTAGCCTAACCTCAGTGGCTGGGAAAGTGTTGGAGTCTGTTATTAAGGATGAGGTTTCTGGATACTTGATGATAAAATAAGTCAAAGTCGGCATGGTTTCTGTGAATGGAACACTTGTCTCACAAATCTGTTAGAGTTCTTTGAGGAAGTAACAAGCAGGGCGGACAAAGAAGAGACAGTGGATGTCATTTACTTGGATTTTCAGAAGGCATTTGACAAGGTGCTACACATGAGTCTCCCTAACAAGATAAAACCCTATGGTATTACAGGAAGGATACTCGCATGGATAGAGAAATGGCTGACAGGTAGGAGGCAGCGAGTGGGAGTAAAAGGGGCCTTTTCTGGTTGGTTGCCAGTGACTAGTGGTGTTCCTCAGGGGTCAGTATTGGGACTACCACTTTTCACATTGTTTGTCATTTATTTGGATAATGGAATTGATAGCTTTGTGGTAAAGTTTGTAGCTGATATGAAGATAAGTGGAGAGGTATGTAGTGCTGAGGAAGTAATGCGATTGCAGTAGGACTTGGATAAATTAGAAATATGGACAAAAAGTGGCAGACAGAATCGAGTTGGGAAATGTATGACAATGTATTTTGATAAAAGAAATAGTGTGGAATATGATCTAAACGGGGAGAAGTTTCAAATATCAGAGGAGCAGAGAGACTTAAGAATCCTCATGGAAGGTTAGTTTACAGGTTGAGTCTGTGGTACAGAAGGCAAGTGCAATGTTGGCATTTATTTCAAGGGGAATGGAATATAAAAACAAGGAGATAATGCTCAGGCTTAAAAAGACACTTGTCAGGCCGCACTTGGAGTATTGCCAACAGTGTTGGGACCCATTTTTGTCAATGGAGAAAGTCCAGAGAAGGTTCATAAAGATGATTCTGGGAATGAAGGAGTTAACATGAGCATTTAGTAGCTTTGGGCCTGTACTCACTGGAATTTAGAAGAATGCTTGAGGATCTCATTGAAACCTACTGAATTTTGAAAGGACCAGATAGGGTGGATGTGCAGAATTTGTTTCCTCTGGTGGGGTATCCAGAACTAGAGGACACAGGAAAGTAGTGAATCTCTGGAATGCTCTGCCACAGAGTGCAGAGGCGGCCAAGTCCCTGGTATATTTAAGGCAGAAGTTGATTGTTTCTTGATCGGTCAGGTCATAACAGATATGGCAAGAAGGCAGGTGTATGGGGTTGAACGGGATACAGAATCAGCCATGACAGAATGTCGGATCAGACTTGACAGGCTGAATAGCCTAATTCTGCTCCTATGTCTTATGGTGTTATGGTCTAACTTTCCCATCCGGTCACTTTAGGGGAAAACATATGTAATCATCCACCTTATGTACATCCCTCATGATTTTATATGCTTCTAATGGCACCCATTCAGCCTCCTGTGCTCCAGGGAAGAAAGGCCCAATCTATCCAGCCGCTCCTTGTAAATCAAACCTTACAGTTCTGGTTCAACTGATTGCTGAATATTGTTTCAGTTTTTTTAAATTACCTTATTTACAATTTTCAGTTTTACAAAGACAAAGCATATTGAAGACGTACAAAACAATGCAAAGGAAATGCAGCTCCAGGTGGAGCACAACAATGCAAATCAAAAATAAGAACAAAAAGGCTGCCAGATAATTTACAAGATTACATAAGCAGACTTTCAAAAAAAAAAGGTTGACACAATGGTGGTATCATGGAAGCAATGTAAAATAAAATGAACAACGGAATTTGGTTAGGCACCACACCCACTCACGAGACAAGACAGGTTAAGATCACTATGTATGTGAGGTAATATGACACTGAGCCAAGAAAGGTCCCCACATTCTCTCAAATATATTCTGTGTACTGGGTTTGTGCGGATGCAGTCTTTCCATTTGTATAATGGACAACATCTCCCTGAGCCAGTGTGCAAAGGTAGGTGTAGTAGTAGACTTGCAGGTCAGAAGAATAAGTTTCTTAGCCACCACCACTCCTAGATGCAGAGCAATCTGTATGTCATGCGGCAACTCAAGGGTCACTGCAGAACATCCAAAGATGGCGAGGTCGTGATTGGGCTGAATGTCTCTAGAATAGGCTTTTGAGAGCCACTCAAAAATTGCAGTGCATAAGTTGTATAATGTAGGGCAAAGCCAGGAAAGATGTGCTGATGAGCCCTCAGCAGAGCGGCACTTGTCGCAATCAGGAGACACAGATGGGAAGATGCGATTCAGATTTGTTTCTGAATAATGCAATCTATGCATCACCTTGTATTGGAATAAGCTGTAGCGGGAATTAATAGAACAACAGTGAACCTGGGACGTTGCCTCCTCCCAAAGTTCCACTGATATCTCTGAGTTCAAGTCTCTAGTCCAGGCTTCCCTGATAAAATCTGTAGAAACCAAAGGAGTAAAGCAATTCACAAATTTTGATATTAGCTGTTTGGAGTCTGGAGGAAGCAAGAGGTTTTCAAGAAAGGGATGGGTGGTGGAAATAGGCTCGAAGTGTGGGCACTTTTTCTTTACGTAGTGTCTAACTTGGAGATAGTGAAAAAAATGTGAATTTGGAAGGTTAAACTTAATGCTTAATTATGTGAATGATGCAAATCAATGTATAGATCTAAGAAAGTTTTGACACCCCTCTCTGTCCGGACTGCAAACACCCCATCTAATTGTCCAGGCTTAAATGAGTGATTTTGACAAATGGGAGCATGTATGGAAACACTGGGAATTTGGTGAGCTGCCTTTATTTGATTTAATATTCGTTAAGAATTCTTTAAGGTAAAGTTTTGTTGGATTAGCTTGTCTGTTGAGGCATAAGTGGAAAGCAGAAGAGCAGGAAGTGCAGAATGTTTAACAACAGAGGCTTCCAGCTGTAGCCATGAAGGTTTTTCTTTGGTCTCAGCACCTCCACGTTTCCAGTGTGTAAGAGCCCTGGAGTTAGCTGCCCAATAGTAATGTTGAAAATTGGCAGACCAAGACCGCCCTTCTTAAGAGGTTCGTGTAGGTGAACCTTAGATATCCTGTGTGATTTATAGCCCCACACAAAGGGCAATATGATAGAGTCAAGTTTCTTGGACGGAATGTCACGTGATGACGTAGGATCAAAACGTGGAAATCCAGCTCTCCCATAAAAAACCAGTAAAATAATGTTTAAGTGAAGAAAAATTAGTAAATACTTTCTAAAAATTACTTAAACTACTCAGGATTGTCCTTAGATATGCCTCCTAAACAGAAGCAGAAGAAAACTACTACTTCGAAGACAACACAAGGCCGGCCGCCATGAAAGAGGCTCGGACTCAACTGCATTTTACCTCCGGCGATACAGAACAGGAAACTGCAGCAACATCAACGGTCTCCAAGAAGGAGAAACAGGAACTACGCATGCATGAAGGAAGGGGCATGCGCAAATACGAGCAATTTAAACTACAAATCCCAGCTACGGTCGGGAATGAAAGTGAAAGTGAATCCAAGGTGGATTTGAATTCTCTGGACCACACAGATGAAGATGAGGAGGCAAATGAAGAACAGGAAGAGGTTAGAGGTGAAAGATTTCCTGGAGACATAAGAAAAGCAAATAATGCATGAATTAAAAGAATTAAAAACATTAAAAGTAATAAAAGATATTAAAAATATGAAGACCATGTTTGATAAAGTGGTGAAAAAACAGGAGAAAATGGACAAGAAAGTTAAAAAGTTGGAAGAAATAATGGGAGACACCATTGATAGTGAATAAAATGGAAGATAATATTTTTGCCTGGACATCAGAAAGAAAACGGTTGTTGGAAAAAGTGGATGTGCTTGAAAATTTTAGCAGACAAAATAATATTAAGATTGTTAGTCTTAAAGAAGGTATAGAGGGAGAGGATCCAATAAATTTTTTTCAAAAATGGATCCGGGAAAATTTGGAAATGGAAGAGGGAACCCAGTTAATTGAAATCAAAAGGGCTCATAGAACCTTAAGACCAAAACCTCAACTTGATCAAAACCCATGACCAATCTTGATAAAATGCTTAAGATATCAAGATAAAGAAAAGATCCTGAAGGTGGCTGCCCAACGTGCCAGAAAGAGAAACAGGCCATTGAAAATAGAAGGGAAAACAGTTCTTTTCTATCCTGATATAAGTTATGACCTTTTGAAGAGAAAGAAGGAATTTAACCCAGTGAAAAATGTTTTATGGGAAAAGGGTTATAAATTTATATTGCACCACCCGGCAACACTGATAATTTTTTTGGATGACGGAAAAAGATTTTTTTACTGATTATCGGGATGCGAAGAAGTTTGCACAAGAACTCTCAAATATTCGCTAGACACAGCTAAAGGTTTAAAAGTGAAATGGATTAAAGATGAAGACGGACAATGAATGGAGTTGGATATTTAAGGACAGAAGAATATTTAAATATATTTTTAATTATATGATACGGGGGAGAAAGGTAAAAATTTGAGAAATATTAATCCAGAGTAGTGATAGTATTTTTTCTTCTCTTACATATACTTTATGTTACTGGGGAGCTGGGGGAACTTCGGATCGATTGCTATGGGATTCATGTGTGTAATCATGGCAATTGCCATGACCCGTACAACGGAGGGAGATAATGTGTTTTTTTTTCCATTCACAACATTAGTAGGGGGTATTTTGTTATTTTTTTCTTCATAATCTATTTTTCTTTTATCTTTCTTCCTTTGCCTGGATGATCGGGGTTGGGGGGGGGGGGGGGAGACACACATAGCAACATAGAGAATTTTTTAAAAATTCCCCAACGAGCTATGAGAGTTGAAATATTATGTATTATTATAGATTGGAGTAACCCTGTTAAAAATAATGACTAATTTACTGAATTTTTAAAGTTTTAACGTTAATTGGCTTAATGGACCAGTGAAAAGAAATAGAATTTTAACATACATTAAGATAATGAAAATAGATATAGCTTTTTTTTTTACAAGAAACACATTTAACAGAGATAGAACATGAGAGATTAAAGAAGACAACTTGTTAATACATACTGAACAGAAAAAGCAATTATGAGAATGAAACAGAGATATTATGAACTCTTTATTATGATATTATGATATTAGGTGCAAGATCACACAAGATTCTTGCTTGGCAGTTAAAACCAGACCAGGCTTCCAAAATGATAAATGCAATTAGAACAAGTGTAAATAAAATTACTTATGAATCTTTAGACATCAATGAAACTTTAAAATTTTTTTATTCTGAACTGTATCAATCAGAATCACAAAATGATAATGTTGAGATAGAAAGGTTTTTATCACAAATAACTCTTCCAAAATTGAATTTGGAAGAACAGAAGGGATTAGATATGCCTTTTACATTAAAAGAGGTCGAACAAGCTCTAGGATGACTTCAAAGTAATAAATCTCCAGGAGAAGATGGTTTTCTGCACAAATTTTAGAAAAAGTTTAAAGATTTATTAATTCCTCCTATTATAGTGCTAATACACCAAGCAGAAACACATCAACTTCTAAAATCTTTTTCAACAGCTATTTTAATAGTATTGCCAAAAAAAAGATTGAGATCTTTTAAAGCCAACATCATATAGACCTATTTCTTTGTTGACCATGGACTATAAAATAATAGCAAAGATTTTATCTAATAGATTATCTAAATACTTACCAAAATTAATACATATGGATCAAACAGGATTTATCAAAAATAGACAATCGGCAGATAATGTAACTCGGTTACTTAGTATAATCCATCTGGCACAAAAGAGGAAGGAAATGAGTGTGGCAGTTGCTTTGGATGCAGAGAAAGCATTTGATAGATTGGAATAGGATTTTTTATTTAAGGTATTGGAAAAATATGGATTAGGAGTATCTTTTATAAAATGGATTAAAACCTTAAATACTAATCCCAAAGCTAAAGTAGTGACAAATGGCCACTTTTCATCATTTCAGTTAACAAGATCAACTAGACAAAGTTGTCCATTATCACCTGCTTTATTTGTATTGACGATAGAACCATTAGCTGAATTAATTAGGACTGACTCAGATATTATGGGTTTCAGAGTTAATCAGGAGGAATATAAAATTAACCTATTTGCTGATGATGTTCTGATTTATCTAACACACCCATTGTATTCGTTGCGTAAATTATCTTCTAGATTGGAAGAATATGGGAAAATATCAGGGTACAAAATAAATTGGGATAAAAGTGAAATTTTACCCCTTACTAAAGGAGACTATAGTCAATGTTGATTAATAACTCAATTTAGATGGCCAATAAATGGTATAAAGTATTTAGGTATAAGAGTTGATAATGATATAAAGAATTTATATATATTAAATTATTTGCCATTATTGAAAAAAATTCAAGAAGATCTTGATAAATGGATGATGTTACCAATAACATTAGTAGGTAGAGTCATACTGTAAAAATGAATATATTCCCCCAGATTACAATATTTATTTCAAATACTGCCAATACAATTACTGCAGAAGTTTTTTCAAGATTTAAGTAAATGTGTGAGGAAGTTCCTTTGGAAAGGTAAGATGTCAAGAATATCGTTAGAAAAATTGACATGGAAATTTGACCTAGGAGGGTTATAATTACCAACTTTTAAGAATTATTACAAAGCAAATCAACTTAGATTTATTGCATTTTTGATGAAGATAAACCAGCTTGGATTAGAATAGAATTAGATAAAATAGGAGAAAATATACAAGAAGATATTATATATAAATGGGAATCTAAATGGATATGGGAAAAGAAAGAATCTCCTATATCAGAATCAGAACCTAATCGCCAAGTACCTGTGCACATACAAGGAATTTACTTCCGGCAGACGTTGTGTCTCTGCTCATAACAATAATAATGATAAATATAAATGAAAATATAGATTATACATACAGGTAGTGTAATCCAAGTAATAGTTAGCCGACAGTTAACCGGCAGTTAACTGTTCAGCAAAGTGACCGCAGTAGGGAAAAAAAACTCCAGTGCCTATTAGTCTTAGTCTGGAGGGATCTGAAGCGCCTACCAGACGGAAGCAGTTCAAACAGTCTGTGCGCAGGATGGAAGGAGTCCTTTATGATGTTTCCCGCCCTCTTCTTCAACCTGGAAGAGTACAGGTCCACAATAGAGGGCAGGGAGGCTCCAATGATGCACTCCACAGTCCTCACTGTGCGCTGTAGTCTGGTTCTATCCTGCTTGGTGGCGGCTCCAAACCACAGTGATGGAGGTGCACAGGACAGACTCAATGACTGCAGTGTAGAACTGCAGCAGCAATTCCTGAGGCAAACCATATTTCCTCAAGAGCCGCAGGAAGTACATCCGCTGCTGGGCCTTCTTCAGGATGGAGCTGATGTTCTGCTCCCACTTCAGATCCTGAGAGATGGTGGTTCCCAGGAACCTGAAGTTCTCCACGGTGGACACAGGGCTGCTGAGGACTGTGAGGGGGGACATAAAACATTTGATTGATTTATGGAATAAGGTAAATGTTGATGATGAGATAAAGAAATCTTTATTAGCAAAGAGACTTTTAATTCAAAATAAACTTATTCCTTTTACAATGGATAACCAACTTTTGTATAACTGGTTTCAAAAAGGAATTAGATATATAGGAGACTGTTTTGAAGGAGGTATATTAATGTCATTTGATCAATTAAAGAGTCAGTACAAAATATCAAATAATACTCTTTATTGTTATTTCCAATTAAGGGCTTATTTAAGAGATAAACTGGGTCAAACAATGTTATTGCCGAAACCTAATGAAATAGAAACTTTAATTCAAAAAGGAAAAATTTTAAAAATTATTTCTTGTATGTATAGTTTGATTCAAAAACAGGCAATTAAACAAGGAATTCATAAGTCAAGACAAAAATGGGAAATTGATTTGAATATTAAAATTGAAACATGTTGGTCAAGACTATGCCTTGACAGTATGACAAATACAACAAATGTCCAACTAAGATCAATACAATATAATTTTTTGCATCAATTATATATTACACCACAAAAATAAATAGATTAAACCCAAATTTATCTGATCAACGTTTTCAATGTAATCAAGAAATTGGTCCTTTTTTACACTCTACTTGGTCTTGTATTAAAATACAACCTTTTTGGACAAATTTAAGAATTTTACTGGACCAAATTATTGGAACACAACTTCCACATAACCCAATATTATTTTTACTAGGTGATATTGAAGAGGTAAAACCGAAACCCAAATTGAACAAATATCAGAAAGAATTCATAAAAGTTGCATTGGCAGTTGCCAAAAAGGCTATTGCAGTTACTTGGAAATCGGATTCATACTTAAGTATAGACTGTTGGAAGAATGAAATTTGCAGCTGCAGTCCACTTGAAAAAATTACTTATAATTTAAGAAATAAATATGATTTATTTCTGAAAATTTGGCGCCCTTATTTACAAAAGATACGATTAAATATATAGGTGCTCCAAAGATAAAATTATTGGTCATCTGGGGAAATAAATAAATATATATATTAAAGCTATTTTGAACTCCTTGGAGCATGTGGGGATCTTCCGATATCCAGGTACTTTTTTTTTCTTTTTTTCTTTTCTTCTTTTTTTTCTCTTTTTCATATCTATGGGGACATGTTAGGGGGGAGGGGTTAAGGGGAGGGGGAGGGCAGATATTATTTCTTTCTGTTCTGTAACCTATTTGAAAATTCAATAAAAATTTTTTTAAGAAGTTTCCTAAAAAAGGATGCATTTAAGTATATAGGTAGGTTTTGAAAAAGATATAGAAACCTGGGTAGGGTCACCATTTTGATCACATTTACCCGTTCAATCATGGATAAGGGCAGTATCCTCCAAGACTCAATATTTGTTCTGAGTTTTTCTAGGGATTCTGTGAGTTAAATTTGAAAAGATGCTTTGGGTTCTTAGTCAGTTTAATCCCCAAACAGGTGAAACAGTCCTTCTCTACTCTAAAATGCAACTTGTTCAGGAAGTCTTCAGTAAATTGATCCACTAAGGGCATGAATTTGCTCTTTCCCCAATTTATGGTATAGCCAGAAATACTCCCGAAGGAATTTGTATATTCTAGTAGGATGGGAATAGAGACCGTTGGGTCGGTTCATCAAACAAGAGGTTGTCCGCATACAGGGTCACACGGATCTCAATATTGCCCAGCTTAATACCTTTAATGTGTGGGTGACCCCTAATGTCAATTGACAAGGGCTCCAGTGCTATGTTAAGCAGCAGGGGGGGCAATGGGTCCCCTTGGTGAACACCACATTGCAGAGAGAACGGATTGGATTTATCCCCATTTGTGAAAATGAAGGATTTCGGATTAGTATATAATATCTTAACCCATTCTATAAGAGTGTCACCAAATCCAAACTAGTGTTGCAACTAGATAGGGCCACTCTATCATATCGAATGCCCTGTAGGCATCTAGAGACGGTATAGCAGCTTTATTATCTTTCCCATAATCGGCATACAAAATATTGAGATTTTGTGGACATTACAAAAGGAATACCAGCCCGGGATAAATCCTATTTGGTCCGGGTGAATGATATTTGCTATATGCCTAACCGAGCTGATTTGCTAAAACTTTTGTAATTATTTTCAGATCATAATTTAGTAGTGCAATGGGCCTATAGCTTCCAGGGGCATCCTTTTCATCTTGGAATGCCCTTACATCATCGGGAACACACTTCTTAAATTCTTCAACTGCAAACAGCTCTTTTAAGCTATATAAATCATCAGTGTCCAATACTGGAACTTCCAGCTGCCACATCTGTTTCTCCAATTGTTTCTGTCTTTCCCTTTCTTCTCTCTGTTTCTGTGCTTCTTCTCTCTGCCTTTTTGCTTCCTCTTTCTGCCTTTTTGCTTCTTCTGCCTCAATCTTAATTCTCTCTAGCCACGTCTCTTCCAGACATATTTGGACCTCCAGAGGAAACGTTTCTACCTCCTCCGCACTAAAATGCTTAGTAGAAATATAGTGCACCACTATTATTATTCAGAGTTCCACCTTTGTCATACTCTTCTGTGCCTTAAGTTTCAATGCATTAACAACTTCCCACAACTCATCCTTTTTAGCCTTCTCTAAGCCCGCAGGGTCTGGTCTTGACAGAAAATCTGTAACATCCATTTCCTCAGTTTTCCTTTTTGTTTTCCACACAACCAAATCAAATAAAGGAATATACCCCAATCAATTCAACAGCCCCCCAATTTGACATTCAAATCCCGGATGAGCCCCCATTTTTTACGTACCAAGTGACCTAGTTACCAAATCGGGAGAGGGGAGAGGGGAGAGGGGAGAGGGGGAGAGGGGAGAGGGAGAGAGGGAGAGGGGAGAGGGGAGAGGGGAGAGGGGAGAGGGGAGAGGGGAGAGGGGAGAGGGAGAGGGGAGAGGGGAGAGGGGAGAGGGGAGAGGGGAGAGGGGAGAGGGGAGAGGGGAGAGGGGAGAGGGGAGAGGGGAGAGGGGAGAGGGGAGAGGGGAGAGGGGAGAGGGGAGAGGGGAGAGGGGAGAGGGAGAGGGGAGAGGGGAGAGGGGAGAGGGGAGAGGGAGAGGGGAGAGGGGAGAGGGGAGAGGGAGAGGGGAGAGGGGAGAGGGGAGAGGGGAGAGGGGAGAGGGGAGAGGGGAGAGGGGAGAGGGGGAGAGGGGAGAGGGAGAGGGGAGAGGGGAGAGGGGAGAGGGGAGAGGGGAGAGGGGAGAGGGAGAGGGGAGAGGGAGGGGAGAGGGGAGAGGGGAGAGGGGAGAGGGGAGAGGGGAGAGGGGAGAGGGGAGAGGGGAGAGGGGAGAGGGAGAGGGGAGAGGGGAGAGGGGAGAGGGGAGAGGGGAGAGGGGAGAGGGGAGAGGGGAGAGGGGAGAGGGGAGAGGGGAGAGGGGAGAATGCAGTTGCAGGCAAACCTTCCATTGTCTTCTTGTCCTGTTGTGGCCACCGACTGTGGACCCCTCCATACCAGGCCAGACCATTCTTCAGTGGTAGGCTTGTCACCCAGGTGAGGATGGACACACACACAAGACCCCATTGGTCCGCCTTCACACACTGTGAGCCTTGGATCGATTTCCCCAAATCTATCCTCCAAACCCCCACCTTCTTGTGAGTGCACTACACTCTCAGTGTCCTGGTGGTGTGTCTGCCTGTGTCTCAGTAGACTTGCTTTTTTTTATCTCCCCTGATGGGATACCAGCCATCCATCAGCTGTCCATCACCTGGTACCGCCTTGCTATCTCAGCAGGAAATCACACGAGCAGGCAAAGAAAATGTCCTTGGAGCAAAGTAAACAATTAGTGAAGAAGCCATAATACTAAAATCACTCTCTCTCTCTCATTATCAGCATCTGCAGCAGGATGCCTCTCCTCTCTTCTTCTCTCTCTTGTTAGCAGCATAGTTCACAGGGGGGTCAACTCTGAACCCCATCTCAGCCTGGTTTTCTCATCACACATCACATTCATCTATCTTTTTTTTAATAAAACACAGATATTTGCTTCACTGACAGAGGGTGGGAGCCTTTTGTTTTTAAAAGGTATCTTGAACCATTCTCAGCAAAGTCGGTGTAAGGACATTTTGGAAGGCTTTGTAGAACTCTGGCCCGAACCCGTCTGGTCCAGCTGCCTTACTGGTGGGAAATGCTTTGATGGCATCGTGTAACTCAGATAGAGAAAAACCCAAATCCAAATTCTTCCTGAAAGCTGCATCTAATTGTGGGAAGTAAAGCAGATCAAAAAACTTATCAAAATCTTCCTGTGTAGCTGTTGATTTGGAGGTGTAAATTTCTGAATAGAACTCACTAACTCATTTGTTAATATCCTTTAAGTCCATAAGCATCAGGCCAGATTTGGATTTTATTTTGTAAATGGCTCGTTTTGCTTGATCTCCTTTTAACTGCCTTGCCAATAACTTGTGTAGTTTGTTACCAAACTCAAAATGTCACTGTTTAAGTTTAAGTATTATGTTGTCAATTTGTTACCCTAGAATGGAGTTGTATTCGTATTTTAATTTGAGAATGTTATTATAATCTGATTGGAGCAAAGAGTTTTTGTAAGCTTGTTCAGCCACTATTAATTCTTTCTCAATCACTTCCAATCTACCTCGCTTAGCCCTTTTCAGTGTTGCTTCATAAGAAATAATTTGTCCTCTGATATACACTTTAAGTGTTTCCCAGAGTGATGAGTCATTCACCTCGCCGTTGTCATTGGTGTCAAGGAACTTCAAGATGTGCATTGTAATATATTCTTTAAATGCCTGATCCTTGAGCAAAAAGGGATTAAAGTGCTAGTTATAGGGTTGCTTAGGGAGGGACAATTGAAGATTGAGATTGACAGGACTATGATCAGATATTATGCTATGATATTTGGTGTGGTCAATATTAGAGATTGATCTAGAGTCAACTAAAAATAATCAATCCATGTATATGATCTGTGTACATGAGAATAAAAAGAATAATCATGGTCAGATGGGTGTCGTAGACTCCAAATATCCACCACCTTCTTTGACTTCATCAAATTGTTAAGAGTTTGCACAGCAAGAATATTGGGTCGGGGGTGGGGGGGGGCGGGTGCAGAGGAGAGCCTATCTAAATATGGGTCCAGGTGGCAATTAAAGTCACCTCCAATCAATATGTGGCTTGAATCGTTATCTGGAATCAAGTCAAACACCTTACGGAAAAAACCTGGATCATCCGAGTTTGGTTCGTAAACGGTTACAAATGTAATGGGAAGTGAGTTGATATGCCCAGTTAAAATTATAAACCTGCCATTTGGATCAATTGTGGATGAGTGAAAATGAAAAGGCACAGTCTTACGGAAGAGAATGGCAATGCCTCTGGTCTTGGAAGTGAAATGTGCCTGATAGACCTGTGAAATCCAATTAGCCCTGAGTGGCTTTAACGTGAGTTTCTTGTAAGAATATAATGTCAGATTTCAGTGACTTCAAATATGCGAGAACTTTACCTCACTTTATTGGGTAACCTAAACCACACACATTCCAAGAGACTAAGGATATGGAGTCGAGTATTATTCATTTGTGGTACCTTTTGCATTATAATGAAATGCAAACTTAACATTCAGTCTTGCAGCCAGCAAAAACCACCAAAAAATAACAAAAACAGGTAACAAATATATGAACCCCCCCCCTCACCCAGTGTTACCCTAAAAGAGGCAGAGTTGCCCTCATCCTAATCTGGGACTGCAGAACAAAAGCGGAGAAAAACACCTCCAACTAACAGCCCCTCATTAGCATACATAGTAAAGAAAAATTTGAGTAGAATAAAGAACGGCCATAATTAAAGTCTGCTCAGAGCATGTTTAGACTCTCTTCATTTATGATGATAAAAATATCCTTTCAAAGTTTATGGTCTACAAAAGTCTTGGCTTCAACCGGGTTGCTGAATACTTTTACTTGCCCTTGGTGATGAACATGGAGTCTGGCCGGGAAACGTAGCAAATGCTGGACCTCCTCCTCCTCTCAGCAGATGCAGCACCTCACAGAAACTCCTCCATTCCTCCATATCCTTCGCGGTGTAGTTGGTGTAGATTAAAATTCGATTACCTCTGTAATCCATTGAGTGTTGCCTCCCAAGTCGCAGAATCTTTTCTTTCTCCTGTGCAAAATGAACCCGTGCAATTATCGTACGGGGCCTTGAGCCTTCCAGTGGTTTTGGCCATTGCATGTGGTGCGTTCTATCGATAACGACTGGCTTGGTGAAGTTATCATCCTCCAACAACTTGGGGATCAGGTTAGCGACAAACTCAGTTGGCCTCCCTTTCTCCTCACCTAGTTATGTGAAGAGAAAGAAGATAGTTGAGAACAATGTTGGCCCCTTGAAGAATGAATTGGGAGAAATTGTTATGGGAAACAGGGAAATGGCAACAGAATTTAATGCGTACTTTAGATCTGTCTTCACCAGGGAGGACACAAGCAATCTCCCAGATGTATGGATGGGCCAGGGTCATAAGATATCAGAGGAATTGAAACAGATTGACATTAGGAAAGAAACTGTGATGAGTAGACTGATAGGACTGAAGGCCAATAAATCCCCGGGTCCAGATGGTCTGCATCCGAGGGTTCTAAAAGAGGTGGCTCAGGAAATTGCGGATGCATTGGTAATCATTTTCCAATGTTCCTTAGATTCAGGATCAGTTCCTGATGATTGGAGAGTGGCTAATGTTATCCCACTTTTCAAGAAGGGAGGGAAGGAGAAAACGGAGAACTATCGCCCTGTTAGCCTAACGTCAGTCGTGGGGAAGATGCTTGAGTCCATTATTAAGGACGAAATAGTGGCATATCTTGATGGCAGTAATAGGATTAGGCTGAACCAGCATGGATTTACCAAGGGCAAATCATGCTTGACTAATCTGTTGGAGTTTTTTGAGGGTGTAACAAGGATGTTAGACGAGGGTAAGCCAGTGGATGTAGTGTACCTAGATTTTCAGAAGGCATTCGATAAGGTGCAAAATAGGAGATTGGTGAGTAAAATCAGAGCTCATGGCATTGGGGGCAGGGTTTCAACATGGATAGAAAACTGGTTGGCAGATAGAAAGCAAAGGGTAGCAGTGAACGGGTGTTTCTTGGACTGGCTGGAGCTGACTAGTGGGTTACCACAGGGCTCTGTATTGGGACCACAGCTCTTTACGATTTATGTCAACGATTTAGATGAGGGCATTGAAAACTATATCAGCAAGTTTGCTGACGATACTAAACTGGGTGGCAGTGTGACATGCGAAGAGGACGTTAGGAAAATGCAGGGAGACTTGGATAGGCTGGGTGAGTGGGCAGATACTTGGCAGATGTCATTCAATGTGAATAAATGTGAAGTTATCCACTTTGGAAGCAGGAACAAGAGGGCAGAGTATTGTCTGAACGGTGTAGAGTTAGGTAAGGGAAAAATGCAAAGAGACCCAGGAGTCCTAGTTCATCAGTCAATGAAGGTGAATGAGCAAGTGCAACAGGCAGTGAAGAGGGCAAATGGAATGTTGGCCTTTATTACAAGGGGAATTGAGTACAAGAGCAAGGATGTCCTTTTGCATTTGTACAGGGCCCTGGTGAGACCACACCTGGAATATTGTGTACAGTTTTGGTCTCCAGGTTTAAGGAAGGACATTCTGGCAATTGAGGAAGTGCAGCGTAGATTCACTAGGTTGATTCCTGGGATGGCAGGGCTGTCTTACGCAGAGAGATTGGAGAGATTGGGCTTGTACACACGGGAATTGTGGAGATTGAGAGGGGATCTGATTGAAACGTTTAAGTTAATTAAAGGATTTGATAGGATTGAGGCATGAAATATGTTCCAGATGTTGGGAGAGTCCAGTACCAGAGGGCATGGATTGAGAATAAGAGGTCAGTTATTTAAAACAGAGTTGAGGAAGAGCTTCTTCTCCCAGAGAGTTGTGGAGGTGTGGAATGCACTGCCTCGGAAGACGGTGGAGGCCAATTCTCTGGATGCTTTCAAGAAGGAGCTAGATAGATATCTGATGGATAGAGGAATCAAGGGATATGGGGACAAGGCAGGGACTGGGTATTGATAGTGAATGATCAGCCATGATCTCAGAATGGCGGTGCAGACTCGAGGGGCCGAATGGTCTACTTCTGCACCTATTGTCTATTCTGGGATGCCAACAATCATTATATTATTGCGTGTGAATCTCCCTTCCAGATCTGATAGCTTGGCCTGCAGTCTTTTATTTTCTTGTTGTAGCTCGGCGAGTGAAGTTTCCACGACGTGGATTTGCTGCTTGTGGTTGACGGTCTGATTTTCGGTGTTCGACAGTCTCTCAGTAAATGCTTGGTGGGCGGACAACAGACTCTGCAAACTGTGCTCAAACTTGTCAAACTGCTCATTGAAGGACTGCAAGAGCTTCTTTAACATTTTCTACCAAATAAGAGGAAGCCCATCTTCCTCTTCGGCTGATGACATTTCTGGAGAGTTCTTGCTAGCTTGATCCTGGCTAACATTAGCTGCAGCATCAGCTAGCGGGCAAGCGGCTCCCTTCCCGCCTTGTGCTGTTTTACTGGACATGTTCATGTTACACTTTTTGGTGGCGTAAAAGAGAAACAAACAACAGATCTTGCAACAAAAACTGAGAGTCAAGCATTCAAAAAGGCAGTTTTAACTCGTAAAATTTGGTGTGCCATTGAGGAGCTGGAGAAAACATGTCTAAACTGTACTCATCTCACCAGCGCTCCCCAACATTGTTTCAGTTGAACTTTAATATTAAGAAAGTCACGATCTTACAATCAACTTTGAATCAGGTTTGGAACAATTTCATATGTTAACTCTGCATCTCAGCTATTTCATCTTCCAAATTGTGTGTTTAAAACAACCAGTGAAAAGCTCATTGGAGCATCGGACTGTCGTTACCTGATCCCCAACTTGCCAATTCAGGCTGAATCAATCACAGAGAGTACATCTCATCACAGTATAATTAAAGGAAATGGGTTATTGATTTGTTTCATGGCAACATTACTCTTCAATGTTCAGTCAACAATTCTCTGTGGCCTTTACACTTCAGAATTATTTGCTTAGATAAGACTTGATTTCCTACTAGGCTCTAATTCATTTCAGAAAAGACCTCACTTCCTTGAGTACACAAATTACTGTTTCATTTCAGGTTTTCATCTGAAAATTGATTCTAAAAGGTTGTCCATTTCACTGTCATGTACATAAATATCAGTAATAATTTTGAACTTCTGATGAGATAAAGTTTTAAAATAAAGAAATATAGAGTATGTGTCATAAACACGAGATCCTATAGATGCTGGAACTCCAGAGAAACACAAAATGCTGGAGGGTCTCAGTAGCTCAGCATCAATGGAAAGGAATAAATCATGTATCATTCATGGGGTAAGTATCACACACATACAATCATTATTGCATTAAACTCTGACAAAATTTTGTTCAAAATTTTCTTCAAATTTGAAATGAGAAAGGAGCTAAAAAGTGTGGATTGGGACAGGTTGTTCTCTGGCGAGGATGTCATTGGTAATTGGGAGACCTTCAAAGGAGAAATTTTGAGAGTGCTGTGTTTGTATGTTCCCGTCAGGCTTAAAGGCACGGTGAATAAAAATAAGGAACCTTGGTTCTCTAGGGATATTGGAACTCTGATAAAGAAGAGAGAGATGTATGACATGCATATGAAACGGAGCAAATAAGGTACTTCAGGAGTATAAAAGTGCAAAAAAATGCTTAAGAAAGCAATCAGGAGGGCTAAAAGAAGACATGAGGTAGCTTTGGCAGTCAAGGTGAAGGATAATCCGAAGAGCTTCTACAGGTATATTAAAAGCAAAAGGATAGTAAGGGATAGTGAGGTCATGGAATCTGTATAGATTGAAGAGGAGGAGGTGCTTGCTATCTTGAGGCAAATCAGAGTAGATAAATCCCCAGGATCTGACAGGCTATTCCCTCGGACCTTGAAGGAGACTTTTGTTGAAATTGCAGGGGCCCTGACAGATATATTTAAAATGTCGGTATCTACGGATGAGGTGCCAAAGGATTGGAGGATAGTTCATGTTGTTCTGTTGTTTAAAAAAGGCTCTAAAAGTAATCCTTGAAATTATAGGCTGGTAAGTTTGACGTCGATAGTAGGTAAATTATTGGAAGGAGTACTAAGGGATAGGATCTACAAGTATGTAGATTGACAGGGACTTATTAGGGAGAGTCAACATGGCTTTGTGCGTGGTAGGTCATGCTTAACAAATTTATTAAAATTTTTCAAGGAGGTTACAAGGAAAATGGATGAAGGGAAGGCAGTGGATGTTGTCTACATCGACTTCAGTAAGGCCTTTGATAAGGTCCCACATGAGATGTTAGGAAGATTCAGTCACTAGGTATACATGGTGAGGTAGTAAATTGGATTAGACATGGGCTCAATGGGAGAAGTCAGAGAGTGGTAGTGGAGGATTGCTTCTCTGAGTGGAGGCCTGTGACTAGTGGTGTGCCACAGGGATCAGTGCTGGGTCCATTGTTATTTGTCATCTGTATCAATGATCTGGATGATAATGTGGTAAATTGGATCAGCAAATTTGCTGATGATACAAAGATTGGAGGTGTAGTGGACAGTGAGGAAAGTTTTCAAAGCTTGTAGAGGGATTTAGACCAGCTGGAAAAATGGGCTGAAAAATGGCAGATGGAATTTAATACAGACAAATGTGAGGTATTGCACATTGGATGGAGAAACCAAGGTAGAACATACAAGGTAAATGGTAGGGCACTGAGGAGTGCAGTAGAACAGAGGGATCTGGGAATACAGATACAAAAATTCCCTAGAAGTGGTAGATAGGGTTGTAAAGAGAGCTTTTGGTGCATTGGCCTTTATAAATCGAAGTATTGAGTATAAGTGTTGGAATGTTATGGTCATGTTGTATGTAACACTTACCCGGCAGGCTAGTATATGGCTAGGGGAAAAGGAGATCCAGCCACTCACCAACCCCACCTCCCGTACACGCAGGTGCTGTGAGAATCAAGTTTATGCCGCGCGTACACACACAATATTAAACTCACACCAGATACCG
Organism: Hypanus sabinus; assembly: GCF_030144855.1. Taxonomy (NCBI): domain Eukaryota; kingdom Metazoa; phylum Chordata; class Chondrichthyes; order Myliobatiformes; family Dasyatidae; genus Hypanus; species Hypanus sabinus. The sequence continues at coordinate 170,889,494 of NC_082708.1, read as the reverse complement.
TTATGGAATACACTTTAAAGATTTTAATAAAACTAAAAGAGTACTATGCAATACAATATATACGAAGGAAAAGAAAATAAAGTAAAAGGCGCCAACTTATCAAAGTCCAGTCAGTTGGAGCTCACCCATCGAACCATGCGACCCCTCGTCACTTTCCTCCGACCTCCACGTCCTCGCACCTGGGACCACCCCGGTGGTCGATCGATCAGTGCGGCGCACGTCCACCTTCCTCGGCATCTTCTTCCTGACTCCCCTGAAAAAAAACCGCAAAAACCCCCAAGCTCCCAACCTCACAAGACAAAATAACATTCCTCATTGGTCAACAAATGAATACAATCCCGATATCAGCAAGTCCAAAGCTAAACAACTGCGAGAGAAAGCACTTACCTTACAAAGAAGCATTCCTACTCTTAACAGAACAAAGAAGCCATTTTGATTAACACACAGTACATTGTACATGTATAAGGCATTGGTGAGGCTGAATTTGGAGTATTGTGTGCAGTTTTGGTCACCAAATTACAGGAAGGATATTAATGAGGTTGAAAGAGTGCAGAAGGTTTACAAGGATATTGCCGGGACTTGGGAAACTGAATTACAGAGAAAGGTTGAATAGGTTAGGACTTTATTCCCTGGAGCATAAAAGAATGAGGGGAGATTTGATCAAAGGTGTATAAAATTATGATGGGTATAGATAGAGTGAATGCAAGCAGGCTTTTTCCACTGAGGCTAGGGGAGAACAAAACCAGAGGGCATGGATAAGGGTGAAGGGGGAAAAGTTTAAAAGGAACATAACGGGGGGCTTCTTCACGCAGAGAGTGGTGGGAGTGTGAAATGAGCTGCCAGATGAAGTGGTATTGCGGGATCACTTTTGACATTTAAGAAAAACTGGGACAGGCACATGGATGGGAGGTGTATGGAGGGATATGGTCCAGGTGCAGGTCAGTGGGACCAGGCAGAAAAATGGTTCAGCACAGCCAAGGGCCAAAAGGCCTGTTTCTGTGCTGTAATATTCTATGGTTCTAATATTAGATTCCCATTAGAACAATAGTAAAAGCCAATCAATCGCCAAAATCAAATAAATATTTCATTTAATTTCCATAGCAATCAACCCTATAAATTGTTCAGCTTCTCTATTAATTTCATGCTCACACTTTAGAAAGCTAGTACTTTTTAACTGAGTAGGTTAAGCTAAGCCAAAGAATCATGGAATCACATCTTCCGGAGTACCTCGTTCATGCTGACAATGATGTGTAATGTGCTAATCCAATTTGGCTACATTAGGCCTGTATCTCTGCACCTTTCCTATCCAAACCTGTCAATTGACTGATAGTAGTGTGTTCCTAACTGCTTCTAACACATCCTCCAACAGCTCATTCCAAATATTCACCACCTTCTGTGTGGAAAGATTTACTGTTCAGATGTACTTTAAATTTCTCATTTCTCACCTTAACCCTCTAGGTCTACATTCCCTTGGCTTGAGAACAATATTCTGAGTATCTTTCCTCTCTATGCCACTCAAACTTTTATAAATCTATAAGAACATCCCTTAGAACTCTCCTCTGGTGAAAATATGCACAACCTCCCACAGAGTACTCAGTTGATGATAATATCCTAATGAATCTCTTCTGCACTCTCCCTTTTGCCACCGTGTCCTTCTTGTAGTGTGGTAACCAGAAGTCTACAAGTTACTCTAAGTGAAGTTTAACCAAAGTTTTGTACAACTGCAACATGACATCCTAACTCTTGTACTTAATGCCTTGGCCTATGAAGACAAGCATACCAAATGCCTCATTCAGTATCCAATATTCCTGCGTCACCACTTTTGTTGAGCTATAGTCTTGCACATCAAGTTTCCTTTGTATATCAATATTCCTAGGGCCCCTGCCATATGCTTGACAGAACTGGACCTCCTAAACTGAATTGCCTCAAATAAGTCTGGATTAAATTTCACCTGCCCAATTTTCTAGCTGATCTGTGTGCGACTCTACCTCAGAGAACGTTCTTTGCTGGTTGAGCATCCAGCTAGCAAATCAGCCTCATAAAAACAATTATCACACAAATCATTTATTTTATAAACAAAGGTCCCCACATCAAGCCCCGCAGTGCACCACTTGTAGCAAAACACCAGTCAGGGAAACACCCATCATCCATCAAGCCACTTTCAGATCCAGTTAGCCAAATCACCTCAGATCCATTGTGCCATAGCCTTCGGGATTAGCCTACCATATGAATCTTGTCTAAAGCTTTACTAAACTCCATGCAAATGATGTCTGCCATTCTGTCTTCATCAGCTTTCTTAGTTACTTCTTGATGCTTATACCTCAGGTTCATTTAATCAGGTGGTACTGTAAGCTTTGCATTCATAGAGTTCATAGATTTATATAGCTTTCTACACCACCAGCCCACGGTGACCGAGATGTCCCATGCAAACTACTCTCAGAATAAGGTTCAATATTACTGGCATATGTTGTGAAATTGGTTGTTGTGTGGCAGCACTACATGGCAATACATAATAATAAAACTGTAAATTACAGTAAGTATATAAATATTTTTTAAAAAGCTAAATTTAATTAAGTAGTGCAAAGAGAGGACAAAAATTGTGAGGTAGTTTTCATGGGTTCAATGTCTGTTCAGAAGTATCATGGTGAGAGGAAGAAGTGTACCTCCTCCCTCATGATAGCAATGTTCTGGGTGATGGGAGACCTTAATTTTTGAGGCATCATACCTTGAAGATGTCCTGGAATGCTGGGAAGGTTATTGCCATCCTAGGGGTTGACTAAGTTTACAACATTCTGCAGCTTGATCCTGTGCTGTGCCCCTCCCCTAACCGGATGGTGATGTAGCCAGTTAGAATGCTTGTCACAGTACATCTATAGAAATTTCCTTGTGTCTTTGGTGACAAACCAAATCTCCCCAAACTAATAATGCCTTTGTAACTGCATCGATATAGAACATAGAACAGTACAGCACAAGAACAGGCCCTTCGGCCTACAATATTGTGCCAAATTAATTAAATGGCTAACAAAACTAATCCCTTTTCCGTGCACACGTCCATGTCCTTCCTTTTCCCTCACATTCATATGCCTATTTAAACATATCTTAGAAGTCTCTGATGTATCAGCTTCTACCCCCACCAGAGGCAGCACATTCTAGGCACACACTACTCTGTGTTTATATAAAATCAAACTTGCCCCTCACATTTCCTTTGAAATACACACTCTCACCTTAAGTGCATGCCCTCTGGTATCAGACATTTCAATCCTGGATATGCCTCTCAGAAACTTTTAAACCTCTATCAGATGTCCCAAGCTTCCACCACTCCCAGAGAAAACAACCCAAGTTTGTCCAACCTATGTTGGGCCCAGGATAGATCCTCAGAGATGCTAACACCGAGGACCTTGAAACTGCTCACACTTTCCACTTCTGATCCCTCTACGAGGACTGATGTGCATTCCCAGTCTCTTATGCTCCAAGGAATAAAGTTCTAGCCTCTCCAATGACTTTGTATAACTTAGTCCCTCAAGTCCTGGCAAACATCTTTGTAAATCTCTTCAGCATTCTTTCTCATTTAATAACATTGTTTGTATTGCAGGGCAACCAAAAATGAGCACAATACTCCAAGCATGGCCTCATCAGCACCCATTCTGCTGTATCACGGATTCCCAATTTGTTGGTCTCACTTTGAGAACACATAACTTTCAGAGATAGCTGTCACCAATTACTGGGACTGAAGATAGTACAAATTGACCAGAATGAAATGGAGACAAAACCATGAAATTCTGATATGACATTAAATGGGTTTCATAAACATACGATAAATGTGGAAGGGATAGGGATAATCTAATTGAGGTATTTGGGATGACAGAGGGGTTTGATCAGATGCAGAGAAATTATTTCATCTGGTGGTAAGAGTTTAGAGCAATGAAGCATAACCTTAACTCCATTGCAGACTATGAGGGAAATAAGAAGCAATTTCACCACACAGAAGGTATTGGGACTACATGAGTCTTTTCCCTACTAGAACATAAGAAATAGGAGCAGGAGTAGACCAACTGGCCCTTTGAGCCTGCTCCGCCATTCAATAAGATCATGGCTGATCTGGGCATAGACACGTCTCCACCTACCTGCCGTTTCCCCAGAACCCTTATTTCCCCTACTATGCAAAACTCTATCCAACTTTGTGTTAAATATATTTACTGAGGTAGCCCCCACTGCTTCATTAGGCAGAGAATTCCACAGATGCACCACTCCCTGCGAAAAGCAGTTCCTCCTCATCTCCGTCCTAAATCTACTCCCCCGAATCTTGAGGCTATGTCCCCTACCAGTGGAAACAACATTCCTGCCTCTATCTTATCTATCCATTTCATAATTTTATACGTTTCTATAAGATCTCCTTTCATTCTTCTGAAGTCTAGCAAGTGCAGATTCAGGCAACTAAATCTCTCTTCAGAGTCGAACCCCCTCATCTCTGGAATCAACCTGGTGAACCTTCTCTGCACTGCATCCAAAGCCAGTACATCCTTCCTCAAGTAAGGAGACAAGAGCTGCACGCAGTACTCCAGGTGCAGCCTCATCAGTACCCTGTACAGTTGCAGCAAAACCTCCCTGCTCTTAAATTCAATCCCTTTAGCAATGAAGGCCAACATTCCATTTATCTTCTCAACGGCCTGCTGCACCTGCAAACCAACTTTTTGTAATTCATGCTCAGGCTCTCTTAAGTCCCTCTGCACAGCAGCACATTGCAGTTTTTTTAAACCATTTAAATAATAATCTGCTGTTCCATTTTTCCTTCCAAAGTGGGTGATCTTGCGTTTACCAACATTGTACTCCATCTGCCAGACCCTTGCCCAGTCACTTACCTATCTATATCTCTTTGCAGACTCTGTATCTTCTGCACAGCTTGCTTATCCACTCAGTTTAGTATCATCAGCAAACTTAGATACACTACACTCAGTCCGCTCTTCCAGATCGTTAATGTATATCGTGAACATTTGTGGGGCCATTACAGACCCCTGCAGCACACCACTCACCACTGACTGCCAACCAGAGTAACACCTATGAATCCCAACTCTCTGCTTTCTATTAGTTAACCAATTGTCCATCCATACTAATACATCACCTTCAACTCTATGCATGCTTATCTTATGGATAAGTCTTTATTGCGGCACCTTATCAAATCTCTTCTGGAAATCCAAGTAAATAACATCCGTCTGTTCCCCTCTATCCACTGCGCTCATTATATCCTCAAAGAATTCCAGTAAGTTTGTCAAACAAGACCTGCCTTTGCTGAATCCATGCTGCATCTGCCTGATGGATCCATTTCTTTCCGGATGCCTCGCTATTTCCTCTTTAATGATAGCTTCAGGCATTTTTAAAATACAGACATTAAACTAACTGGCCTATGGTTACCTGCAATTTGCATACATCCTTTTTTGAACAGTGGTGGGGCATTCGCCTTTTTCATTCTTAGATGCATCAGATATTTCTGTTTATTGCCTGTGCCACTGTAATACTATTATTTGATGGCCGATAGACAATTCCCACCAGTGATATTTTTTCCCTTTACTATTCCTAATCTCTCCCCAGATGGATTCAATATTCTGCTCCTAACATCTTATATCATCTCTCACTATCACCCCGATCTCATCTTTAATTAAGAACACTACCCCACCATCCTTACCTTCCTGCCTATCCTTCCATATTCCCTGATATCCTTGGATATTTAATTACCAATCCCCTCCACCCTGCAACCACATCTCTGTAATGGCTACTAAATTATATTTGTTTGTACTGCTTTGTGCCACAAGTTCACTGACCTAGTTTTGAATATGATCACATCACCTGATCCTGCATCATCTCTGTATTTAATTAGCCGTAATTTAGTGACTTTTTATTCAACCACTACAAAAGCCTTACCTGCTACTTACCTGTGCCTTCCCGCCAAAGCCTCAAGTTCCCACTCCTACACTGATCCCCTCACACAATGGCCACTCTGCTTTGATCCTGCTGTTCTTTTAACTGCCCGTTATTAAATTGTGAATCAATTGGTCCACTGCTAATACACCGAGCCCTGCAAAATGCTCCTTTTTAAAATTCTTCTCCCTGACCTGTGCTCTCTTTTCAAATCAATTGGTCCGCCACTAATGCACCAAAAGTATGTCTATCTTAATTTTTACAGCAGTGACTGATAAAATTTCTCAGGTAAGATACAGGAGGTTGTGAAGTCATGATGAGCGAGTACAGTGGAGTGGCAGCACAGGTATGGTTGAATAGCTGAACAGGAAGGTGATACATCTGCCGTCCACATTGCAGTTTAATGCAAAATGATTTTCTGTATCAAATCGGATCCCGGCAACATATAGAAGCTCTTCGTAATGTTCTGCAAGTTAATAACAGATCTCAGAACGAAGTAGATGATGGGCAAAATAACAAGCACGAGAAAATCTACAGATGTTGGAAATCCAAAGCAACACACACAAAATGCTGCAGGAACTCAGCAGGTTAGGCAACATCTATGGAAGAGAGTAAACTGTCAATGTTTTGGCTGAAACTCAAGAGTCCTGAAATGCCGACAGCTTACTCTTTTCTGTAGATGCTGCCTGGCCTGCTGAGTTCCTCCAGCATTTTGTGTGTGTTACTGCAGATGATGAATAAATGTGGAAGTGCACAACACTGTAGGCAGTGACTATGGCCTTTCACACCAGTGACTAGGCTCCTGAATAACAAGTTCCTTGCAGCAAGCCCGTAGTTACACAGTTATGTCTGGAGATGAGATCAATGAAGAGATTATTCTGAGCTTGTTAGCTGATGATTCATGCTTCCTAGTTGTTTATTTACTATGGTTTCATCAATTTCTGATTGGCAGGTTTATCCCATAATTGTTATTGCCAGCTGGCTTCCCATCTCATTAGTAGGCTGATGGGAGAAGGCTTAGCTGATTTAATATACTTTTAAAAGAACCAAATTATACAGAGCAAAGAGAAGTATAATTTTTATAGATTTTAAATTGTTTTCTACATTGAAGGAGGCCATTTGGCCTATTCAATCTCTGCTGGTTCTCAGAGCATATCCATCAAGCCCACTCTGAATAGTGGTTGATCAAAATGGAAAGTGCTTTTAAATTATGTCACTTGTGGTAGTGTATCTAAGGCTGAACCTCCACAGTCCTTCTGAATATGATATTCCCTTTGCATATCCCACAACATGTCAGTGATAATAAGCCCAATTCTGATGAGTACTTTGAGGGGGGATTTCTAGAATGCAGACCACAGTCCATAAAGGACCAGCAATATATTTTTGAATCAGCATGCTTGGGGCAACTTGCATTCAGTGGTGTTCTCATGCACCTGTTGTCCATTACCATTGTAGGTGGCAGTGGTTTAGGATGAGTGACTACATTGCATTTATAGATGGTGTCTACTGTGCATTGATGTAGAGGGAGGTTGATGTACTAATCCAGTGGACTGTTTTATCCTGGATGGTGTTGAGCTGCTTGAGAGCTGTTGTCCCTGTACCCAACCAAGCTTGTGAGGAGTGTTCTATCATGCTCTTGATTCATGCGTTGTAGTTGGTGGAAGAGACATGAGGTGCTGGACGCAAGTTAAACACCATGCCTCTGCTCTATTCTTTCAGCCCTGGTATTTATAGGACAGTGGCAATTGAGTTGCAGGCAAAGGTGAGCCACAAAGCATTACTAGTGGAGAACCCAGCAACAGTAAGATCATTGAATAATAAGGGGATTAGATTCCCCTTTGTTGCAGGTGACCATTGCCTCGTACTTCTGCAGCACATATGTTACTTACTATTTTTCATCCAATTCTTAAGATCCTGCTGCATGTGGGCATCAACTTCTTCATTTGATGAGGAGTTATACATGGGTTTTTTAATTATACAGTTGACAGTGAACATCTCTAATTCTGATCTTGGAAGAAAGGTCACTGAAGAAGCTGCTGAAAGTGTTTGGGCTAGGAAATTCAGCAAGGAGGTGGTAGAAGTCTGACTACGGCCATTGGAGTTTTTCCTCTTCGATGCCCATTGACCAGGTTCAACCAGGTCACATTGATACAACCGTCGGTTCGCCACTGTCTTGATTAGATCACCCTCACCCCACATCCAGAATTTAGCGGTCCATGTTTTGGAAAAACCATGATGAGATCTTGAGCTGTGTGGTCCTGACAAAGCCCAAAGATGCACACGAGCCTGTCCCACCACTCAATATAATCATGGCTGATGTAACTCGTGACAACTCTTCTTCTGCGCTAGTTCCCAAAACCCTCAATTTCTTGACCTTTCAACCAGTTATCTAACTCCACTTTCAATACTACTAATGATCTAGCCTCTACAACCCCTTGCAGTGGAGAATTCTGGAGATCCACCATACACTGTGCAATGACCGACTGATTTTCTTAAAAGCATGATTACTCAATCAAAAATATCCCATCAAAACACAGTATATAAGGTAGGGATGAGTGAATTCTATGTAACAGCACCATCAAAGATGGTTCCACCACTTTCCTGATAATTGACTGGGCAGTAATGAGTTGAATTGGACATCTGCCTTTCTGTGAACTGAATCCCCCGGGACAATTTTCCACAATTTTTGTTAGACCAGTGTTGTCTCATCATTAATTTCCTGACTCATCTGTTGCAGAGTCCTTAGGTCAGGGACCTTAGATCCAATGCACTGGGGTGGAAGGCATCCTTGATCCCAAGGGATTGCCAAAGAAGGATAAAGGGTAAGTATTTAAGGGAGAAGGAAATTGGCATTTATACTGATAGATTTAGCTGGAGAAAGGCAGGAAGGAGGCTTGAGAGAAGCATGAAATGAATGGGTCAAGTGGCCTGTTTCTGATCTGCGTATCTTGTGTTATCCTACGCAGGTTACAAAATTTTCATCTGCAGATTGTCCAGTTTAGCAAAAGGCATACTGTATATCAGTGATCAGTAACTCTTCAAAAGATGATCAGTAATTATAGATATAAATTGACAAGCACTCTGCAAAGGGGAAAGATCAGAAATATTTCGTGCATCTTGGTTCTTACTTCTGGCAGCAACAGTGTTCTCTTTAATATAAAAATGTGGATTCAATCTCCAGGGACAGTGAGGATGTAAGATCTCCAATTGAATACACCGAGTTAGAAACTGTTTGTTCATGGTCACCATGCATCGATTACTCTTCACAAACATGATGATTCCAAACAGAAACAATTATGATCTTATAATACTCCACTTCAGGTCCCTCCTCTTTTCGAATCAAGATATATAGGGAGACAACCGAAGACTGGAAAGCAGCTGATAGAAAGCTACTTTGAACTTGTTCACAGGTAAGTCATGATTTCTTCGAGTCTTTGATTCTTTATGAAATAATTTTTGTCAAACCTTTTATTTTAAGTTTCAATTTAATTCATAATAATATAACTTTCAGACCAATCTTTGTTAGTAATTTGATAGATTAATTAATTGTTTTACTTTACAGAAGAATGATCAAAAGGATCTAATAATTAGTTCTCAGTATTTTTCAAGCAAACAGACATGGCTGATTGTTACTTGTGGGGTTTATTTTGTAGCTGTAAGTTAAATTCTTTGAGATTTACAAGTTGCTATGTCCAAATAAAGGGTAAATATCAAACTGCATTTAGGATTTTGCAGAATGAGCAATTTCACCACAATGTGATCAACCATTAACACCTCCTTAAACTACATGAGCAGAAATAGGTTTTAAAATAGGATTTGGAATATTAAATTTATACTAACATTGCAATTTGACCTTGCCTGTTTCATTTTGTTAGTTTTTTTTTGAGTGAAGCGGAGGAGTTGGAGGGTCGATGTGCCTGTACCATTCTTGTTCAATTTTGTGCAAGGGGGGGATTTGGGCATCATTGTGCCCATTCTGTTTTGTTTGGTTTTATTGTGCAGGAGGGGATTTGGGAGTTAGTGCCTGTTCCGTTTTTCTTTGACTTTTGTGCAGGGAGGGAGAGTTTTGGGGGTTGTTGATTGTGCTGCCTTTCCTTTCTTGGTTTCCTGGCTACATTGATAATAAAAGAACCTCTGAACCTTGAAGATAATGGAAGATACTGAAGAAGATGCACTGTGTTGTTGTGTGGATACACACTCAAGTGTTGAGTGTAGACTCCACCTGGGTCAAGGTGCTTTCAGATTCTTGGTTGTCCATAACCTTAGTGACTAGTGCTCTACTATCATTGTCATTCTACAGCTGATTGCATTGTCACTTCCCAGGGCCTCACTAAAAGCCAAGGTTTGTATAATTTTCTTTCACACTGTGTTCATTCTCTTCAAATCCATGGGCTGCACAATTTGTAACATCTGTGGTTTCCAAGTATCTGTTGTAATTTCTTTATTCAATGTTTCTCAAGACTAACGATAACATTATTTTGAGTTCAAATCCCTCTAAGATTTGGGCACATAATTAATGATAAGCATTCAATGGACCAGCAGGGATGAACACAGTGTTGGGGTTCTCGTTTTTGAACTGGCTCCTGCACTGAAACCACATCTGCTTGTTCAAAGAGAGATGTTTTTGGAGTAGAGTTTCTGGTAAGTTGGAAACACAGGAGACAACCTCCCACAAGCAGCAATGCTATGACAATGTGTTTGATAATGACATTGACTGAAAGGTAAAGAACTGAACACCAGGGAGAACTTGCCCACCTATCCCCATGGACATGTAAATCACCTAAGAGGCTTTAACATCTCAGTCTGTATTGAAATGGCAGTCTAGACCTTGTATTGTTCACTATATTGGGCCTTGACCCCAATCTATTGCCTCAGGAAAAGGATGACACCACCTGGTCACACTTGGCACCAAATACATTCACTGTTAAGAACTCAGCACAGAAACAACATTAGGGAAATGGAATGCAACACAATAAGTTATATAAGCAAGCTTCACATAGTCAGCAGGAGAGGAGCTTGTAGCTCACATTGAATGGCAAATAAAAGATATAGCACTCTGATAAAAATAATCACAATTTTATTATTCTCATCACAATTGAAGAGCATTCCAAAGCACTTTACATGCTTAAAAGATGCAAGATGTTGACAACTAATTATCTTCAGAGAGAGCTATCTGATTATACCACCTTGCATATGCAAATTGAAATCCATACATATATATAATATTGATCTGCAATTGAACATGCACTATTTAAACTGCCAAAATACAGCAATGGGTTTAAAACTGAGCTGGTTTTCTGATCGAACCATCCAAAGATGAATCATTATTGTGATTCGATAGTATGCCTGTATTCTTTTCACCTGTATCCTCTCTAATCAGAAATATTCTACCTATAGCTTTGTAGTTTCCATAAAACCATAAGACATAGGAGCAGAATTAGGCCACTCAACCCATCCAGTCTCTTCTGCCATTCCATCTTAACTGATTTAATATCCTTCTCAACCCCATTCTCTTGCCTTCTCCCTGTAACCTTTGATGCCCTTACGAATCAAAAACCTATAAACCTCCATTTTAAATATACTCAGAGTTTGCTTCCACAGCTGTCGGTGGCTATAAATTTGACAGATTCACCACCCTCTCGTTCAAGAAATTCCTTCTCATCTGTGTTCTAAAAGGACATCTTTTTATTCTGAGGCTGTGCCTCTGGTCTTAGACTTCAACCACTGCTGGAAACATCCTCTTCACATCAGCTCTATCTAGACCTTTCAATATTCGATAGGGTTCAATGTTTTACCTTTCTCTTTCACAGAGCCAACAACTGTGAGATCTCTTCCCGCAGATAATGGCCTTCCAAAAAACACTCGGCTTCCTGGTGTTTTTCCTGTTGATTGTTAACCCTGAGTTTTCCAGAGCCCAACATTGGTCACATGGTTGGTATCCAGGTGGCAAAAGAGAACTGGATCCACCTCAATATGAACCGGTGAGTCTGATTTATCTCCACTGCTTTAATTTTGTGTACTGTTACACTTCAGCTACAATTCCAACAATTAAACAGGCTGAGGGAAGAACCTATTACCCAGTCTGGCGGTCATAGTCCTGAGTCTCCAGTACCATCTTCCTGATGCTTATGGGTCAAAGGGATTGTGGGATGTGTGCAGGGATCCTCAACAATGTTATGGGCCCTTGACTTATTCTAATGCATCAGATCATTAATATTCCAAACAACACTTTATTTAATATAAAACATCTATGTTTTGAATATATTGAACATATGAATCATTAACATTTCCAAGTCAAGTTGAGTCTATTGTTATGAACATAATTTCGGTGAGGTATAGGTTCAGTACCAAGGACAACTTGCATACAGCAGCATCACAAAGATGAAGGGATAGACAGCACTCAGAATATAGATTATACATTAGTTCCACATTAAATAATGCCATATGGAAAAAAGTCCTTTTGCAGTAGCAAGTATATATTTTATGAAGTTAATTGCCTGGAATAGGATGGGCTTTGGAAAAGGGATTGATTGGATGCAATAGATGAATGTGACTCGAGGCAGTGCTGGAAATATTGTCAATTACAAATTTCCCACCAGAGATTACTGATCAATAGTTATCAAGAACCATGAAGTTCCTGCAATGAAAATGTTCCTATGATGCTCCAGGATTTATTCATTGAGCAGATATGCTGATTAATGCACAAGTCAGGGTGGCAGGAAGTCTGGAAGGACTATGGATGTAATAATTCCCAAGGAGCATACTGGTCAATACTAAATATTGAGAATTGGTGGTAAATACCATGAAAATTGCATAAACAGTGAGTGAATGATCTGATATGGAGACTTAGAAGATATTGGGGAGCAAAATAGTTGGGGGAGTGATCTAAGGTTGGGAGAGACCTGATTCAAGATTAATCTGCTGTGGGAAAGAGACCTGCTGCCCTCAAACCTTGTGAACACTCATTCTCCGTCTTTGCTGCTTTGGCATGTCTTGTCAACCAGCTGGTCCAGACTTCTCGCAGTCATGGAGAATGGCTGGGACTAGAAGCAGTTCTTCCAATCTCTAAGTTCATCTTTCCTCCTGTGTGATATGTTAGTCTTCCATCAGCTGCATAACCGAACTGAGGAGCAACAGGACAAACAAGGCCACATGACTGACAGGCACCAGTAGAAAATACAAAGGGATAAATGGCTATTGTTCATTCTGCTTTTTTTTATGACTGCACATAAAATATATTGGAAGTCAGTACTGAGGAGTGATGCAATGTTTTGATGTCAGTGAACAAGTGACAAGCTGCAGAGGAGGGTACACTGGGCTCTAATGTAAAAGTTTGGGTCTTATCGAGTTGCATTTAAATCTGTCACTGAATGGGTAGAAGTGAGAGTACTGGAAATACAGAAGCAGCAGATAAACACCATTTAAAGAATTAAACATGATGTGAATGTAAGACAAAGAACACCAGGAATGGATCAAGTTCAGACAGTGAGCAGCCATTGATCTCTGTTGGATGGTGGAGCAGGCTTAGGAGTCCCACAGGAAACCCTGAGATACTAACGTGTTTGAGATTATCACTCATCATTCACTCAAAATCTACTTTATGCAACTTGCCCTCTTACTCCAACAGTTCTCTGGAGAACCTGCTCAGGATGGCCTAACACAATTGATCTGGATGTTGAATTCACTCTTCCCTGTTGCTTATTAGGTTTCAGACGAACTCAAATTATGTGATGGAGAGAACTGCATTTTCCTGCAAAGCTCACAGAAAGACTTTGTGAGGAGCTTTTTGGTAAGAACTGTTAAGATTTGTGACAAGGTGCCACACCACACATGAGGGTGGGAGCCTATGCTATTATACAGGAATGACTAGAAGATTCCCTGACTGGCAGGAGACAAAGTGTGGGAATAAAGGGGGCTTTTTCTCATTGGCTGCCTGTGACTAGTGATGTTCCACAGGGTTCAGTGCTAGGACTGCTTCTTTTTCCTCTTCCCACTCTCTGCAGAATGACTTACACATGTTAGAATAGGCAAAGAAGTGGAAGATGGAATATAGTGCAGTGAAGTGTATGGTCATGCACCATGGTAGAAGAAATAAAGTTGTAGACTATTTTCTAAACAGGGAAAAATTCAGAAATCAGATGCAAAGAGACTTGAGAGCGTTAGTACAGGATTCCCTTAAGGTTAACTTGCAGATTGAGTCAATACAAAAGTAATATTAGCATTCATTTTGAGAGGATTAGAATATAAAAGTAAGGATGTAATGCTGAGGCTTTATAAAGCATTGCTCAGAATGTACTTGGAATATTGTGAGCAGTTGAAAGGATATTTTGGCATTGGTACTGTGAATGAAAGGGTTAACATGCAGTATTGTGCAAAAGTTTTAGATCTATATATATCTATATAGCTAGGTTGATTAAGTCTTTTGTACAGTACTGTAGTCATTTTATGTATTGCAAAGTACCACTGCCGCTGCAAAAAATCATGACACATGTGAATGATGATAAATCTGATTTTGATATGGGTGTCCATTGTGGAAGGAGAGTGGGAAGAGGGAAAAGAGAGGGGAATCATGGTCAGGAAATGGGGAAGGGAGAGGGGGGGGGGAGCAGAAAGCAACAGAAAGACATTCTGTAATGATCAACAAACCAATTGCTAGGAATCACATTACCTTGCCTGGTGTCTGCACCTGCGTCAGCCCTCGTCTCTGCCACCTCCTCACCTATCCCACAGCACTCCACACTCGCTATTCCCAACATCCTTTGATTCCATCAGATTTACAGACTTGCTCTCTGCTCCGCATTGACAAACACAGTACTGTGCAGAAGTCTAAGGCACCCCTGCTATATTTAGGTACCTGTGCGCAGTACTGTATAAGGAGTCTTTTTTCGATGGCCCTGGGCCTGTTCTCACTGGAGTTTAGACGAGGAGCTCTGTCATTGAAACATATTGAATCTTGAAAGTTGTAGCTTTAGTGGACTTGGAGAGGATAGTCTTGGACCAGAGGGCACAGCCTCAGAATATAGGGATGTCCGTTTAGAAAAGGGATGCAGGATATTTTCTTTAGCAAGAGGGTGGTGAGTCAGTGGAATTCCATGCCACAGAGAACTATGAAAGTTAATTCATTGGGTATATTTAAAGTGGAAGTTGATAGGTTCTAGAATAATAAGTCTGTCAAAGTTTACAAGGGAAAGGCAGGAGAATGGGAGTGAGAGGGATAATAAGTAGCCAAGATGGAATGGCGGAGCAAACACGATGGGCTGAGTGGCCTTGTTCTGCTCCTATATCTTTAGTGACGTTTAACCAATCGGTTAGAAACAGCAGAAGCCTTGTTCTTTCATTGGAACAGCCATTGTGAGGAAAATGGGCCCTATGTTGAACTCATACATCGTGTGCCTATGAGCTAAGACTCTGCCTCACTAAGCCATCAGTGGGTATTGTGCATCTCCAGTTGTACAGGATCTTCCATGTTGTGATGAGACTGGAGGAAACAGTTTAATTGGTGAAATAGTTTATTATTTTCACATGTACCCAGGTCCAGCGAAAAACTAATTTTGCATGTCATCTACACAGGTCATTTCATCACATCAGTGCATTAAGGTAGTAGAGGGGAAAATAATAGAATGCAGAATAATGTGTCACACTTACAGAGAAAATGCAATGCAGGAAATCAAAATGGTCAAGAGTCCAACTTATTGCCTTTGGCAACCATATAATAGTCTTACAATAGTGAGATAGAAGCTGTCCTTGATCCTTCTGGTTAAAGAGGATTTTGTATCTTTTGTCTGATGGGAGACAGGAAGATGAGAAATTGACTAGGGTGGGAAGGCCTTTGATTATGTTGGCTGCTTTATTGAGATAGTGAAAGTATTACCAGAATCCATAGCATGGAAGCTGGTTTTGATGATGTGCTTGGACAAGGACAAGCTCTTGGTGATGTTCACTACAAGGAACATGAAGCTCTCATCTTTAACTGTTTCAAGTTCAGGACAGAGAAACAGAAGGGAAATTTAAAATGGGGTGATGCTAAGTCCAGGAGGAACAAACACTATTGATAGCAAAGACACATATTTGGCTAAACAAACAGTGAGAAGACAAGCTTTTTAATTCAGCATAATATTTGAAACAATTTTATTTACATATAACAACTTGAAGGGCTGCCAGAAAAGAGAAGGAAAGGGGAACCAAATGGATAGATTTCACAAGCAGATAACATTGGCACAACAGGCTGGAGTTGCCTCATTCTGGGCTGTAAATTTCCATAAATAAACATTATTATCCAGTGTAAGTTGATGATGTTCCTATAATGCCATAATCTCAACAAAAATAGCAATTGTGTTCAAGTTCAGATGTTAAATTGTTTATCTTTGCTTTCTGTTGAGAGCAATTAATTATTAGAGAAACAACAGATCTGAGCTTTTCTGGAATAATATGGGATTGTGAATGTTTTCAACACAATGAATGATGACATACACGTACTTTGATAATAAATTTTCTTTGAACTTTATCTCTGTTCTTTCTCTCCTCCATCTTCACAATGCCTATAACATTAGACCGATATGTTGGTGCGAAGATTTCAGAAGACAAACTGAATTTCAACTTATTTTCAAATCGTGTTAAGTGCCAATTGCAACACAAGCTGATGTTGAAGAAAAAAGTCTGCAAAGCCATGATTTTAAAAAACTGGAAGAGTATTTGTTAAGTATACAGTATTTCCTCATGTACACATGACATGTGATAAAATGTTATGTGATTACAGTAAACTTTACAAAGAGTTTTCCCTCTTCTGTGTAATAAATGATTTTATTATGCTACATCCCCACACCAATTCTGAAATATCATTATTTGAAAATGGAAATGCTATCTCTTATTAGGAAAAATTAATACATCTTTATAGTGAAAATCAGTATTGCTAAGATGAAAGTTTTCCTTACAGGAGGACATTATAATCTGTGTTCTCTGTAGGCAACAAATACTCAGTGGAAGGAGTTGGGATGAGTAAGAAATAATGTAGTTCTTCATCCTACTGCCCAGAAATGTATTCAATCACACTTACACCTTCCTGTGGTTTTCTCATTTCTTTCACGACATTGTATTGTGCTGCAGGTCTATGTACATATAAGCCAGGTTGGAGAGGTATGAACTCAATATTTCTGATATAATAAGGTAGCTCAACAATCTGTTGAGATTGTTGAGATGGAGCTGTATCATCCAGTCATCCAGAACTACCCAGGACAGTGAAGATAGTTTAACCAGCACCAGCCAGGTTGCACATTGAGAATTAGGAAGGAATTGTTTATACTGTATACTTCTCCAAATGTTCATAAATCCTGCCTCTCAGCATCTTTTCCATCAACTGAAGCACTGAAGACTCACTGCTCTATAATTTCCTGGTCTATCTCTACTCCCTTTCTTGAATAAGGGAAAAACATCTGCAACCCTCCAATCCTCTGGAACCTCTCCCAATTGCATTGATGATGCAAAGATCATTGCCAGAAGCTCAGCAATCTCCCGCCTTACCTCTCACAATAGCCTGGGGTACATCTCCTCTGGTCTTGGTGACTTATCCAACTTGCTGTTTTCTAAAACCTCCAGCACATCCTCTTTCCTAATATCTATATGCTCAAGCTTTTCAGTCCACTGTAAGTCATCCCTGCAAACGCTAGATCCTTTTCCGTAGTGAATACTGCAGCAAAATATTCATTAAGTACCTCTGCTATCTCCTCTGTTTCCATACACATTTTTTCACTGTCACCCTTGATTGGTCCTATTCTCTCATGTCTTATCCTCTTGCTCTTCACATACTTGTAGAATCCTTGGGGTTTTCCTTAATCCTGTCTGCCAAGGCCTTCTCATGACCCCTTCTGGCTCTCCCAATTTCTTTTTTAAGCTCCTTCCTGCTTGCCTTATTATCTTCTAGATCTAGACCTAGTTTTTTTGAACCTGTCATAAGCTTTTCTTTCCTTCTTGAATAGATTTACATGGCACCTAACTCTCTAACCCACTTTGCTGTATGTGTTGGTAATGATGTGACCATGTTTTCTAGATGCTCAGCCTGAAGAATGCTACACTCACTTTCTTAGCACTCACTGTAACCCTGACCCTACTTTGCAGGACCTCATCACCTTTTCTTCCTATGTATTGGCACCGATGTGACCATGACTTCAATTTTTCAATTCCTGCATTTGTGTGTAGTCTTAACAATTTTCCCCACAGCCACTTCACATTTTTCTCTGCTATTCTGTTTCCCATCCCAGTGCAGTTTCAGTTTATATCCCCCAGTGCTGCAATAGCAAATCTTCCCACAAGGATATTAGGCACTTTCCAGTTCAGTTTATACCTGTTCAGGACATCATTGGGCTCTCAGAGCCAAGTGAGCTACGAATCTGAAGCTTTTTCTCTTTACCCATGGTAAACTGCATGATCTTCCCATTTCTAACCACACTAGCACAGGGTACAGGTAGCAATCCTAAGATCACAACCCTAGAGGACCTGTCCTATAGCATAGCATCTAACTCTGACCTCACTTTGCAGGAGCTCATCACCTTTCCTTCCTATGTATTGGTACTGATGTGGCCATGACTTCCAGATGCTCACCCTGAGGAATACTGTACTCTCACTTTAACTTTGCACAGGCTGAAACTCTGACTCACTTTGCAGGACCTCATCACTCTTCCTGCCTAAATATTGGTACTGACTCAAATTGAGTTGCCCCTGACCCTGGCACCTGGCAGACAACATACTATGTGGGAATCTCACTCTGATCCACAGAAGCTCCTCTGTTTCCTGAACCAACGAGTCCCCCATTAGCAAATAAATTATGCAAAATAGAAATGAGGGAGCGTTCATATGTCCATTGACCACTCGGAGATCTAATGGTTGAGGGGAAAAAGCTGTTTCTGAATCATTAAATATGGGGCATCGGATTCTTGTACCATCTCCCCTACTGATGGCAGTAATCAGAAGGCATTTCACAGATGGCAAGGGTCCTGAGATGGATGTAGTCTTGTTGAGAGACTACTATCTTAAAGGTGTCTTCACTGATGGGAAGGGTTGGGTCCGTGATGAAGCTGGCTGACTCTATAAGCCCCTGCAGCTTTTTTTTTTGAGTCCAAGGCCCTATGCATTAAAGGCTCCATATCAGGTGTTGAAACAATCAGTCAGAATGCTGTCCACTGAAAACCTTTAGAAAGATGCAAGACATACCAAATGTTCTCAAACACCTAACGAATTAGAGCCACTGTCTTCCTCATGATGACATCAATGCAATGGGTCTATGATAGAATCTGAGATTTTGATGCCCAGGACTTAATGCCAATCTCTCTTACCCTCAGTCTTGCAGACATGGAGTGTGAGGTTGTTGTGACAGCATTCAAATTGCTGATTTCTCTCACACCTGTAAGCCACCTCTTTATCATCTGAGATCTGAGAACCTCAGCTTGTTAGAAAAATTTGATCACAATAATCCAAACGTTCCCTTAAAATGTCCAAGCCACAAAGCCTATTGTTAGTTTAAAATAGCATTTTAGTTTTCCCGTTCCCCTTCCTCTAACCGTCAGGTTCTATGCCTTCTTTCCCAGCTGGAATGAGGTGCCCAACCTTTCCAGCTTTTCCTTCTGCCTGACTTATAAATGGATTTGAGCCAAATATCAGCCATGACCTTATTGAGTGATGGCAAGCAGATGAGGGACTGAATGCCCTGCCACTGCTCCTATTTCCTACATTCACAAGATGACATTTGGGACAAAGACCAGAGTTGTCCACAACTTCAACTACTTTGTTTTATGTAGTATCAAGAGGTGGATACAGTGCTCAGGATATGTTGCTCTTGACCCACTTGGAAGTGCACTTCACTGGTTTGATTGTACGTTGCTTGTTCTGGCTGAAAGGCCAAGTTTCTCAAATCCAGTAGCTACTCTTACACTTGAATAACTGCATGATGGGAAGGGTAAAGCTAATAGTTAGTGACTAATCCAGCCCATGACTGCCTAATCAATCTACTGTTAATTATCAGTGAAATGAGGGAACCAACTTTCATAGCATTGCCTTGTGGAACGCCCTCATTAATGTCTTACATATTGTATATTCATGAGGGAATACTAAAAGGAGTGGTCATGCTGGTTTTTAAAGCAAAGGGACAAAGAAATTTCAATTGAGAATGGTAAATCTCCTGTATTCTCTACCCAAGAGTATTGTGGAGGCTAGAGTTAGTTAACTTTTCGAATGAAGTGGAAAATGAGGTTTTGAGGATCTAGCACTGGAGATGAGGGCAGCAAAGCTCATTCATGATGGCTTGAGAGGCCTGTTGAACTACATTTTCTCCAATTCTTGTGTTTGTTTGCCATTATCTCGAACCAGACTTTAGCTGGCATTTTGTTTAATTTATTTTTTGGGAGGTGATTTCAGTGAACCTATAGTCACACCAAACCAGCTAATGATATGGTGAGTAATAGACAGGTAAAGCCAAGATGATTTGCTGCTGGTAAAAATGGATGAGGTGTAGTTGTGTGAAATGACCCATCTTGAGCAGAAACTGCCAAACACTAATATGATTAGGAATAATCAACATGGCTTTGTCAAAGGCAGGTTGTGACTTACGAGCCTAATTGAATTTTTTGAGGATGTGACGAAACACATTGATGAAGATAGAGCAGTAGATGTATTGCATATGGATTTCAGCAAGGCATTTGAGAAGGTACCCCATGCAGGTCTTATTGAGAAAGTAATGAGGCATGGGATCCAAGGGGACATTGTTCTGTGGATCCAGAATTGGCTTGCCACAGAAGACAAAGAGTGGTTGTAGATGAGTCATATTCTGCACAGAAGTTGGTGACCAGTGGTGTGCCTCAGGGATCCGTTCTGGGATCCCTTCTCTTAGTGATTTTTATAAATGGCCTGGATGAGGAAGTGGAGGGCTGGGTTAGTAAATTGCTAATGACACAAAGTTTGGGGTGTTGTGGATAGTGTGGAGGGCTGTCAGAGGTTACAGCAGGACATTGTTAGGATGCAAAACTGGGCTGAGAAGTGGCAGATGGAGTTCAACCCAGTTAAGTGTGAGGTGGTTCATTTTGATAGGTCAAATATGATGGCAGAATATAGCATTAATGGTAAGACTATTGGCAGAGTGGAGGATCAAAGGGATCTTGGGTTGCGAGACAATAGGACACTAAAAGCTACTACACAGGTTGACTCTGTGGTTAAGAAGGCATACGGTGCATTGGCCTTCATCAATTGTAGGATTGAATTTAAGAGCCTAGAGGTAATGTTGTAGTTATATAGGACCCTGGTCAGACCCCACATGGAGTGCTGTGCTCAGTTCTGGTTGCCTCACTACAGGAAGAACGTGGTGCAGAGGAGATTTACAAGGGTATTGCCTGGATTGGGGAGCATGCCTTATGAGAATAGGTTAAGTGAACTCAGCCTCTTCTCCTTTTAGCATTGGAGGATGGAGGTGACCTGATAGAGATGTATAAGGTGATGAGAGACATTGATCCTGTGGATAGTCAGAGGCTTTTTCCCCAAGGATGAAATGGCTAATGTGAAAGGGCACAGTTTTAAGGGGTTTGGAAGTAGGTACAAGGGAGATATCAGCTGTAAGTGTTTTTACATAAAGAGTGGTGAGTGCATGGAATGAGCTGCTGGTGACGGTGGTGGAGGTGGATATGACAGGGTCTTTTAAGAGACACCTGAATAGGTAAATAGAGCTCAGAAAAATAGAGGGCTATGGATAACCCTAAGCAATTTCTAAAGTAAGTATATGTTTGGCACAGCTTTGTGGGCCAAAGGGCCTATATTGAGCTGTAGGCTTTTTATGTTTCTATGTCAAAGGACATGTTTTCCAGCGCTGTGATCTCATGATTGCTACTTGCACCTCGTGCCAGTGTGATTAGAAATTGGAAGATCATACAGCTTAACAAGTATGAGGAGGGAAAGCTTCAGATTTGTGGATCAATGGGCTCTCTTGAGAGCTCAAGTACCTCTTGCACCAATTCAACCTGAACCAGAGAGGGACTAATACCAGGGCAGATAGTAGAGTGATTGTGGGGGAAAATGTTGTTAAGTCAACATAGAAAAGCAGGAATTGGACAATTGAATATAGTGGGAATAATGCTTTACATTGCATCTATTTTCAATGCAAGCAGTATTGTAGGAAAGGCAGGTACATTTAGAGCATGAATCAGCACATGAAATTATGACATTGTAGTGATTAGTGAGACTTGATTGTA
Source organism: Hypanus sabinus (assembly GCF_030144855.1). Lineage (NCBI taxonomy): Eukaryota > Metazoa > Chordata > Chondrichthyes > Myliobatiformes > Dasyatidae > Hypanus > Hypanus sabinus. The sequence continues at coordinate 170,867,358 of NC_082708.1, read as the reverse complement.
CTCTGGGTAGGACTGTTAACTCAATTTTCCAGGTTTCCATTGTTTTAGAGTGGTAAAGCAGGAGAGATTAAGAGGGAAGTGTTTCCCTGGCATCTATATGCAGGAAAAGTATCACAGGAGAGCGTAGACAGGACAGAATGGAATGCCAGTGCTCTGAACAGAGATGGGTGGAACTGAGGAATAAGGAAGTGATGACCAATCACATGAACCAGATTATATTTTCGATTACCCAATAGTCAGCAAGATTGAGGAGTAAATTTCTAGTGGCATAGCAAACATTAGTACAAAAACTAATGTTGAGTAATGGGTGATTTTAACTTAACACTTGTTAACTGGGACTCCAATACTTTAACCCTTACATACTGTTCAGGTCAAATTTGACCCATTTTGTCATTTGACAGCAGTGAAAACACCCTAAATTCCATTTTTTAGCTGAAATTTGATGACTTTTCCTAAAGTGACCCAAAATGTGCAAAAATGAAAGTATTTAAAAATTTTTATACCTTTGTACAGGTGCTACAAAGTTTTGTACATTGAGGCTGTTCCAGGTCAAATTTGACCTGTATCTATTGAAATGGATTTCAGACCTCTGACACATTAATTACTGATTAATCACACATTTATTTATGTCAGGTAGGCTATTTATACATTCTAAATAGATCTGTGGTTCAAAATTTGGTATAGACGCTTGTTATGAGGGGATTCTTGGGCTGGGCCAAAATTGACCCAGACCATACTGTGAAGGTACAGAATATGAACAGTATGTAAGGGTTAAAAGGGTTGGATGGGACAGTTTGTCAAATGTATTCAGGAAAGTTTCCTTAATCAAGGGGTCCCAATTAGAGAGTGCATTAGATTACAACTGAACTGAATAAATTGTAATAGGATTTCCTGACTTAGTAATGTTAGAGGTCAGAAGAAACGGAGATAAACTAGTCTACAGTTTGGCTGAAGTTTATTCTTAGGAGTGATGGGGAGACATTGTGAAGAAGATGAGCTTCATTGTGGTGTGAAAAAGAATATTCTGTTGGATTCATTAGGACTGAAGCATACGGTAGAGGAAAGGTAACCATTTTAATCATAGTGTAACGTAGTAAGGTGTCCCAAACCACTTTGAAAGAGTTCCTAGTAACATTGGAAGAGTGACACCAAGGTACACAAGAGACCAATTTCAAACAAACAAAAATACAGGAGAAACTCAGCAGGTCAGGTGAGGAATAAATAGTCGAAGTTTTGTGCCAAGAACTTTTATCGGAACAATTTTAAGTTAAATTACCACACTCAAATGATATGTTGGTGCCAGAATGTGTGACCACACTTCTGTGACCACCCAGCATATCATTAGGTTGTGCTGGTTGTTCATGCAAATGCACATTTCACAGTATGTTTTAATTTGCATATGATAAATTAATGAATCTGAATTTGTATTACTGTTGCAAGAGGAATGTTCTAAAAAATAAGGAGGTCTCAGTACAACTATAAAGGGTTTTGGTGAAACCATTGCAAGGGCTTCTAGAGATGAAGGTAGAAACTTGTCAAATATACAAATAAACTATGTTTTTCACCTTTTCAGTTAATAGTCTTCACCAGTTCAGCATTCACCAGTTATAAGCATTGAGCTAATGATCAAAAGACCATAAGATATAGGAGCAAATTTGGGCCATTTGGCCCATCGTCTGCTCCACCATTTCATCATGGCTGATCCATTTTCATTTCAGCCCCAATCTCCTGCCTTTTCCCCATACCCCTTCACACCTGACTAATCAAGAATCTATCAACCTCTGCCTTAAATATACCCAATGAGTTGGCCTCCACAGTCACCCATGGCAACAACTTCCACAGATACACCCCTCCCTTCTCAGGCTGTCTCCTCTGATCTTAGACTCCCCCATGATAGGAAACTCCTTCAAATCTACTCTGCCTTTCAACATTTGATGGTTTTCAATTAGATCCTCCTTCATTGTCCTAAATTATGGGAAAACAGGCCCAGAGCCATCAAATGCTACTCACATGAAAAGCCTTTCAATGCTGGAATAATTTTTGTTCCTTTGAACCATCTCAAATATCCACCCCAAACTGCTCACAGTACTCCAGATGAGGCCTCACCAGTGCCTTATAAAGCCTTCATATTATATCATGTTGTTATATTTTAATCCTCTTGAAATGAATGCTAACCTGGCACTTGCCTTCCTCACCACTGACTGTACCTGTAAATTAATTCAGGGAATCCTGTACAAGGACTCCCATCCCTTTGTGCCTCAGATTTTTGAATTTTCTCAACATTTATAAAACCATCTACACTTTTCTTTCTTCGATCAAAGTGCATGACCATGCACTTCCCAACACTCTATTCCATCTTCCACTTCTTTGCCCATTCTACTAATCTGTCTAAGACCTTCTGAAGCCTTTTTGCTTCCTCAAAACTACCTGCCCCTCCACCTATTTTCGTATCATCCACAAACTTGGTCACAAGACCTTCAATTCTGTCATCCAAATCATTGACCTATAACGTACAAAGAAGCAGTTCCAGCACAGAACCCTGTGGAACTTCCTATTGTTAGAGTATATTCTTGTCTTAGGGTGTATAGCAAAATACTAACTTCAGCCACCAATCTGTAGACTTGAACATGGACTGAAGATTAAATTTAAAATGCAGCTCTGGACAATAGGTTCCTAAAACTTAATTGAAGAACCAGGCAATGTGAATTGACATTCATTTTGGTTGTCTGAAGTGTGGGTGTGAAGAATGAGGTGTGAAAGTTATACGCAATTCAAAAGAAGCATTGTAAATTGTAAAGCATTGTAAATATAGAATTGTCAGATTATAGAATGGATGTTAGAGTACAGGAACCATGGTGTACAAAGGATGCAGAAAATCTAGTTAAAAAGAGAAGAAATGTTTACAAATGGTTCAAGAAACTAGGTACTGTTAGAGCTCTAGACAATTCCAAGTTTGCTCGGAAGGAATTTACGAATGGAATAAGGAGAGCCAGAAGGGGCCATGAGAAGGCTTTGGTGAGCAGGGTTAAGGAAAACCCCAAGGCATTTTACAAGTATGTGAAGAGCAAGAGGATGAGCCATGTGAGAATAGGACCAATCAGGTGCGATAGTGGAAACGTGTGCCTGGAGTCAGAGATAGAGGAGGTAATTAATTAATGCTTTGCTTCAGTATTCACCAGGGAAAAAGACCTTGGCAATTGTGGTGTTGACTTACAGCAAACTAAAACGCTTGAGCATATAGACATTAAGAAAGAGGATGTGCCAGAGCCTTTGAAAGGCAGTAAGTTAGATAAGTCACTAGGACCTGTTGAGATATACCCCAGGCTACTGAGGGAAGCTAGGGAAGAGATATCTGAGCCTCTTTCGATGATCTTTGTGTCATCAATAGGGACGGGAGAAGTACCAGAGGATTGGAGGGTTGCAAATGTTGTTCCCTTGTTCAAGAAAGCAAGTAGGGAAAACCCAGGAAATTATAGACCAATGAGTCTGACTTCAGTGGTGGGGAAATTATCAGAAAAGATCTTGAGAAGCAGGATTTATGAGCATTTGGAGAGACATAATATTCAGACACCACTTGGAGTACTGTGCTTAGTTTTGGTCACCAGACTACAGGAAGGATGTGGAAGCCATAGAAAGGGTACAGGGGATGTAACTGCACCAGTCCAATGAAATCATGGCCATGCAACATACAGATGTCCTTGAAGATTAATTTTATTTCTCTCTCTTTCTTCAGTAGACACCAAGAAAATAAAGGTCATAAAAGATTTGAAACATACATCTCTCAGTCTCTTAAAGTCTCTCAAGCTAGCAACCACCAATAAACAGGTCTAAACCTGTTAGCACAACAGAAATGTGCTGAATTCAAATAAATCACTAAAAGCATATCACACCGTCCAGATAAAGGCACATCAACGACATTATACACAATATAAAACAAATGAAACAATTAACGTGTGCGCCTCTTGGACCACATGCAGAATAAAGTTACTTTAGGGCCATATATCCTTCCTTGCTTCCATGTTGGTTCTGACCCATAATACCACAGTTATGCTTTTATTAATCTCTGGTCATGTGACCCATTAAACTCTGGTCATTAAATAAAACCTTATATAAAATAAACATCTCAATGAAACACATCTCTAAGACAGTTACACTCCCACCAAATGACTATGATTTATGATAACCTTTATACAAATATTTGAATAATTCTAGTAATTCCAGAACCAAATAATTGGTATTTGTAACAAACTCTAAGATCAAGACTGATACTTTAAACTCTCCACACAGGTAGGCGTTTAGAAATAAGTTCCATTGAAACACATTTTAATTGTTTTCTACAAGGACAACCAATTTATGAATAGGACGTTCAAGAATGAATGGATTAATGAGTTGTTGACCCTCTTTTCTTTGCTTTTAATTTACTAATTGTATTCTGGCTCTTTGCACCATTTCATCTTCTTCTTCACAAACATCAAGCACTCTTCCAAGACTCCATTCACTACGAGGAATCCCTTCCTCTTTTACAATGACAATATCTCCAATCTTCACATTTTGTCTTGAAGAATGCCTGTGCTCTCTGAGGGTGATGTTTGCTAGATTTTCCTTCTTCCATCAACTCCAGAATTGCTCTGTCAGATATTGCACTCTGCACCACCTTTTCCTGGCGTACAGATTTTCTGCCATAAATTTTCCTGGTGGAGGCAGCGGGGCAGAGGTTTTCATGGTAAGTGGCTCTAGGCCTTTGGGATCATTGATACTGTCAGTGGTGAGTGGACGGCTGTTTATAATTGACATGGCCTCATAGAAGGTTCTCAAAGAAGCATCACCTAACCTTCCAACGCTTTGTGAGAGGATCCAGCTCAGGATGCTCTTAACTGTCTTGATCTGCCGTTCCCAAACACCACCCATGTGACTGGCATCAGGTATGTTCATGATGAAGTCACATCGTTTATTGGCCAGATAAACAGTCAATCTATTTATGTCCGCTTCCTTTAAGGGTTTTGTCAGTTCATTTTTTGCCCCAAAAAAGTTTGTCCCTTGGTCCAATCTGATTTATCTTACAGCTTCATGGATAACTAAAAAAACACCATAAATCATTTATGAAGGCATCAGTTGTTGAGATTGTCCAACATTTCTATGTGAGTTGCCCTCAAGGACAGACAGGTGAATATGAGACTGTGTCTCTTGTACTCTTTTCAACCTTGCTTAGTGTGAAATGGTCCAAAACAATCCATCCCACAGTCAGAAAATGGTGGCGAGGGATCAACACAGTTAGCAGGAAGATCTGCCATCTTTTGCTTTTCTGTTGGCCTGCGAGCTTTCCTGCATGTATCACATTGTTTAATGTAGTTCACCGCAACTTTGCTGCCACCAACAACCCAGTAACCATTTGCTCTCAATTCATTAAGGGTTTGTCCTTTGCCTTGGTGATGAGTTTTTCCATGGAAGTAGTCTAGGATCAAACATGTGACCACACCATCTCCTGGTAGGATTACTGGATGCTTCAAGTCAAGAGGTAAAGAAGCCTTCTTTAATCACCCTCCCACCCTGAGAACACCATCTTGCAATACTGGGTTAAATTGGAGCAACGATGGCTGTGTGGCAGTTCGTCAAGTCTCAGTATTCGCAAATCCTCTTTGAAAGCATCCCTTTGTGCCAATTTTACATGCACAAGACTGGCCTTTCTTCTGTCTTTGACATTTACGGGTTTTGCTGTTTTGGCTGTCTTTGCTAGTTGCTGGATCCGGGCAACCACATTCAATGCTGTATGCCATTTTGAGAACCGTTTAAGTCTCTCCAAGAAATTATCCTCTTCTACCACCTTTGTTTGTAGTACTTGTGTCATTTTCACTTCAGGATCCAGAAGCTCTGGAGATGACTTTGCGACCCATGCTGAGCTGCTGACAATGCTCCAACTGTTGTGATGGAAATAACTGGTTCTTTGAGTCTTAACAGTAGAGGCCTGGACACACACAGTTTTGATAATAAGGAATTTATTTACAAGGGGAAGTCGGGTCAACACAAGCAAGTACAGTACACAGAAAGCGGTGTGGGGACAGGGTACAGTTACACATACAAAGAACAAGGGAAAAGCACTACAACAGCTATCCCCCTTGACCTTGGATAGCTGCGGCTCCCTTACCAGGACAAACGATAGACCTTCCCAAACATAAATCAATTCACTTACCTTCAATGAGATGGTCTGTAAGAGAGACCAAGCCAGGCACATCTCACCTTTTATAGCATGGGGCTGGGTGAGATAATCCAATTAAGGTGACCAATAATTTAGGTGTGCATTGATTAGTTGGGAGGGACCAAATGTTGATTGGCGTGTGGTGTGTCCTCCGACCAGCCAGGTGGCAGTGCGTCTGTCACGAGGCCTGTATCTCTGGATACATGAGCTCAACACACTAGGAAGTTTGAGATTTGGGGATAGCAGTGGGATTGACCAGAGGAGGGAGAAGAGAAGTTGGAAAGTGTCTGTAGTGAATGTAGCTGCTGTGACATCACAGAGAATTGCTTTTTGTGCCAACAGCCAGGGTATGTAACAAGGAACTGCTGGAATTGACATGGGAGGATAATGGCAATGACTTGTTATAGCCCTCACTTGTCAGGCCATGATTGGACACAGTGCTCTGAGAAATGAGGATAGTGTGAAAATCACTCACCAAAGCAAGACAAATCCACAGTAATGTCCTCTCTTCCTAATTTGACTGCTGACCAGATTATAGAGCTGGTGAGTTCAGAGCAATGGCTGACGACTGCCTCTGTTGTCAGTGGTGGTCATCCATGGAAGTGCACAACAGGTTTATTAGGGGACCAGCAATGTAAAACGTTATTGGACACAGGGTCATCAGTATCGATGACTGATCTAACCTTGACCATGAGTGGAGAGACGAGTTACATTACCAGTACTGGTACTGTATGTACCAGTATATACAGTACCATATACTGTATGGTATATATTACCATACAGCTATATGATGGTGGAGAGAAGTGAAGCTTCCAGTAGGATTTGAGTGTGCCCAAAAAAATGAAGGTACTATCTTGGGGATAGACACTTTGTTTAAGACAGGTGCTATCATAGACTCAGGAAAAGGGGGGAAAGGGGCCACAGTGGTTGACAAAGGAAGTCAGAGATTGCATAGCATTAAAAAAAGGAAGTATGACAGAGCTAAGGTGAGTTGGAGGACAGATGATTGGGAAGTTTTTAAGGAACAACAGAACTTAACTAAAAAGGCAATACGGGGAGAAAAAATGAGGTACGAACGCAAGCTAGCCAGGAATATAAAAGGAAGATAGCAAAAGCTTTTTTAGCTATGTGAAGAGAAAGAAGATAGTTAAGAACAATGCTGGGCCCTTGAAGAATGAATTGGGTGAAATTGTTATAGGAAACAGAGAAATGGCAGAAGAATTTAATGAGTACTTTAGATCTGTTTTCACTAAGGAAGACACAAGCAATCTCCCAGATGTATGGATGTGCCAAGGACATAGGATAACAGAGGAAATGAAACAGATTAACATTAGGAAGGGAACGGTGATGAAAAGACTGAAGGGACTGAAGGCTGACAAATCCCCAGGTCCAGATGATCTGCATCCCAGGGTACTAAAGGAGGTGGCCCTGGAAATTGCAGATGCATTGGTAATCATTTTCCAATGTTCCTTAGATTCAGGATCATTTCCTGAGAATTGGAGAATGGATAATGTTATCCCACTTTTTAAGAAAGGAGGGAGGGAGAAAACAGAGAACTATCGACCTGTCGGCTTGACATCGGTGGTGGGGAAGATGCTAGAGTCCATTATTAAGGATGAAATAGTGGCATATCTAGATAACAGTGATAGGATTGGGCCAAGCCAGCATGGATTTACCAAGGGTAAATCATGCTTGACTAATCTGTTGGAGTTTTTCAAGGATGTAACCAGGAAGTTAGACAAGGGAGATCCAGTGGATGTAGTGTACCTCAGTTTTCAGAAGGCATTTGATAAGGTCCCACATAGGAGATTGGTAGGTAAAATCAAAGCTCAGGGCATTGGGGGAAGACATTGACATCGATAGAAAACTGGTTGGCAGAAAGCAAAGGGTAGCGGTGAATGGTTGTTTCTCGGAATGGCAGGTTGTGACTAGTGGGGTGCCACAGGGCTCGGTATTGGGACCACAGCTGTTTACAATTTACATCAACAATTTAGATGAAGGCATTGAGAATAACATCAGCAAATTTGCTGATGATACTAAGCTGAGTGGCAGTGTGACATGTGATGAGGATGTTAGGAGATTTCAGGGTGACTTGGATAGGCTGGGTGAGTGGGCAAATACTTGGCAGATGATGTTTAATGTGAATAAGTGTGAGGTTATCCACTTTAGGAGTAAGAACAGGAAGGCAGATTATTATCTGAACTGTGTAGAGCTAGGTAAGGGAGAAATACAAAGAGATCTAGGAGTCCTTGTCCATCAGTCACTCAAAGTGAATGAGCAAGTGCAGCAGGCAGTGAAGAAGGCTAATGGAATGTTGGCCTTTATTACAAAGGGAATTGAGTACAAGAGCAAGGAAATCCTCTTGCATTTGTACAGAGCTCTGGTGAGACCACACTTGGAGTATTGTGTACAGTTTTGGTCTCTAGGGTTAAGGAAGGACATCCTGGCTGTAGAGGAAGTGCAGCGTAGATTCATGAGGTTAATTCCTGGGATGTCTGGATGTCACCTTCTACTGAGATTAGAGAAAGATGGATTCCTGCACAGCAGTAATAACAGATTTGATGGGGCTGATGAAAGTAAGTATGAGTGAAGTGGGTAAGTAGAGTTTGATACTAAGGCAGAAATCACAAGACTTTGTACGGTGCTTGACAGAGAGTATGCCCAGTCGATATTTGGGACTACAATCTCCAGATCCACTGTCCGTAGCCACCACTCAAGCTGCTTATTAGAAGAGCAAAGTGCTATAGTAAAAAGAGCAGAGTGTGCTGCACAGTTTGCTGCAAAGCAGGCTGAAATGGAGATAGAGGAGGCTATCACTGTACAAAGGCAAGAACTTAAAAGACTAGAAAATCGGAGAGATCTTCAAGTAATAGCTGCAATGCTTAAGGCCAGTATTCTCAGCAGTTTAGTTGGTCAATGTTTGTAAAATTAGCTCTCACACTTGGACCTGTTTGGGTCAGTGCTCTGGAAATTCAAGGCAACACAAACACAATGGAGAGATGAACTGGTTGATATAAAAGTATTGCAGTGTGTGTGTGTGTTTGTGCATGTGTGTTTATGTAAGAGACTAAACTGCGTGTGTTAATTTAGTGAGATGGGGCCATCAGTTATAAAGGGTGGTTTCTGAAGGTTCGGGATGCCCGTGGGGTGTGTATACTCATTTCAGAAACTGCAGTTAAGCATGCGCATTTGTGAGTATGTGTGTATTTTACCAATGCATCTGTAACCATTGTGTAAGAGGCAGACACAAAGGAATGCGACAGGAATTAAGCGTTCTGATGCACATCAGTATCAGTTTGCAGAAAACATGCTCTATGGTTTTAAGTGTGTTCTGCTTCACTTGTTTCTGTCATTTATATTTTGTGCAGTGTGGGAATTAGTATGGTGATATTTCAGGGAGAGGTTTACATCAGATATATCTGACAGAATGGAACAGATTGCGATCAAACAACATCAGGTCGAGAACTTTGATGACCCAATTGAGCCGTTTTCTTTGATTACGACGATCCACCAGCACCTTCTCGCCCAGGGAGAAGTAAAGTGTTTTGTCAGAGCTGCCCTCACTTAAGGTGCCCTGTGGGATGCAGAACTTTGGTGCGAGCTCGAGGAAACAGTTGGATTCACCAGATGCACCCAAAAGACATACACGTGCTGGTAAAAGTGAAGTGCCTGGGGAATCTGTGGGACCATATGGCCCAGGGAGTGCAGGATGATACGTGGGCAACTACTGGGAACACCAACAATGCAGAGAGATATTGCTTCTTTAAAGGGGAAATGAGGCAGCAACTGGGGGGAGGTGAGAGTAACTGGGGGCAATAATCTCACCTTTCTGTCACCCCCACAGACAGAGCAGGAGATCAAGTATACCCAGTAACAGTGTCATTGCAGAGAACCTAAGTGATGAACACCGGCCAAATGCACCAGACCTGATCACAGCCAATGGAATCAGACTTACAGCAAATGCAAAGGCAGAGGACACTGAGAGAATGTGACAGCTGGCCGTGAATAGCATGTTAAAGTGGAACAGTAATAATATTCTGTAATGAAGACAGGGTGCTGAAGGCAGATGATTAATTGTACAGCAGAGTATAGAAAAGATATTGGGGAAAATCGGTGGGATGGGATCCAAGATTCAGCGGTAGAGACATCAGGTTCCACAAATTCGATGACCTGGCAGAAGGAGAAGGAGAAGTGCACGGCACCTGAAGGCAGTCACACCAGCCTGAATACAAATATGCTGGGCCCTTTCAACATTTGGGACAGTGATCTACTGGACAGTCCAGAAAGGCTTGTCACCAGGGAGAGATCCTTGCAGGCATTCAAATAGAAACCATCCCACCCCCTCCTGTGTCTCAGTGAGAAGCCTGTGTGACTGATACTTCACCTTGCTGGTGCCCCTGGAAACAGAGTATCCACTGGCATCCACTGCGGAGTTTTAGCTATCAGAGATTGAAAGAGTCAAGATGAAGAACGTGATTAAACTTCAATCAGCAGAAGATGAAACTATAACACTAGTTTAGTAAGATTAAATGGAGATGTGAAGGACCTTTATAACTAACTTGTAGTGCTGAAAGACTGAATGAAACAGAAGCAGCACATTTCTGATAAGAGGGAGGTGGAGGGAAAGGTGATAGACCTCTCACAGTTAGATGATCAAGTCATAGTGAAAGTGCTGCTTGAAAAGGTAAGGTTTGCTCCTTGATGGACAGAACCATAGATGGTACCTCTGACAAATGACATCAGGCATATGAGTGACAAAGCTGCATTTTAAAGACTGTTGGTTAAATTTCTGTTTGGCATCTTTTAGATAGACATTAGGGAGGTTAGCATAGTTGTAGATGCAGATAGAGTAGTTGGAAGGGTTCCAAACCAGAGTATTTCTGGTGCCCTATCTGAGTAGATCCTCCTTACGGTTGGCCTTCCCTGATTCAATTTTTTTTTATTCAGCAGCTCCTAGAGGAGGGACTGTTCTGGATTTAAGAAGTATAGCAAAATATTAAATTCACCATCTGACTTCAGCCAACAATATTTAGGTGTGAACATGGACTGTAGATTAAATTTAAAATGCAGCTCTGTACAACAGGTCATCTAGGAAAGGCCAGCTTGGAAAAGTCCCCAAATAACTATTACCAACAAATCACCTGGAGTACCCAAGGGAACAACTTACTGTTACACCATGATCGCGAATGCTTACCATACTATTCCATGCTCACAGAAAGTCTGATCACACGGCGGTACTTCTACTCCCTGAATGGTTGACAAGCTCAACACTCTTATACTTATTTTGAAAGGGAGAATTAAACTGGAGCTATTAGGAGATCTGCAGCATCTGGTGACCCTGTGATCTCTGATTAGGAGGCCAACGTCAAGCTGTCATTCAGGAGGGTGAACCCTTAGGAGGTAAGACTCTGAAATCCTGTGCCAAAAAACTGGTGGTGGTGTGCACAGACATTTTCAATCTCTCACTGCTACAGTTGAACGATCCCACCTGCTTCAGAAGGGCAACTATTAGATAAATGTCAAAGAAGAGCAGTGTGAGCCGCTTTAACGAATATCCAGTGGCACTCACATCTACTGTGATAAAGGCTTTGAGTGGTTTGTCATGATGAGATTCAAATCCTGCCTCAGCAAGGACCTGGACCCAATGCAATTTGCCTATCTCCAAAATCAGTATACAACAGTCTCAAATTCAATGGCTTTGTAAGGTGCCTCAGTTCACCTGGACAAAACATATACCTGTATAAGGACAAGAGAATATCTGCAGATGATGCAAATCCATGCAACACACACAAAATGCTAGAGGAACTCAGAAGGCCAGGTATCTTCTATGAAAAAAAGCACAGACGATGTTTCAGGCCGAAACCCTTCGGCAGGATCAATGTCAAGATGCTGTTTTTAGACTATAGCTCAACATTTAACATCATCATTCCTGCAGTCCTGATTGAAAAGCTACAGAACCTGGGGCTCTATCTCCCTCTCCAACTGGATCAATGACTTTGCTAATGGGAAGACCACCCTTCTGTGCCTTTTAAAGCCACTGCAGCACATCCCTGTTCTTGTATTATAGACCTCTTAAAATGAATGTGAACATTCTATTTGCCTTCCCCAAAACTAACTCCACCTGAAATTTAACCTTAAACTCCCAAGTGCCCTTGTATTTCATATTTCTGGATTTTTTTTTTTTTGCAGTTTAGAAAATAGTCTGCAGAATAATTTCTTTTTGTCTGCATTTTCCTACATTGTTTTTATTTTTCCACTTTTTTGCCCATTCTCGTCATCTGTCTATGTTCTTCTGCAGCCTACCTGTTTCGTCAACTCCACGTGCTTCTCCACCAACCTCAGTATCATTTTCAAACTTTGCAAAAATGTTATCTATTCCATCACCTATATCATTGATATACAGTATGAAAAGAAGCGGTCTCAACACCAGCCTCTGTGGAACACCATTAGTCACAGGCAGCTAACCAGAAAAGGATCCTTTTATTCCCACTCGTTGCCTCCTACCAGTCAGCCACACCAGTAACTTTCCAATGTTATCATGAATACTTAACTTGGTAAGAGCCTCATGCATGGCATCTCGTCAAAGGCCTTCTGAAGGTCCAAATATACAATATTCACCACAATCCCTTTATCTATTCTACTTGTTATCTCTTTAAAGAATTGCAACAGGTTTATCAGGCAAGAGTTTCCCTTAAGGAAACTGTGCTGACTTTGTCCCATCTTGTCCTGTGCCACCAAGTACTCCAAAGCTCATCCTTAACAATTGACTCCAACACCTTCCCAACCACTGAGGTCAGGCTATCTGGTGTATACTTTCCTTTCTGTTGCCTTTCTCCTTTCTTAAAGAGTGGAGTGACATTTGCAAATTTCCAGTCCTCTGGCTTCAGGCCACCATTGCAGAATCTAGTATGTTCAATAGGTATATTTAATGTCAGAGATATGTATACAATATACATCCTGAAATGCTCTTTCTTCAAAAACATCCACAAAAACAGAGGAGTGCCCCAAAGAATAAATGAGAGTTAAATATTAAAACCCTGAAGTTCTCCCCAGCTCCCCTCTCCCACACACAAGCAGCAGCAAGGCAATCACCCACCCTCCACCAGCAAAAGAGCATTGGTGCCTCCCACCGAGCACTCAAGCGTGCAGCAAAGCATCAATCAAGACACAGACTTGCAGTACACCAAAGACTACTTGTTCACCCAGTAATTCAACTCACCCCAGGCTCTCTCTCTCCATAATAAGAGACAGGAGGTGTCCCTGTTTCACGGCAAAATGGGAGATATAACAACCAATTTGTCTGTTGTGATGATTTTTCTGAGCCCAGGGAAATTAGAATTAGCCCAGTGAATTAGCCGTGGAAAGTCTTAGGTCTCCTGCCTCAGAGCCAGCAGTTATCCCGTTGCTCTCAATGTTCTGTGTTTACCCGTGACACCTCAGTCAGGGGCACCAGCCTTGAATTAGTCCGTCTCCAGAGCCTGAAGGCACATTAGTATTCCAGGCCGCATCCTTGGATTATCAAAAAACAGTCAGTCATAAGGCCTGAGAGCAAGTCTCACTCCTGCAAAGAACCAAAGATCAGGGTATAACCCCAGCTCAGGGTCTTCAAGAGAACCTTGAAAGGGAAACAAAGAGATATCAACTGATCTTTTGAAAGATCATGACTAATGCTTCCACAGTCTTCACTGCTACCCCTTTCAGAACCCTCGGAAGCAGTTCATCTGGCCCAGGAGACTTATGTACCCTTAGGTCTTTAAGCTTGTTGAGCACTTTCTCCTGTGAAAAAGTAACTGCACTCACTTCTCTTCTTACACACCATTCAATATTGGGCACACTGCTATTGTCCTCCACAGGGAAGACTGATGCAAAATACTCATCTATTGCATCTGCCATCTCCTTGGCCCATTATTATTTCTCCAGCCTCTATTTTAGTAGTCTTGTATGCACTCTCATATCTCTTTTTCACTTTCTACTTAGTTGAAAAAGCTTTTACAATCCACTTTGATATTGTTTGCTCGCTTGCTTTCATATTTCATCTTTTCCTTCTGAATGATTCTTTTAGTTGCTGTCAGTAGTTTCTCAATCCTCTGGCTTCCCAGTAATTTTTGATTTGTTGAATGCCCTCTCTTTTGCTTTTACATTAGCTTTGACTTCCTTTGTCAACCACAGTTGTGCTATTTTGCCATTTGAGTTAATATGGATTCATATTCATTTCAGTAGTCTGGAGTGTGGGTGCAAAGAAAGTGGTGTCAAAGTTTTATGTAATTCAAAGGAAGCATTGTAGATACATTGTAAATATAGTATTGTATTTTGATCTCTTTTTAGGTCTTTTTATTAATTTTCAAACATAGGCAATAATAACATTAGAAATACAGAGAGATTAGAATACATAATTAATAAATAGTGTATACAAGTGTAATCTATAGATAACACAAATGTATTATGTCTCCCAAACTCTTGATGTAGTTAACATGATGGAAAAAAATGCCAAAAAATGCCCAAATTAGAAATAAAATAGAACTAAACTAATTTCATCTCTAACGTACAAATTGTGATATAACTTTGGTTCAAACAGGCCTCTTCCTCCAAAAGGGTCTCAAGATGAAGCCTGCTGTGTCTCCTTTTGTCAAGTATAACATTCTTTGGTGACTTTGCTCACATTACAACACCCATAACCATTGACATCCTTACTAATGAAGAAGCTATCAAACTTTGCTTTAGATATAGCAATGACTTGAACCCCATGTCCTTCTGTGGCAATAAATTCTGCAGATTCACCACCTTCTGGCAAAAAATTCCTCCTCATTTTTGTTCTAAAGGATGTCCTTAGACTATAAAACCAGAAAATGTAGGAGCAGGATGAGATCATTCAACCCATCGAGACTGCTTCACCATTTTATCATGGCTGATTCCAGATCCCACTCAACCCCATACATTTGCCTTCTTGCCACATCCTTTTCTGCCCTGACCAATCAGGAAACTATCAACTTCTGCTTTAAATATGCCCACGAACATGGCCTCCACTGCAGTCTCTGGCAGAGCATTCCAAAGATTCAATTCTTTCTGGCTAAAAAAAATCCCCCTTACTTCTTTTTTAAAAGATTGCTTTGCCATTTAGTTCTGGATAACTCCACCATAGGAAATATCCTCTCCACACAACCTAACCCTGTCCTTAAAACATTTAGTAGCTTTCAATGAGATCACCACACATTCTTCTGAATTCCAGTGAGTACAGGCACAAAGCTGCCAAATGCTCCTTATATGTTAACACCTTCATTCCTGGAATCATCCTTGTGAACTTCTTCTGGACTCTCTCCAATGACAACACATCCTTTCTGAGATATAGGGTCCAAAACTGTTGACAATACACCAAGTGCAGACTGACTAATGTCTTCTTAAGCCTCAGCATTATCTCCTTGTTTTTATATTCTATTTCCCTTGAAATAAATGCCAATATTTCATTTGCCATCTTTACTGCAGTCCTAACATGCAAATTAACTTGTTAGGTGTCTTGCAGAAGGACTCCAAAGTTGCTCTGCACCTCTGATGTTTGAACTTTCTTCCCTTTTAGATAATAGTCTACGCTTTTGTTCCTTTTACCAAAATGCTTTATCATACATTTCCCAACTCTGTATTCCATATGACACTTTTTTGCCTATTCTTCCAATTTGTCAGTCATGCTGCAATCACATTGCTTCCTTACCTCTACCTACCCCTCTAGCTATCTTCGTATCATCTACAAACTTTGCCACAAAGTCATGAAGTCTGTTATCTAAATCACTGACAAACAATGTGAAAATTAGCAGTATTAATACTGACTGTAAGGAACACCACTCGTCACTGAACCAGAAAAGGCCCTCTTTATTCCCACCTGCTGCCTCTGGCCTGTCAGCCATTCTCTATCAATGCTGTCATGGGCAAACCAAGTTTGAAATGGGGTCCAGAATTGACCCTATGAACTGTGCTGCTATTAAGAGAGAGAGAGAGAGCAATGAGAGAGAGAGAGAGAGAGAGAGAGAAACTGCTTGTAAGATTAATGTTACAGTTTCTTCTGCCTGCTTGTTTACCTTTTCCCCAAGGACACTTTGCCTGCTTGTTAAGGTTTCTGCAGAGAGAGCAGCGCGGAGCCGGTTGAAGGACAGCTGGTGTCCAGTATGTGGAGATAGAAAGCATGTCCACTGGGACACAGACAAACACACCATGAGACATGCAGTGAGGACACTGAATGAGCTTGGTACACCCACGTGAAGGTGGGGGTTTTGGAAGATTGATTCATGGAAATCGATCAGTGGCTCAGAGTGTGAAAAGGTGAGACTGGTGGGGAATTATTTGTGTGTCCTCCCTTGCCTGGGTGATAATTCCACCACTGAAGAATGGTCGTATGTATTATGGTCATAGTCGGTGACCACAACAGTACTTCGGAAGACAACGGAACAATCGGCGGCAATGGCTAACCTCTGATCACCTCTCTCTCTCTCTCCAACGATACTCAACCAACTACCTCAAACGGAACTGAACTCTCTTCATCATATCATAAGACTGTATCCATTTACCGCTTGGTTTGAAAGAGCCTGATTTTGGTTCCTATTCCCACACTTCTGTGTTTATGTGTGTGTATATATATTTATATATAAATATATAAAGAGAGAATAAAATATATATATATATATATATATATATAGAGAGAGAGAGAGAGAGAGAGAGAGAGAGAGAGAGAGAGAGAGAGCTAACCTGTTCAAAATATTTGCATTTATCTATCTGTGTTGCTTAGTTACTAATAAACACTATCAGTTTATAACAATACCAGACTCCAAAGTGTTTTTTCATTTCTGCTTGTTCTTTAACCCGGTCATGGGGTACGTTACAAAATTGGGGGCCCGTCCGGGATATGAACAAAATTGTGTGGAGGGCTTGTTAGAATTGATTGGGGTAAATTCCCTTATTTGATTTGATTATATGGGAAAAAGTAGAAATGGATGTAGATAAATTTTTGGCAGGGCCAACCTCTGAGGCATTAGAGGACGCCAGGAGGTTGGAGCTGTGGAGTATTGCAAGAAAGTTGAATCTTTCGAAGGTGAAGTCTTTCATGAAGCGGTCGGAGATGCAGAGAGCCATAGCTGAGTATTATGTATCCAAGGAGGTGTTTCAAGTAGAGGAGTTGGAGTTGTTTCCTGAAAGTAACCCTAGCGGGATTGAGACCCAGTTTCAGTTTGAAAGATTAAGGCTGAAGGCTGAGGAGAAGTAAAGAGCACAGCAGCACAAGTTTGAGTTATGAGTAAAAAAGCTGGAGGCTGAAGAAGCAGAAACACAGAGAGCAGAAGCAGCAATGGCTCTCCTCTTATTACCTCTCTCTCTCTCCAACATTACTCAACCACCTTGAACTGAACTGAACTCTTTATTGTATCGTAAGACTGTATCCATTTACCCCTAGGTTTGAAAGAGCCTAGTTTTGGTTCCTATTTCCACACTTCTATATATATATATATATATATATCATTGCTAACCTGTTTCATATATTTGCATTTTATAGTATTGTATTGCATAGTTCACTAATGAACACTATTAGTTACTAGTAATACCAGACTCCAAAATGTTTTTCCATTTCTGCTGGTTCTTTAACCAGGTCACAGGGTATGTGACAATGCCAGTATCCTTCCTGTAGTGCCTTCTAATCAGTGCCCTCTGGTTCTGGACTCCTCTACTATAGAAAATACCCTCTCCACATCCATTCTATCTAGGTCTTATAATATTAGATTGGCTTCCATGCGATCTACCCTCATTCTTCTAAACTCCTGTGAGTACAGACCCAGAACCATTAACCACTCCTCATCTGTTACCCCTTCCAATCCTGGGGTCAATTTTGTAATCTTCCCCTGTTCTGCTCTGATGCAAGCACATCCTTTCTTAGATAAATGGGCCCTAATCTGCTCATGGTACTCCAAATGTGGTCTGGCCAATGCTTTATAAAAGCTGAACATTACATCCTTGCTTTTATATTCAAGTACTCTCAAAGTGAATATTAACTTTGCATTTATCTTCCTCACGACCTATTAAGCCTGAAGTTAATCCCTCAGCAGATGGCATCTGTGCTTCACCCACAGACACTTCATAGAGTCTGTGGGGGTTAATTCAGGTTTAAGTGCTAAATCTGAGAGCTGCTTGCTACAAAACATAACACTATTATGGAGTCAGCTTACAAGGGAGCTGGAAGCATTAGTTACAGTAGATTAATTTGACAACTGATTCTCTCCCCTGGTTTGCCAGCTCGGTGCACATCAGCTAGACTCAGAGCACAGGGCCAGTTCCAGAGCGAGCAGCACCTCTGTTGACAGAACAGCCTTTGGCAATCAGTGAGGAGCTTTCCCACAAACTCAATGTTAACAATTCATCATCGGCTCAAAACACATGCTCACAATTACAAAGACAAAAATCATTTGAACTACTTTACAAAATAGACTTGGAGAGATATACTGCACAGGCTTTTCAGCCAAACTCATTCATGCTGATGAAATTACCTGAATGAGCTTGTCTCATTTGCCTATATTGACCCTCTAAACCTTTCTAATCAATGCACCTTCTCTAATGTCTTTTAGATGTTATAACTATGTCATTAACTTAGCTTGTACAGAATTGAATTGAAAATAAATGTGGACTAAGATATTTATTGTCCTGTGCTGTCATCAGTGGGATCATCAGTTGATGTGCCACCTGTCCTCAGGAGTTTCGGCCCACTTATGATCAAGACTCCCTAAAGGTGGCGGGCCAGCAGTGCTAAAGCACCGCCTCCCACTGGTGAGCTTAAAAACTTAGTATCTGCCTCTATCAGAGTTGTTGGTCATTTCCATCCAACAGATTGTCGATTCTTCAGGTATCTATGCAGCTACTGAAGTGTTTACCAAAGATGATACACTGTCCGACTATCTGCCCCTCTGGACGTACTTAGTCCACATCCATGATGATCCCTCCTCTGCTGCCTCAGCTACAGCCCTGCTGGTTGACTTGATCTCTCTTCGAGTAAAGCCAACGTCACACAGCCACTTCTGGAAAGTGAACGTAATAAAGCCACGGCACCCTCCTTCGAATGGATAGCATGAGACCTTCCACCCTCTGACTCTGCAATCTGATCTTAATTCTGCATACTTGGTTATCTTGCGCTCATGGGCTTCATCGATGTTGTCTTCCCAGGGGACTGTGAGTTTTCCAATAACCACTTCTCTACTGGTGTCAGACCAGATGATTATATCTGGATGCAATGTGGTGAAAACTATTTGCTCCGGAAAACTGCCTTTCCCGTCCAGGTTGGCCTTGACACACCAATCATTGGCTGAAGAAAGTATGCTTGATCGTGGGCCTACGTTGTACACCCTTGACTTGGAGCCTTCCTTCACAAATGATATGCAATGTTCTGTGCAGCATGGGTCATGAGATAAGTTGTGCTGCAGTACCCTCTGCTCAACCGCTTCTGTTATAACTTTGAGAACGTTGTTATGTCTCCAAGCCGCTGGAAAGATTGACTCTGCACGTATTCAAAATAAGCTGAAGTGTTCCCTTCTTGCCACAAGCAGCACATCTGTCTGTCTTATCTTCATACCAGGTGCCGAGGTTGGCAGGTGTTGGGAGCAAGTCATACACTGCTCTGTACAGAAAAGAAATGTGGAGCAGTTCCATCTGCTACAGGACATTCCAAGATAGATGTCATTGTTCAACATTTTCCCACCAGGTCCAAGCCCCTTGTTTGGTCAGGCCAACTGCTTTAGTTAACCTCTTCTCCTCTTCTACCTCTCATATTTCACGCATTACAAGCTCACAACGCTCCTTACCTGTAGAAGATGACCACCACTTGTGGGTTGTCCATCCAGGTCCCTGGCGGCCTAGCTGGGTAGCCCCAACCTTCTCCTTGTGCTTCAATGTAGACTCTGCCTCGACAACTGCTGCCCGGGCTGACCACTTCCTGTCTGATCTCACATCCAGCTGGATGTTCTTGATGACAGGGTGTTTTGAGTCTCGAAGCATCAAGAATGATCCTACCTTGATTACCTTGACCTCTTCAATAAAGGATTGCACTGGGATGGTAAGCTTTGTCTGGCTACTGTGGATTGCAATATTTGTGAGGCTGCTCGGTACTCCAAGCCACTTCTTCACATACTTGTTGATCTTCCGTTCCATTGCCTCAACATGGGACATTGCCACTTCATAGACAGTTAGTGGCCACATTATCCGTGGCATCAGTCCGTACTGTAAGCACAACAACTTCAACTTGCCAGGCAAGCCACACTTGTCGACAGACATCAGACCTCTGCTGATCTGTTCTCCTGTCTCTTGAACCCGCTTGGTGTCTCTCAGCTCCTCTGTGTATCATCGCCCGGGGCTCTTAACTGGTTGGTCCTGAATGGATGGAATCTCCTCTCCACAAAGGGTGAAATGAAAGTCAACCAGCTTTCCTCTCCTAAGAACAAGGCTCCTTGGCTTCTTGGTCCTGAACTTCATTCTTCCCCAGTCCATCAGCTCCTCGAGCCTAGATAGTACACTTTCCACTGTCTCAGTGCTAGGACCCAAAAGGGTGATATCGTCCATGACAATTCCCCTCCGCCATCAAGTGCGACACCTCGTCCCAGTGATTCTGCAGCCTTCACAATGACCTCCATGGCTAACACAAAAAGGATGGGTGAAATCACAGATCCCATTGGGATACCAATGTCCAAGCTCTGCCACCTAGTTGTAAACTGCTGAGTGGAAAACCTCATCCGGAAATCACTGCAGTACTGCATAGCGAAGTTCCTCGCCTTAGCAGGAATCCACAGGAATTCTATCGCAAACTCAATCAGGACATGGGGAATGGGACCATATGCATTTGCAAGATCAAACCAAACTACCGTCAGACCTCTTCTCAACCTTTTCGACTCCTGGATGGTATGCCATATCATACTAGTATGTTCAAGGCATCCCGGCAAGCCTGGTATTCCTGCCTTCTGCACAGATGTATTTACCAATCCATTCTCTATCACAAATGAAGATATTCTTTCTGCTAGAATGTCAAACATAGTCTTCCTCTCTACATTCAGGAGTGAAATTGGTCAGAACTGATTCAATGTAACAGAAATCTCTTCTTTCGGGATGTGTACTCCTTCAGCCTCACTCCATGACAAAGGAACAACACCTTGTCTCAACACCACCTTTAACAATCTCCACAAGTATTTCCTCTGCTCTTCACACTTCTTGAACACCTTATACAGCACTCCATTAGATCCTGGCACTGAACCTGACCTTGTCTTTCTGATGAACCGCTCGGCTTCTGCCAGTTTGGGTTCTGACAGATCGAACTTCACTCCTGGCTCGGTCGGCTTCACAAGCCCTGACATGTCAGGCGAAGGAGCCTCCCGCTGTTCGTTAGAGTACGTGCTTGCCAGGTGACCCTCAAGTTCTTGTTGAGAGGTGTTAAGCAGTCCGCTCTTATTTTGTTCAAGCAACCTCTTTGTTAACTGCTGAGGGTTCTCAAAGAACACCTTTCTTGCCTTCTCTCTCTTTTTTCTCTTTTTACATTGTGACTCTGCATGATGGAGTGATGCTAACTTCATTCGAAACTGCTCTCAGAGATCAGCAAGCCCTGGCTTGTCACCCTCACTTGCTACCTTCCACCTCTGTCTCAATGATCTAAGCTCTCTCCTCAACCTACTAATCTCCTTCTGGTGCCTCCTTGGTTGCTGTGTAGGCTTTGCTTTCTTCAACTCAACTAAACCAAACCCGTACTTTCCAACATTATAAATCATATCGCCCATCACCTCCAACTTTCTCTTTGATGTTCCCCTGAGAGTGTTCTCCAACATCACACTGATATCCTCATCAAACACACGCCAAGCCTTCTCGTCTGCCATTGCTGGCCACTTGAGCTTCCTCTTCTTCTCTACCAGCTCACCACTGCCATCATGAGAAGGATCTACCTGGGTACTGTGGTCTGCAATCTGACCTGGGTTATCTCTCATCTGACCTGGACTATGATGACTCTCTCCAGAGTGAGTGGCTGTGGCTTGTGTATCAGTGTTTGAAAAGACCACATCTTCTGTGCTTGGTGAAGTAATTTTATCTTCATCCATTGGGATAGAATAGCACACAGTTAACCTGGGATAAGTTTAGCCAGAGGATTTCCCAGTTTAAGAACTGGGAAAATAAGTGGAAGGTCACTCTCTCTTTTTGGACTCTTTGGAAAGTCTATGGTGGAGCAGAGGGATGGACGTCTGAGTGGAACACAGGTTTTACAATTGTCTAGTTATGGGGATTTCTCTCCACAGATACCTATTAGCCTTAATGGGAGATCAGCCTTGAGATCTATTGCACACCGTCTAGCCGATTCAGATCATTCGAGGTCTCAGGGCTGCCACAGCATTCCTCAGCTGGCCACAAGAAAATCTCAATTTATTCACGATGCCTCAGGACCTAAGTGCTGCCCTTCAGGAGCAGGGGTTTGGGTTCAAATATATTAAATGGTATAAAGTGCTGACCACCGATTTGCTATGTTGGAAGTGTTACGTCCGTAGCCCCCTCCTTTGTGAGAATTGCAAGATCACTTTTGGGTTGGGTCAAGGGGCCCAGGAAATGGGAGAAGAGATGTGCAGACTGTCTCGTTTCCCCGGCGATGTAAAGCTAGGGGACATGGCCATTGTCTCTTGGAGACCAATTTGTGGATTGAGATACTATGCTACGTGAACGCCCTCAGGCAAAGTGGGCTGGTTGAGGGAGAGAGTGCACACCCCCAACCTGATTGACATCTACGACCCTGTGAGTCAGGATAAAAGAGTGTCTGTAGGAACAGTCCCTCAGACGCACCAGAAGAAACGTTAAGCGACCACGTAACAGCAGGAAGTCATCTGAAGGAGGTCACGTGCGTTCAGTTCCATTGCTGGAATTGGTGGCTGGAACCACGGAAAACGGCTTTTAGCTAACAACGGGGAACCCACTCCCCTGACTCAACGGATTGGCATCATAAAAGACCTGGGCAATTTTAAACCACCTTGCTCTTAAACCCAAAAACGCTGCAGCTTGAACGAACTAACAGTGTCTGTTATCTTTCCATCGGACAATACATTACCCCTAGACAACGATAGAGCTATTTCTTATTAGTTATTATTATACCCGCACTTTAGATTTAGTATTAATGATGTATATTATCTGTATGTTTGCATTAATCTTATTTTTGTGCCCTTTATCAATAAATACTTTAAAAAATAGTACCATCAGACTTCAACGGACCTCTCTATCTTTGCTGGTAAGTGATCCAGTTACGGGATTTCGTAACAGAAGCGGTTGAGGTGACTCTATTTTTACAGAAAAGCAGAGGCCATCCAATCATGGAATTTACAGTCTGTAACTGTCCATTTGTTTTACCATACTCTATGAAAAACATCCACTTTTTGTGACAGAAACCATAACAGATCATAAGTCTGTTGGTTGTTCAAACTCTATCTGGAGATCTAATGGAGACCTCCCATCCTTACCCAGTCTGGTTTTTCATCACTCTCAACCAGCCATCAAGACTCCTGACTCTTATCTGCCTCCTGACAAACCTCTCGATAGTATAAAGTCACCGGTAACTATCGAGAATGGTCGTTCATCAACAAGGCAGTTTCAATTTGACAGCTCTTATGGTGGGATTTGAAATCATTTTGATGGCCCAGACTGCTGGATTACAGACTAGTAACTTACTAGTAACTAGTGACTTTGCTACAGTCCCATCGGACACAGCTCTGCTTAAGGTCACCTGCTCACTGAAGTCTCTACCTCTCAGTTAGACTAACTTGACAAGATGACTCAACATTTGGACTGACAGATTTAGCCCTTCCTTTCCAAAAAACTGAAAGCTTTCTCAATGTCATATTTGAAAACAACATTAGTAAATGACTTTGACTGTTTTGTATCTTATCTTTATTTCCATTGTTTGACTGGCATGACTTTTCAAACAGAATTCCAGAACACTGTGATCTGAACAATTTGTAAAGCAACTCCTCATTACACAATAATCATTTTAGGTTTTTTCTTTCTTTATCAATCAATTATTAATTAAAAGAGTATATAATATATATAAATAAGAGGAGAATTATCTCAAATATCTATATCAATAACAATTTATATAAAAGGTAAAATAAACATTATCAAGATCATACATAGTATTAACCTAACAGTATGCAATAATGAATAAGATTAGTATTTTAGCTTCAAGCCTATCCTGGTTTATGGAGCAATTCTAATCCCCATCTCATTTTTCTCGTAATTAACCCTCCCCATTATTCTCAGTATTTGTGAGGGATGAGCTCTATCAGGCCCACAACACTGCTAAACTCTTAATAATGATTCATATTTCTGCTTAACAATTAAAAAAAAGAGTTTAAGATGGAGAAGTATCCATTGAAAAATGCCCATTGTTTCCAATTGTGTCCATTGTAGATGGAATTACCATGACAGGAATGCACAGCAGGCACTGGGTCAGAAAGTCCTTTTTAATTCCATCAGTGTCCTTTCTTTAATTTATAATTCAGAGACTTAAACTTTGTACTTTCTGGATGCCTATGATTTGTGAGTGTGCAACAAAGGTTCAGAAGGGCCTGCAGCCATATTTCATTGAATGTAACAATGCCTTGATAAGGTGAGACATTAAGAACTTATAAAAATCATTTAGCACTTGGACATTGATGGGAAAGTTATCAGAACCATCAGGAATATATATTGGGAACAAAGAGCTGGAATGAGAATTCAAAATGAGAGAAGTGATTATGTCCAGATTCAGAGTGGAGTCATACAGGGTTGTATTCTCTCACCTGACCAGATCAGCCTTTATAGTGAGAAGGTTCTAAGAGAATTTCACAGCATTCTCAGTATGATAATTGCTGGATTCAATTTGAAAAAGTATGACACACAGATAGTGCTGATAGCTACTTTCAAAGAGAAGATCCAAGAAATACTGGATACAGTGTTGAAGAATGTGCGAAGAGAGGATTGTCCATCAACTGCAAGAAGTCCAATGTATGGTTTTCATAAAGAAAAAAGAAAGACAGGAATGAAAACTGAAATTGGGCAACAAAATAATTCAAAAACATTGTATTTCAATTACTTAGGGAGCACGATAGCATCTGTTGGAAGGGCTTATGTTGAAATTTGAAGGATTGGGTTTGCTAAATGCATGTTCGAGCATTTGAGCAAGAGACTAAGGAATAGCATCATAACCATATAACAATTACAGCATGTAAACAGGCCATCACATCGTCCCTGCAAACCCACAACCAAGATTAACCCTAACCTAATCATTTGACAATTTTGTAATGGCTGATCCTTTTCCCTTTCATCCCCAACATTCAGCCTTCTCCCGTAATCCTTCATGCTCTGACTAGTCAAGAATCTAGCAACCACTGCCTTAAATATACCCAGTGCCTTGTCCTCCAGAACTTCCTGTGGAAATTATTTTCTTAGATTCACCACACTCTGGCTAAATAAATCCCTCCTCATTGCCATTCTAAATGGACATACTTCATTTCTGAGGCTGACTCCCACCACAGGAAACTGTCCACTGTCCACTGTCACTGTCATGATGAGACCACACTTCGGTTGGAGAAACAACACCTTATATTCTGTTTGGGTAGCCTCCAACCTGATGGCATGAACATCGATTTCTCAAACTTCCAGTAATGCCCCCATCATCCCTGCTTCACCATTTCCCATCCCCTTTTCAGGCTCTCACCTTATCTCCTGGCCCACCCATCACCTCCCTCTGGTGCTCTTCCCCCCTTTTCCTTCTTCCATGGCCTTCTATCCTTTTCACCAATCAACTTTCCAGCTTTTTACTTTATTCATCCTCCTCCAGGTTTCACTCATCACCTTGTGTTTCTCTCTCCCCTCCCCCCTAACTTTTAAATCTACTCCCTAGCTTTTATTCTCCAGACCTGCCAAAGAGTCTTGGCACGAAACATTGGTTATATTTTTTTCTATAGATGCTGACTGGTCTGTTGTGTGTGTTGCTTGGATTTCAAGCATCTGCAGATTTTCTCTTGTTTGTGACAGGAAATGCCCATTCCACATCTACTCTACTGAGGGGTTTCAACATCTGATAGGTTTCAATGAGGCCCCCCTTCATTCTTTTGAATTCATATGAGTATAGGCCAGGAGCTAGAAGTCGGTCCTCACATGGCAAACCTTTCAGTCCTAGAATCATTACAAATGAACCTCCTCTGAACCGTCTCCACTATCACCACATCCTTTCTTAGATACTTCCTCCTCTTTAATCGTCATAGTTTCCATAACTTCCCTATTTGTTTCCCTTACCTTAGACAATTCAATATCCTTCTCCTTAGTGAATACCAAAGAATCTCCCCCATCTCTTTTGGCTCCACACAAAGCTGTCCATACTGATTCTCTAAGGGACCAATTTTATCCCTCACTATCCTTTTGCTATTAATATAACTGTAGAAACCCTTCGGATATATTTTCACCTTACGTGCCAAAGCAACCTCGTATCTTCTTTTAGCTTTTCCAATTTCTTTCTTAAGATTCTTCTTACATTCTTTATATTCCTCGAGCAACTCATTTACTCCATGCTGCCTATATTTATTGTAGATATCTCTCTTTTTCCAAACCAGGTTTCCAATATCCCTTGAAAACCATTGCTCTCTCAAACTTTTAAACTTCCCTTTCAACATAACAGGAACATAAAGATTCTGTACCCTCAAAATCTCATCTTTAAATGACCTCCATTTCTCTATTACATCCTTCCCATAAAAAATATCTGAGGGTAGGAAACTCAGAGTGTTTTGGTGCTATGTTCATTCCACACTAACACATGGAAATGAATGTTGGACAGCATCAAACCTAAATAAAGGAGTCTTGAAGCTGCAGGTGTTTTTTTTTTGAGAGGAATGATGAAAATATTATCGAAGGACAGAGTAAAAAATGAGGAAGTGCAACAGAAAGCCAATATATGAGGAGAGCTGAGAGCATCAATCAGGAAACAACAGGTGGAATTTCTGGGACATGTACTGAGGAAAAGAGCTTGAACATCTTGCATTGACGGGAAAAATTGTTGGAAGAAAATTTTGCAGTCAACAGCATGTGACATACATGAGTCAGATCGAGGGGAAGAGGGGTAAAAGTTCTGAAGAGCTTAGTAGAACTTCTCAGATTAAAGACAGATGGAAGACCATGATCGCCCACATCATCCAACATGACACATAATGATGATGATGATGATGAATGCTTGGGGCTTTCTGAAAAGATTGCATTTCTTCTAAATTAATTACTCTTGTGTTGATCATCCTAGAAAATGGTCTGAGGAAGCATGATTGGCCTGGAATAACTCCAATAGGCAGAGATAGGAGGGATGGGAATATGTTTGAGCATGGAATCAGGCCCTTCAGCCCAACACACCGATGCCAACCAAGGTGCTTTTCTGAGCTAGTGATATTTGCCATATTCACCCCAAACATTTTGCATCCATGAACTTGTCCAATGTTTTTATTTAACAATATAATCGCCCCACACCTCTGTCACATTGTTCCATCTACCTGCTGCATGAAAAACTTGCCCTTCAGGACACTAAAATATTTTCCTTCTCTCTTTAAATCTAGGTCCTCTAGTCTTACACTTCCTATCCTAGAAAAAATAGTCACAGGGCACTGAGTTAGAACATAGAACATAGAACAGTACAGCACAGTAGAGGCCCTTTGATGCACAATGTTGTGCTGACCCTTAAACCCTGCCTCCCATATAACCCCTTACCTTAAATTACTCCATATACCTGTGAATCACAGAGCTTTGAAATTGGCCTTTAACACACTGAGTTCACACCAACTGTCAAGCATTCACTAACCCTGTTCTTTATATAGCTATGTTATTGAATCCTCTTTTTACCATTTTCAGTTTGTTTTCAAGGACATTTATTTTGATCTGATTATGCTTCTTTCTTGTTACATTATGCTCTATTTATAAAGTAACAACTTAGAATCAAAATTCAGTCTTTTCAGAATATTCCAAAACCAAAATATATTCTAAATATTATTGAAGTTGATTCTCCTGTTGAGCCATTCAAAGAAGATGTCTATCTGCCCGTTCTTTCAATGTCTGCTTGAAAAAGACATAGAAGCTTGTTCAGAATTTCTGATAGTGGTCCATAATCCTGTTCAAATATCACACCCTTCCACACCCACCTGATATTTCCAATTCCCTGAGCACTTCCCACTGCAGATGTATCCATGCTCTAGACGTCAAACAGCACCTGGGAATAAGCCTTGAAGGTAGTAATGGAACACGAACAATAGAAAATCTGTAGATGTTGGAAATGGAAAGGAACAGACACACACACAAAATGCTGGTAG
Source organism: Hypanus sabinus (assembly GCF_030144855.1). NCBI lineage: Eukaryota > Metazoa > Chordata > Chondrichthyes > Myliobatiformes > Dasyatidae > Hypanus > Hypanus sabinus. The sequence continues at coordinate 170,838,816 of NC_082708.1, read as the reverse complement.
CACCAATGAAAAGAGTAAACAGTCAACATTTGAGGCCAAGAGCCTTTATCAGGACTGGATAGGAAGAGGAGAAGGCAGTGGAAGAAGGTAAGGGGGAGGGGAGGGAAAAAAAACAAGGTGGTAATTGATAGATCAAACCAGGAGAGGAGGAGGGGGTGAAGTAAATAGCTGAGGAGTTGATTAGTGAAAGAGATAGGGCTGGAGAAAGGGGAGTTTGATAGGAGAGGACAGAAGACTAATGAATAAAGAGAAGGTGGAAGACCTCCAGAGGGAGATGATGGGCAAGTAAGGAGATAAGCTGAGAGAGGGAAACAAGAATGGGGAATGGTGAAAGAGAAGAAGGGAGGGGCAATACTGGAAGTTCAAAAATGGAGGTTCATGCCATCAGTTTGGAGGCTACTCAGATGGAATACAAGGTGTTGCTATTCCTGGCTGAGTGTGGCCTCATTGCTGCAGCAGAGAATGTACATGAAAGTACATGACATAGAATGTATTCAGTGTTTATGATAGAATGTACACTCTGTACCCATTCCACATATATCTTTTGCCAGAATGTTAGAGTCCTGAGGGATATAGCTGCCTGGTATCAGCACGTGGTGAACTAACCAGTTTAAGATGACATCTTAAGGCCTCATTTCACCATTTGAACTGTGGGAGATCCATCTGTCCAGGGCAGTGTTTGTATGAATAATGATCATATTGACCTTGGGGAGATCCCAACTTCCCATGGAAGATGTTCTCTATCATTCTGAATGACACTGCAATCACACTGATTTGAATAAGATTCAGAACCTCTCTTCAAAATTGGAATTTCATGAGGCGCTGTAAGCTAGCCATAGCACTGAAATGTATTTTGTCACTGTGCATAACTATATGTTCTTTTCCACAGAGTGTCCAATTTCTTAGTTACAGGATTGGAACCCGGAGTGATCTTCTGCTGCTGTAGCTAATCCGGGTTGTCATGTTGTTGTTCAGAGGCTCTTCATCACACCACTGTTGTAATGCATGGTTATTAGAGTTAGGGTTGCTTTTCTGCCTGCCAGAACCACACTGGTCATTCTCCTTTTACCTTTTTCATTAACAAGGTGTTTTACACACAGAAATGCTGCTCACTGGATGTTCTATGTTGTTTTTCACACATGAAAATTCCAAGAGTTCAAGAGTTTCTAAGATACTCATTCCATACTGTCCAACAGCAACAGTCATTCTTCCATGGTCAAAGTCACATAGATCACATCCTTCCCCATCCTAATGTTTGTTCTGAACAGCCACTGAAACGCTTGACCACGTCTGCATGATTTTCAATGAGGTCCCCCTTCATTCTTTTGAATTCATATGAGTATAGGCCAGGAGCTAGAAGTCGGTCCTCTCATGGCAAACCTTTCAGTCCTAGAATCAATTCAAATGAACCTCCTCTGAACCATCTCCACTATCACCACATCCTTTCTTAGATAGGGGACCAAATGCAGCTCACATTTCTCCAAATGAAGTGTCTTAGGAAGCCTCAGCATTTCATCTTCAATCATTGCAACAAGGAATTGTCTATCAATGATCACAACAAGAATGCACTCCTCACTCTCCTCTCCCTTAAAGGCTTCCTGAACCATCATGCCATGGTTAGGTTGTTCATCCGTCCTCCAGCTCCCACTCTCGATGTCAGATTCACTAATATATTCCAATTCAGAAGTTAGAGACTTTGAAAAGCCGCACGCTGCAGCTCAAGGAACGAGATGAGGTCCTTGAGCCACAGACTGCATATCACTAGTTCAGACTGAAGGAATCTCCAACTACCTATTGTGTGCAGCATGTGTCAATGTGGTCCTGATTCCACCTGCCTCTTTTGCAAATTCACCACGGTAGCATAGCAGTTGGTGTGATACTATTATTACAAGACGTAGAAGCAGAATTAGATCATTTGTTCCATCACATCTACTTCTCCATTTCATCATGGCTGATCCATTTTTCCACAGCCCAAACTCCTGATTTCCCCAATAACCCTTCATGCTCTGACCAATCAAAAATCTACCAACGTCAGCCTTAAATATACATAAAGATTTGATCTGCACAGTTGCCTGTGCCAACAAGCTCCACAGATTGACCACTCTCTTGTAAAGATATTCTCCTTGTTTCCATTCTTAAAGGACAGTCACCCCCCACCCCCATTTTAAGGTTGTGTGCTCCAGTCTTAGAGTCTCTCACCATAGGAAACATCCTCTGCACATACATTCTATTGAGGACAGATTTTCATAACATCACCCCTCAACCTTCAGAATTCCAGTGAATACAGACCCAGAGCCATCAAATCTTCTTCATATTATAAGCCATTCAGTCCTTGGTTTTATATTCTGATTCCCTTGAAGTGAATGCTAACATTGAATTTACCTTCTTTACCAAAGAATCAACCTACAAATTAACCTGTTGGATGCTGCACAGGACCCCAAACCACTTTGCACCTCAGATTTTTGTAATTTCTTTCCGGTTAGAAGGTAATAAAACTTTTCATATGTTCTAGTGAAGTGTATGACCATATACTTCCCAACATTGGCTTCAATCTGCATTTCTTTGGCCAGTCCCCTAATCTGTTTAATCCTTCTGTAACCTCCCTATTTCCTCAAAACTACTTGCCCCTTCACTTATCTTCGTATCATCTACAAACATTGTGACAAAGCCATCAATTCCATCATTCAAATCATTGACGAATAACATAAAAATAACGGTCACAACACAAATCCCTGAGGAACACCAATAGTCACAACAACCAATCAGAAAAGGTTCCCTTTATTCCCACTGTTTGCCTCCTGCCATTCAGCAATGCTTTATCCATGCTAGTATCTTTCCTGTAACACCATGGGCTCAGAGCTTGTTAAACAGCCCTATGTGTGGCACTTTCTCAAAGGCCTTCTGAAAACCTAGGTGCGCAACATCAATGTATTCTCCTTTGTCTATCTTGTGTTTTATTTCTCCAAAGAATTCCAACAGATTTGTCAGGTAAGATTTTCTCAAGGAAACCATACTGACTATAGCCTATTAGTGCTTCCATGAGTCTGAAAATCACATTCTTTACAATCAACTCCAACTTCTCCCCAACCACTGAGGTCAGATTAACTGGCCTCCAATGTCCTTTCTTCTGCCTCACACCTTTCTTAAAGAGTGGGGTGCCTGGGAAGTTCTGGAGTTTAGAGAACAGTTCCAGTCCCATCATGTTCAGAGTCTCTGTACATCCTCCGTGTGGAAAACATGGGATATTCCCAATTGCTCCAGTTTCTTTTCACAGTTCAAAGATCAACTGGGTTGGGACTTGGTCATTGCAAATTGTCCTGTGATTACATGAGGTTTTATCAGGGTTTACTGGGTGGCACAGCTTGAGGGGCTGGAAGCCCTTGTTCCAAGTTGCATCTCAATCAATACTTAATAGATCTGGGGCATCTCATCTGACCTGCAGAGGAACTTGGGGTGGGACGGGAAAGAAACAGTTTTCATGGTTCATGTGAGTACCGACAATATAGAAAGAACAAGGAAAAAAAACAGCTGCTGAGGGAATATAAGCAGCTAAGAACTAAATTAAAATCAGAAACAAAAGGTTAATAATCTTTTGTTAAAGGTTAATAAAGGTTGCATTGTTACTTAAGCTACATGCAACTTGGCACAGGACCAGTTAGATTAGGGAGTGAAATATGTGGCTCAAAGATTGGAGGAGGAGAAGTGGGCTTAGATTCATGGTACTTTGGTTCCACTTTTGGGGAAGGATGGAGATAATTTGATTGGACAGGTTCCAGCTGAACCATGCTGCTACTCATGTCCTGACAAATCACATAACTAGGGCTGTAGACAGAGCTTTTCACTAATTAGCAGGGAAGTGGGTTCGACAGATTGCAAATGGAATGAATTTATTATTGTCATATGTACCACGATAGAGTGAAAAACTTTCCTTCATACTGTTCAGACAAATCAGATCAGATCATTAAACAGTGCAATGAGGTAGGACAAGGTAAAACAATAATAGTGCAAAATAATTACAATTATTCCTGTAATTATAATTGTAAGTATAATTACAATGACCTGCAGGATCTTTGGGGACCTAAGCCATCCCAACCACAATCTATTCCAGCTGCTACTATCTGGGAAACGGTACCACAGCATAAAAGCCAGGACCAACAGGCTCTGGGACAGCTTCTTCCAGCAGGCCAAGAGACTGATGAACTCACACTGACTTGAGTGTAGTCTATATTACATTGCTGTTCTATTTGATATAAATTATTAAAAATTACCATGACTGCACTTTGCACATTTAGATGGAGATATAACAGACAGATTTTTTCTCCTCATGTATGTAAGAAATAAAGTCAATTCAGTTCATTAAAAGTAAGGAGAAGTATGGTTGAAATAAAAGCATCCAGGACATCTTTGAGGAGTGGTGCCTCAAAAAGGCAGTATTCATCATGAAGGACTGCCACCACCCAGGACTAGCCCTCTTCCCATTGCTACCATCACGGAGGAGGTACAGAAGCCTGAAGGCACACACTCAATGATGCAGGAATAGCTTCTTCCCATCTGTCGTCAGATTTCTTACTTGTTTAATTTTAATATATATGTGTCTGTGTACTCTTACTGTGATTTTCATGTTTTATTGTTGTGTATTACCATGTACATCTTGTGCATAGCAACAAATTTCAAGACATATATCAATGATATCCAACCTGATTCTGATTCTGAATACAAAAGGGGATACAAAAAGGCTTTTATTCAGACATATAAAGAGTGAAAGAGGTTAGAATGGATATTGGATGGCTGGGAAATGACACAGGAGAAGTAGTGAAGAACACAATAATGGCAGAGAACTGGACATGTACTTAGTGTCAGTCTCCATTGTGTCCAACACAAACACTATGGCAGAAATTCAATCCTGTGGCAGAATTGCGTATCATTGCTTTTAATGAGAAGTTACTTGGAGAGTTGAATTTCTTGGAGGTGGATGGACAATATCACAGGGTTCAGTGAAAGGTGGCTGAAGAGATTGTAGAGGCATTAATAGTTCAATAATCTCTAGTCAGGAATTGTTCCAGGGGACTGGAAAATCACAAATGTCACTCCACTCTTTGAGAATGGTGGGGGGGGGGGGGAATACTGGAAATTATAGGCTGCTTAGCAAGATTGCAGTAGATGCTGCAATTTTATCATCCATTTTAAGGATGGGGTTTTGAAAACAAAAGATAAAATAGGACAAAGTCCGAATGGTTTCCTTCGAGAGAAATATTGCCTGACAAGTCTTTTGGAATTCTTTGAGGAAGTAACAAGCAGGAAAGATGAAAGGGAGTTAGTGGATGTTTTTCACTTGGATTTCCAAAAGGCCTTTGACAAAGTGTACACGCGAGGCAGCTAAATGAGGTTAGAGTGTTCTTCAATGTGAAGGAACTTTGACTCAGCTGTTGAAGGAGGATGGTAGATGGTAATCAGGAAGAGTCTCCCTTAACCAGTTTTAGAATAGTCATGTGATTTTGTGGGGTCTGTCATCACCTGGAGCAAAAGATGTTGGGAATGGAGAGGGTGGAGTGCTTCTGGATTGGTGTGGGAGAGATGGCAGAAACAGAGGGCCAGCTTTGGGGGGCTGTGCAGGTGCAGGCTTACCTGCCCCGAGTCATATTGGCAAGGTCATTCGATTTCCATCAATTAGTTTATTAATCATTACAGAATGTCTTTTTTATTCTTCACACAGCATCCCTCTCCATTCCCCTTTTCCCAACAATGATTCCCTTCTCTTTCCCCCCTCCCCACTTTCAGTCTACAACAAAGACCCATATCAGAATCAAAGTTTATCATCACTAACTCAATTTAGATGGCCGGCAAATGGTATAAAATATTTGGGTATAAGAGTTGATAATGATATAAAGAACTTATATAAATTAAATTACTTACCATTATTGAAAAAAATTCAAGAAGATCTTGATAAATGGATGGTATTACCAATAACATTAGTAGGTAGAGTAAATACCATAAAAATGAATATATTCCCTAGACTACAATACTTATTTCAATCACTACCAATACAACTACCCCAGAAGTTTTTTCAAGAGTTAAATAAATATGTGAGGAAGTTTCTTTGGAAAGGTAAGATGTCAAGAATATCGTTGACATGAAATTGACATGGAAATTTGATCTAGGAAGGTTACAACTTCCAAATTTTAAGAATTATTATAAGCAAATCAACTTAGATTTATTGCATCTTTTTTTGAGAGAGATAGACCGGCATGGATTAAAATAGAACTAGAGAAAATAGGAGAAAATATACCACAAGATTTTATATATAAATGGGAATCTAAATGGATATGGGAAAAGAAAGATTCTCCTATATTAAAGCATTTGATTGACTTATGGAATAAGATAAATGTTGATGATGAGACAAAGAAATCTTTGTTAGCAAAGAGATAGAAAGAAAGCAAATTCAAAATAGACTTATTCCTTTTACAATGGATAATCAACTTTTATATAATTAGCTTCAAAAAGGGATTAGATATATAGGAGATTGTTTTGAAGGAGGTATATTAATGTCATTTGATCAATTAAAGAATAAATATAAAGTATCAAACAACACTCTTTTTTGTTACTTCCAATTAAGGGCTTATTTAAGAGAAAAATTAGGTCAAACTATGTTATTGCCGAAATCTAATGAAATAGAAACTTTAATTCAAAAAGGAAAGACTAAAAAATTTATTTCTTGCATGTATAGCTTGATTCAAAAACAGGCAATTAAACAAGGAGTCTATAAGTCAAGACAAAAATGGGAAAGTGACTTGAATATTAAAATTGAAGAAACAAATTGGTCAAGGCTATGTCTTGATAGTATGGCAAATACAATAAATGTCCAGTTAAGATTAGTGCAATATAATTTTGTATTTATTCAATTTTTATATTTAATCAATTATATATTACACCACAAAAAATAAATAAATTAAACCCAAATTTATCCGATCAGTGTTTCCGATGTAAACAAGAAATTGGTACTTTTTTACATTCTACTTGGTCTTGTTCTAAAATTCAACCTTTTTGGACAAATTTAAGAGTTTTATTGGAACAAATTATTGGAACACAACTTCCACATAATCCAATATTATTTTTATTAGGTGATATTGAAGGGATAAAATCGAAACTCAAATTGAATAAATATCAGAAAGAATTTATAAAAATTGCACTGGCAGTAGCCAAAAAGGCTATTGCAGTTACTTGGAAATCGGATGCATACTTAAGTATAGATCGTTGGAAGAATGAAATTTACAGCAGTATTTCACTTGAAAAAATTACTTATAATTTAAGAGATAAAAATGAAACATTTTTGAAAATTTAGCGCCCTTATTTACAAAAGGCAGGATTAAATATATAGGTGCTCCGAAGATAAAATAATTGGTTATTTGGGGAAAGAAATAAACATATATACTAAAGTTATTATGAACTCCATGGAGCATGTGGGTATCTCCCGATATCCAGGCACTCTTTCTTTCTTTCTTTCTTTCTTGGGGGAAGGGTTAAGGGGAGGGGGGAAGGGTATATATATTTTTTTACATATTTTCTTTTTCTTTCTGTAATTATTTGAAAACTCAATAAAAAGGTTAAAAAAAAGTTTATCATCACTCTCATATGTTATGAGATTGTATTTGTTTTTTGCAGCAGCACTACAGTGCAATACATGACATTTACTACAGTATTTTACAGAAGTCTTAGGCACCCCTAATATGTGTGTGCCCGCACCACAGAATTTTGTACTGTACTGAGTCCATGAATATAGTAGTAGTCTGCAGTTGAATATGATCCAGCAGGTATTATGCCAAGACAACACTGGGAGCAGCACTGACTCAAGAATGCGCACAGCACCACACCACCTCTAGCACTCCGGTGGAGACCCCAAATACAATCCTTCTGGATGGTGCAAACAGACGTCTCCGCGGCTTGAGTCCTTGTCCTTTCTTTTTCAATCTTTTTATTATTGTTATTAATATCAACAAAATACAATTGATACATAGATAATGGGATTACAAACATACACATTTCAACTGCACATGAAAGAATACATAAGCAATGATTACAGTATAAATGAGTATTCCCAAATCATGGATGATACAATATATAAATAAACAAGGCAAATCTAGGTATATCTAGGTATATAATAAAAAAAAACAGAAAAAAGAAAAAGAAAAAAATGCAAAATAAAAACTAATCTAATAATCTAATAGCTAATAAAGAAAAAAAACAAAAAAGGAAAAGAGAAAAAGAAAAACTGGAAAAAGATAAAAAAGGGCTGTTTATAATATCTCACAAGAATACAAAATCATCAGTGTTGTCAACTCCGATCCTCTCAACATATATAAAATCGAAACTGGAAAAACAAATAGGTTTGGAACAGGGTCATATTACATCGTATATCTTTTCAAATTTAATAGAAGTATCAAATACACCACTTCTATTTTTTTCTAAATTTAAACATAACATAGTTTGAGAAAACCAATGAAATACAGTGGGAGGATTAATTTCCTTCCAACTCAGCAAAATAGATCTTCTAGCCATTAGAGTAAGAAACACAATCATTCGACAGGCGGAAGAAGATAAATGAAGTGAGTCCATCATTGGTAAACCAAAAATTGCGGTAATAGGACGGGGTTGTAAATCAATGTTCAATACCACAGAGATAATATCAAAAATATCTTTCCAATATTTTTTCAAAAGCGGACACGACCAGAACTTATGAGTTAAAGACACTATTTCAGATTGACATCTCTCACAAATAGGATTTATATAGGAATAAAAATGAGCTAATTTATCTTTGGACATATGAGGCCTATACCTTAAACTGTATTAATGAATGTTTGGCACATATAAATGATGTATTAACTAATTGAAGAATTCTATCCCAATTCTCAATAGGAATAATAAGATTAAGTTCTCTTTCCCAATCATTTTTTTGTCTTATAAAGGGGCTCTGAATGTATCTTCATAATTATATTATAAAGTTTTGATATAAGCCCTTTTTGAAAAGGGTTTAATTCAAACAAACTCTCCAAAATACCTGAAGACACAAAATTTGGAAAAGTAGGAAGTACAGTATTTTAAAAATGCCTAATCTGTAAATATCTAAAAAAATGAAATCTAGGCAAATTATATTTATTAGATAATTGCTCAAAAGACATAAAACAATTGTCCAAAAATAAATCAGAAAATCGTAGTAATCCCTTCCAAGCCGAATAAGCTTGGTCTATAATTGAAGGGTGGAAAAAACAATTGGATACAATAGGAATATTTAAAACAAACTGAGTCAACCCAAAAAATTTCTAAAATTGAAACCACATACATAAAGTATGTTTAACTATTGGGTTGTCAATTCGTTTCAGCAATTTAGAAAGAGCAAAAGGGAGAGAAGTCCCCAAAATAGAACCCAGTGCATAACCTGGTACCAATTTAATTTCCAGGCTCACCCAATAAGGGCTAAAAGATCCATCCCAATCTTTCAACCAACATATTAAATATCTAATATTAACTGCTCAATAATAAAATCTAAAATTAGGCAATGCTAACCCACCTTCCTTCTTTGCCTTCTGTAAGTATATTTTACCTAACCTGGGATTTTTATTCTGCCATATATATGAGGAAATTTTTGAATCAACATTAGTAAAAAAAGATTTCAGAATAAAAGTTGGTACCGCTTGAAAAATATATAAAAACTAAGGTAAAATAACCATCTTAATAGATGGAATCCTACCTATCAGAGATAAAGATAATGGTGACCACTTAGTAAACAAGCATTTAATCTGATCAATTAAGGGTACAAAATTAACCTTAAATAAGTCTTTATGGTTTTTTGTGATTTTAATCCCTAAGTAAATAAAAGAGTCATTAACAAATTTAAAAGGTAAGTTTCCATAAATTGGGACCTATCTATTTAAAGGAAACAATTCACTCTTATTAAGATTTAATTTATACCCAGAAAAATCACTAAATTGAGCCAACAATGCTGCTGGAATAGATTTCTCAGGATTAGAAATAAATAATAATAAATCATCTGCATACAAAGATAACTTATGAGTATCTGTCCCACGATTAATACAAAAAATATCCTGTGATTCTCTGATAGCAATTGCCAAAGGTTCTAAAGCAATATTAAATAATAGTGGGCTAAGAGGACAGCCTTGTCTAGTGCCCCGAAATAAACGAAAAAAGGGAGATCTTTGATTATTAGTAAACACCGATGCTACTGGAGTATGATAAATCAGTTTAATCCAGGAAATAAATGTCGGACTAAAATTAAACTTCTCCAACACATTAAATAAGTAAGGCCATTCAACTCTGTCAAATGCTTTCTCCGCATCTAATGAAGTAACACATTCTGAAATATTATGTGAAGGAGTATACACAATATTCAATAACCTCCTAACATTAAAAAAAGAATAACAATTTTTAATAAAACCTGTTTGATCTTCTGAGATAATTTGGGGTAATACCTTCTCCAATCTGGATGCAAGTAACTTGGAAAAAATCTTGGAATCTACATTCAATAAGGATATTGGTCTATAGGATGCGCAATCAGTAGGGTCTTTATCTTCCTTCAATATTAAAGAGATGGAAGCTCTATAAAAAGATTGTGGCAAATTTCCCAATCTAATTGCTTCTTCAAAAACCTTATATAACCAAGGAGAGAGAGTAGCGGAAAAACATTAAAAAAATTCTGCTGTATACCCATCCGGACCAGGTGCTTTCCCTGAATTCATGGAGGTAATAACCCCTTTGATTTCTGCATCAGTCATAGGAGCTTCCAATACTGAAAGATCATCTGGTGATAGTCTTGGGAAATTCAATTTCCCAAGAAAATCACACATGGTACCACAATCCTGAGGAAATTCCGAATGGTATAGGGAAGTAGAAAAATCTTGAAATGATTTATTTATCTCATCATGGCTAACTGTCAAGTCCCCATTTTGCTGACGGATCTTGGTAATTTGACGTTTAACCAAAGCATTCTTCAGTTGACTAGCCAGTAGCTTACCCGATTTATCATTATGTATCAGATCTGGACTTCATCAGTTGATTTTCAATCGAAGATGTAAGTAATAAACTATATTCTGTTTGAAGTTCAACCCTTTGCTTGTAAAGCTCCTAACTAGGAGTAATCAAATGTTTCTTGTCAATCTCTTTAATTTTATCAACCAATAAAAGAGCTTCCTTCTTTATGCGTTTTCTCAGACCAACAGAATAAGAAATAATCTGTCCACGTATATATGCATTAAAAGTGTCCCAAAGTGTTTCGTAAGAAATATCTTCTGTAGAGTTGGTTGAAAAGAAGAAGTTGATCTGTTCATTCATAAATTTAATAAAGTCCAGATCCTGCAATAAGGTAGAGTCAAATCGCCATTGTCTAGCATTAGGAACTGTATCCATAAATTTAATAGAAAGTTTTAATGGAGCATGGTCAGAAATAGCTATAATATCATAATCACAACTATTTACCGAAGGAATCAAGCAAGAGTCAATAAAAAAATAATCAATTCTCGAATAAGAATGATAAACATGTGAGAAAAAGAAAACTCCTTATCCTTAGGATGCCGAAATCTCCAAATATCAAAAACTCCATTATCAGTCATGAAAGAGTTGATACAAGTGGCTGACTTATTGGATAAAGTCTGAGTAGATATAGATTTGTCCATCAAAGGATTTAAACAACAATTAAAATCACCACCCATTATCAACTTATATTCATTTAGATTAGGTAAAGAAGTAAATAAGGACTTAAAAGAATCAGGACAATCCACATTTGGAGCATAAACGTTAACCATGGCAACCTTTTTATTACAAAGTAAGCCCATAATTAACAAAAATCTACCATTCGGATCCAAAAAGATATCGTGTTGGACAAATGCTATAGAGGAGTCAATAAAAATTGAAACTCCCTTTACTCTGGCATTCGAATTTGAATGGTACTGTTGACCCCACCAAAACCTAAAAAAGCGATAATTGTCCTCCTTCCTCACATGAGTTTCTTGTACAAAAATGATATAAGCATTTGGAATACTTTGAAAATCTTCTTTCATTTAATCGGATGGTTTAAACCATTAGTATTCCAAGACACAAAATTGATGGTCTGAGCCATATTTCTAAAATCAACCCTTTGGTATAAAAAGGGTTAATCAAATTATAAACTCATGCATCTGGAAGAGGAACAAAAATAGAGAGCGGACCCGGAAGTGACGACATCATAGACATATTTGTAGTTCAAAAACAGCCCAAATGAAAAAAACTATAACAAACTGGTAAAGGAAATAAAGAGTTAGAAAACAGCCACCCCCCACCCCCACAAGAAAGAGAAAAAAAACAACAGCCAAAAATAGGCTGGGAAAAGGAAAAAATGAGACTAATTCTACCCCCATATTAGCGGAAGACCACTCAGGATATAAAGGATATATATAAAAAAAATCCACCCAAACTTTAAAAATTATGATCACTATACTAAAACCAAACTTCTTAATACACTTGGTTGTAAAAAAAAACAAAAAGAGTATAATCACTAAAAACTTATAAATCGGGTTATAACCCAAACAAATCAAAAAAATATTTAAACTGTGATAAGCGATGCATTGTAGGAAGAAGACGAGAGAAAAAAATAATGCCATCTTAAAAAAACACCAAAAATATTTTTCCAAAAAACCACCATCTTAGTAAAAAAGAATTCACCTTCGAAGGGTTAAAAATACACCTTTGAAGGAACAAAAATAATAGCAATATAGTATAATGGTTAGAGTGTATAAAACAAACTGATTAATATGACGAAAGAACACTTTAACTTGAATATAAAGTATAGAATAAACCTACACTAATAGCCAGAAACAAAATCTGGTTTGAGGAATCAAAAACCATCTTACCCGATCAAAATCCTCATTTATTAGGAATGAGAAACCATAGCAGTAGGGAAGTTCTCATTCAGAAAACTTCTCGCTTCAGATGTAGAAAGGAAAACCAGTGTGGAGCATTCGGCGGTGAGATTCTGAGCTTCGCAGGGTATAAGAGCGCAGGTTTTAGATTTTTCTCATAACATTCAGACATCAGAGGTTTAAAAAGAAGCCTTGCTTTCATTACTTCAGGACTAAAATCTTCTACCAAGCGGAAATTGTGATCCTGAAATTTAACCATTCCTACCCGCCGAGCCACACGAATAAGCTGCTCTTTATCATGTATGTAATGAAACCTGACAATTACAACTGAGGGTTTAGCTGAAGCACTCGATGATCGACGCATAATTCTATGTGCACGATCAAGTAACGGGGGGTTATCTGGAAATACAGACGGGAACGCATCTTTTAAAAGTTTAGCAAAGTATTGCGAGGGGTCACCTTGTTCTATGCCATCCGGGAGACCAAGTATTCATAGGTTCTGTCTTCTGGACCGATTCTCAAAGTTGACACTCTTGGCTTTAAGTGTTTCCATCAGTTTAGTGGTTGAAATTAAATCCTGTTGCAATTTTCAATTATCAAATCTCGTTTCCGAGCGTCTTCTTGCAGAGATGCGATAAGAACTTGCTGCTGGTTAATTACTGAATCCATCTTATCCATATAATCTTGAAAAGCCTTTATATCTTGATTAAAAATTTGTTGTAGTTCATCAAATTTTTTATCCAAAACCTCCAAAAACAATTCATAAGTTAATTCAGTGCGCTGCGGATGAGCTTGCTTCTTTCCATTACCGTTCGGGTTGCGGCCAGGTTCTCATCCTTTAGATCTAAGAGCCATTTCTGATTGCATATCTTCGAAAATTCACAATAAACTCTTAACGATAAGTCCAAAAATATAGCAAGAATCTTTTGGTGTAGGTAAAAAAAAGTTGGATAAGGGTGATCAAAGGTTAAGAAAACTAAAGGTTATGGAGCAAATCTGAAACAGTACTCACTCCATGAGCGTCTCCCGCTGACTCTTGAGTCCTAGTCCTTGCTGTGACTGGGACTGCAGAGACCCTGCACCATCCATCAATGAATGAATTAATTGGATCTGCACCTCCCACACCACCAATGGCAATGGAGTGTTGTGATCACAAGACTGAGTCTTTGTGTTCTGATGAAGGGTTTCAGCCAAAACATCAACTGTTTACTTTTTTCCATAGATGGTGCCTGGTCTGTTCAGTTCCTCCAGCATTTTGCATGCGTTGCTTTGGATTTTCAGCATCTACAGACTTTCTTGTGTTTGTTATCTTCTCCCTCTCCTTGTTTTACCTCTCACCTACCAGCTTGTACTCCTACAATTCCCTCCAGCTTCTATTCTGGCTTTCTCCCCCTTCCTTTTCAGTCCCATTTGAAATGGTCTCACCCAAAACATTGAGTGATGTTAGCAAAGAGGAAAGATCAGAAATATTTAGTGAATCTTGGTTCTTAATTCTCCTGGCAGCAACAGTGTTCACTTTAATGTGTAAATATGTGTATTTGATCTCCAGGGACAGTGAGGACATAAGATCCCCAAATGATTACTCTTTAAAAACAGATATATCCAAATAGGAACTATTTGCATTGTGGTCCAATACTCCTCGACAGGTGTCTCCCCTCCCTGAATCACAATATATATGGGGTCAACCAACCGAAATCTGATACAGCAGCTAAAAGTAAGCAACTTCAAGTTCTTTGTCACAGGTAAATCTGAGTTTTCTGAGTCTTTGATTCTTTCTGAAATAATTATTGTCAAGCTTTAAATTGTACTTCAATTTATATGAATAAGTTCATTTTAATTATGCTCTGTTAATAACATCATAGATGCATGAATGATTGAACTATTTTTCACAAGGTGATGAGAGAGTTTGATGAGGGTCGGCAGTGGATATATCTACATGGATTTTATTAAGGCAAACAGACAAGTATTTGTTTGTTTTTCATAGCATACAGACATGTTTGACTGTTACTTTCTAGGTGTAGATTAAATCCTTTGCAATTTACAAGTTGCTATTCCTTAATACAAGGTAAATATCAGATTGCATATAATGTTTTACAGAATGAGCAATTTTGCTACACCATCAGTCATTAATGCTTCCTAAACTATATGAGTAGACAATTGTATTAAATTAGTTTTGACGTGTCATATGCTCAGAGATGTTCTTCTGCACATCACTTATGTAACATGAGGTTATTGGACTTAATATTGCCTTCCTGTCAACTTAACCAGTCTGGCCATTCTCCTCTGACATCGTTCATAAAGAAATGATTTCATCCACAGAACTGCTATTGATTAGGTGCTTTTTTTTGCTTCTCTCACCATTCTCTGTAAACTCTGAAAACTGCTGCGCATGAAAATCTCAGCAGTTTCTGAGAAACTCAAACCAGCCTGTCTAGCACTAATGATCATTCCATGCTAAAAATTAATAGACAATAGGTGCAGGAGTAGGCCATTCGGCCCTTCGAGCAAGCACCACCATTAAATGTGATCATGGCTGATCATACACAATCAGTACCCCATTCCTGCCTCCTCCCCATATCCCTTGACTCCTCTATCTTTAAGAGTTCTATTTAACCCTTTCTTGAAAGCATCCAGAGAATTGTCTTCCACTGCCTTCTGAAGCAGAGCATTCCATAGATCCACAACTCTCTGGGTGAAAAAGTTTTTCCTCAATTCCGCTCTAAATGGCCTAACCTTATTATTAAACTGTGGCCTTTGGTTCTGGATTCCTCCAACATCAGGAACATGTTTCCTGCCTCTAGCATGTCCCTTAATAATCTAATATGTTTCAATCAGATCCCCCCCATCTTTTTAATTTCCAGTGTATACAAGCCCAGAAGTCCCGAGAATTAACCTCAAACCGATGCTACACTCCCTCAATAGCAAGAATGTCCTTTCTCAAATTTGGAGACCAAAACTGAACAATACTCCAGGTGTGGTCTCACCAGGGCCCTGTACAACTGCAGAAGGACCTCTTTGCTCCTATACTCAACACCTCTTGTTATGAAAGCCAACATGCCATCAGCTTTCTTCACTGCCTGCTGTACCTGCATGCTTACTTTCAATGACTGATGAACAAGGACACCTAAATCTCGTTGTACTTCCCCTTTTCCTAACTTGACTCCATTCAGATAGTAATCTGCCTTCCTATTCTTGCCACCAAAGTGTATAACCTCGCTTTTATCCATATTAAACTGTATCTGCCCACTCACCCAACCTGTCTAAGTCACCCTGCATTCTCCCAACATCCTCTGCCACCCAGCTTTGTGCCATCTGCAAATTTGCTAATGTTACTTTTAATCCCTTCATCCAAATCATTAATGTATATTGTAAACAGCTGCAGTCCCAGCCCAGAGCCTTGTGGTACCCAACTAGTCACTGCCTGTCATTCTGAAAAGGTCCCATTAATCCCTACTCTGTTTCCTGTTTGCCAATCAATTTTCTATCCATGTCAGCACCCTACCCCCATGAGCTCTAATTTTGCCCACTAATCTCCTATGTGGGACCTTATCAAAGGCTTTCTGAAAGTCCAGGTACACTACATTCACTGGCTCTCCCCTGTCCATTTTCATAGTTACATCCTCAAAATTCCAGAAGATTAGTCAAGCATGATTTCCCCTTCGTAAGTCCATGGTGACTCGGACCGATCTTGTTACTGCTATCCAAATGTGCCATTATTTCATCTTTTATAATTGCCTGCAGCATCTTCCCCACCACTGATGTCAGGCTAACTGGTCTATAATTCCCTGTTTTCTTTTTTCTCCTTTCTTAAAAAGTGGGATAACATTAGGTACCCTCCAATCCTCAGGAACTGATCCTGAATCTATAGAATATTGGAAAATGATTGCCAATGCGTCCCTCAAAGAGCCACCTCCTTAAGTACCCTGGAATGCAGGCCCTGGGGAATTTATCAGCCTTCAGTCCAATCAGTCTACCCAACACCATTTTCTGCCTAATGTGTATTTCCTTCAGTTCCTCCTTTACCTTAGGTCCTCTGGCTACTATTACATCTGGGATATTGTCTGTGTCTTCCCTAGTGAAGACAGATCCAAAGTACCTGTTCAACTCGTCTACCATTTCCTTGTTCCCCATAATAAATCCACCCGTTTCTGCCTTCAAGGGCCCAACTTTGGTCTTAACTAATTTTTTCCTCTTCACATGCCTAAAGAAGCTTTTACTATCCTCCTTTATATTCTTGGCTAGCTTATCTTCAAACCTCATCTTTTCTTCCTGTATTGCCTTTTTAGTTATTTTCTGTTGCTGTTTAAAATTTTCCCAATCCTCTGGCTTCCTGCTCATCTTTGCCATGTTATACTTCTCTTTTATTTTTATACTGTCGTTGACTTCCCTTGTCAGCCACAGTTGCTCCCTACTCCCCTTAGAATCTTTCTCCTCTTTGGAATGAAATGATCCTGCACCTTCTGCATTATTCCCAGAAATACCTGCCATTGTTATTCCACTGTCATCCCTGCCAGGGTATCCTTCCAGACAACTTTGGCTAGTTCCTCCCTCATGGCTCCATAGTCCCCTTGGTTTAACTGTAATACTGACACTTCGGATTTTCCCTTCTCACTCTCAAATTGTAGATTAAAACTTATCATATTATGGCCACTACCTCCTAATGGCTCCTTTACTTTGAGTTCCCTTATCAAATCTGGCTATCCAGTACAAGCTGCTCTAAGAATCCATCTTGGAGGCACTCCAAAAACTCCCTTTCTTGGGGTCCAATACCATTCTGATTCTCCCAATCTACCTGCATGTTGAAATCACCCATTACAACCATAGCATTTACCTTTGCGAAATGCTAATTTTAACTCTCAATTCAACTTGCACTCTATATCCAGGCTACTATTTGGGGGCCTGTAGATAACTCCCATTAGGGTCTTTTTGTCCTTACGATTTCTCAGTTCTATGCATACTGATTCTACATTTCCTGATTCTATGTCACCCTTCGCAAGCGAAGGAATTTCATTCCTCACCAACAGAGTCATCCCACTTCCTCTGCCCACCTGTCTGTCCTAAAATCACTAAAGCCACTAAAATCACACTTCTCTCCAAAGCTGATTTTTGGACTGAACAACAACTGAATTTCTTCTTCTTCTATTTCCGGCAGTTTAGATGCATCTAGGCATATTACTGCCCTCTGCAGGATGTATAATTAATCTCATTAGCTAGCAGTGCCGCAAACTGCTTTTCCTCCCTAATCTTGTCACATGGTTTCCAAGTAATTGCATTCTCAATTACATTGATTACATCTGCATCATTTGTAAGACAGAAATCATCTTGTTTAAGAATACTAATTACCGCATGCTTAACTTCTAATAATTGCCGTTTTTCTAGTCTGCCGTGTCTAGTTTTCCTTTACTTGAATTATAGCCTGTAGCTGTTTACTGAGATCTCGAAGTTCAATTGTTGTCACGTTTTCATTTTATAATCTGAGTGTAGACAATTTACTTTGCAACAATTCCATTTCCTTTTGTAACTTTGCAATAAGTTCCTGTTTTCCAATCTCTTTTCCAACTCACAGCTGTTCTTATTGACTACTTCTATTTGTTGTTGGAGTTCTGCACAGTTACCCTGGGTTTCAACCATGTTTCTTATATAAAATCTGAGGTTTTCCTTAAGTTCTGATACAAATTTCTTAAATTCTTCACCATTTGTGATAAGACACATTGTATAATATATACTGCCATTAATATCATGCCTCCCCTGCCTGTGAACTGTTTGATCCTCCATTCAGTGTTTTTTCGACTACTTCCCACCTAAGCCCTGTAATACCAAGATATTTTTCTGCAGACTTGACTATAATTATATATTTTTTTCAGTTCTTTTGTTTGTTTGCACTAAACAGGTAATTGCATCTACCATAAACAGTACAAATCCTTTCTACTCATTATAAGTGTATCCTTGCTTATCATCTTACAGCCCACAGTTCACCAGTTTATTATTCCCTGTATTAGTTTGCTTGATAGTATTCTCTTTTTCTGCAAATCTTTTCACTGCCTCTGTGTAACTGATCCCTTACTTTTACATATTGTATCTCAGCTGCCTTCTTGCTATTAATGCACCCTCGATAAGCCGCGCTGTGATCCTCGCCTCAATTGCAACACTTCAGCCTAGCACCCGCCTCGTACTCATGCTCTCCAGCGCACATCCCACATCTTTGTTTCCCTCTGCAGACTGCTACAATATGTCTGAATTTCTGACATTTAAAGCATCTTAAAGGCAGTGGAATATATATTCTTACTTCATAACACATATACCCTAAGTAAACTTTAGTCAGTAATTTATCTTCATCAAAGTTAATCATAACTGATAAACTATCACACTTTTTCCCATTTCTTGTAACTTTCAAACATTTGGCCTCAATAATTTTTGCTACTTTTATGTTCTGTTTAATCTCATCCATAGTAACTTTTGGCCTCAGCCCAAAACATCAACAGTGCTTCTCCTTATAGATGCTGCCTAGCCTGCTGTGTTCCACCAGCATTTTGTGTGTGTTGATGTCATAGTAACTTTTGTTGGTATCCCCCAAATAACTCCTCTAGTCTACTTTCTATTGTTGGGAATTGAGCATTGTACTATTTTATTCAATCTCATCATTTTGCCTTGCTGAGCACTATCCCTACAAATCACTAATAGCGATCCATTTCATAAAATCTTTGCTCTTTTGACCTCACCAATAAGTTTGTTGATTATCTTCATCAAATAAATCAGGTTCCAATCACTAAAAGACATCTCATCTTCACTCAATTTTATAATTGCTTTAATCTCATTTTCATTCCATTGTTTGGCTGTCCTATTTTGATCATCCCCTGGTTCCTCAGAATTCGACAGCTCATACCTCCATTTTCTTTACTTACTCTTTTTACTCCATTCCTCTTTCCCACTGGCCTCCATCTCACTCACTTCCACCATCCAGTTAATCTCTGACCTGCAACTGACTCAGCTTCCAACCAGCTCTGCATTGAAACTGACATCTTGCTCAACCCACTCAGCAGTTCCATTCCACAACTCAGTCCTCCATTTCAGCCACCAACCTATATTCCTCTGAATATCTTGACCATGCATGCATGCTTTTATGTATTAAGTGTCTGCCTCACAATTGGAGAATGAGATATTGGCATTAATGAGTGTAATGAGATGCACAGGTGAACCTAATAAAGTGGCCATTGGGTGTATTGTGCTCTGCTTGGGCTGTCCTGAATCATTTCTCTGCCAGTGAGTTATTTTTGAAATACAGAGTTTCTGGTAAGTTGGAAGCACAGGAGCCAATCTCCCACAAGCAGAACATTATGACAATGTGTTTGATAATGATGTTGATTGAAAGGTAAGGGATTGAACACCAAGGAGAACTTGCATACCAATCCCCAGGAACATGGAGATCACCCAAGTGGTGTAACATCTCAGTCTGGATTCCCTCAGCATTGCATTGAAATAGCTGCCTGAATTTAGCACTGTCCAATAGATTGGGCCTCAAACCCACCCTATTGCCTTGGGGAAATACTTGGACACTACCTGAGCACATTTGATACCAAATACATACACTTAAGAAATCAGCACGGAAACAACATAAGGGAAATGGAATACAACGAGATAAATTATATAAACAAGCTTCGCATAGTCATCAGGAGAGGAGCTTGCAGCTCACATTGAATATAAACTAAAACATCATCATTGAAAAGAGAATCATATTTTTAATATTATTCTATCCAAAATGGGAAAGTGTTCTAAAGCAGTCTCTACATTCCTAAAAACTACCAGACATTGTACTGCTGCAGATAACCAAATATCTTCAGAGAGGTATCTGATTGTACAGCCAACATATGGGAACTGAATTCCACACAAATATAATGTTGGCTGTAATTGAACACACAATACTTAAACTACAAAAATACAGCAATGACTTTTAAACTGAGCTGGTTTACTGACCGAGCTCTCAAAAGATAAATCTTTGTTGAGATACAATAGTATGGCTGTATTCAGTTCACCTGTATGCTCAGGTGTCAGAAAGATTCTACTTCTCAATTTGTTGTTTCCAGAAGTCATAGGAGCAGAATTAGGCCATCCAGGCCCATTGAGTCTGCTTCACCATTGCATCTTGGCTGATTTATTATCACTCTCAACCCCATTTGCCTGCCTTCTCCCTGGAACCTTTGACAACCTTATTAATGAAGAATGTGTCAACCTCAGATTTACATATCCCCAATTACTTCACCTTCACAGCCGTCTGTGGCAGTGAAATGCACAGATTGAGCACCCTCTGGCTCACGAGATTCCTCCTTATCCCTTTTCTAAAGGGACATACTTCTACTCTGAGTCTGTGCCCTCTGGTCCCAGACTTTCCCACCACAGGAAATATCCTCTCTACATCAACTCTATCTAGGTCTTTCAATATCTGTATGGTTTCAATGTCTTTATTTTCTCTTTCCCAGAGCTATCAAAAGTGAGATCTCTTCCACCAGATGATGGCCTTCCAACAAAACACTTATCTTCCTGGCATTTCTCCTGCTGATTGTTAACGCTGAGTTTTCCAAAGCACAAAGAAGGCCAAATGTACATCATGTAAGTGACAATGAAGGTGTGAATTCAGCAGACACTATGAAGGTGAGTTGATCTACCTCCACTTCTTTAACTTTGTGCAATGTTAAATGTCTGCAATTCCAACAGTTGAACAGGTTCATTAACTCAAGATCAAGTACAATTTTCTTCTCATCTGTACAAATATACCATCATTCCTCTGGAACTCGGTGCAACAACAAAACATTTATCACACACAGCACAGAAAACAAAATATTACCACAAATAAATTCATAAAACATTATTCACAATACATGTAGAGTACAGCACAAAAAATAGTCAAACAGTAAACAGTTCACTGTCCTGTGACAAGACATCGATGGTGGCAGGGCATTCATTGGTTTTGTAACCAAATGGGAGAAGCTATTACCCAGTCTGGCAGTCATAGTCCTCAAGCTCCAGTGCCTCCTTCCTGATGATTATGGGTCAAAGAGATTGTGAGATGTGTGGCAGTTATCCTCAATGATGCTATGGGCCCTTGACTAATTCAAGTGTGTCAGATCATTATTATTCTAAACAACATTTTTTAAAAATAAAACATCAATGTTTTGAATATATTGAACATATAAAACATGAATATTCCCAAGTCAAGTTGAGTTTATGGTAACGAACAAAGAAACATTTGCACCAGTGAGGATAAAGAACTGGAGAGGATTCTTAGAGACAGGATTTACAAGCATTCCCTGCAGCCAAGTTACCCTGCATCCCACGCCTCCAACCTGTCTGAACAAGCCTACCATGGGGAACTGTGTCAAACGCTTTGCTAAAATTTATGCACCATATCCAATGCTCTACCTTCATCAACTTGTTTTATCACTTCCTCAAACAGATCAATCAGACCTGTGAGGCATGAGCTGCCCTTCACAAATCCATGTAGACTATCCCTAATCAGATCAAGTTTCTCCAACTTCTCATCAACACTGTCTCTAATCATCCTCTCCAATAGTTTGCCCATCACTGACGTAAGCTCACTGGTGTACGATTCCCAGGATTATCCGCATTCGTTTTCCTGCACAGAGGAATAACATTTGCCGCCATCCAATCTTGTGGTACTGCACCTGTAGCCATTGACAAGTAAAAAAATTCTGCCAAAGACACAATAATCTTTTTCATCACTTCCCATGTGAGACTGGGTATATCCTATCTTATTCCAGGGAGTTATCTAACATAGAATTCTCAGTACTTCCATCACATAGACTTACTGAGCATCGCCATGTTCTAGCAAATCGTCCCATTCTACAATGAACTCACATTCAACAAGTTCCCCCTCACTGATGAATACTGAAGCAAAATATTCATTGCAGAACTCCCCTACCTCCTCCATAGGTTAAAAGGTCAGTACAACATCATGGGCTGAAGGGCCTGTATTGTGCTGTACTGTTCTATGTTCTGTATTCTAATATGATAGATTTCCAGCTATATCTGTAGTATGCTTGATCTGTATGGCAAAATTGACCATACATTACTTTCAACTTGACAGCTAAGATTGTTTTGGAATTTTCACGTTCGTTGAAAGAGTGTGTGATAAGGAGTAAGCCTCTCACCAGAAGTGCAGCAGATTCCTGCTGTGGCACATTTGCCACCATTCCTGCCACAGATCCTGCCTGAGGGTTCACAGGGTGAGGGAAGGTAGACTTCCTTCTGGCACCGCAATGTCTCAGAAGTTCCGATGTAGCAACCAATCTCCTCCCCACAGCAAACGTTGCTTCCAAAGCATTGGCCCCTATTGCCAGGACCACATGGCAGACACTGGGAAAGAGCAGAGAATATATCAGCATGGCCACTCCCAAAGACAGTTAAATAATAAATCATAAACACAAGAGATTCTGCAGATACTGGGAATCCAGAGTAACACAGACAAAATGCTCAAGTAACTCAACAGGTCAGGCAGTAACTATGGAGAGGAACAAAGAATTAATGGAGTAAGAGTCTTAGTCCTCCAACATTTGTGTCTTACTCTAAATTATAAATAATACTTGGTAAACTGGTTCATTATTGTCATGCATTTCACTGTATGATTTGATGTTTTGATGTATATGTGAAAAATAAAGTGTATCTATAAGAGTGGGATAGAAGCAGTTTGTCAGCCTTATGGTCTGTACTTTCAGGCTTTGAACCTTGTGCTCGATGAAAAGAGTACAGTCTTGCAGTATGGACGCAGTGGAAGGGGACTCTATAGTTAGGGGGTCAGAGAGGTGACTCTGTGGGTGCAGGAAATAAACACAGCTGGTAGTTTGCATCCCAGGTGCCAGGGTCCAGGATGTTTCTGATTGCGCCCAAGGTATCCTGAAGTGGGAAAGAGAAAAGCCAGAGGTCATGGTATGTATTGGTAGGAAAAGGGAAGTGGAAATTGCTGAACCTCCGGTGATGATCTTTGCATCATAAATGGGGACAGGAGAGGTTTCAGAGGATTGGAGGGTTGCAGATGTATTTCCCTTCCTCAAGAAAGAGAGTAGAGAAAGCCGAAGAAATTATAGACCAGTGAGTATTACTTCAGTGGTTGATAAGCGGATGGAAATGATTCTGAGAAGCAGGATTTATGAACATTTGGAGAGGCATAATATGATTAGATATAGTCAGCATGGCTTTGTCAAAGGCAGGTCATGCCTTATGAGCCTGATTGAGTTTTTTGAGGATGTGACTAAACACGTTGATGGTGGAGCAGTAGATGGTGCGTATATAGATTTCAGTAAGGCATTTGATAAGGTACTCTATGTAAGGCTAATTGAGAAAGTAAAGGGGCAAAGGATCTAAGGGGACATTGCTTTGTGGATCCAGAACTGGCTTGCCCACAGAAGGCAAAGAGTGGTTGTAGACGAGTCACATTCTGCTTGAGTTCAGTGACCATCAGTGTGCCTCAGTGATCTGTACTGGGATCCCTACTCTTTTTGATTTTAATAAATGACCTGGATAAGGAAGTGGAAGGATAGGTTAGTAAATTTGCTGATGACACAAAGGTTGGAGACGTTGTGGATAGTGTGGACAGCTGTCAGAGATTACAGCGGGAAATTGATAGGATACAAAACTGGGCTGAGAACTGGCAGATAGTGTTCAACCCAGATAAGTATGAGGTGATTCATTTTGTTCGGTCAAATATGATGGCAGAATATAACATTAATGGCAAGATTCCTGGTAGTGTGGAGAATCAGTGGGATCTTGGGGTCCAAGTCCATAGGACACTCAAAGCTGCTACACCATTTGACTCTGTGGTTAAGAAGTCATATGGTGCATTGGCCTTCAACAATCGTGGGATTGAGTTTAGGAGCTAAGAGGTATGTTGCAACTATATGGGACCTTGGTCAGACCCCACTTAGAGAACTGTACTTAGTTCTGGTTGCCTCAATACAGGAAGGATGTGGAAATCATAGAAAGGATGCAAAGAAGATTTACAAGGATGATGCCTGGATTAGGGGCTACGCCTTATGAGAATAGGTTGAGTGAACTCGG
Source organism: Hypanus sabinus (assembly GCF_030144855.1). Lineage (NCBI taxonomy): Eukaryota > Metazoa > Chordata > Chondrichthyes > Myliobatiformes > Dasyatidae > Hypanus > Hypanus sabinus. The sequence continues at coordinate 170,813,848 of NC_082708.1, read as the reverse complement.
CCTTTTCTGCTTTGAGCGACAGAGGATGAGAGGTGACCTGATAGAAGTGTATAAGATGATGAGAGGCATTGATTGTGTGGATAGTCAGAGATTTTTCTCAGGGCTGATATGGCTAGCATGAGAGTGCACAGTTTGAAGGTGCTTGGAAGTAGGTAGAGAAGAGATGTCAGGGGTAGGTTTTTTTATACAGAGAGTGGTGAGAGTGTGGAATGGGCTGCCGGTGGTGGTGGTAGAGGTGGAAACAATAGCATCTTTTAAGAGACTCTTGGATGGCTACATGAAACTTAGAAAAATAGAGTGTTATGGGTAAGCCTAGGTAATTTCTAAGGTAAGGACATGATCGGCCCAGCTTTGTGGTCTGAAGGGCCTGTATTGTGATGTAAGTTTTCTATGCTTCTATGTTTCTTTGTTACATTTTTGGGTTAGAGAGGCAGCTGAATTGCTTGCCTCTCTAACAGTTGAGGTGAATCAGTTCAGAATGGACCAAGTGGTGAAAGAAACCCAGTCACCGGACCTGATCACTTAGGATCTCTGAATCTCTCATAAGATGCGCCCAGACCCCTTGTTTGTTGAGCTGATCAGAGAAGTAAGAGAGGAAGAGAATGTGATGGAGGTGTGGGCGGCCTCCATCAACGGGTACAGTCTTTGGTAGTAGCTGCCTTGGCTGAAGTGACCACTGATAACCCACCCCAGGGAGTTGTATAGGAGCTCGTGGCAGAGTAGGCAAACAACCCAATTCCTGAAGGCTTAGTGGGGCCAAGCTCCAGTGTATTTCTACTGATTGAGGGTATTTATGCTTGAACCCTACATGACATCGACTCTCAGGTTACTCTGCTGTACCATTTGTTTCTCAACTGGTATTTAACTCATTTTTGATGTCACTCAGTGCGCTAGAGATCTGGGGTCTTAGTATAGATGACTATCCGTATGATGGTTCCCTGTGATTGGAGCTGGAGTTTTTGGAGGCAGGTGTGGGAGCAGCTGCAGACCTTGATATATTAGTATTGGTTTGTCTGGACCCGGTCGAGAAGGACGAAGCTTCAATTCTTGTGGGGCAAATACGCCTATTGTGAGGAGGCTGGTGGGAGCCTGCAAGGAGAAAGCTGAGGAGAGCTTTCCGAAAACATTGTCCATTTCACCCTGTATTCTGAGCTGCTTTTGAGAAAGTGCATGGCTGCACTGGGCTGGATGATGAGCATAAACAAGGGATTGTGTGGTACACCCATTCCAAACTTGTCCTGCTACGGCCTAGGGAAGTAGCTTGTTTGACAGGAAATCCCAAATTTCCCGGAATGCCTAATGCCGAGCCCTCTTGTTGGATGCTCTGGAAAACCACAAGGAGGAGTCATGCTTACCTGTTGGGGGACGAGTGAGGCCCGAACTGCAGAATCCCTCGGTTGTACAGGTGAGCAGGATGCCAGTGGGCGTCAGGAACACTTCGGAGTGGGTGGTCAGCCTCAGGCAGGGGATGCTGATGGTGCACCTCTTTCCAGTGATTGTAACGTCTAGAGTTCCCATGAGACAAGTCAGGGAGAAACACTCTCCCAAAGAGGGAAAGTTAACTGCAAGTCATTCAACACCGGGGACTCCGCAATATCTGGAGGTTGGAAGAAGATGTTGATAGAGAAGATGTTGAAACTGGAAGATGTCCTTTCTAATGACGATTTTGATGTGGGTTGTTCCAAGAGCTCTTGCCACACCATCTGGATGACAGTGTACACCCTGTTCACAGGAAGGTCATGGCAACTGTGCCTGCAGAGGTGGAGGACATTCAGCAGCAGCTGTAGAAGTTGACGGAAGCTGGGATCATCACTGAGTCCAGAAGCCCTTATGAGTTTGCAATAGAGGTAGCCAGGAAGAGGAATGGGAAGGTACAGATATGTGTGGACTATCAGACTCTGTACAGGTGTACAGTCCCCAATCAGTATACGGTCTGAGATTTGAGGACACGCTGGCCTGCCTGAGCGGTGCAAAGTGGTTCAGTGTGCTGGACATGAGGTATGGGTATTACCAGATCTCTATGCATAAGGCAGACAAAGACAAGATTTTATTCATATGTCTACTGGGTTTCTTTTAGTTCAAAAGGATGCCCCAGGGCAAATCAGGAGACCCTGCAAATTTCCAGTGTGTCATGGAGGAAACGGTGGGGGATATGAACATGCTTGAGCTATTTTGTGTACCTCATCGTGTTCGTGCCCACCTTGGAGGAACATGTAGTGAGGCTACAGAAGATGCTGGGCTGACTGAAGGTTGAAGGGCTAAAACATTCCCTGGACAAGTGCCAGTTCTGCAACATGTCTGCTGACTATGTTAGGCACATTGTCTCATGATTGGAGTAGCTACTATCCATTTAAGATAGAGACGGTAACCACATGGCTAAGGCCCCGGATTGTGAGCACATTGCGCTCATTCCTGGATTCTGAGGGCACAATCAGAGGTTTGTGAAAGACCACTCTAAAGTGAGTCACCCTTTAAATCAGCTTCTGTGCAGTTACCCTCCCTTGGGGAAGAAAGGGAGGATGAAAGGAGAGGATGGTAAAGATCATCTTAGCCATTCAGAGCCTATTGCAGCGAGATGGGATGTGAAATGCAAAGAGGCATTTCAGTTGCTGAAGGAGCTGCTGAGGAAAGTGCCTGTGCTGGCTTTTGCAAACCCCTGGTTGTCATATTTTTTGCAAACTGATGCCAACAGAGAGAGCTTAGGGGGTGTTCTGTATCAGGATCAGGGCACAGGGTTGAGACCTGCTGCATTTGTCAGTCAGAGTCTGTCACCCTCTGAGTGAAACTACCCCACACACAAATTAGAGTTCCTGGCATTGAAATGTGCTGTGGTGGACAAGCTAAGTGACTATCTAAATGGTGTCAAGTTCAAGGTGAGGACGGACACATTAACTTATATCCTAACCTCGACAAAATTGGATGCTACAGGCCGACAGTGGTTGGCAGCTTTGTCTGCCTATGATTTCAGCCTGAAGTACTGGACAGGAAGTCGGAACATTGATGACGTTGCATTGTCCTGACATGCACATGAAGGGCTGGACAGGAACGGAAAGTGGGAGAGCGCTCCTGCCTCTGGAGTCAATGCCATGTGCCAGTTTTCCATCACGGGGAAGGCAGAGGAAAGACAAGGGCAGAATTGAGCGGTAGATCATTTGGGAGCTTCTGATGGTGCCAATCCATAAGCTCACTGCACCCTGACTGCTCTGAAGACAAAGCAGTTTCCAGAATTGAGCCCTGGGGAAGTTGCAGCCGCTTAGCAAGCTGACCTGTGAATTGGTACTGTTTGGTCAGTAGTTGCGAAGGGGGACACGACCCAAGCAGGCAAGATGAAATAGTTTGTGGTGCCTCTACTACTGAGAGAATGACCCAGATTGGAGTTGAGGAACCAGATGCTATACCAGATCACATCACTACCGTGTGGTCCTTGGCATTCCCAGCTGGTTCTGCTTCAGAAGTATCAAAGGATTGTGTTGAAGTTATTTCATGATCATTCTAATCAATGCACCTGTCCAAATGTCTTCTAGATGTCATAAATATGTCCATTAGCATCGTGTGTACTTAGTTAACCTGGGATAAATTTAGACAGAGAATTTCCCAGCTTGTGAACTGGGAAAATCTGTGGAAGGTCATTCTTTGGAAAGCCTATGGTGGAGCACAGGGGCCATCTGCTGAGTGCTGGCTTTATAATTGTCCACTTGAGGTTTTATAATTGTCCACTTATGGGGATTTTTCTCCACAGATACTTATTAGTTTCAGTGGGAGATCAACCTTGAGATCTATTGCACAAAGACCAGCTAGTTCAGTTCATACAAAGTCTGGAGGCTAACATAGCATTCCTCAGCTGACAACAAATAAATCTCAATAATTTATTCATGATGCCTCATGACCTACCTTTTGCCCTTCAGGAGCTGGGATTTGGGTTCAAAGATATTAAATGGTGTCAAGTGCTGACCACTGATTTGCTGTGTGGAAGTGGGTGAGATCATTCTGCATTTAAAGAAAAGCTGAGGACATCCATTCATGGAATTTACAATTTTTAACTGTCCATTTGTTTTACAGTACTCTATGAAAAGCATCCACAGTATGTGACAGAAACCATAACCAATCATAAATCTGTTGGTTATTCAAACTCTATCTGGAGATATAATAGAGACCTCCCATCCTTAGCCAGTCTGCTTTTTCATTACTCTCATCCCTGCATCTACACTCTTCTGCCTCCTGACGAACCTCTTAGTAGCATCAAGTCACCAGCAGCTACCAAGAACGTTCGTTCATCACCAAGGCAGTTGCAATTTAACAGCTGTTCTAGCAGGATTTGAACTCATTGAAGGGCCAGACTGCTGGATTACAGGATAGTAACTAACCCACTGTACTAAAGCCCCATCAGACACAGCCCTGCTCAGGGTCACCTGCTTACTCAAGTCTCCACCTTTCAGTCAGAATAATTTGACAAGATAACTCAACACTGGGACTGACAGATCTGGTCCTTCCTTTCTAAAAAGGTGAAAGCTTTCTCAATGTCATATTTGAGAACAAAATTAATCAAAGGCTTTGACTGTTTTAGGATCTTTATTTCTGTTATTTGACTGGCATGGTGTCACAAACAGAATTACAGGACAATGAGTTCAAATCAATTTGCAATGAAAGTCCACATTACACAATAATCCATTTTGCTTTGGTACCTTAGTACAAACTTTCTCAATGTTTCTGTTAACATGTTACTCATTGAGTGAATAACACATAGTTGGTCCTGTTGAAATGATTTGAAGTGCCTTTTAATTTAATTAAAATGCCATTTGATAATGTATATTGATAACTTTCAACAAAAGTAATCAGTTTATAATATTAGCTAAGCAGAGTCTGATGTATCACATATCAGAAATTGTTTCTGTTCTCTTGATAAAACTAGATCTATGTAAAGGCAGCAAAGGAGCACATTATGAACATTAATATTTGCTAATCCTTCCCAGCAGTCTTCCAGAGAGAGGGACCCCGAAATTCTCAGCAGGTGATCAACTACAGCATTGCTAACAGGCTCAAGTTTCACCCAAGGAAACAGTGTTTTGACTTGCTTGCATCCCACAGGTAGGAACAGTTCTCTGGAAGGACTCAGAAATGTCAATGGCTTTTTGTCCCATCAAATCTATGTCAGCCCCAATCTTCTCCTGTCTCCCATGACCTTGCAAATTATTCTCTCTCTCATTCATTGGTCGATTTTGGGTTCCTCATCCCACGGGCAAAGAGATTCAGCTTGTAATTACAGGAGTAAATGCAATTTTCCCACTACTTCATTACCAGTATTTTAAATTAGTAGCTCCTGAATCCTGAAATACTTGCTTTTGGCAATAATATCCTTTTAAACCAATTGCAATCTCATAATCATCTCTTTCTGTAATTTTTTTTGTTAGTTTTTTTATACATTTTCTACATCGCTACAGACAAAAAACCCCCCAGATCAAAATGAAGAACATTAATACAGTGCAAAAATAAACATACAATAAAAATATAATACTGTTATGTACTCGTGACACATGACAGTGGTACCCTTGTCACGTGACTGGGGTTGAAGCTGTACTGGACTTGAGGTGATGGTCTTGTGATGGTGGAGTGACATCATTTTCCCGCCAGTAGAGATCATGTGACAGGTTTTTTTTCAGGTTATAAAAGGAAGACCCCACCCTGTGAGGAGGGGCAGTTCGTGGCTGGATTTGCCAAGTTGACTTCATGCCACTGGGTGATTTAATGTGATGACGCAGTTTAGTTGAAAGATGAAGTTTTATCTAATGCCTAAAGTTTAAAAGTCATTGCCAGCAGGTTCTTTACAATTCTGCTAGTTCAAGAATCAGTGGAGAGTGAAGATCGAAGTTCGGGAGTTAAAGATCGAGGAGAATCGCTTTCTACGGTGAAACAGGTTTCGACCTTTGTTTGATCCTTATATGGAAGGATTTCATTGACTATTCTCGTGTTAATCCCTGGGTTTACCAGAAATGATTGAGGATAGTGAGGAAGGAAAGGTCAGTGCCTTTAAGCCGTTCTGTTTCATAAATTCTTCGTGGGAAGTTCGACGTTGGGGATCGAAGCAAGCGACGTGAAAGAGAATTTAAATCGTCTTATAAAGTCTCTCCTTTTAAATGGACTGTGAGCATATCGAACTTTTGGCAATACCACTTTAAAGAACTGTTTTTGCAATATCACTTTAAGAACTGTTTGAGCTGCCGCACTGCAGTTGATTTCCGGTTACGTTAGTGTTTGTTTACTTTTGGAGGGGTTTGTTTTCTCTGTTTAATAAACGTGTTGTTTGTTATAAAAAGCCCTTGCCGAACTCATATATATATTGTTGCCTGAATACGTAACATAAATATGGGCGCTCGTCCGGGATTGGATCGTTTGAGTAAATATGCTTGCTAACTTTTGAATCGGTGTTTTGGAAAAGGGGAATGCTCGATTCTTTTGTTTGATTGGCTTGTGAGTGGTATTCGGCAACAATGAATATTGATGAGTTTCTGGCTTCGCCAGTTGCGGAGTTATTGGCGAAGGCGAAAAAAACTGAGGTGTTTGAGATAGCTCATAGATTGCAACTTAAAGGTATTTTGTTGACTAAATCAAAGGCTGTGATACAGAGAAAAATCGTGTCACACCATGTGGATTCGGGTGTTTTTGATGATTCGGTTTTAGAGTCGTTTCCAATAAGTAATCTGGAGATGCAGTTGCAAATCGAACAAATGAGGTTGGAACAAAGTAAAGCTGATTTGGAGCATTGTAAATTGGAGGTGGATCTAAAGAAGAGGGCATTTGAATATGCAATGGAGGAATTAAGGTCTGGGAAGCAGTCTTCTGGTTCAAGAAAACTGTTTGTTGCTAGTCAAGAAATTAAATTGGTCCCTCCATTTAGTGAAACAGAAGTGGAAAGATATTTTCAACATTTTGAAACTATTGCTCGGATGTCAGAGTGGCCGAAAGATAAATGGTCAGTGTTGTTACAGAGTGTAATTAAAGGTAAAGCACAACAAGTTTACACAGCTTTAACTGCTGCACAAGCACTTAATTATGATATTGTAAAGAGGCATATCTTAAACGCATACAAATTAGTCCCAGAAGCTTATAGGGAAAGATTCAGAAGTTTGAAAAAGTCTGTGGAAAAAACTTATGTGGAATTTGCCTATGATAAAGCTATGTGTTTTGAGAGATGGGTTTCTTCTAAAAATGTAAATGGGGATTATGATACATTGACAGAGCTGATTTTAATGGAGGAATTTAAAAGAAGCATTCCTGTTGAAGTAAGGACCTACTTAAATGAGAGGGATACTGATAAATTGCAGGACTGTGCTAGATTAGCTGATGAGTATGTTTTAATCCATAAGAGTAAATTTCCTCAGGGCAGAAATTTTAAGAGGAAAAATAACATGGAGACTCAAGGTAAATCAGAAATTAAATCAGAGGTTAATGAGAAAGGTAAGGAGGAAGGAAAGCCTGTGAAGGAAAGACAGTTTGGTCTTATTTGTAACTATTGTAAGAAGCCTGGCCATGTAATAGCTAACTGTTTCAAATTGAAAAAGAAAAAGAAGGAAGCAGTTCCAGATGCTTGTGTGCAACATGCTGAAGCACTTGTAAAGTTACAGGGTTTGATAAACACAAATGAGGCTTTGTTAGAGTCTGACCAAGTTAAAAAGGGATATGATCATTTTATAACTGAAGGGTTTGTATCCTTGAAAGAATGATCTACTTTGGTGCCAATAAGAATCCTTAGGGATACTGGTGCTTCTCAATCACTGATGTTAGACAGTGTGTTGAAGTTTAATGAAGAGTCTGATACTGGTGAGGTAAATTACATAAGAGTTGTTGGGAGTGATTTTATGCCTGTACATTTACATAAAGTAAATTTAAAGTCAGGGTTAGTTACAGGATTACAGCATAGCTTACCTGTGAAGGGTATTTCTTTATTGTTAGGTAATGACTTGGCAGGTGGACAAGTTTTTCCTGAAGTGCATTTGACAATGGAGTCAGAGGAACCAGAGTTGAATTCTAACACAGATTCTTCCTGTGTTGTGACTAGAGCTATGGCTAAAAAGATTGATGCACAGAATGAGGTTGTTACTCAGGACTGTTCAACTCAGGATTCGAGTTTTGAGGATGTGTCAGAGACTTTCTTATCTTCGTTGTTTGAACAAGATTCTTGGAGTAAGTCTGACTATGAAGATTTATCTCTGTCTCGAAAGGAGATGATAGCAGAGCAGAATAGAGACTCTGAGATTATAAAATTAAGAGAGCAGGCTTTACTAGATAGTGAAATTGCAAAGGTGCCAGTAGGATATTACTTGGAAAAAGGAGTGTTGATGAGGAAGTGGCGATCGCCTACAATTCCTGCAAGTGAGGATTGGAATGTTGTTTACCAGGTAGTTGTCCCGAAAGTTTATCAAAATGAGATTTTGACTTTAGCTCATAGTGTGCCTTTAGGTGGACATCAAGGGGTAAGGAAAACTGTGGACAAGATTTTAAAACATTTTTACTGGCCTGGTCTAAGAAGAGATGTGGCGATGTTTTGTAAAATGTGCCATACTTGTCAAATTGTGGGTAAACCAAATCAGTTTACACCAGTAGCTCCATTACAACCTATCCCAGCATTTGGTGAACTATTTTCTAAAGTTATTGTAGATTGTATTGGTCCTTTACCAAAGACAAAAACTGGTTATCAGTATTTGTTGACTATCATGTGTGCTTCGTTTAGGTTTCCAGAGGCAGTACCACTTAGGAATATAAAAGCTAAAACTGTGACAAAGGCCCTTATAAATTTTTTTTACTTATTTTGGATTACCTAAGGAGATACAAACTGATCAAGGCAGTAATTTTATGTCTGGATTATTTCAACAGATAGTTTATAAATTGGGAGCTAAGCAAATCACTTCATCTGCATACCATCCAGAATCGCAAGGTGCATTGGAGAGGTTTCATTCTACCCTCAAGAATATGATTAGGACATTTTGTGTGGAAAATGAAAGTGACTGGAATGAGGGTATAAACTTACTTTCATTTGCAGTAAGGGAATCGGTACAGGAATCTTTAGGTTTTAGTCCATTTGAACTTGTGTTTGGGCATAGAGTTAGAGGACCTTTAGCTTTATTGAAAGAACAGTGGATTAGTAAGGAAGTACACACTAATTTGTTGGACTATGTGTTGAAATTTAAGGACAGTTTACATAAAGCTTGTAGCTTAGCTAAGGAAAATTTAAAGTTGGCTCAGGAGAAAATGAAGACTTGGTATGATAAAGAAGCTGGGATGAGGATGTTTAAGCCTGGAGATAAGGTGTTGGTTCTTTTCCCAGTGCAGACAAATCCTTTACAAGCTAGATTTCATGGTCCTTATGAAATTGTTTCTAAAATCAATGATGTGGATTACGTGATAAAAACTCCAGATCGTAGAAGGTCAACACAACTTTGCCATATAAATATGATAAAACCATATTTTAAGAAACAATCTGATACTGTGACTATTGTGGTTAGTGAGAATGAGTTTGATTTAACTAGGAACATGATAGATGATTCATCTGACTTTCATTCTAAATCCAACATTCTTTCTGTTAGGTTACCAAATTCAACCATTCTGGAAAATATTGATGAGAAATTAGCACATTTACAGCTAGAGCAGAAACAACAGATGAAGGAGTTAATTTTTAAATGTAAGGAGTTGTTTCCAGATGTTCTGAGAAAGACTACTATAGCTTCACATGATGTAGCTGTTGGAGGTGCCAAACCTATTAAACAACATCCATATAGGATGAACATGGAAAAACGTGAACTTGCTGAGAAAGAAATAGAATATATGTTAGAGAATAATATCATTAGACATTCTAACTCGAATTGGAGTTCGCCATGTGTTATGGTGCCAAAACCAGATGGTAGTATTAAGTTTTGTACGGATTATAGGAAGGTGAATGCTGTAACAAAAACAGATGCATATCCAATTCCTAGAGTAGATGATTGTGTAGATAAAGTTGGAAAAGCAAAGTTCCTTACAAAGATTGATTTATTGAAAGGGTATTGGTGTGTTCCATTAACGGACAGATGTAGAGAGATTTCTGTATTTGTAACTCCATCTGGGTTATATGAGTATAATGTTCTTCCATTTGGGATGAAGAATGCCCCAGGTACTTTCCAGAGGATGATTAACTCTGTGATTCAGGGATTGAAAGATACTGATGCTTATATTGATGATTTAGTGACAGGAAATGATACTTGGGAAGCACACATTATTGCGATGGAGAAATTGTTTGAAAGGCTTTCAAAAGCTAACTTAACTATTAGTTTAGCTAAGAGTGAATTTGGACATGCCACTGTGACTTACCTTGGTTATGTTGTGGGTCAAGGTAAGGTAGCTCCTGTTCAGGCAAAAGTTCAGGCAATTTTAGAGATTCCCACTCCAACGGGGAAAAAAACTCTCAGAAGATTTTTGGGAATGGTAGGATATTATCGAAAATTTTGTAAGAATTTTACTAATGTTGCCCTTCCATTAACTAACCTTCTGCAGGAGAATGAGAAGTTTGTGTGGACAGTGCCTTGTCAAGAAGCATTTGAAAAATTGAAAACAATGATATGTCAACAACCTGTGCTTAAGGCACCTGACTTTGAAAAACCTTTTTTATTGGCTGTGGATGCTAGTGATGAGGCTGCAGGAGCAGTATTAATGCAAAGGAATGAGGGTGATGAGGTTGATCATCCAGTAGCTTACTTTTCTAAGAAATTTAATAAGCATCAAAGAACCTATTCGACAATGGAGAAAGAATAGTTATCTCTTGTTTTAGCTTTGGAATATTTTGAGGTATATGTTGGTACAACTCAAAAACCCACTTATTGTTTACACTGATCATAATCCCTTAGTTTTTCTGAGTAAGATGAAAAACAAAAACAGAAGATTATTAAATTGGAGTTTGATGTTACAAGAGTACAATATTGTGATAACGCATATTAAAGGTAAAGATAATGTGGTTGCTGATTGTCTATCTCGATGTTGAATGTACACTGTAATTTTTTTATGGAGTGGTTTTTTTCAATTGGAACACTCCTACTGTATTGTGAGTTATAAGCTGTTATATGATGGTATTGTATATTGTGTACGTTATAAAATTTATACCTTTGTTTTTCTTGTAAGCAATTGTTAAAAATTTTTGTTCTTGTCAGACCAAAAACGTTTTTTTTTTGGAGGGAGGTGTTACGTACTCGTGACACATGACAGCGGTACCCTTGTCACGTGACTAGGGTTGAAGCTATACTGGACTTGAGGTGATGGTCTTGTGATGGTGGAGTGATGTCATTTTCCCGCCAGTAGAGATCATGTGACAGGTTTTTTTTCAGGTTATAAAAGGAAGACCCCACCCTGTGAGGAGGGGCAGTTCGTGGCTGGATTTGCCAAGTTGACTTCATGCCACTGCGTGATTTAATGTGATGACACAGTTTAGTTTTTATCTAATGCCTAAAGTTTAAAAGGTCATTGCCAGCAGGTTCTTTACAATTCTGCTAGTTCGAGAATCAGTGGAGAGTGAAGATCGAAGTACGGGAGTTAAAGATCGAGGAGAATCGCTTTCTACGGTGAAATGGGTTTCGACCTTTGTTTGATCCTTATACAGAAGGATTTCATTGACTATTCTCACGTTAATCCCTGGGTTTACCAGAAAGGATTGAGGATAGTGAGGAAGGAAAGGTCAGTGCCTTTAAGCCGTTCTGTTTCGTAAATTCTTCGTGGGAAGTTCGACGTCGGGGATCGAAGCAAGCGACGTGAAAGAGAATTTAAATCGTCTTATAAAGTCTCTCCTTTTAAATGGACTGTGAGCATATCAAACTTTTGGCAATACCACTTTAAAGAACTGTTTTTGCAATATCGCTTTAAGAACTATTTGAGCTGCCACACCGCAGTTGATTTCCGGTTACGTTAGTGTTTGTTTACTTTTGGGGGTTTGTTTTCTGTGTTTAATAAACGTGTTGTTTGTTATAAAAAACCCTTGCCAAACTCATATATTTATTGTTGCCTGAATACGTAACAATACAAAAAAGGATAATTGAGAAAGCACCCAAATTGAAGACATGTAAAATTAACATCCTCCCCAAGCCCTGCAACAAAAAAAGAACTCCAGACCAACCACAACACAAAATAAAGAATATAAATCAGGACAATCAAACCCCCAAAACTGTAAATACACTTAGCAACAGAAGATATTAATGCCTACTACCACAAAAAAAAGGAGCTGAAAGCAAGGGACCAGGAAAAAAAAACTTAGTTAAGAGGAAGGTTATGAAAGTACTCAATAAAAGGTCCCCAGACCTTATGGAACTTTATATCTGAATTAAGAACTGAATAATGAATTTTTTCAAGGTCTAAGCAGGACATAATATCGTTAAGCTATTGAGCTTGCATGGGCGGGGCAACATCTCTCCATCTAAGGAGGATTAAACGTCTAGCCAGGAGAGAGGCAAAAGATAATATTCAACACTTAGTTGAAATCAGACGTAAATCTGTCTCACCCAAAAAACCTAACAAAGCAATTAAAGGGTTAGGTTCTAGGTGGTGATTCAGAATATACGATAATTTTATGAAGACATCTTTCCAAAATTTCTCCAAGCTAGGACAGAACCAGTACATATGAATGAGAGAGGCCTCGCCCCGTTTGCATTTATCACAAAGAGGACTAATATTAGGGTAAAATTGAGATAGTTTAGATTTAAACATATGGGCTCTATGAACAATCTTAAACTGTAAAAGGCAATGGCGAGCACAAAGAGAGGTTGAATTAACCGATTTGGGAATTGAGTCCCAAGTCTCATCAGATAAGGAGGTATTTAAATCATGCTCCCAAGCCATTTTAATTTTATCCACAGGGGCACATCATAAGGCTGCTAATTTATCATGAATAAATGATATTAAACCTTTACCTAGTGGATTAATAGAAAGAAGTAATTCCATAACATTTTTCTCAGGCATTTCAGGGAAGTTAGGAATTAAAGGATTAATAAAGTGTCTAATTTGGAGATATCTAAAAAAATGAGCATTGGGCAGATTGAACTTAGCAGAGAGCTGTTAAAAAGATGTGAAGCGATTATCAATAAAAAGATCTTCAAAATGTCTAATGCCCTTCCTATACCAATCATGGAATGTTGAATCATACATAGTAGGCAAAAAAAGGTGATTATGTAAGATAGGGCTAGAAAAGTAAAAACCATGGAAACCATAACATTTCCTAAACTGAGCCCATATACACAAAGTGTGTCTAACAAGAGGATTAACTATTAATCTGGACAAACTACTAGGGAGCACAGAGCCAAGAAGTGCAGAAATAGATAAATCTTTAGTGGAACTCAACTCCATTGCCACCCATTTAGGGCACTCGGGTTGGCCATGGAAAAAAGACCAAAAGATAGCACAATGTATATTGGCTGCCCAATAATATAAACGAAAGTTAGGTAAAGCCATGCCACCCTCTTTTTTAGATTTTTGGAGATAAACTTTATTAATTCTAGAGTGCTTATTTTTCCACAGATATGACAAAATGATAGAGTCTAAGGAATCAAAAAAAGATTTAGGAATAAAAATTGGGATTGATTGAAATAAATATAAAAGTTTAGGGAGAACATACATTTTGACAACATTAATATGACCTACCAAAGACATAGATAGAGGTGACCATTGTAACAGACTCTGTTTTATAGTATATGAAAGATTGGCAAAATTTTCACAAAAAAGATCTTTAAACTTCCTTGTGACTGTAATCCCAAGATAAGTAAATTGATTATGAACTACTTTAAAAGGGAGATCACGGAATGTTAATTCTTGTGCTTCTTTATTAATTGGGAAAAGTTCACTCTTATGTAAATTAAGTTTATAGCCAGCGAACTGGCTAAACTGATCAAGAAGTGAAAACATTGGAGGTAAGGATGTAGACGGATTTGAAAGAAAAAGTAATAAGTCATCAGCATAAAGAGAAACTTTATGCTCAACACCCCCTCTCCAAATCCCGGTCAATTCAGGACAATTTCGAAATGCTATCGCCAAAGGTTCTATAGCCAAATCAAAGAGAAAGGGACTTAAAGGCATCCCTGACGGGTGCCGCGTTTGAGGTTAAATAACTGAGATTTCTGAAAATTAGTCAAAACAGAGGCAGTAGGACACAGATACAGCAATTTGATCCAAGAGATAAAACTTTGACTGAGGTCAAATTTTTCTAAAACTGCAAAAAGGTAGTTCCACTTTATACGATCAAATGCTTTCTCCGCTTCGAGGGAAATAACACATTCAGGAATCCCAGTTGGAGGTGAATATAAAATGTTAAATAAACGCCGAATGTTAAAAAAAGTAAGACGGTTTTTAATAAAACCAGTTTGCTCCTCAGAAATAATAGAGGGAATAACAGTTTCCAATCTATAAGCCAAAACTTTGGCCAAGATTTTAACATCAACATTAAGCAAAGAAATCGGCCTATACGAGGAACACTCTGTTGGGTCTTTACCCTTTTTTAATAAAAGAATAACAGATGCCTTATTAAAAGAGGGTGGCAATTTACCATAATTAAACGAATCAGATAATACTGAGAATAACTGAGGAGAAAGAAGTGAAGAGAATGATTTATAAAATTCTACAGGGAACCCATCAGGTCCAGGAGATTTCCCTGAAGACAATGCAGAAATTGCAAAAGATATTTCTTCTGATGATATAGGCGCATTAAGTTTAGCTTTAAAATCAGATGAAAGCGAAGGAATATTCAGATTATTTAAAAATGATCAACAGAGATATTCTCATTCAGAGATTCAGAGGAATAAAGTCGAGAATAAAAATTTTTAAATGCGTCATTGATTTCTAAGTGATCCGATGTAAAGTCTCCATTCTCCTTCCTGATCTTTGTAATATGTTGTTTGGCTTTGGAACGCCTCAGCTGATTGGCTAGAAATTTACCAGATTTGTCACCATGAATATAAAAGCGACTCTTACTTTCAAGATTGAGTAGACAGGTTGAGTAGACAGAAGATTAAATTTAGTTTGAAGTTCTACACGCTTCTTGTATAGTTCAGGATTCTTAGTTTGAGCATACAGTTGATCCAATTCTTTTAATCTGATTAATGAGGTCTAATCGATCTGCACAGGACTTTCTATTAAGATTTGCTGTATAGGAGATTATTTGACCCCTCAAATATGCTTTCATGGCATCCCAGACAATCTAGGATGACATTTCAGATGATGTATTGGTGTTAAAATAAGAGGTTATCCGATCCTTAATAAATTTTAGAAAATCATCATCCGATAATAAAGTTGAGTCAAACCGCCAGTATTTATTCCTCTGAGCGAGACCAGGAAGATTTAAAGACAGAGTAATTGGGGCATGGTCAGAAATCAGTATACTCTGATAATCACAAGAATAGACAAATGGAATAAGTTGATTATCGAGTAAAAAGTAGTCAATTCTAGTAAAAGTTTGGTGAACATGTGAAAAAAAAGAATAATCTCTCTCAGTCGGATGAAGGAAATGCCATATATCAGAGATACCATAATTAGAGAGAAAAGATTGAACAGCTAAGGCAGATTTAGTAGGTAATCTATTAACAGAGGACGATCGATCCAAATTAGGATCTAACCAACAATTGAAATCGCCACCCAGTATAAGAGAGTATGAGTTTAAATCTGGTAGTGAGGAGAAAAAAAACGTTCAAAAAAATTAACATCATCAAAATTGGGAGCATACAGGTTTACTAGTACAACTTTAGTATTGTATAATTTACCAGAGACAATAATAAAATGGCCATTTGTATCAGATATTTTATTATGGAGTTCAAAACGAATATTTGAGTTAATAAGGATGGAGACCTCCCCTAGCTTTGGCGGCAAAGGATGAATGAAAATGCTGACCTGCCCACTTTGACAAAAGCCAAGAATTATCAAAACTACGAATATGAGTTTCTTGAAGGAAAGCAATGTCAGCTTTGAGTTGTTTAATATGTGAGAAGACCTTCCTTCTTTTAACATGATGATTCAATCCCTTTACATTCCAGCTCACAAGTTTAAGTGTATTAACCATTATCAATTGTTAGTGCATAGAAGGCAGCAGGCATATAAAAAATCAAGCAGTACAATAACAGTCTGGGAGCAAAAATGTAAACATAAATCTGTAGAATCAAAACAGAGACATGTCCTGAATACCAAAGGAAAACAAAAGAAACAGTGAATAGTGTTGGAACTGGAGAACTCACCCCACTCTCGCAACCCAAAACTAGACGGCTACCTAAAAAAGCAGCTAGCTCTACATAAAAAATTAACCCGTATGACTTCCAGTTCTGTGTCATTAACAAAAGTTCCGTATAAATACTATAGCAAATAATAACTAATTTAAGCATTAGAAAACAGAATTACAAATAAGAACAACTTCAACAGAAGTATAGAACTTAATACAAAGAAAATCAGAAGAAAACTAAAACTAACCTAGCTGCGAAAAATTATAAAAGATTAAAAGAAAAAAAGGAGGAAGAAAAGGGGGAAATTATAAATTCAAAGAGAGTACTTATCAACAATTTACAGAAAAAAAGCAAAACTTAAACTATGAATCAACCAACAGGGAGGCCTTCAATAAAAACTCCAAACCCCCAAAACAAGTTAAAGTCAATTGTAGATCTCTACAGACCACAGGGAAACATTAAACTTAGATTATCTATTTAGAGAAAACGCACCAAGTCCAGGGAGAGATTGACAACAGCCCTTAGAGTTTCAATAGATAATGTCTGAATTACTCAAGTTCAGAGTCTGAGTCTGAGTTCGGAAAAAGTAGTTTTACTTCGAGAAGTACTTATCAACCATTTTAGAAGGTCAGCCCAGTTCCGAAGAAGACTGGGTGGCTGGAAGACTTCCAACAAATGCCTCAGCCTCCTTCACTGATTTAAACCACTTGTAATCTCCAGTAGTAAGCGTAATTCGAAGATCGGCTGGATTTCGGAGAGAGGGTCTGAATCCGCGATCAAAAAGCACTTTCATTACACCTATAAACTCAGCACGCATCTTCAGAACCTGTGGACAAAATCCTCCACAAAACGAATGACCGTATTTTGAAAAGCAAAAGTACCTCTGCGGCGTGCCTCCATAATCAAACGGTTTTTCACCTGGTATTGATGAAAGCACAAAATTACCGGCCATGGACAGGAACCCAGAGTTGCACGGGGAACATACATCCTGTGAACCCTTTCAAGCTCAGGTGGAGTCTGAAGAAATTCTTTCCCAAAAATCTCACAGAGAAAATCGGAAAAAATTCAACGGGAGAGCCCTGTTCGGTGGCCTCTGGCAAACCGAGAATTCGTAGATTGCAATGTCTGCTCCGGTTTTCAAGATCCACCATTTTGGAAAAAAGTTTACTATTCTTCTCCTCTAGGTTGGAGCAGAGAGTTTCAAGATATTGAACATGACGTTTTAAATCTTCAGAAGTTGAGTCAATACGAGATAAATGTTCAGCATGTTCATCCACTCTAGCATTGATCTGATCCAATTTGGAATCCAGCTGGTTGAAAGAAGTTCTAAATTCATTTCTAAAGTCCATTAAAATATCTTGTCGATGTTGTTCCAAAACAGCGAGAATGTCAACTGGCAAAGCCGTAGAAGTTTCCTTTTTCCAGGTTTTAGTACTTTTGGTAGCCATTATAAGATAGATGTGTTTGCAGGCAGGTAAAAGAGAACTAATAAAATACCTAACTGATGCACCATCAATAACTCACACTGAGACGTAAGGCGAGATATCGGCTTTTATTGACTGGAAGAAGGAACCAGGAGTGAGCGTCCATCATACTATGTCCTGGAGACTGAGGCCGAGCGTCAGGCCTCAGATCGCCTTTATACAGGGGCCTGTGGGAGGAGCCACAGGAGCAGTCAGCAGGGGGCGTGTCCCGACAGGCACATAGTTCACCACATTCACCCCCCCTTTGTTTGGAAAGAGTCCCATGTGGCGAAGTTTCTTACAAGTCAAGTCTATTAGGTGGTCGAATCTGTCGCTGCGATCTACGTAGCACCGGCTGTGATCGCATGGATGCCGGCGACATTGGTGATTGCACAGGGGATGGAGGTTGCACTTGTTCCTGCCCACTAGGCGCTGGTGATCCCTCACGCATGTGCGAGGCGCCTGGTATAAATGCGTACGAAACACCCGGTATACAAGTGTCGTGAGGAGTCTGTGTAGGGCCTGGTGAGTACAGTGTCACCTCTGGTGCAGGGTTCATAGTTACCGGAGAGCCTTCAGGGTAGTGGTCTGCTGCACCTGCGGGTGCCAGGTCGCGAATGGAGACCGTGTCCTCCCGCCCATCAGGTAAGACCACGTAAGCATACTGGGGGTTCGCATGTAGAAGGTGAACCCTCTCTACCAGCGGGGAGTATTTATTGCTCCTCACATGTTTCCGGAGCAGCACTGGCCCCGGGGACGTCAGCCAAACTGGTAGGGTGGTCCCAGTGACAGACTTCCTGGGAAAAGAGAATAGGCGTTCGTGAGGGGTGGCATTGGTGGACGTACATAACAGAGAGCGGATAGAGTGCAGTGCCTCAGGGAGGACCTCCTGCCATCGAGAGACCGGCAACCCTTTTGACTTAAGGGCTAAAAGTGTGGCCTTGACAAGTTGTGCCGTGTCAGGACGGTAGAAGTGCGGTTTGCACTCAGCGCAAATTTGGCAGTCCCTGGTCATCGTCCTGATGTCCTCCAGGGAGTATGGCAGGTTCCGAGCTTTCACAAAATGGTAAAATCGGGTGACCCCCGGATGGCAAAGTTGTGCATGAAGGGCGTACAGCTGGTCGAGCTGTGTGCTAGCACATGTTCCCCGGGATAGGGCAGCAGGGGGCTCGTTGAGTCTGCCAGGTCGGTACAGGATATCATAGGTGTAGGTGGAGAGTTCTATTCTCCACCGCAAAATCTTATCATTTTTGATTTTGCCCCGCTGTTGGTTGCTGAACAGGAACGCAACCGAGCGCTGGTCGGTCAGCAAGGTGAACCTTTTGCCAGCAAGATAGTGCCTCCAGTGCCTAACAGCCTCCACTATGGCCTGGGCTTCTTTCTCCATCGCGGAGTGCCGAATTTCGGAGCCTTGGAGGGTGCGAGAAAAGAATGCTACTGGTCTGCCTTCCTGATTGAGGGTAGCAGTCAGAGCAAAATCGGAGGCATCACACTCCACTTGGAAGGGAGCGGTCTCGTCCACGGCATGCATCGTAGCTTTGGCAATGTCCTCTTTAATGCAGCTGAAGGCCGCGCGGGCCTCAGCAGAGAGGGGAAACGAGGTAGACTTGACCAGGGGGCGTGCCTTGTCTGCGTAATGGGGGACCCATTGGGCGTAATAGGAAAAAAAAACCCAGGCACCGTCTGAGGGCCTTGAGAGTGGTGGGAAGAGGGAGTTCTAACAGGGGGCGCATACGTTCGGGATCAGGGCCAATAACCCCGTTTTCCACGACATACCCAAGTAAAGCAAGGCGGGTGGTTCCAAACACACACTTGTCCCTGTTATAAGTAAGGTTCAGAGCTGCGGCCACTTGGAGAAATCGTTGGAGGTTGGCGTCGTGATCTGGCCTGTCGTGACCACAGATGGTGATGTTATCCAGATAGGGAAATGTGGCCTGCAGTTGGTACTGGTCCACCATCCGGTCCATTTCCCTCTGGAAGACAGAGACACCATTCGTGACACCGAAAGGGATGCGCAGGAAGTGATAGAGCCTGCCGCCCGCCTCGAAGGCGGTGTAGGGGCGGTCCTCAGGGCAGATGGGGAGCTGGTGATAAGCGGATTTCAGATCTATTGTCGAGTACACCTTGTACTGAGCAATCTGGTTGACCATATCCGTGATGCGGGGTAGGGGGTACGCGTCAAGCTGCGTAAACCTATTGATGGTTTGACTATAGTCCACCACCATCCTATTTTTCTGCCCAGTCCGAACAACAACCACCTGGGCCCTCCAAGGGCTTGAGCTTGGCTCAATGATCCCCTCCCTGAGCAGCCGCTGCACCTCCGACTGAATGAAGGCCCTGTCCCCCGCGCTGTACCTCCTGCTTTTAGTTGCCACAGGCTTACAGTCAGGGGTCAGGTTGGCGAACAGCGGTGGGGGAGGGACCTTGAGAGTGGAGAGGCTGCAAGTGGTGTCAGTAGCGCAGCTGTCGGCCTGGTTCTGGATGGGATGTGTGTGCCCGTGTGTGTGTGTGTGGTCAGTAGCGGGGTATGTGAAGAAGTCCCACAAAACTGAGGATTCCTGACAGTGAGTGGTGGGAGGGGCCCGTCGTATACCATAGTCACACTTTCGAGATGGCTCTGGAAGTCCAGCCCCAATAGTACAGGTGCGCACAGATTAGGCATGACCAGCAGCTCAAAGTTCCGATATTCTGTGCCTTGCACCACCAATGTCACTACACAACCTGCCCTGATGTCTGTGGACTGCGACCCAGAAGCCAAATGGAACCTCCGACTTACCGACCGCATTGCGAGTCCGCAGCGTTGCACTGTGTCCGGGTGAATAAAACTCCCAGTGCTGCCGTGTCAAACAGGCATCTAGTCCTGTGCCCCTCCACTCAGATGTCCATCATGGACCTTGCAAGCTGGTGTGGGGCGCTTTGGTCGAGAGTTACAGTGGCCAGAGTTGAATCGCCGTCGGGGTACCCGGTAAGCATCGGAGGGCTGGGGGCGGGGCATGCTGACGTCGACAAAGATGGCCGCTCACATCCGAGGTACCCGGTCAGCATCCGAGGGTCGGGGGTGGGGCATGCTGGCGCAGACAAAGATGGCCGCTCACATCCGGGCATGCAAGATGGCGGCCCCCACGTTTCACCCGCAGCGCTGCACTCCACTCGAGGTTGAGACTTACAGACCTTGGCAAAGTGGCCCCGCTTTCCGCAGCTGGAGCAGGTCACTTCTCGCGCTGGACAGCGTTGTCGAGGGTGTTTTTTATGGCCGCAGAAATAACACACGGGCTTCTGACGGGCCACAGCTGTGGTCTGGGTCGGGGAGCTCGTGGAATCACGACTGGCAGCAGCGTTGGCGAATTCGCTCCCGGGAGCCGGCGGTGGCGGGGTCTGAGGTGTCCATGGAACCGGTGGGGAATCGCGTGACTGGACAGTGTCAGCATTAAGCAAAGCAGCTTCTAGAGCGTTGGCCGTCTCTATCGCCGAGCATAAGGTAAGGTCGGCATTTTCCAGCAGTCGCTGGCGCATGTACACTGACCTCAGTCCCGTCACAAAGGCGTCTTGCAAAACAGCAGCTCCGCATGCTGTTCTGCCGTGAGCGTCTTGCAGTCACAAGGTCGGACGAGTGTCTGTAGTGCTCGGAGAAACTCAGCGCACGATTCGCCAGGCCGCTGTTGCCGGGTAGCTAAACGATGTCTTACGTAGATGGTGTTCACCGGCCGCAGGTACTGTCTTTTGAGGGCGTCCAGTGCCCCATTGTAGGTCGGCAGGTCCCGGATAATGGAGTAAACTTTGGGGGTGACCCTTGAGAGTAGGATTCTGTGCATAACGGCAGGGTCAGTTGCACGAACCTCCTCCAAGTACGATTGGAAGCAGGCAAGCCAGTGTTCAAAAGCGAGAGCTGCGTCAGGGTCTTGAGGGTCCAAATCCAACCTTTCCGGACGCAAAATGGTTTCCATGTTTTAAAACTTCCAGTCAATAAAATTGATGCACCATCAATAACTCACACTGAGACGTAAGGCAAGATATCGGCTTTTATTGACTGGAAGAAGGAACCAGGAGTGAGTGTCCATCATACTATGTCCTGGAGACTGAGAGGCCGGGCTCAGGCCTTGATCGCCTTTATACAGGGGCCTGTGGGAGGAGCCACAGGAGCAGTCAGCAGGGGGCGTGTCCAGACAGGCACATAGTTCACCACACTAACTAAGGTTTAAGAAGGGAGACATATAGTGCAAAGATAGGAAGAATGACGGAGCAAAAGTTCAGAGCAACTAAACAATCACCATCTTACCGGAAGTCCTCTGTAAATTTTGTTAGAACATCAATTCGGTCACTTTGTTCCCTCAAGTCTATCCTGGTTTACAGAGCAATTCCAATCACTATCTGGTTTTCTTTGAGATTAATCCTCCCCATTATTCCTAGCATCTGTGAGGGAGGAGCTCTATCAGGATCACAACACTGTTAATCTCTTAATAATGAAGCTTAATTCTGCTTAACAGTTCAAAAAATAGTTTAAGATGGAAAAGGAAAATGCCATTGTTTCCAATCATGTCCATTTCAGATTGAATTACTGTGCGAGGAATAAACAACAGGCACTGTGATAAAAAGTCCTGTTTAATTCCATCAGTGTCCTCTCCTTAACTTGTAATTAGGATAATTAAACTTTGTACTCTCAGGATGTCTATAATTTGTGAGTATGCCACAGAGGTTCAGAAAGGTCTGCACCCATGTTTCATTGAATGTACCAAAGCCTTGATAATGTGAGGCATGAAGAGCTTATAAAAATCATTCAGCACTTGGACATTGATGGGAAAGATATCAGAATTATCAGAAATTTGTGTTGGGAACAAACAGCAGGAATGAGAGTTGAAAATGGGACAAGTAATTATGTCCAGATTCAGAGTGGAGTCACATAGGTTTATGTTCTCTCACCTGACGAGATCAGCCTTTACAGCGAGAAGGTTCTAAGAGAATTTCACAGCAATCTCAGTATGATAATTTCTGGATACAATTTGAACAACCTATGACATGCAGACAGTACGGATAGTTACTTCCAAAGAGAGGCTCCAAGAAATAGTGGAGAAGAATATGCAAAGAGAGGATTGTCCATCAACTGTAAGTAGACCAATATATGGTTGTCACAAAGAAGAAAGAAAGGCAAAAGTGCAAACTGAATTTGGGCAACAAAATAACTTCAAAAAGATGCTATTTCAATTACCTGTTGAGCACCATAGCATCAGACGGTAGGGCTCTTGTTGTAATTTGAAGACGGATTGAGATTGATAAATGAATGTTCAAACGTTTGAGCAGAAGACTAAAGAACAACATAAAGCCTTTGGGTAGAAACCCAGACTGTTGTGGTGTTATGTTCATTCAACACTAACACCTGGAAACAAATGTTCACCAATATTGAAACAAAGTAAGCGAACACTTGAAGCTGTTTTTTGTGAAAAATGAAGAAAATATTGTGGAAGAACGGAGTAATAAATTTAAGTAGTGCTGTGACAAGCCGATATAAGGAAAAGCTGAGAGCATCAATCAGGAAACAAAAGCTGAAATCTCTGGGACACGTACTGAGGAAAGAGAGGCTTGAACAGCTTGCAGTGATGGGAATACATTGTTGGAAGGAAAATTAGCAGTCGACAGTGCTTGACATTCATGAGTCTGATCAAGGGATGGAGAGGCAAAATTTCTAAGCACTTCATCAGAACTTCTCAGATTAAAGACAGATGGAAGACCATGATCACCCATCATCCAACATGACACATAATGAAAATGATGATGATGAATGCTTGGGGCTCTCTGAAAAGATTGCATTTCTGCTAAATTAATTACTCTTGTGTTGATCATCCTAGAAAATGGTCTGAGGAAGCATGATTGGTCAGGAATAAACCTAATAGGCAGAGATAGGAGGGATGGGAATGTGCTTGAGCATGGAATCAGTCCCTACAGCCCAACACATCGATGCCAGCCCCAAGATTCCTTTCTGATCTAGTGATATTTGCCTGTATTGTTCTCCATACATTTTGCATGCATGAACTTGTGCAAATGTTTCTTTGTAACAATATAATTGCCCCTTACCTCTGTCACATTGTTCCATATACCTCAGAATGAAAAACCTGCCCTTCAGGACACAGTAAAATAGTTTTTCTCTCTCTTTAAACCTAGGCCCTCTCGTCTTACACTCCCTATCCTAGAAAAAATAGTCACAGAGCACTGAGTTGTTGAATCACAGAGCTTTGCAATCAGACTTTAACCCTTTGAGTTCACACCATCTGTCAAGTATTCACTAACACTTTTCTTTATATTGCTAGTTTACTGAAACCTAATTTATTGTTTTTCAGTTTGGATTTAAAGGACATCTATTTTGATACGAATACTGCTTCTTTCTTGTTACACTATGCTCCATTTTTGAAGTAACAAATTAATAAAAAAACTTCAGTCATTTTAGAATATTCCAAGATCAAAATATCTTCAAAATGTTATTAAAGTTGATTCTCTTGTCGAGTCATTCAATGACAATCTCTATCCGTCTGTTCCTTCACAGTCTGCTTGAAAAAGACCTGGAAGCTTGTCCAGAGTTTCTGACAGCAGTCCACAAGCCTGTTCAAACATTACACCATCCCCCACCCACCCACCCAACATTTCCAATTCCCCCAGCACCTGGCTCCAGGTAACACTTCCCACAGCAGAAGTACCCGTGCTCTACACATCAAACAACACCTGGAAATAAGCCTTGAAGATAGTAATGCAACACATACATGAGAAAATCTGTAGATATTAGAAATGCCAAGCAAAACACATAAAATGCTGGTAGCGTCAATGAAAAGACAAAACAGACAACATTTGAGGCCGAGGCCTTTTATCAGGACTGGAAAGGAAGAGGAGAGGGCAGTGGAAGAAGGTAAGGGGGAGAAAAGGAAGAAATACAAGTGGTAAGTAATACGTCAAACCAGGAGAGGGAGAGTAGGAGGGGAGTGAAGTAAAGAATTGGTAGTTTGATTGGTGAAAGAGATAAAGGGATGGAGAAAGGGGAATCTGATAGGAGAAGACAGAAGACCATGGAATAAAGTGAAGGGGGAAGAGCACCAGAGGGAGGTGATGAGCAATTAAGGTGATAAGCTGAGAAAGGGAAATAGGAATGGGGAATGGTGAAGGAGAGGAGGGGAGGGGGCAATACTGGAAGTTCAAATATCGATGTTCATGCCATCAATTTGGAAGCTATCTTATGGCCTTGTTTCACCATTTGAACTGTGGAACATCCATCTGTTCAGGGTAGTATTAATATGAATAATGATCATTTGTGCCTTGGGGAAGAGCTCAACTTCCAATGGATGTTCTCTATCATTCTGAATGGCACCGCAATCACACTGATTTGGAAAAGATTCAGAATTTCTCTTCAAAACTGGAATTTCATGAGCCACTGTAAGCTATCCATGGCACAGAATCGTATTTCATCAGGGTATTTCGCATCGCTTTATGTCCTCTTACACAGAGTGGTCAATTTGTTAGCAACAGGATTGGCACCCGATGTGATCTTCTGCTGCTGTAGCTGATCGTTCTTGAGGTTTGACATATTGTCTGTTCAGAGGCTCTTCAGCACACCACTGTTGTAATGCATGGTTATTAGAGTTAGTGTTGCTTTTCTGTCAGCCTGTCACACTGGCCATTCTCCTTTGACCCTTTCCATTAACAAGGTGTTTTCACACACAGAACTGCTGCTCACTGGATTTTTTTTGTCATCTTTTGCACCATTCCCTGTAAAACAAGAGCATGACATACATGAAAATCCCAAGAGTTCAACAGTTTCTGAGATACTAAATCCACCCAGTTCAACACCAACAATCATTCTTCAATGGTCAAAGTCACATAGATCAGATTTCTTCCCCATCTTAATGTTTTTTTTTGAACAACAACTGAACTGCTTGACCCTGTCTGCTTGATTTTACGTGTTGAGTTTCAGCCACATGATTGGCTGATTAGGAATTAGCATTAACGAGCAGGTGTACAGTTTTACCGCATGAAGTTGCCATTGAGTCACTATCTCAGTCTATCTTTACCATCAGTGTGAGAGGCCTGGCGGACACAGCTGGCATACCTATAACTGGGCTGCATATCTGGTAAAGCTGAAATCTATGAGCACCTGTTGAAATATCATTTGCAGAGAAAGCCAGCTTTAACTTGCATTGTAACAGGCTGGCAGACCGCTGTTAAGAGTGAATTTATTTAGTTTTATACAGTGCTGAATAGACCCTTCCAACCTTTCACAACATGTCATTCCAGCATACCCACAAATTAAATAAACCCTATCTGTTGTTCCCCTTTAATGCTCCTTTCTCCCTGTTTATACCCTAATATCAGTCATTAGATTTCCAATTGCTGCTCGTTTACTTAATTACTGTACACTCGATTTTCATCAGAGACTGAAGTAAGTATGAATGAGCATTAATCATTAATGGCTCCTAAACTACACAAAACAGAGATTATGTTAAATTAGTTTCAACATGCCATGTTCATGAGATGTTCTTCTGCACACCACTGATTTAACATGTGGTTATTTGAGTTAATATCACCTTCCTGTCAGCTTAAGCAGTCTGACCTCCCTCATAAACAAACATTTTCACCCATAGAACTGTTACTGATCAGATGGATTATTTCTAAGCTCTGGGAACTCTTGTGCATGAAAATCGCAGCAGTTTCTGAGATACTCAAACCACCCTGTCTGGCACCAATGAACATTCCATGGTCAAAGTCACTAAGATCACATTTCTCTTCTATGCTGATATTTGGTCTCAACAACAAATGAATCTCTTGACCATTTCTGCATGCTTTTATGCATTAAGTTGCATCGACAGAATTGGATGATGAGATATTGGCATTAACAAGAGTAATGAGATGTACAGGTGTTCCTAATAAAGTGGCCACTGAGTGTATTATGCTCTGCTTGGGCTGTCCTGAACCATTTCTCTGTCAGTGAGGTATTTTTGAAGTACTGAGTTTCTGGTAAGTTGGAAACACAGGAACCAAACTCCCACAAGCAGTAATGTTATGACAATGTGTTTGATAATGACATTGACAGAAAGGTAAAGGACTGAACACCAGGGAGAACTTGCCCACCTTTTGCCAGGAACATGGAAATCACCGAAAGAGGCTATAACATCTCAGCCTGGATTCCCTCAGGACTGCATTGAAATAGCAACCTAGACTTTGAAATGTTCACTTGTTACGTACTCGTGACACATGACAGTGGTGCCCTTGTCATGTGACTGGGGTTGAAGCTGTACTGGACTTGAGGTGATGGTCTTGTGATGGTGGTGACGTCATTTTCCCGCCAGTAGAGATCATGTGACGGTTTTTTTTTACAGGTTATAAAAGGTAGACCCCACCCTGTGAGGAGGGGCAGTTCGTAGCTGGATTTGCCAGGTTGACTTCATGCCACTGCGTGTTTGAAGTTATGACGCAGTTTAGTTGAAGGATGAAGTTTTTATTTAATGCCTAAAGTTTAAAAGGTCATTGCCAGCAGGTTCTTTATGATTCTGTTAGTTTGAGAATTAGAGGAGAGTGAAGATTCGAAGTTCGGAAGTTAAAGATTGAGGAGAATCGCTTTCTACGGTGAAACGGGGGCGACCTTTGTTTGATCCTTATTTGGAAGGATTTCGTTGACTATCTTCGTGTTAATCCCTAGGTTTACCTAGAAAGGATTGAAGGTAGTGGAGAAGGAAAGGTCAGTGCCTTTAAGCCGTTCTGTTTTGTGAATTCTTCGTGGGAATTTCGACGTCGGGGATCGAAGCAAGCGACGTGAAAGAGAACCTAAATCGTCCTATAAAGTCTCTCCTTTTAAATGGACTGTGAGCATATCGAACTTTTGGCAATATCACTTTAAGAACTGTTTGGGCTGCCGCTCAGCAGCTGTTTCTGGTTACGGTAGTGTTTGTTTACTTTTGGGGGGTTTGTTTTCTGTGTTTAATAAACGTGTTGTTTGTTATAAGAAACCCTTGCCGATCTCATATATTTATTGTTGCCTGAATACGTAACATTAAATATGGGGGCTGCGTCTGGATTGAAACTTCTGAGTTTGAATGCTTGCTGACTTTTAAATCGGTGTTTTGGAAACGGGGATTACTCGGTTCTTTTGTTTGGCTTGTTGTGGTATTCGGCAGCAATGAATATTGATGAGTTTCTGGCTTCGCCAGCTGCGGAGGTGTTGGCGAAGGCGAAAAAAACTGAGGTGTTTGAGATAGCTAGTAGATTGCGACAAAGGTATTTTGCAGACTACTTCTAAGGCTGTGATACAGAGCAAAATCGCGTCACACTATGTGGATTCAGGTGTTTTTGATGAATCGATTTTAGAGTCGTTTCCAATAAGTAATCTGGAGATGCAGTTGCAAATCGAACAAATGAAATTGGAGAGGTGTAAATTGGAGATGGAACAAAAGCAGAGAGAATTTGCATATGCAATGGAGGAATTAAAGTCTGGGAATCAGTCTTCTGGTTCTAAAAAAATGTTTGTTGCTAGTCAAGAAATTAAATTGGTCCCTCCATTTAGTGAAACAGAAGTGGAAAGGTATTTTCAACATTTTGAAACGATTGCTCGGATGTCAGAGTGGCCGAAAGATAAATGGTCAGTGTTGTTACAGAGTGTAATTAAAGGCAAAGCACAACAAGTTTACACAGCTTTAACAGCTGCGCAAGCTCTTGTTTATGATATTGTAAAGAGGCATATTTTAAACGCATATGAGTTAGTCCCAGAAGCACATAGGGAAAGATTCAGAAGTTTGAAAAAGTCTGTGGAAAAAACTTATGTGGAATTTGCCTATGATAAAGCTATGTGTTTTGAGAGATGGGTTTCTTCTAAAAATGTAAATGGGGACTATGATACATTGAGAGAGCTGATTTTAATGGAGGAATTTAAAAGAAGCATTCCTGTTGAAGTAAGGACCTACTTAAATGAGAAGGATGTTGATAAATTGCAGTACTGTGCTAGATTAGCTGATGAGTATGTTTTGATCCATAAGAACAAATTTCCTCAGGGCAGAATTTTTAAGAGGAAAAATAACACGGAGACTCCAGGTAAATTTGAAATTAAATCGGAGGTTAATGAGAAAGTTGATGAGAAAGGAAAGCCTGTGAAGGAAAGACAGTTTGGTCTTACTTGTAACTATTGTAAGAAGCCTGGCCATGTAATAGCTAACTGTTACAAATTGAGAAAGAAAGAGAAGGAAGCAGTTCCAGATGCTTGTGTGCAACATACTGAAGCACCTGTAAAGTTACAGGGTTTGATAAACACAAATGAGGCTTTGTTAGAGTCTGACCAAGTTAGAAAGGGATATGATCATTTTATAACTGAAGGGTTGTATCCTTGAAGGAAGGATCTACTCTGGTGCCAATAAAAATCCTTAGGGATACTGGTGCTTTGATGTTAGACAGTGTGTTGAAGTTTAATGAAGAGTCTGTTACTGGTGAGGTAAATTACATAAGAGGTGTTGGAAGTGATTTTATGCCTGTACATTTACATAAAGTAAATTTAAAGTCGGGGTTAGTTACAGGATTTGTTAAAGTAGGATTACAGCATAGCTTACCTGTGAAGGGTATTTCTTTATTGTTAGGTAATGATTTGGCAGGTGGACAAGTTTTTCCTGAAGTGCATTTGACAATGGAGTCAGAGGAACCAGAGTTGAATTCTAACACAGATTCTTCCTGTGTTGTGACTAGAGCTATGGCTAAAAAGATTGATGCGCAGAATGAGGTTGTTATTCAGGACTGTTCAACTCAGGATTCGAGTTTTGAGGATGTGTCAGAGACTTTCTTATCTTCGTTGTTTGAACAAGATTCTGGGAGTAAGTCTGACTATAAAGATTTATCTTTGTCTAGGAAGGAGATGATAGCAGAGCAGAATAGAGACTCTGAGATTATAAAATTAAGAGAGCAGGTTTTACTAGATAGTGAAATTGATAAGGTGCCAGTAGGATATTACTTGGAAAAAGGAGTGTTGATGAGGAAGTGGAGATCGCCTACAATTCCTGCAAGTGAGGATTGGAATGTTGTTTACCAGGTAGTTGTTCCAAAAGCATATCGAAATGAGATTTTGACTTTAGCTCATAGTGTGCCTTTAGGTGGACATCAAGGGGTAAGGAAAACTGTGGACAAGATTTTAAAACATTTTTACTGGCCTGGTCTAAGAAAAGATGTGGCGATGTTTTGTAAAACGTGCCATACTTGTCAAATTGTGGGTAAACCAAATCAAGTTACACCAGTAGCTCCATTACAACCTATCCCAGCATTTGGCGAACCATTTTCTAAAGTTATTGTAGATTGTGTTGGTCCATTACCAAAGACAAAAACTGGTTATCAGTAGTTGTTGACTATCATGTGTACTTCTTCTAGGTTTCCAGAGGCAGTACCACTGAGGAATATAAAAGCTAAGACTGTGACAAAGGCCCTTATAAATTTTTTTACTTATTTTGGATTACCTAAGGAGATACAAACTGATCAAGGCAGTAATTTTATGTCTGGATTGTTTCAACAGATAGTTTATAAATTGGGAGCTAAGCAAATCACTTCGTCTGCATACCATCCAGAATCGCAGGGTGCCTTGGAGAGGTTTCATTCTACCCTCAAGAATATGATTAGGACATTTTGTGTGGAAAATGAAAGTGACTGGAATGAGGGTATAAACTTACTTTTATTTGCAGTAAGGGAATCGGTACAGGTATCTTTAGGTTTTAGTCCATTTGAACTTGTGTTTGGGCATAGAGTTAGAGGACCTTTAGCTTTGTTGAAAGAACAGTGGATTAATAAGGAAGTACACACTAATTTGTTGGACTATGTGTTGAAATTTAAGGACAGGTTACATAAAGCTTGTAGTTTAGCTAAGGAAAATTTAAAGTTGGCTCAGGAGAAAATGAAGACTTGGTATGATAAAGACGCTAGGATGAGGATGTTTAAGCCTGGAGATAAGGTGTTGGTACTTTTCCCAGTGCAGACAAATCCTTTACAAGCTAGATTTCATGGTCCTTATGAAATTGTGTCTAAAATCAATAATGTGGATTACGTGGTTAAAAACTCCAGACCGTAGAAGGTCAACACAACTTTGCCATATAAATATGTTGAAACCATATTTTGAGAAACAATCTGATACTGTGACTGTTGTGGTTAGTGAGAATGAGTTTGATTTAACTAGGAACATGATAGATGATTCATCTGACTTTCATTCTAAATCCAACATTCTTTCTGTTAGGTTACCAAATTCAACCATTCTGGAAAATATTGATGAAAAATTAGCACATTTACAGTTAGAGCAGAGACAACAGATGAAGGAGTTGATTTTTAAATATAGGGAGTTGTTTCCAGATGTTCCGAGAAGGACTACTATATCTTCACATGATGTAGATGTTGGGGATGCCAAACCTATTAAACAACATCCATATAGGATGAACATGGAAAAATGTGAACTTGCTGAGAAAGAAATTGAATATATGTTAGAGAATAATATCATTAGACATTCTAACTCGAATTGGAGTTCGCCATGTGTTATGGTGCCAAAGCCAGATGGTAGTATTAGGTTTTGTACGGATTATAGGAAGGTGAATGCTGTAACGAAAACAGATGCATATCCAATTCCTAGAGTAGATGATTGTGTAGATAAAGTTGGAAAGGCAAAGTTCCTTACAAAGATTGATTTATTGAAAGGGTATTGGTGTGTTCCATTAACGGACAGAGGTAGAGAGATTTCTTCATTTGTAACTCCATCTGGGTTATATGAGTATAATGTTCTTCCATTTGGGATGAAGAATGCCCCAGGTACTTTCCAGAGGATGATTAACTTTGTGATTCAGGGATTGAAAGATACTGATGCTTATATTGATGATTTAGTGACAGGAAATGATACTTGGGAAGCACACATTATTGCGATGGAGAAATTGTTTGAAAGGCTTTCAAAAGCTAACTTAACTATTAATTTAGCTAAGAGTGAATTTGGACATGCCACTGTGACTTACCTTGGTTATGTTGTGGGTCAAGGTAAGGTAGCTCCTGTTCAGGCAAAAGTTCAGGCAATTTTAGAGATTCCCACTCCAACGGGGGAAAAAAAACTCTCAGAAGGTTTTTGGGAATGGTAGGATATTATTGGAAATTTTGTAAGAATTTTGCTAATGTTGCCCTTCCATTAACTAACCTTCTGCGGAAGAATGAGAAGTTTGTATGGACGGTGCCTTGTCAAGAAGCATTTGAAAAATTGAAAACAATGATATGTCAACAACCTATGCTTAAGGCACCTGACTTTGGAAAACCTTTCTCATTGGCTGTGGATGCTAGTGATGAGGCTGCAGGATCAGTATTAATGCAAAGGAATGAGGGTGATGAGGTTGATCATCCAGTAGCTTACTTTTCTAAGAAATTTAATAAGCATCAAAGAAATTATTCGACAATAGAGAAAGAATTGTTATCTCTTGTTTTAGCTTTGGAATATTTTGAGGTATATGTTAGTACAACTCAGAAACCACTTATTGTTTACACTGATCATAATCCCTTAGTTTTTCTGAGTAAGATGAAAAACAAAAACAGAAGGTTATTAAATTGGAGTTTGATGTTACAAGAGTACAATATTGTGATGACTCATATTAAAGGTAAAGATAATGTGGTTGCTGATTGTCTATCTCGATGTTGAATGTACACTGTAATTTTTTTTTATGGAGTTTTTTTTCAATTGTAACACTCCTACTGTATTGTGACTTATAAGCTGTTATATGATGGTGTTGTGTATTGTGTATGTTATAAAATTTATACCTTTGTTTTTCTTGTAAGCAATTGTTAAAAATTTTTGTTCTTGTCAGACCAAAAATGTTTTTTTTGGAGGGAGGTGTTACGTACTCGTGACACATGACAGTGGTGCCCTTGTCATGTGACTGGGGTTGAAGCTGTACTGGACTTGAGGTGATGGTCTTGTGATGGTGGTGACGTCATTTTCCCGCCAGTAGAGATCATGTGACGGGTTTTTTTTTACAGGTTATAAAAGGTAGACCCCACCCAGTGAGGAGGGGCAGTTCGTGGCTGGATTTGCCAGGTTGACTTCATGCCACTGCGTGTTTGAAGTGATGACGCAGTTTAGTTGAAGGATGAAGTTTTTATTTAATGCCTAAAGTTTAAAAGGTCATTGCCAGCAGGTTCTTTATGATTCTGTTAGTTTGAGAATTAGAGGAGAGTGAAGATTCGAAGTTCGGAAGTTAAAGATCGAGGAGAATCGCTTTCTACGGTGAAACGGGGGTGACCTTTGTTTGATCCTTATTTGGAAGGATTTCGTTGACTATCTTCGTGTTAATCCCTAGGTTTACCTAGAAAGGATTGAAGGTAGTGGAGAAGGAAAGGTCAGTGCCTTTAAGCCGTTCTGTTTCGTGAATTCTTCGTGGGAATTTCGACGTCGGGGATCGAAGCAAGCGACGTGAAAGAGAACCTAAATCGTCCTATAAAGTCTCTCCTTTTAAATGGACTGTGAGCATATCGAACTTTTGGCAATACCACTTTAAAGAACTGTTTTGGAATATCACTTTAAGAACTGTTTGGGCTGCCGCTCAGCAGCTGTTTCCGGTTACGGTAGTGTTTGTTTACTTTTGGGGGGTTTGTTTTCTGTGTTTAATAAACGTGCTGTTTGTTTTAAGAGACCCTTGCCGATCTCATATATTTATTGTTGCCTGAATACGTAACACACTAGATTGGGTCTCGAACTCACCTTGTTGCCTCAGGGAAAGGGTGACACCACCTGGTGATACTTGACATCAAATACATTCACTGTTGAGAACTCAGCACAGAAACAACTTTAGGGAAATGGAATACAACCAGCTCATCAAAGTCAGCAGTAGAGGAGCTTGCAGCTCATATTGAATGGAAACTAAAACTTCGTACTCTCTGTGATTAAAAAAGAGGATCGTAGTTTTAATATTACTCTATCCACAACTGAAGGGTGTTCCAAAGTAGTGTTCAAGGCTACTAGAGTCTGTACTACTGCAGATAACCTATTACCTTCAGAGACAGGTATCTGCTTGTATAAGACAATATGTGGGATCTGAATTCAGCACAGATATAATGTAGGCTGTGGTTGAACACATACAATTTAAAATACAAAAATACAGTAATGCCTTTAAGACTATTCTGGTTTACTGACCCAACTATCCAAAGATATGTCATTGACAGATAAGTCCCCGGGGCCTGATGGAATATTCCCCACACTGTTCCATGAGACGAGGGAAGAGATTGCTGAGCCTCTGGCTAGGATCCTTATGTCCTCGTTGTCCATGGGAATGGTACTGGAGGACTGGAGGGAGGCGAATGTTGTCCCCTTGTTCAAAAAAGGTAGTAGGGATAGTCCGGGTAATTATAGACCAGTGAGCCTTACATCTGTGGTGGGAAAGCTGTTGGAAAAGATGCTTGGAGATAGGATCTATGGGCATTTGAAGAATCGTGGTCTGATCAGGGACAGTCAGCATGGCTTTGTGAAGGGCAGATCATGTCTAACAAGCCTGATAGAGTTCTTTGAGGAGGTGATCAGGCATATAGATGAGGGTAGTGCAGTGGATGTGATCTACATGGATTTTAGTAAGGCATTTGTCAAGGTTCTACATGGTAGGCTTATTCAGAAAGTCAGAAGGCATGGGATCCAGGGAGGTTTGGCCAGGTGGATTCAGAATTGGCTTGCCTGGAGAAGGCAGAGGGTCATGGTCGAGGGAGTACATTCAGATTGGAGGGTTGTGACTAGTGGTGTCCCTCAAGGATCTGATCTGGGACCTGGATGTGGGGTAGAAGGTTGGGTTGGCAAGTTTGCAGATGACACAAAGGTTGGAAGTGTTGTAGATAGTGTAGAGGATTGTCAAAGATTGCAGAGAGACACTGATAGGATGCAGAAATGGGCTGAGCAGTGGCAGATGGGGTTCAACCCAGAGAAGTGTGAGGTGGTACACTTTGGAAGGACAAACTCCAAGGCAGAGTACAAAGTAAATGGCAGGGTACTTGGTAGTGTGGAGGAGCAGAGGGATCTGGGGGTACATGTCCACAGATCTCTGAAAGTTGCCTCACAGGTAGATAGGGTAGTTAAAGTTTCTGGAGTGTTAGCTTTCATATGTCAAGGGATAGAGTTTAAGAGTTGCGATGTAAAGATGCAGCTCTATAAAACTCTAGTTAGGCCACACTTCGAGTACTGTGTCCAATTCTGGTTGCCTCACTATAGGAAGGATGTGGAAGCATTGGAAAGGGTACAGAGGAGATTTACCAGGATGCTGCCTGGTTTAGAGAGTATGGATTATGATCAGAGATTAAGGGAGCTAGGGCTTCACTCTTTGGAGAGGAGGAGGATGAGAGGAGACATGATAGAGGTGTACAAGATATTAAAAGGAATAGATAGAGTGGATAGCCAGCGCCTCTTCCCCAGGGCACCACTGCTCAGTACAAGAGGACATGGCTTTAAGGTAAGGGGAGGGAAGTTCAAGGGGGATATTAGAGGAAGGTTTTTCACTCAGAGTAGTTGGTGTGTGGAATGCTCTGCCTGGGTCAGTGGTGGAGGCAGTTACACTAGTGAAGTTTAAGAGACTACTAGACAAGTATATGGAGGAATTTAAGGTGGGGGGTTATATCGGAGGCAGGGTTTGAGGGTCAGCACAACATTGTGGTCTGAAGGGCCTGTAATGTGCTGTACTATTCTATGTTCTATTGTTGTCATATAGTAGTATGTCTGTATTCATTTCACCTGTATCCTCAGTTTTCTGAAATATTCTACCTCTCAATTTATAGTTTCCAAAAGTCACAGGAGCAGAATTAGGCCACTTAGATCCAACAAGTCTGCCCCACCATTCCATCTTGGCTGATTTATTATCCCTCTCAACCCCATTTGCTTGCCTTCCCCCGGAACCTTTCACAAACATATTAATGAATAATCTATCAACCTCCGCTTTAGATATTCCCAACTGCTTAGCCTTTACAGCCGTCTGTGGCAATGAATTTTACAGATTCACCACCTTCTGACTCAAGAAATTCCTCCTCATACCTGTTGTAAAGGGGCATACTTCTACTCCAAGGCTGTGCCCTCTGGTCCAGACTCCCCCACCACAGGATAACATTGTGGTAAGTAAAAGTCTGTTAAGAGCTATTAAGAACAGTACATTCCAATCATCCACCACTCTCTGAGTGAAAAACCTACCCCTCACATGCCCTTTGAACCCACGCCTTCTGACTTTCAATGCATGTCCTTTGGTATTTGACATTTCAACCCTGGGAAACAAATACTTCCTGTCTCCTCTATCTATGCCTCTTTTAATCTTATAAACCTTTATCTGATCTTCCCTCAGGCTCTGGTGCTCCAGAGAAAACAACTCACCTTCCTTTCCAAGTGTATCCAGTCTCATTTGTAACCCAAGCCGAAACTGAAGAAATACAGCTCCAGAAATATGATTTTTATTTCTGCAAGTTGTATGTGTGTGTGGCAAATATCCATCAGCATTTCCTGGTGCATGATTCAGAGTACACGACTGATGATAAAAGAATGTTCACCATGACATTGGAGTAAACTCCAGATGTCTTCTTCTCCTGTGTAGTAAAGGACTTCAATTTGCTGCATCCCACTACAAGTTCAGAATTATCAGAATTCAAAAATGAGCAATGCTAAAAGTCCAAGTGGAATTGTTCTAATTGTATTTTCTGCCCATTACACTACTGGTGTTTAGGGCAGCAATAAAGGTCTTCCTTTTCTGGTTGTGTTCAGGGCTTCCTTCATCATGTCAGTAGCTTCCCCTTAGTTTTCACTGCTGTCTGGTATGCATTCCATGTGGAGACTCAGGAATACCATCACACTCAGATGTAGAATTATTCTTCATTGCAGTTTCTGGAATAGTTTTGTTTTACCAGTCAGAGTTATTATTCCTAAGCTGAAGCCCTGAACCCACAGGACCCGTAGACCTCTCTTAGTCTGGCCTCTATACATTGACCTGTTGGGTATGGCTGATACTACCAAGAGCCAAAGCAGAAGGCCCTGACTCCAGCCAACTTAGATCTCAGGGTCATTGAGGCACATGGGCTTCCAAACCTAATGAGAAGGTTGTGGTCCTCTTGCAGGCTATTTCAAGCATTGGCACAATTTAAGATTTATCATAAACCATTTCCTCTTGTTTCCAAACCTTTATGAATCAGGTTTTCTATCCTATTCAATATTAAATATTTGTTGTATTCTATTTTTAAGGCATCATGCTTTCAGTAACAAATGAATATTTCTGACTTTGTGTTGTAGAATGGGAATTGCCAAAAGGGCTATGATCATCTAAAGAATGGATGGTGACAATCTTCAATCTTCCACGACTATTCAATCAGTGATTAATAGAAGCTTTAAATGAATCAAAGTGGATTCGTCATCAGCTAAGCACTGTCTCTGAGCTTAGTCTATTCGTTTACTTAATAAATTGTTCACTTCTTCCTGTTGGAATTCTGTGAGGAGAATACCAGTAGGATAGATAAAGAGGATGCAGTGGATTTTGTATATCTGGATAGTTAAGAAGGCCTTTGACAAGTTTCCACACACAAGGCTGCTTACCAAATTAAGAGCCCATGGTATTACAAGAATGTTACTAACTTGGTTAGAGCATTTGCTGATTGGTAGCAGGCAGCAAATGGGAATAAGAGGATCCTTTTCCAGTTGGCTGCCAGTGGCTAGTGGTGTTCCACAGGGTTCCAATGGGACTACTTCTTTTTATGCTGTATATAATGACTTAGATGATGAAATAGATGGCTTAGTTACCAAGTTTGCAGATTTTGGGAAGATTGGTGGAGGGGCATGTAGAGGTGAGGAAACAGATAGGATAGAAACATAGAATCCCTACAGCGCAATACAGGCCCTTCAGCCCACAAACTGTACCGAACATGTCCTTACCTTAGAACTTGCATATTATGCTGATGACCTTTTTGCTTTATATTTCTAATGTTGAGACTTCATTACCCTTCATACTTTCTCTATTCTCCAATTTTAGTCAGTTTTCATAAGAGTGAACTTTTTCCTTTGAAACATTTGGTATCAATTAATACTAACCTTCCTTTTAAAATTGTAAGAACTCAATTCACTTATTTGGGTGTAACAATTACTAAGAATTATAAATAATTATGGCCTCGGGCCCCAAGATCCCTCTGATCCTCCACACTGCCAAAAGTCTTGCCAGGAATGCTATATTCTGCCATCATATTTGACTTACCAAAATGAACCACCTCACCCTTATCTGGGTGGAACTCCATCTGCCATTTCTCAGCCTGTTTTGCATCTTATCAATGTCCCACTGTAAACTCTGACAGCCCTCCACACTGTCCATAATACCACCAACCTTTGTGTCATCAGGAAATTTACTGACCCATCCCTTCATTTCCTCATCTAGGTAATTTATAAAAATCATGAAGAGTATGAGTCCCAGAATAGATCCCTGAGGCACACCACTGGTCTCTAGCCTCCATGCAGAATATGACCCATCTGCAAGCACATTTAACCTTTTGTGGGAAAGCCAGTTCTGGATCCACAAAGCAATGTCTCCTTGGATCCCATGTCTCCTTACTTTCTCAATAAGCCTTGCATGGGGTTGAGGAGGTGGTAAACCAAAGGATCAGCCATGATTGAATGGCAGAACAGACTCAATGGGCCAGATTGCCTAATTCTGCTCTTATGACTTGTGGTCTTCTATATTAATGTATAAGTCTAAAATTAATTGTTGAAAATGGTTTTGTGTTTAATGGGGACAAACTCAAGAGCACAGACATTAGGTATGGTGAATAAACGCTGCCAGTATCAATAGTAACCACTTCCAGTCTTACAATAAAAACTAATGAAGAGCATGTTGTTTGTATGTTTCATTTATTGTTAATTATTATTACAAGTGTTGCACTATTTCACATTTCTTTAACATACACTTTGCATGTCTGAAGATCTTTACAGCCTGTAATTTTTATCTATTAAGCATTAAAAACTGATAGTGCTGAACAATATTTGGCTGGAGTTTTCAGTAGTGACTCTGAGTTTCTGACCTTGTGCTGTTGATCAGATTTAACCCAGATGCTCACATTAATTTGCGGAGAAGATATTCCTGGTGTCACATGTAGGATCCATGGTGCAGCTGTCTGAAAAAAATGAACAGCAGTAATGTCATTATTATAATCAACATATGCCAATATACACCATCTCCAATAACTACATGATCTTCACTCAACTGGAGGAACTGGAAGAACGAGACTACAGGATACTTGGGATTTGAGGTCAGACAGTGTCATACTTATAATTGCTTATGATCTCAAATGATGACACTTAGCCCAGACAGTCAGTGCTGGCTCAGAGCAACGTTCGAACATTTACTCTCAGTTTTCCCTGTTGTGAAAAAAAAGACACGGACCTGATGTATTAATAGTTTCTCTGTGGCTGCTGCCCAAGTGGCCAAGTATTTACAGCATTCTCTGTTCTATTTCACTAATTAGATTATTCACTAATCTGAAATGGATATTAATTCCAGTTCCATGTCTCAGGAGACAACGTTGTTATGAGTTAAATTAGTTTTAGTCAGATAATGCAGCTTCTGATTAAATTGTCTGAAAGCAGATAGAGCATAGAACAGTACAGCATGGGAACAGGCCATTCGGCCACAATCCAGCTAAGTAGCAAATCAAAGACACCCAAACACTCATCGCTCCAACCTGCACCATGTCTAGATCTCACCATATTCCCTCCACCAATGTGCCTATCCAACGTCTTGTAAAAGCCTCTAATATATTTGCGTTATGTGTAACCTTACCAGACTTTTGTAAATTTGCAAAATAACGTCCTGACATTTGCACTCAATGCCTCGACTAATAAAAACAAGCCTTCTTAACCACATTTTGACCCCTCTAGCCACTTTCATGGAACTATGAATTTGGATCCCAAGATCACTCTACTCAGCTACACTGTTAAGAATCTTTCCCTTAACAGTGTACTCTCTCTTTGCATTTGCCCTAACGAGGTGCAACACCTCACATTTACCTGGGTACTCCATCCGCCATTTCCCAGCCCATATCTGCAACTGTTGTGTATCATGTTGTATTCTTTACCAGTCTACACTATCCACAAATTCACCAATCTTGGTATCATATGCAAATTAACGAACCAACCCAAATACGTTTTCATCCAGGTCACTTATATACATAGCAAACAACAGAGGTCCCAGCACAGATTCCTAAGGAATTCTACTAATTACAGAACTCCAGCTCAAGTAAATCCCTTCAAACACCACCCTCTGTCTTCTATGCGCAAGCAATTTCTGAATCCGAACAGCCAATTCGCTGCAAGTCCCATGCATCTTAATCTCCTCGATCACCCTTCCATGAGGTACTTTGTCAAATGTCCTGCTGAAATCCATGTAGACGACATCCACTACCCTACCCTCATCAATCTCTCTCATCACCTTATCAAAAAACTCAATCAATGTGGTCATGCAAAATTCCACGCTGACTTTCTTTACGAGGCCCTTCAATATACATTACAATCATTACCTGAAGCTTCCTTCGTCCACTTTCAGTTGCTATGATTAGATTAACCAGGAGCAAGAATAAGTTCAAAGTCCACAAAACTTTGGGGAGGGGAAACAAGTATAAATGGCTTGTCTGCTTCCCCTCTCTTTGGTCATACTGTGGTTTCTTCTGGTTAACACTCTTCCTCTGATATATGTATAGAATGCCTTGGACTCATCTTAATCTGACTTGCCAAGGACTTCTCTTCAGTTCTTTTCCAGCTTCTTTATACTCATCATGTGCTTCATTTGATCATAACTCAAAGCTTTACATACTTTTCCTTTTTATTCTTGACTAAATTCATCACCTATCTCAACATCCAAGGTTCTTTTATCTTTCCATCCCCATCCTTCTAACAGGAACGTACCTTTCTGCTACTCTGTACAATGGATCTTTGAAAACTCTCCACATGTCTGATATGGACTTGCCTGAGAAATAGAGTTCACAATTAGCACTTCATAGTTCCTGCCTAATGCACTCATCATTTTCTCAACTCCAATTTAAAATTCTCCCACAAGGCCTAAGTTAAAGAGTTGTGGTCAGACTGTTCTCTAACTGTTCACCCACAGAAAGGTCCATAATCTGGCCAGGCTCATGACCTAAAACCAGGTCCAATTTGTCCCTCTTCTTTCTGGACCACTCACATGATGATTTAAAGTCCTCCTGGATACACTTAACAAATTCTGCTCCATCTAAATCCCTTGCACAAAACATGTCGCAGTTTATCAGAATCAGATTTATTATGTGTCATGAAATTTATTAACTTAGCAGCAGAAGTTCAATGCAATACTTAATATAGATGAAGAAGAAAAAATAATAAGTAAATCAGTTACACTATGCATATATTGTATAGATTAAAAATCATGCAAGTGAAGTAGTGTTCACCGGTCAATGTCCATTTAGAAATTGGATAGTAGAGATGAAGAAGCTGTTCCTGAGTCACTGAGTGTGTGTCTTCAGATAAGTTGAAATCCCCCATGACAACAACCCTATTATTTTTATGCCTTTCTTTAATCTGATTATATCATCTGTTCCTCAGTGTCCCAGTGGCGATCAGGGGGTAGGTCATACAGTCCCATCAGCATAATTGCACCCTTCTTAGTCTTGAGTTCCCTCCAAATGGACTTATTGTCTCACCTCTCCGTTATGTCTCATCTAAGTGCAGCTGTGATATTTTCCTTGAACAGTAGTGCAACTAACCACTGTTACGTATTCAGGCAACAATAAATATGAGTTCGGCAAGGGTTTTTTAAAACAAACAACACATTTATTAAACACAGAAAACAAACCCCCCCAAAAGCAAACAAACACCAACGCAACCGGAAACAGCTGCTGTGCGGCAGCCCAAACAGTTCTTAAAGTGATATTGCAAAAACAGTTCTTTAAAGTGGTATTGCCAAAAGTTTGATATGCTCACAGTCCATTTAAAAAGGAGAGACGTTATAAGACGATTTAAATTCTCTTTCACGTCGCTTAGCTTCGATCCCTGGCATCGAACTTCCCACGAAGAATTTACGAAACGAAACGGCTTAAAAGCACTGACCTTTCCTTCCACACTATCCTCAATCCTTTCTGGT
Organism: Hypanus sabinus; assembly: GCF_030144855.1. Lineage (NCBI taxonomy): Eukaryota > Metazoa > Chordata > Chondrichthyes > Myliobatiformes > Dasyatidae > Hypanus > Hypanus sabinus. Next base: position 170,772,076 of record NC_082708.1, on the reverse strand, counting down.
AATCCCAGGAACTAACGCGAGAATAGTCAACAAAATCCTTCCAAATAAGGATCAAACAAAGGCCGAACCCATTTCACCGTAGAAATTGATTCTCCTCGATCTTTAACACCCGAACTCCGATCTTCACTCTCCACTGATTCTCGAACTAGCAGAATTGTAAAGAACCTGCTGGCAATGACCTTTTAAACTTTAGGCATTAGATAAAAACTAAACTGTGTCATCACTTAAATCACACAGTGGCATGAAGTCAACTTGGCAAATCCAGCCACAAACTGCCCCTCCTCACAGGGTGGGGTCTTCCTTTTATAACCTGAAAAAAACCTGTCACATGATCTCTACTGGCGGGAAAATGACGTCACTCCATCATCACAAGACCATTACCTCAAGTCCAGTATAGCTTCAACCCCAGTCACGTGACAGGGCTACCACTGTCATGTGTCACGAGTACATAACACCACTCCTCCACTTTTCCTTCTCCTCTATCTTTTCTAAAACTTCAGAACCCTGGTACATTGATCACCCACTCCGGCCCCTCTCTCAACCAAGTTTCAGTAATGCCTACCATACTGTAGTTTCATGTACCGATGCATGGTCTCAGTTTCATCACCCTTACCCATAATATACCTAGAATTGAAATATACACACTTTAAACTATCTGACCCATCATAGCTGTTATTTTGATTTTGCCTTTCAATTCTTTCCCTGACATCTACCTTCTGATCCGATCTTTTCCTTACTGACCTGCAAGGTTCCCATCCCCCTGCAAAATCTGCTATAGGGAAATTATTTTGCGCATCGGTTGTTTAACGTGTTCTAATGAAAGGTTGCAGGCTGAAATGTTGACTGTACTTCCTAATGATGCTGCCTGACCTGTTGTGTTCCACCAGCATTTTGTGTGTGTTCATTTATGTATTGATTCAATTAATTCTGATGTATTTCTTTATTTTTCTTTAAATGTCTGCAAGAAAATGAATCTCAGTGGTATACAGTGACATATACATAATTTGATAGTAGTAACCAACTTTGAATTTTCACTTTTCAATACAGATTGTGAATCTTATCCATGTGCTTGTTCAGATTGTTCTGTTATTGGGTCCGTGCCATGGCCAACAAATGATTTATCTATCCGTTATGTGAATAGTCACAGAGTCATACAGCATGGAAATAAGCCATTTGGCCCAACTCGTCCACACTGACCCTTCTGTGTTAATCCCATCTTCTGTCAGCTGACATGAAGCCTCCACTGTCTCAGCAATTCAAGTTCTCATCTGGATGCTTTGTAAGTACCGGCAGTGACTCTGTTTCCACCTCTCTACCAGAGTTAGTCTGCAGAACTGTCTGTTCAAGTGAATTCCACAGATTTTTCATCCACTTTATGGTTTAAAAAAACCCTCCTCATCTCTGTTCTAAAGGGACATCTTTATATTCTAAGGCTATGCCCTCTGGTCCTAGACTCTCCACATCAACTCTATACACTCTATCCATTCTATCCAGGCCTTTCAATATTTGAAAGGTTTCAACCAGATTCCCCCACCCCTCATTCTCCTAAAGGGCACAGACCCATTAAACACTTCTCATACATTATCCATACTGCCCAGTGCTTACAAATGCACTCTGGATCATTAAAATATGACCCCAGATTTATGACGTTTAGTTTTACTTACCTCTCATGTGGGAAACCACCTCCTGCACCCTTACTAATTGATTAATTGATTTGTTTGTCTGTTGTATCTTTCAATGATAGTTCGATTTGTGCTGTTCATCTAATGTGAATTGCATGAAGAAACCTGTGTGGAAGAGTTTTTAAAAAGGAAAAGCCATTGCACTGGGGCTATTCCACTCTCTCAGCCTCAGAAATCTTGGTCCAGTGGTATCAGTCATCGTCACAACTGGACTCTTCCTTGGTTGCAATGGATGGCCTTGACTACTGTACCTTACTGTGCCTTTCACTCTCCACAAAGCGTTGCAGAACTGACTTCCTGGCTGTTAGATCTCACTGTTGATCTCATCCTCCCAGACCACCAAAGATGTCTTTGCATCCTAGGACAGGCATTCACTGGGATATGAAACCCATTGGTTACCCTCACCTGGTTTACCCTGCCTGTCGATACAGTGTACTGGGTTGTGGCCGCTACAGCATGCAAACAGCTACTCGGACCCTGTCCATACCTCTCATAATATTACATACCTCAATCATCTACCAGATAAAACAGACTGAGCCTCTCCTAGATGTAACCTTGGAGCAACTGGTCGGCTCTCTGCCTTCACCATAAGTTAAAATAATCATGAGTTCATATCCAGCTCACCCAGGAGTAGATTGTCACCATTGCTTCATGATACAGAGTCAGATTCTCTTTGGGAAAGATAGCAAACCTGAACCCTCTGCTGAGTGTGATAAAGAATATGCATTTCGTCCCCACTTTAATCCCAGGTTCAAAGTGATGAAAGAATCTGTCCAAAGTTTTCCTGGGGTAAACTCTGAAGTTCTAAGTTCAAAATAAATTTATTATCGATGTACATATATGTTAACATATACAACCCTGAGATTCATTTACATGCAGGCATTCACAGTAAAACAAAGGGATACAATAGAATCAATGACAAATTTCAGACCAAGACTGACAAACAGCAATATTCAGAAAACAAACAGTGCAAATATAAAAATGAATTCAATAATTAACTAATTAAGAGATAAATGCTTGGCTCCACCACTATAAAGTCTAAGGCAGTGTCGATAAAATCACGAGTGGTTCCTCCAATGAAATGCTGGAAATTAAGACAAAGAAAAGAAGGTTGCTGTCTGTTTCTGAAAAAATTTCCTAACTGCTCTCAAGAGGAGCTGTAAAATGGTGGAAAAACTCACCAGGTCAGGCAGCATCTGTGGACTGAGAATAGAGTCAATGATTCAGGTCTAAAGACAAAGTGTCATGGAGCTGAAGTGTTTGCTCTGATTCTCCTTCTACAGCTGCCTCACCTGCTGAGTGTTTCCAGATTTGTCTGAGTAATCAAGGGCTGAAGGACCTGTATTGTACAGTACAGTTCTGTATTCTAATATGATAGATTTTCAGCTATATCTATAGTATGCTTGACCTGTAGGACAAAATTGACCATACATTACTTTCAACTTGACAGCTAAGATTGTTTTGGAATTGTCACGTTCGTTGAAAGAGTGTGTGATAAGGAGTAAGCCTCTCACCAGAAGTGCAGCAGATTCCTGCTGTGGCACATTTTCCACCATTCCTGCCACAGATCCTGCCTGAGGGTTCACAGGGTGAGGGCAGGTAGACTTCCTTCTGGCACCGCAACGTCTCAGAAGTTCCGATGTAGCAACCAATCTCCTCCCCACAGCAAACGTTGCTTCCAAAGCATTGGCCCCTATTACCAGGACCACATGGCAGACACTGGGAAAGAGCAGAGAATATATCAGCATGGCCACTCCCAAAGACCATTATATGCTAAATCATAAACACAAAAGATTCTGCAGATACCAGAAATCCAGAATAACACAGACAAAATGCTCAAGCGACTCAGGTCAGTTAGCAACTATGGAGAAGAATAAAGAATTAACTGAGGAAGAGTCTTGGCCCTCCAGCATTTGTGTCTTACTCCAAATTATAAATATGTTGTAAGGACGTGGCAGTGGAATGAACCCAAGTGCTGAACACAGGCGTGGAGGCTAAGTCAGGAGGCATTACTTTCATAGCGAATGTGGAGTTGGTGCCAAGAGAGTGTTTACCCGGAGTCTTGGTTCTAGTAGAGAATTCAGGAACGATGCTAGACTTAGGACTGATAGTCCTAAGAACCACAGAACAAGACTACTCATACACAAGTCAATCAACAAACTGGCATCTTCTAGTTGTGGTCACAGGATTCTTATACTGCATTGGCCGATAGAAAGCAGGTGTTTGTAGTTATGGAACCTGGGAATGATTAGGATCTAAATGAGGTGATTTGGGCACAACTACTGAGGAAGATAGCCAGGTGCCAGAAGGGACCATGACAAAATAATTCTTGGTAAATTGGTTTATTATTGTCATGCACTTCACTGTATGATTTGATGTTTTGATGTACATGTGACAAATAAAGTGAATCTATAAGAAGCAGTGATAGAAGTGATTGGTCAGCCTTGTGGTCTGTACTTTCAGGCATTTGAACCTTGTGCTCGATGAAAAGAGTAAAGTCTTACAGTATTACTGACCTCTGAAGAAAATCTTTTTTGTTATGAACAACAGAACAAATTTTTGGAGGATCTCAGCAGGTTGAGAACATCAATTGAGGCAAAGAGATAGTTGGAGTGTTGGGTTGAGATCCTTTTGCCTCCACGGATGCTGCTCGAATTGCTGGATTCCTCCAGCAGTTTGTAGTTCCTGATCCAGATTCACCACATTTACAGTCTCTCTTGTTGCACTGTTTTTGTATGTTGGTGACACTGATTAAATTTGCAAGAAGTGTTTTACAGAGTTTTTGAACCATAGAGCTTGGAAACAGGCCCTTTGACACATTGAGTCCACATGAACCATCAAACACTCATTTACACTAACCCTGTGCTTTCTCAAATTTCAAAGTAAAGTTTATTACCAGAGTACAAACATGTCATCACATACAACCCTAAGATTCATTTTCCTATGGGTATTCTTCGCAAATCTATAGAATAGTAACTGTAAACAGGATCAATGAACAACAAACTGTGCAAATGCTAATATAAATAAATAGCAATAAATAAAAAGTATGAAATAACATGAAATGGAAAGACATGAAACTACAAGATAGAGTCTCAAATGAGACCATTGGTTGTGGGTACACCAAAAACTGAATGAGTGTAGCTATCCCTTTTGCTCAAGAGTCTGAGGGCTGAGGGGTAGTAACTGTCCTTGAACCTACTGGTGCGAGTCCTGAGGTGCTTGTATCTCCTTCCTGATAGAAGCAGTGAGAAAAGAGCATGGCCTGGGTGGTGAGGATGTTGCATTTCTTTGTCCATGTTTCATGTTAATGCGCTCAATGGTTGGGGGGGTTTTATTTGTGATGTACTGGGGCAAATTAACTAACTTTTGTGAGATATTTTTTGTGAATCCAGGATTGAACAGCTTATCATATGAAGAGCTTTTAATGGCTCTGGGCCTGTTTTCACTGGAATTCAGAAGAATGAGGGGTGGCCTCCCTGAAACACATTGTAACGTAAAAAGCTTTGATACAGTGGATAAGGAGAAGATGTTCCCTATTGTGAGAGTGTCTAAGAGCCAAAGGCACATCCTCAGAACAGAAGGGTGGCCTTTTCAAATAGAGATGAGGAGGAATTTCATTAACCAGAGAGTGGTGAATCTGTGGAATTCTCTGCCACAAGCAGCTGTAGCGGCTAAGTCTTTATGTGTATTTAATGCAGAGGTTGATTGATTCTTAATTGGTCAGGGCATGAAGGGATATGGGGAGAAAGCAGGAGATTGGGGTTGAGAGGAAATTGGATCAGCCGTGATAAAATTGTGAAGTGGACCCGAGGGGCCAAATGGCCTAAATCAGCTCATAAATGTTATGTTCTATTTTTAGAAAAACAAGTTAAATCAAATTTTGATCATTTTTGAATACACTAAAAGCAAAATCTTATGAAAATTCATCTTCCAGTTGAGCAATGATTAATACCACTGAGACTCTTTAGAATCAGTTTGTCCATTTGATCAATATTGTCTGTTCCTATGAATTATCCCTCTGAGTTATTGACTTATTTGACCGGGCAGCTTCCTGTTACACACACAAACTACCATTAAACTATCTCGGAAATAGACTTCCATTCCAGTCTATTCCAGACAATTTTGTAAGTTTTCCTAAATAAAATGAAGTGAGGGTTTTATGTTTAATGGAACCCGAAACACATTTTGCTGAACTCCAAAACCTAATGTAATGCCCTCATTCACATCTTTACTGTTTTGCTGTATGTATTTCATTGAGCAGTTCTGTGAGAGCAGTCTGTTCTGCTTTCAGCCTGTTTGGGTTATTGTTAAAGATAAGGGGTGATGTGGAATGTGTGCCATCCAGTTAGGGGGAGGTTTTCTTGATGAGGGGCTTGAAGGTTGGTCTTGGGGTTTTTTTAGGTTCTGCGGGAGATGAAGGGAGAAGACACTGGGGAGAACTGATTGTAGGTTATGACCCGGTTGAGGACCCATTTGATTGAGATGCATTGCAAGCGATGTTCGGAAGGTGGTGTGGACTTTTACGCTGACCGAGGGCTCAGCGCGTGACTGACTGAGAAGTTCAAGGTGAGCTCCAATTTGTGCTCATTAGACTGTTTAATTAGGATGGGTCCTTTTCTTTTTGTTTTTCTTTACTAACCCTTTAGTTAAGATTCAGAAATATAATTCCTTTAGTGGTATGCAATGTAGTCTGTTACTTCATGGTACTAATTTGTAACACGGTAGCAAATTAGACAGTAGCCACACAAACCGAGGTTAGGGGCTGAAGAGCGGACTCCATCTCACGAGTTTGGTGGGATTGGAGAGTGCTTTCCCTAGACATGCGCAGCCGAGGAAACCAGAGGATTTCATTGTGGGGTTATCATCCGGGATCGATTTCGTTGGATGCTGTGTGAATGCCCTGAGCACTGATCCAGTGAGTTGTGTGCTTAAGCCTGTGTCAAACTTTGTCTGGTAAAGTGATTACAATCTGTGGTTATGGATATTGTACAGGGTTCAGCGGATGTGTGAATCCATGAGGTTACTGGTAACGAATGCATGTGCATTGAGTGGGGTCAACATTCATATTCCCAACAAATTGTTAATTCAAACTTTAAGTACCATTAAATCAGTAGGAGCAGTTGCTATTGTGGAGCAGAGGTTTGATAAACTGATGGGCAAAGGCATTGTTTTATCTCAGACTAGCGCTGACGTAATGGCAGTGGAACTGCCTGGTACTATTGGGACCTCGGGAGGTGGGAGGGGCAGCGTGCTGTCTATACTTTCCCAGAGGAGGAGAGTGTAGGCGAGTGTGCAAAATCAGAGGCCAAGTCTCCTGTATCTGGGGGTGGGGAATTCAAAAACAGGTTACTCTGCTCTGTGCCTAGCGAGGGGAAGTTGTGGTCTGATTTGGAATGTCTAACAAGTCATCCAGCGAGGAGTGAATATTCTGAGTTCGTATCAGCCCGTACCTCCCTGGCGAAAAACTGGCAAAGTGCATAGGTAGGGGGGTCCTAGTTATCGAAAGCCGAGAGTGTTCTCAGGAGTGAAGCCCACCCCCAAGTGGGAAGAGAAATCTGAGACTTGAGCAAAGAGACTTTTCAGATGCTGGATGAGTGGCAGTGCTCTGCTGTGGTCCATGTGCAAGCTCTAGAAAACGTGATTGGCACAAAGGGAAGCCCAATGGAGCTTATGATGGGGTTTCAGAACATGTTTCAGGAGAAGGGAGAAAAGCTTTCCAGTTATTTCTTCAGTGGTTTGATCGGGGCACGTCTGCACAAGCACGTCGAGAAGGGCCAGTTAGAAGAGCAAGAAGAGTTTAAACGGAGACAGTTAATTCTTCAGCAGTTTGGTTGGGGCACAACTGCACAAGCACGTGGATGTCAGCCAGGTAGAACAGCGAGAAGAGTTTAAAAGGAGACAGGTTGATAGAGTGGGTGCTGGAGGAGGGGGTGACAGAGTAGCTGGAGACAGAATAGGAAGGTTTTGGCTCAACAGGGCTTTGACGACAGCAGGTCGAAGTGAGGTAAGTTACCTGTATAGAATACAGACAGGAAGTATGTGTGTGAGGCCAGTGTTCTGTACTGGGTGTCAGATGTGGGAAGTCCTAGAAACTCCCAGCCTCCCAGATGGCCACATTTGTGCCAGATGCGTTAAGCTGCAGCTCCTTAGAGGCCACATTAGGGAACTGGAAATGCACCTCGATAACCTTTGTCTGGTCAGGGGGAGTGAGGAAGTGATAGGTAGGAGCTACAGGTAGGTAGCCACACCGGGGCCTCAGGAGACAGATAAGTGGGTAACAGTCAGGAGAGGGAAAGGCAGGGGTCAGAGGCTAGAGAGTACCCCTGGTGCTGTCCCATTAACAATGTATTTCTGCTTGAGTACTGTATTGGGGGGGGGGTGCGGAACAGCCTACCTGGGGGAAGCAACAGAGGCCACACCTCTGGCGCAGAGTCTGGCCCTGGTGCTCAGAAGAGTAGGGAAAGGAAGAGGATGGCAGCAGTGATAGGGGACTCTATAGTTAGGGGGTCAGACAGGCAACTCTGTGGGTGCAGGAAATAAACACAGATGGTAGTTTGTCTCCCAGGTGCTAGGGTCCGGGATGTTTCTGATCACGCCCACGATATCCTGAAGTGGGAAGGAGAAAAGCCAGAGATCGTGGTATGTATTGGTAGGAAAAGGGAAGAGGAGATTGCTGAGCCTCTGGTGATGATCTTTGCATCGTTAATGGGGACAGGAGAGGTTCCAGAGGATTGGAGGGTTGAGGATGTTGTTCCCTTATTCAAGAAAGAGAGTAGAGATAGCCCAGGAAATTATAGACCGGTGAGTATTACTTCAGTGGTTGGTAAGTTAATGGAAATTATTCTGAAAGGCAGGATTTATGAACATTTGGAGAGGCATAATATGATTAGAAATAGTCAGCATGGCTTTGTCAAAGGCAGGTGAGCCTGATTGAATTTTTTGAGGATGTGACTAAACACATTGATAAAGGAAGAGCAGTAGATGTAGTGTATATGGATTTCAGCAAGGCATTTGATAAGGCACTCTATGCAAGGCTTATTGAGAAAGTAAGGAGGCATGGGATCCAAGGGGACATTGCTTTGTGGATCCAGAACTGCCTTGACCACAGAAAGTAAATAGTGGTTGTAGATGAGTCATATTCTGTTTGAGGTTGGTGACCATTAGTGTGCCTCAGGGATTTGTACTGGGACCCCTACTGTTTCTGATTTTTATAAATGACCTGGATGAGGAAGTGGAGGGATGGGTTAGTAAATTTGCTGATGACGCAAAGGTTGGAGGCGTTGTAGATAGAGTGGAGGGCTGTCAGAGGTTACAGCAGGACATTGATAGGATGCAAAACTGGGTTCAGAATTGGCAGATGGAGTTCAACCCAAATAAGTGTGAGGTGGTTCATTTAGAGATGTCAAATATGATGGCAGAATTTAGTATTAATGGTAAGACTCTTGGCAATGTGGAGGATCAGAGGGATCTTGGGGTCCAAATCCATAGGAAACTCAAAGCTGCTGCGCAGGTTGACTCTGTGGTTAAGAAGGCATACGGTGCATTGGCTTTCATGAACTGTGGAATTAAGTTAAAGAGTCAAGAGGTAATGTTACAGCTTTATAGGTTCTTGGTCAGACCCCACTTGGAGTACTGTGCTCAGTTCTGGTCACCTCGCTATAGCTGTGGAAACTATAGAAAGGCTGCAGAGGAGATTTACAAGGATGATGCCTGGATTGGGGAGCATGCTGTATGAGAATAGGTTGAGTGAACTCGGCCTTTTCTCCTTTGAGCAACAGAGGATGAGAGGTGACCTGATAAAGGTGTATAAGCTGATTAAAGACATTGATCGTGTGGATAGTCAGAGGCTTTTCTCAGGGCTGATATGGCTAGCACGAGAGTGCACAGTTTGAAGGTGCTTGGAAGAAGGTACAGAGCAGATGTTAGGTGTAAGTTTTTAACACAGAGAGTGGTGAGAGAGTGGAATAGGCTGCCAGCGGCGGTGGTAGAGGCAGAAACAATGGGGTCTTTGAAGAGATGGTCTTTTAAGGGTGGCTACATGGAGCTAAGAAAATTAGAATTTTATGGGTAAGCCTAGGTAATTTCTAAGGTAAGGACACGATCGGCCCAGCTTTGTGGGCTGAAGGGTCTGTATTGTGATGTAGGTTTTCTATGTTTCTATGTTACATTTTTGGGTTAAAGAAGCAGCCTCTCTAACAGTTGAGGTGAATCAGTGAAGAATGAACCAAGCGGTGACAGGCGCCCAGTCACCAGACCTGATCACTTAGGAGCTCCGAATCTCTCATAATATATGCCTAGCCCCTCGTTTGTTGTGCTGATTAAAGAGAGGAAGAGAATGCGATGGAGGTGTGGGAGGCCTCCATCAGCAGGGTACAGTCTTTGGTAGTAGCCCCCTTGGCTGAAGTGACCACTGATAACCCACCCCAGTGAGTGGTATAGGAGCTCGTGGCAGAGTAGGTAAACAACCCTATTCCTGAAAACTTGGGGGGGGGGGCAAGCTCCAGTGTATTGCTACCGATTGAGGGTATTTATGCTAGAGCCCTACTTGACATCGACTCTCAGGTTACTCTGCTGTACTGTTTGTTTTCTACCTGGTATTTAACTCATTTACCATTGATGTCACTCAGTGCGCTAGGGATCTGGGGTCTTAGTACAGATGACTATCCGTATGATGGTTCCCTGTGATTGGAGCTGGAGTTTTTGGAGGCAGGTGTGGGAGCAGCTGCAGACCTTGATATATTAGTATTGGTTTGTCTGGACCCGGTCGAGAAGGATGAAGCTTCAATTCTTGTGGGGACAAATACGCCTATTGCGAGGCGGCTGGTGGGAGCCTGCAAAGAGAAAGCTGAGGAGAGCTTTCTGAAAACATTGTCCATTTCACCCTGTATTCTGAGCTGCTTTTGAAAAAGTGCATGTCTGCACTGGGCTGGATGATGAGCATAAACAAGGGACTGATCAGGCAGGGGATGCTGATGGTGCACCTCTTTCCAGTGATTGTAACGTCTAGAGTTCCCATGAGACAAGTCAGGGAGAAACACTCTTCCAAAGAGGGAAAGTTAACTGCAAGTCATTCAACACCGGGGACTCCGCAATATCTGAAGGTTGGAAGAAGATGTTGATAGAGAAGATGTTGAAACTGGAAGATGTCCTTTCTAATGACGATTTTGATGTGGGTTGTTCCAAGAGCTCTTGCCACACCATCTGGATGACAGTGTACACCCTGTTCACAGGAAGGTCATGGCAACTGTGCCTGCAGAGGTGGAGGACATTCAGCAGCAGCTGTAGAAATTGACGGAAGCTGGGATCATCTCTGAGTCCAGAAGCCCTTAAGAGTTTGCAATAGTGGTAGCCAGGAAGAGGAATGGGAAGGTACAGATATGTGTGGACTATCAGACTCTGAACAGGTGTACAGTCCCCGGTCAGTATACGGTCCGAGATTTGAGGACACGCTGGCCTGCCTGAGCGGTGCAAGTGGTTCAGTAGGCTGGACATGAGGAATGGGTATTACCAGATCTCTATGGGTAAGGCTGACAAAGACAAAATGTTATTCATATATCTACTGGGATTCCTTCAGTTCAAAGGGATGCCCCAGGGCAAATCAGGAGACCCTGCAAATTTCCAGTGGGTCATGGAGGAAATGGTGGGGGATATGAACTTGCTTGAGGTATTGGTGTACCTCATCATGTTTGGGTCCACCTTGGAGGAACATGTAGTGAGGCTACAGAAGGTGCTGGGCTGACTGAAAGTTGAAGGGTTAAAACATTCCCCAGACAAGTGCAGTTCTGCAAGATGTCTGTCAACTTTGTTGGGTACATTGTCTCAGGGGATGGAGTAGCTACTATCCATCTAAGATAGAGACGGTGACCACATGGCTAAGGCCCCGGATTGTGAGCACCTTGCGCTCGTTCCTTGGGTTCTGTAGGTACTATCAGAGTATTGTGAAAGACCACTCTAAAGTGAGTCATCCTTTAAATCAACTTCTGTGCAGCTACCCTTCCTTGGGGAAGAAAGGGAGGATGAAAGGAGAGGATGGTAAAGATTATCTTAGCCATTCAGAACTTTTTGGAGCGAGATGGGATGTGAAATGCAAAGAGGTATTTCAGTTGCTGAAGGAGCTGCTGAGGAAAGTGCCTGTGCTGGTTTTTGCGGACCCCTGGTTGCCATATGTTTTGCAAACAAATGCCAACAGAGAGAGCTTAGCGGGTGTTCTGTATCAGGATCAGGGCACAGGGTGAAACTACCCCACATACAAATTAGAGTTCCTGGCATTGAAATGTGCTGTGATGGATAAGCTAAGTGACTATCTAAATGGTGTCAAGTTCAAGGTGAGGACGGACACATTAACTTATATCCTAACCTCGACAAAATTGGATGCTACAGGCCGACAGTGGTTGGCAGCTTTGTCTGCCTATGATTTCAGCCTGAAATACTGGACAGGAAGTCGGAACATTGATGATGTTGCATTGTCCTGACATGCACATGAAGGGCTGGACAGGAACGGAAAGTGGGAGAGCGCTCCTGCCTCTGGAGTCAATGCCATGTGCCAGTTTTCCATCACGGGGAAGGTAGAGGAACGACAAGGGCACAATCGAGTAATAGATCATTTGGGAGCTTCTGATGGTGCCAATCCACAAGCTTACTGCACCCTGACTGCTCTGAAACCAAACCAGTTGCCAAAATTGAGCCCTGGGGAAGTGGCAGCCACTCAGCAAGATGGTGTATTGGTACTGTTTGCTCAGCAGTTGCGAAGGGGCACAAGGCCTAAGCAGACAAGATGAAACACTTTTGGTGCCTACACCACTGAGAGAATAACCCAGATTGGAGTTAAGGAACCAGATGCTATACCAGATCACATCGCCTCTGTATGGCCCTCAGCATTCCCATCTGGTTCTGCTTGAGAAGTATCAAAGGATTGTGTTGAAGTTCTTTCATGATTATTCTGGCCATATGGGGGTTGACAAAACCTATGGATTGCTCAACGATTGGTTCTACTGGCCCCAAATGAAGCCAGAGGTCGAAGAGTACTGCAAGTCGTGCATTTGATGTATATGGAGGAAGACACTGCCTACGAGAGTCACTCCATTGTCCCACTTGCAGAATGCGGGGCCATTTCACCAATTTTGTACGGATTTCCTGTCAATAGATCCAGATGCCAGCAGTATGCCGAATCAAGAATTTATTTAAAAATAAAAGAACAATTCTGATTTCCAAGGAGAGATATGAGGGGTGATTGATAAGTTCATGGCCTAAGGTAGAAGGAGTCAATTTTAGAAATCCTAGCACATTTATTTTTCTGCATAGTCCCCTCCTACATTTACACACTTAGTCCAGCGGTCATGGAGCGTTCGGATGTTGGACCTCCGGAAAGTGTCCACAGCATGGGTGATTGATAAGTTTGTGACCTAAGGTAAACAGAGATGAGTTATGCAGCCCTCAGTACATGCACATGCAGTTCAAATCTTTCAGTGATTATGCAGAAAGTTTGAAGTTATTAACTTATCTCCTTCTACCTTAGACCGTGAACTAATCAATCACCCCAATGAGTTATTAACTGATGAGCTATTAGCTTCAAATTTTCTGCATAATCACTCAAAGAGTTGAACTGCATGTGCATGCACCAAAAGTTGTATAACTCATCTCCTTCTATCTTAGGCCACCAGCTTATCAATCCCCATGCCATGTACACCTTCTGGAGGTCCATGATCCGTATGCTCCATGACCGCTGGACTAACTGTGTAAACGTAGGAGGGGAGTATGTTGAAAAATAAATGTGCTAAGTTTTCTAAAATTGATTCCTTCTACCTTAGGCCACAAACTTATCAATCGGCCCTTGTAGCTTGTGGTCTATTAGCTCCGAAGGCCTCGCCGGTTAGGTACGGGGAGCAACTGTTTTGGTGCACTCAAGCTCTGATAGCCCAAAAGTCCATAAAAGATGAGTTTTCAGTCATCAGTATTTATCATGTTCAAGCTCGCTTAACAATCTCACAGCCACGGAGTTGCTGAGGGACTCCACCAAGCAGCAGAATTTAGTGTCATCGGCTGTGATTTCTCGCAGAAACCAAGTGACAACATCTTGCTCCCAAAACGCCCCCAGTTTCAAAGCAACTGCACTGGGCAACATGTTCAATAAATCGTCCTGATGTCTTGTGGTCACCAATGTAGGTTTTTTACCAAAAAAAACAAATTTGAGGCATTTTAATGTTTTATGAAACCCACGACACATTTTATTGAACTCCAACACCTAAACAACAAAAAGGTGCCAAAACTCTCTGTGTGGTATCATCATCATGTCAGAGCAGCCTCTTAAAGTGAAACCCCTGCTCAATATCAGTGGTTCTGAATTATGTACATTTCTCCCAATTACGTCACACTGCACTTTGGTTAAACATAACCGGGCACTGAAACTTCCAACTTTCTCAGAATTATTTAGTAAATTTCCATGAGATAATTTTAGAATTATTCATTTTATGGAATTGCAAAAAAACTGTTTGGAGAGTCAAGTATCATTTTCAATGACACACTGAAACCACGGGTTTTGATGAGAGAGTTTAAGTTCGGTGTCTTTACAGAACAAGGTCAGATCACTGATTCTTACAACACCGACTACCTGGTTGGAAGCCACCCTTGCTCAAGAACTATCCGAATGAATCTCTGTGAAACATGAAAAGAACCCTGTACAATCTTCAAATCGACAGAAATTTCACTATTTGTACCGGTTTTCCAATGTAAGAAGTCTTTTGAATAATAAAGGTGTTATTCCCTTACAAGGCATTATTATCAAAGATGTGAAGGAATTTACTCCTTACCTGTCTGATCTCCATGTCCACGATGGATCTTTTGCCTCCGATGGGACAGTTGTTGATGTAGCAAGCTGAAGAGAAGGCAATGAGACAGAGGAGTGCAACGATGAGGCAAGTAGACTGCATGATGTTCTCCTGATGTATCTGGACACAGGAAACCTTCCAAACTGTTCTGAGCAACTTCCCGTCTGCTCTCTTTTTATACCCACGAAAATGATCAGTGCGCCGGAATGTATTAACTTTGCTAATTTGTTGAATTCTGATTATATTTTCTAAACCATTATAATGAATTCCCAAACTGTACTACTCATGATCCACCTGAGGTCAGTCCATAACCCCAACATTTTAATTTTATAAATACTTAATTGATTCAAAACATGATTCCAATCTGAATATCATTTACCAATTAAGCATTACTTTAGTACTTCAATGCATAAAGATCATCACAATCAAAGGTAAGGTGAAAATTAATAGTTCAAATTACTGTGATTTAGAAAATAGACTTCGGGGCTAAAATTATCAGGAAATAATTAAGTCAGACGTGGGATTGAATATCGAAAGATCTTCAAAGACTTTGAAAGTTTCAGAAAAGTGTTGTTCATGATAACCAAATCCCAATCCAACGAACCACAGCAGAGTGAATGAAAGGTACAACATTAACATTGGTTGAAGCTGCTGAATTTGCCTTTCAGTCAGAACAACCAATATACAACAGCCACCACACCAGTGATGTGCATTTCCAAGGGAGTCTACAGCAATACATTCTAAGCACTGTTTTCACTGCTGATCAAAAAGAAAAAAAAAACTCAAGTTGGGGACAACTCTGTTCCAAAAGTCAGTTTGTAAATGCAGGAAATAGGATCAGGAACAGGCTCTTCAGCCCTCAACTGTGTACTATCATCACTCGGTAATTCCATGCCAGATCATTGGCTAAAATCCAATCATTATATACATTCATTCATGATACATGGAGCTTAGAAAAATGGCGGCTGTAGGTAACCCTTATAATTTCTAAAGTAAGTACTTGTTCAGCACAGCAACATGGGCCGAAGGGCCTGTATTGTGCTGTAGGATTTCTATGTTTCTACGATTCTATAAATCAGACTGAAGGAAAAGATGCTGATGTTTGTGCTTTCTGTCCAGTTTTGAAAAAGAAAGTGTAAGACTTGGATGTTAGAAAAATAGAAATGAGAAAACTACCATTCTCTTTTTTTTTGGTTAATGACAAGAATAGATTGATGGTTCACTAGCTCACATGGTTTAAGCTAAATTTGGGAGCTTTGTGACCAAACTCTTTCTTCAAGGAGAGGTTAGAGGCTAAGTAGTACTCTCATGCTGGTCTACAAGAGATCACAAACTAGAAGAAAAATTACAAGACAGATAGAGGCAATTCAGCCCATCATCCAGATGTGTGTCATAAAGAGACATGCAGCCTAATTCAGATTTCCCACACTTGACGCATAACACTGTGAGTCACAACTTTTCAACTTCATATTCAGTTCAATCAGTCCTTCCAGCAGAGAATTCCAGAGCCTTCTGTGTCAGGCAAGTGACAGCTTACTCGTAGTTCGAAAGGCAAGTAATTTGACTGTTAACATTATTAAAAACTCATTTTCTGAAGTAAATTGTGGCAAACAATAAAGAGGCTAGCGGAATTGAAACTGACTCAGAGTCTAAGCATGACATGTTTGAGACAGAGATGACGTCACTGTTGGAGATGGAGTTAGAGTGAGGAGGAGTCAAGGCAGAGAAGATCTGATCCCCACCCACCTAAGCTGACTGCAACATTGGATCACTGTAAGCACAGAGCCTGTTTGAAGAGGCCGAGAATGGATTTCGGCTGGATGACAAGGACTGGACCATGAGTGTATTACTGTGCTGGGGCATGGGTCCGAATGTGGGGTGCAATTCTGTGTTTGGACAATTTAAACCATCCTAGGCCATTCTAGATTGGGTAGTGAGCAATGAGGAAGGGTTAGTTAGCAATCTTGTCATGTGAGGCCCCTTGGGTAAGAGTGAGCATAATATGATGGAATTCTTCATTAAGATGGAGAGTGACATAGTTAATTCAGAAACAAAGGTTCTGAACTTAAAGAAGGGTAACTTTGAAGGTATGAGATGTGAATTAGCTAAGATAGACTGGCAAATGATACTTAAAGGGTTGACGGTGTATATGCAATGGCAAGCATTTGAAGATTGCACAGATGAACTACAATGATTGTTCATCACAGTTTGGCAAAAGAATAAACCAGGGAAGGTAGTGCAGCAGTGGCTGGCAAGGGAAATTAGGGATATTATCAAGTCCCAAGATAAAACATACAAATTAGCCAGAAAAAGCAGCACACCTGAGGACTGGGAGAAATTCAGAGACCAGCAGAGGAGGACAAAGGGCTTAATCAGGAAAGGGAAAAAAGATTATGAGAGAAAGCTGGCAGGGAACATAAAAACTGACTGTAAAAGCTTTTATAGATATGTGAAAAGAAAAAAGATTGGTTAAGACAAATGTAGGTCCCTTACAGTCAGAAACAGGTGAATTGATCATGGGGAACAAGGACATGGCAGACCAATTGAATAACTACTTTGGTTCTGTCTTCACTAAGGAGGACATAAATAATCTTCCAGAAATTGTAGGGGACCGAGGGTCTAGTGAGATGGAGGAACTGAGGGAAATACATGTTAGTAGGGAAGTGGTGTTAGGTAAATTGAAGGGATTAAAGGCAGATAAATCCCCAGAGCCAGATGGTCTGCATCCCAGAGTGCTTAAGGAAGTAGCCCAAGAAATAGTGGATGCATTATTGATAATTTTCAAAACTCTTTAGATTCTGGATTAGTTCCTGAGGATTGGAGGGTGGCTAATGTAACCCCACTTTTTAAAAAAGGAGGGAGAGAGAAACTGAGGAATTATAGACCGGTTAGTCTGACATCGGTGGTGGAGAAAATGCTAGAGTCGATTATCAAAGATGTGATAACAGCCCATTTGGAAAGCGGTGAAATCATCGGACAAAGTCAGCATGGATTTGTGAAAGGAAAATCATGTCTGAAGAATCTTACAGAATTTTTTGAAGATGTAACTAGTAGAGTGGATAGGGGAGAGCCAGAGAATGTGGTATATTTGGATTTTCAAAAGGCTTTTGACAAAGTCCCACACAGGAGATTAGTGTGCAAACTTAAAGCACACAGTATTGGGGTATGGTATTGACGTGGATAGAGAATTGTTTGGCAGACAGGAAGCAAAGTGTGGGAGTAAATGGGACCTTTTCAGAATGGCAGGCAGTGACTAGTGGGGGTACCGCAAGGCTCAGTGCTGGGACCTCAGTTGTTTACAATATATATTAATGATTTAGATGAGGGAATTAAATGCAGCATCTCCAAGTTTGCAGATAACATGAAGCTGGGCGGCAGTGTTAGCTGTGAGGAGGATGCTAAGAGGATGCAGGGTGACTTGGATAGGTTAGGTGAGTGGGCAAATTCATGGCAGATGCAATTTAATGTGGATAAATGTGAGTTTATCCACTTTCGTTGCAAGAACAGGAAAACAGAATATTATCTGAATGGTGGCCAATTAGGAAAAGGGGAGGTGCAACTAGACCTGGGTGTCATTGTACACCAGTCATTGAAAGTGGGCATGCAGGTACAGCAGGCAGTGAAAAAGGAAAATGGTATGTTGGCATTCATAGCAAAAGGATTTGAGTATAGGAACAGGGAGGTTCTACTGCAGTTGTACAAGGCCTTGGTGAGAGCGCACCTAGAATATTGTGTGCAGTTTTGGTCCCCTCTTCTGAGGAAAGACATTCTTGCCATAGAGGGAGTACAAAGAAGGTTCACCAGATTGATTCCTGGGATGGCAGGACTTTCATATGAAGAAAGACTGGATCGACTAGGCTTATACTCGCTGGAATTTAGAAGATTGAGGGGGGATCTTATTGAAATGTATAAAATTCTAAAGGGATTGGACAGGCTAGATGCAGGAAGATTGTTTCCGATGTTGGGGAAGTCCAGAACGAGGGGTCACAGTTTAAGGATAAAGGGGAAGCCTTTTTGGACCGAGATGAGGAAAAACTTCTTCACACAGAGAGTGGTGAATCTGTGGAATTCTCTGCCACAGGAAACAGTTGAGGCCGGTTCTTTGGCTATATTTAAGAGGAAGTTAGATATGGCCCTTGTGGCTAAAGGGATCGGGGGGTATGGAGAGAAAGCAGGTACAGGGTTCTGAATTGGATGGTCAGCCATGATCATACTGAATGGCAGTACAGGTTTGAAGGGCTGAATGGCCTACTCCTTCATCTATTTTCTATGTTCCTATGTTTCTAAACACTGGCTCAGATGGGCTGGAAAGACAGGGTGTAGGGAACAGAGGCAAGGGTCCGGCCCATTTTTCTCACTTTCCCACGATATTCACTCCTCTCTCTGCTGTGCTGAGACTGTGAGTTCTTTGGATGCTGTTTTTCATGTCTACAAGCTTCACTTTGATTTGTCCTGGTACTATGATGAACTGAGACTGAAGATTTCTCCCTGGTTCGGATGCTTTGGGGATCTGGAGCTATGGACTGAATTTGATTCAGATTGTTTATGCTTATATGATTTGAGTTTTCTTTTTTCTCTTTCTTTGTGCATTGGTTCTTGGTCTTCCTTTTTTATAAACTGGATTCTTTCAGGTTTCTTGTTCCTTCGCTGTCTGTAAGCAGAAAAATCAAGTCTGTATGATGTATACATACTTTGATAATAAGTGCAGTTTGAATTCTTGTTTCTATTTGAGAAAGGCCTTATCTCCCTCTCCCCACGCAATCCAACCCTACTTCCAATGACTTTGCATGTTTGTCTCTGTTTTTTGACCACACTTCACCACCACTGCCCCTACTACCCTCTATTGTCCTTCAAATTTTATTCTATTTTGGCTGCTGAAAATTTATTTCCATCAATTAAATCTCTCCTCAACTTTTTCTATTCCATAGAAAACAATGCTAGGTTATCCAATCCTTCCTCATTGGTGCAACTTTCCAGTGCAGATAATATCATTGGAAATCTTCACTGGACTTCACTGCAATCACACCTCTCCAATACTGATACAATCACAATTGCGCACAGAAGAAGAAATTTCCTGCCATCCACCCCATCAATACACCTGACATTTCAGTTGATATCATATTATAAAAAGAATGGGACGTTGCTGTGGAATATCAGTTTTAAATTTCCCACCTGCAAGGACACTCATTATATTTGCCCTTTTCTTTCTGCAGCTGAACATATCTCCACTCTCTGCCATTTTTGAAACCCTGGATAAAGCAAAGTCTCCCACTGAAAATGGCTCCAGAGTGACTGAAGGGGAAGGGCTCTGAAAGGATTGTTGAATCAGCTGCCACGTTAATTCAGCTGAGTGCAGATACTCTCGGGAATAGAGACACTGAGCCAGCAGAAGAAAGATGGAAGACCTAGCTGATAGGTTGGGCTTGGAAAACATGTACAAAATGCTGGAGAAGCTCACCAGATCATAATGCATTTAAGAGAGAAAATAACCAGTTTGCATTTTGTCTGAGGCCCTTCATCAGGACTGGAAAGGAAGAGGGCAGAAGCTGGAATAAAAAAGTTAGGGAGGGTGGGAATCACAAGCTGGCAGAAGATAGGTGAGTCCAGGTGAGAGAGGGAGGATAGATGGATGGTGTGGGGTGATGTAGGATCTAGGAGGTGTCAACATGGTCTTGCAGGAACATCAGGGGGATTTTAAAGGGAGGTTGATTAGTTTATGGAAGGTGTTACTAAGTCAAACTCAAGGGCAGCTGATCACTCTGATATTCACTAAGGATGGGTTGAAGTGACAGATGAGATCATCCAGAAGATAGGTTGGATTGAGATTATTGGAAACAGATAGACAAAGGTCAAAGGGACAAATCCCTTTAAAATTTGAATCAGGAGATTTCCAAACAACAGGAAACAACTGTAACTGTTCAGAGACCTAATCCATCCAAAACAAAGAACATTTGAAAGTATCAGGAAAGCAAACCCTATCAGTGTGAAAGTATGATTCGGAATGAACCCCTCTTGGACCTTTTATGCCGGGGTTTGTTTTGATGCTGTTCTGCTGAGCATTATAGGCATAATGGGACACTGCTCTATGTTGGTACAGGAATGTGTGGAGACAGTTATTGGCTGGACCCAGTATGTAATTTGATGCTTTTGGTTGTTAACACAAATGACGCATTAACACAAGAGATTCTGCAGATGCTGGAAATCCATAGCAACACACACAAAGAAGAGGGAGAGTCTAGTGACACAGTGTCAACACACAACCTTTCCCTCAGTATCATAAAACCAAATAACTAAGTCATTGATTTCAGGAGATCCAATCCCAGTCTACATCTACTTAATGATGCTGAGGTGGAGCAAATTGAAAATGTCAGGTACCAGTTCTGAATATCAGCAAAAACTTGTCCTGATCCAGCGACAAACTGTGTTGTAGGTGTGATGAGCAGGAAAGAACTCCAAAACCCCTGCTTCCTCAGAAGGTTAAGGAAATTAAGTATCTCTCTAGTGACAGTCAGCATGTCTCTTGTGGGATCACATAAAACCTACAGTACAATACAGGTCCTTCGGCCCACAAAATTCTGCTGAACATGTCCCTACCTTACAAAAATTACTAGGCTTACCTATAGCCCTCTATTTTACTAAGCTCCATGTACTGATCTAAAAGTCTCTTAAAAGGCCCTATCATATCCGCCTCCACCCTCACTTCCGGCAGCCCATTCCACACATTCAACACTCTCTGTGTAAAAAACTCACCCATGACATAACTTCTGTACCTACTCCCTAGCACCTCAAACCTGTGCCCCCTTGTGGCAATCGTTTCAGCCTGGGAAAAAGCCTCTGACTATCCACACGATCAATGCCTCTCATCATCTTGTACACTTCTATCAGGTCACCTCTCATCCTCTGTCGCTCCAAGGAGAAAAGGCCGAGTTCACTCAACCTATTCTCATAAGGTGTGGTCCCTAATCCAGGCAACATCCTTGTAAATCTTCTCTGCACCCTTTCTATGGTTTCCACATTCTTCCTGTAGTGAGCCGACCAGAACTGAGCACAGTACTTGAAGTGGGGTCTGACCAGGGTCCTATATAACTGCAACATTACCTCTCCGCTCCTAAATTCAATTACACGATTGATGAAGGCCAACACAGCATATGCCTTCTTAACCACTGAGTCAACCTGCACAGCTGCTTTGAGCGTCCTATGGACTTGGAACCCAAGATCCCTCTGATCCTTCACACGGCCAAGAATCTTACCATTCATTATATATTCTTCCATCATACTTGACATACCAAAATGAATCACTTCACACTTACCTGTGTTGACCTTCATTTGCCACTTCTCAGCCCAGTTTTGCATCCTATCAGTGACCTGCTGTAAACTTTGACAGCCCTCCACATTATCCACAGCACTTCCAACTTCTGTGTCATCAGCAAACTTACTAACTCATTCCTCCACTTCCTCATCCAGGTCATTAAGAAAAATCACAAAGAGTAAGGATCCCAGAACAGATCCCTGAGGCATCCCACTGGTGAACATCCTCCATGCTGAATATGACCCGTCTACAACAACTCTTTGCCTTGTTTGGGCAATCCAGTTTTGGATCCACAAAACAATGTCCCCCTGTATCCCATGCCTATTTACTTTCTCAATAAGCCTTGCACGGGGTACTTTATCAAATGCCTTGCTGAAATCTATATACACTACATCTACTGATCTTCCTTCATTAATGTGTTTAGTCACATCCTCAAAAAATTCAATAAGGCTCGTAAGGCACGACCTGCCCTTGACAAAGCCATGCTGACTATTCCTAATTATACTATACCTGTCCAAATTTTCATAAATCCTTCCTCTGAGGATTTTCTCCATCAACTTACCAACCACTGAGGTAAGACTCACTGGTCTATAATATCCTGCGCTATCTCTACTCCCTTTCTTGAATAAAGGAACAACATTTGCAACCCTCCAATCTTCTGGAAACTTTCCCAACCCCGTTGATGATGCAAAGATCATCGCCAAAGGCTCAGTAATCTCCTCCCTCACCCCCCACAGTAGACCATAAGACCATAAGAAAAAGGAGAAGGTCGGCCATTCGGCCCATTGAGTCTGCTCCGCCATTTCAGCATGAGCTGATCCAATTTCCCCTTCAGTCCCATTCCCCCGCCTTCTCACCATAACCTTTGATGCCCTGACTACTCAGATACCTATTAATCTCTGCCTTAACTACACCCAATGACTTGGCCTCCTCTGTTGCCTGTGGCAACAAATTCCATAGATTCACCAACCTCTGTCTAAAACCTGTTTTTTGCATCTCTGTTCTGAATGGGTGCCTTGCAATCCTCAAGTCATGTCTTCTCATTCCCCCACCATGAGAACCAACTTTGCCACATCCACTCTGTCCATGCCTTTCAACATTCAAAATGTTTCTATAAGGTCCCCCCTCATTCTTATAAACTCCAAGGAGTACAGTCCAAGAGCTGTCAGACGTTCCTCATATGTTAACCCTCTCATTCCCAGAATCATTCTAGTGAATCTTCTCTGAACCCTCTCCAATGTCAGCACATCCTTTCTTAAATAAGGAGCCCAAAACTGCACACAGTACTCCAAGTGAGGTCTTACCAGTGCCTTATAGAGCCTCAACATCACAACCCTGCTCCTATACTCTATTCCTCTAGAAATGAATGCCAACATTGCATTCACCTTCTTCACCACCAACTCAACCTGGAGATTAACCTTAAGCGTATCCTGCACGAGGACTCCCAAGTCCAGTTGCATCTCAGAACTTTGAATTCTCTCCCCATTTAAATAATAGTCTGCCCATTTATTTCTCCTACCAAAGTGCATGACCGTACACTTTCCGACATTGTAATTCATTTGCCACTTCTTTGCCCATTCCCCCAATCTATCCAAGTCTCTCTGCAGACTCTCTGTTTCCTCAGCACTACTGGCCCCTCCACCTATCTTTGTATCATTAGTAAACTTAGCCACAATGCCATCTATTCCATAATCCAAAACGTTAATATACAACGTAAAAAGGAGCAAACCCAACACCGACCCCTGTGGAACACCACTGGTAACCAGCAGCCAACCAGAATGGGATCCCTTTATTCCCACTCTCTGTTTCCTGCCAATCAACCAATGCTTTATTCACGTACATAACTTTCCCGTAATTCCATGGGCTCTTGTTTAGCAGCCTCATGTGCGGCACCTTGTCAAAGGCCTTCTGAAAATCCAAATACACAACATCCACTGCATCTCCCTTGTCTAGCCTACTTGTAATTTCCTCAAAAAATTGTACTAGGTTTGTTGGGCAGGATTTTCCTTTAAGGAAACCATGCTGAGTTCTGCCTATCTTGTCATATGCCTCCAGGTACTCCGTAACCTCATCCTTGACAATCAACTCCAACAACTTCCCAACCACCGATGTGATGTCAAGCTAACAGATCTATAATTTCCTTTATGCTTCCTTGCCCCCTTCTTAAATAGTGGAGTGACATTTGCAATCTTCCAGTCCTCCGGAACCAGGCCAGAATCTATCTACTTTTGAAAGATCATTGCTAATGCCTCCGCAATCTCCACTGCTACTTCCTTCAGAACACGAGGGTGCATTCCATCTGGTCCAGGAGATTTATCTATGCTTAGACTATTCAGCTTCCTGAGTACTTTCTCTGTCGTAATTGTGATTGTGCATATTTCTCTTCCCTGACATCCTTGAATGTCTGGTATATTGCTGATGTCTTCCTCAGTGAAGACTGATGCAAAATACTCGTTCAGTTCCTCCGCCATCTCCTTATCTCCCATTACAATTTTCCAGCATCATTTTCTATCGGTCCTATATCTACTCTCACCCGCCTTTTACTCTTTATTTCCTTGAAAAAGCTTTTAGTATTCTCTTTGATATTATTTGCTAGCTTCCTTTCATAGTTCATCTTTTCCCTCTTAATGACCTTCTTGGTTTCCTTCTGTAAGCTTTTAAAAACTTCCCAATCCTCCGTCTTCCCACAGTACCCTTATATAAAGTTATAACATAATTTTATTGATGCATGATAGATAGCAACTTATCCAGCTGTACTGCAGCTTGGTATGGCAACTGTTCTCCCCAAGGCTGGAAGAAATTGCACAGAATTGTGAACACAGCTCTGTCTATCATGCAAACCTGCCTCCCTTCTATTGATTCTGTCTACACTTCCCACTCACACAGGAAAGCAGGCAACATAATCAAGGACCCGTCCCACACCAGGCAACACACGTTCAGTTGAGCAGAGAATGCAACCCTACTATTCCAGCACATTTGGATGGTGAAACAGGCTTTAGTTATGCTTTATGCTTTTTAGTTATGCTTTCATTGGTTAAGTCACAGTGCATAGAAGTGGGATGTTATGCAGCAGTTACATAAGACGTTGGTGAAGACACACTTGGAATGGTGTGTTCAGTTTTGGTCACCTTGCTTTTAGTTGTTTTTTTGTCTTTATCTATTTATGTCACATTTTTCATCAAATTCTACTCCATTTCTTCTTTCCTGCAAATGCCTGCAAGAATGATTAATTTAACATCTATATAATCTCTAGGTATGCCTTCAGAGTGGTACATGATTCTGGGTCACTTTGGCAATTTTGAGGGTTCATTACATTTGCAGGTAGAATCATACAGCATGCATATCCCATAAAAAATGCTACAAGCAGTGCAGTTGCCCAAACAAACTGGTGTCATTCAGTGTGAAGCTCACATTATTGCCTCAGACCCCGTAACTAAGGGAAATGCTGCTGCTAACACAGCTGCTAAATAAGCAGCTAATACAGGAAAAGCAATGTACTCCTGTAACCCTGACCCCAAACCTGCAAGATTTAAATTCCATGCAATTTAAACCCCAGAAAAGGGGCAGGGAGTACACAAGGTGAAGCAGAGTTTTAGGGACTCAGGGCGTGGAGACATTCAGATAATCACCCTGTGTGTCCCCAGAATCAGGGGTATTATACATCAAAAATGATTTGCACCTGGACTGACAGTAATTACCGGACAGCTTATACCAATCTGTGAGAATTGCCAGAAAAACAATGGACGGAAGTCACCTGTTCAACTTGATCATTTGCCACCCATGAAGGCACCATTTGCCAATTTGAAGATAGACTTTATGATCATGCCTGCCAGTGGGGGTTATAAATATCTATTAGTGATAGTAGCCATGTTCTCCAAATGGTTGGAGGCCTTTCCACTAGAAAAAATTATACTCAATTTGTAGTTAAGGCATTCATGAAGGAAATAATTTGCAGATTAGGGTTCCATACAAATTTAACAGTGATAGCCGGACACATGATTTATTAAATAACATCTGTTGTGTAGACTATTGGGGTGCATTATGCTGGGTAAGAGCTATAATATTCACTTAGGCTCAGTTTACATGGACTAATGTGGTTAGTTTTTGGGCAAATTTGGGGATTACCCTTCAATAAAAAGAGGCAAGAATGCTTCGATAAAATAACCAGCAATTTTAAAAGCTATTATTGACCAGACAAAAGAAGGAATGGATACAGGAGGGAATAGATAATCAACAGAAGACCAAGCTACTTGAATGTCAATCAGATCGGTATTCTCTAAGGGAAATTTCTTTGAGTGACGGCATATGGCTAACTATACTTCAACAAATTATAATGTACCTATATTGCAAGTAGCTACTCAAACAGTTGAAAGGTGCAGATACTGGAGAAATAGGACAGCCCAGTTAATGGGAAGGAGTAGGTGCAGAGAAAAGACTGCTTTATGGTGGAGAAACCTTCATCTATTTCAGGCTAATTTTAACAATGATCACACTGGTCATGGTTGTACTATGTGCCTGTTCTTGGATAGCTCAACCTCCAGCATTCCTGTAAAATGATTCCCACAAGTTGAACTGGAACCTTATGGTCCAGAATATGATGGAGAAGCCTGTTTTAATGTGAGGCCTTTACTCATTGGCTATGACATTCCCTCTCTTGAGGAAATAAAGAAGCAATATCCTCAAGAGGTGGGTGAGAGATAAGGCTAACGTTAATCTGATGTTCAATAAGATGGAGACTGTGAATAAAATTAAGAATAACATTAAATTTTGTTGTTAAGATGAATAGCTAAGTATTGCTCAAGACCTGTGTCATGAGGGAGACAGGATATGATACAGATGCTGCCTTGTTTGTATGTGCTAACAACAGCTCTAAATAGATCATGACAGTGGTGAGGTATTGTTAACCTTTATCTGAGATTGTCCAGCTAATAGTGGAACTGACTGTAGACGTGCGATTCTAATTTTGTGTATCGCATGAGAACATTGGAAGACTTGTTAATACCTAACAAGTGCTTCTTGGAATCTCTGATCAAGTACATTTAGCTGTTGGCTATTGCCTAAAATTTACAGTATAAGTTTCAGAAGTATCCTGACTTTGGTGCAGTCGTAAGACAACGGGACCCCGTGATCACATATTAAAGGGTTACCCTTATACTGAGGTCTGTGTCTTTATTTCTGTTCCCGAGCAGAGTAAAGTCTCTCACAGTAAACTGATGACATAATTCTTTATCAGTAAAATATGATAAATCAGGATAAGTCTTCAACACTGAGTAACAAAGTATGTATTTAAATGAAATGCAGAACAATTTCCAACAGTACCAATACTACAAATGTACTACAGTACTATAAAACTGTGTGTTAGTTCCTAATAGTTCTCAATTAAGGAATTCATCCAGTGTACAGGCTATCCAGGGAGCAGCAGCACCTCGTGTGAAGGGGTTGCTTTCTGGGGCAGCTCTCAGTCCCCAGTGGACAGTCAGCTCCCACCTATGGCTCCAAGTGGCTTTTTGCATGCAAAGTGGTCATGCCCCGGTATAGCATTTTGACAGGCGGGCTAAACCAGGTGAAGGTAGCTGGCAGCCTCATACTCCGGTGAGAGAGGGACTTGCCTGTCCTAGCATGTGAAATCAGCTCTCGCAGGTAAGATCAACAGTGAGATCCAACAGCCAAGAAGTTAGTTCTGCAACACTTTGTCAAGAGTGAGGGGTGTGACAATGCACAGAAGAAGCCATGGCTATCCATTGCAACCAAGAAGGACCCCAGTTAGTGATGACTACTCATACCACTGCACTCAGACTTCTGAGGTCGGGGGAGTGGAACTGTACCGTTGCAACAGCTTTTCCACTTTAAAGACTCAACTGCTCAGGTTTCACAGTCATCATTGGGTTCAAGGGACAACCACCAGTACTCCTTTACAGTGTCAACCTAAACTGTAATCAACTTTCCCAGAATATCGACCAAGGTGAGCAGGAGTCATCGCCGTCACTGTATTTTGGTCAAGTCTCGACAAGACTGTAATGAAAAGAGGGCAGTTAAATACAACCACAAAGAAACCCTAATGGACTGTAATGTGCATTCTCATGAGCATGATTGCCGACCCCTTTCAGCTGCCCACCTGCAAAAGCACCCAGACTCCGTGACAAAATCCGTACTTGTGATAGTGACTGAACCTTATTGACTAGCCTCCCAGTATTTCATTAGTGAGGGCTTAAACTAGATTGACAAAGCAGAAGTGAGGCAGATGATGAGGTTGGAAGTTTTGCTGGAATTCAATGACAGTAAACTCAATCGGCAAGACAGACAGCTGCATGACAGGGAGCAAGGAAGAAATGTTAAATTAAACTGCATGTACTTCAGTATAATTGGCCTCAGAGGTAAAGCAGATGAATTCAGGGTGTTGGTAACTATATTGCAATAGGACATTATAGCCATTATAAAATTATGACTAAGTAAAGGAAAGGACTGGCAGGTAAACGTCCCAGAGTACAGTTGCTTTTGGCACGATAAAGATGAAGGGAAGTGAGGAGGACAAGTTGCATTTCTGATTAAGGAGAACATCATGACAGTCATTTCAGATGAAATTCGTGATCGTCCAGTGAGGCTTTATGGATGGATATGAGAGATTAAAAAAGGATGGTCATTAACACAAGAGATTCTGCACATGCTAGCACACACAAAAATGCTGGAGGAAATCAACAGGTCAGGCAGCATCTACGGAGAGGAATAATCAGTTGACATTTCAGGACTGGAGAGAAAGGAAGAAAATGCTAGAGTAAGAATGTGAGGGGAGGGGAAGGAGTACTGTCTGGTGGGGAGAAAGGTGAAACCAAGTGAGGGGTAGGTTGGCACGTGAGGGAAGTGGAATGAAGTAAGAAGCCGGAAGGGTGATCATCTTGCTGGGATTGTGCCATTGTAGTCAAAAGGAATCAGAGGAAAAAAAAATAAGGAAATTTCAGAAGTTTGCAGTAATAATAGAGATGTCATAGAAGGGGATTGTAAATTTCCTAATATAGGCTGCCGCGGTGCTGAGGGCTTAGTCAGGGTGAAATTTGTGAAGTGCAATCAGGGGTTTCTTCATGCAATAATTTGATAGCCCTACAAGGGAATTTCTTGCCCTAGCCTTGAGAAGTGGAGCAGGACATAACCAGGAGGGCTAAAAGAAGACATGAGGTTGCCCTAGAAGACAAGGTGAAGGAGAATCCCAAGGGATTCTACAGATATTTTAATGCAAAAGGATTGCAAGTGACAAAATTGGCCCTCTGGAAGATCAGAATGGTTATCCATTTGTGGAGACAGTACAGATGGGAGAAGATCAATAGTGCATTCTTTTCATCTGCATTTACTCTGCTGATGGATACAGAGTCTATAGACACGAGTCAATGTGGTATCAGCTTCATGGATCTTGTACAGATTATAGAAGAGAAGGTCTTTGCTGCCCTGAGACAAATCAGGGTGGATAATTGCCTGACCAGGTGTTCCCTCGGACCCTGCGGGATGCAATTGCAGAAACTGCCTTTGCAGAGATATTTAAATCAGCCATGTTGACAAGTGAGGTACCAGAGGATTGGAGGACAGCCAATGTTCTTCATCTGTTCACAAAAGGCTCGATAAATCAACCAGGAAATTATAGGTCAATGAGCCGGACATCAGTTGTCAAGTCTGGGGATCATTTTTAATGTTTTTTCGGTTAGTATGTGGAATGCAATTTCTCAATGGCACCTGGTGGGTATGGGTTCTCCTTGGATTGTTCACCTTGTATGTCTAATTGTTTGACTTGCACTAGCCCTGATTTTTCACTTTGTTTTGCAGCTGTCTCATTTGGTGATTGTTAAAATCTTTGTTTTTATTACTTTTACTCCATTTGGTATTATTTAGTTATCATGGTATTGTTAATATCCGGAATTCCTACGTGTTCCAGAGTGTATTTCAGGCGGGCATGCCAACTCCTTTTTGTTGTTCGATGTGGCCCTTTGTCGGGTGTAACTCAGACCGTGTATCATCAGTGATTTCTGTTCATCAAGATTTCATGTAATTTGCCTGAGCTCTTGTTAGTTTTCCTAGTTGATTCATGTAATAAATCTTCCATTTTGTTTGAATTTCCGAAGTTCCTTATTCCTGCACTTGAGTTCACTTGTGATCCTCTCAGTACGACCCAATCCTAAAAAAGAACTCAGCAGGGTTCCGCATACAAACAGATTTGGCAGACCAGAACGTCACAGTCAGTTGGTATGAACAACAGCTGCGGAAATTGGCCACGTCTCTTTTGGCCATTGAGGAAATCTTAAACGCCCAGAATCAGGTATGCCATGACCTCCAGGGGAGAATCCCGTTAGCTCCCTAAATCTGCCTACTCCGGAGCACTTCGATGGGAGTCTCGTGCCATGCCACGGGTTTCTGCCGCAGTGTTCTCTGGTGTTTGAACTGATGCCGCAAAAGTTTCCTTCTGAACGAAGCAAAGTGAGTTACATTATTCTCCTCCTCTCCGTAAAGCTGTGGAATGGGCAATAGTGAAATGGGAGAGAGAGAGGGCACCGAATGTTCCTTTGTGACCCATTTATCGGTGCCCTAAAGATTGTTTAATCATCTCCTCGGTGGGTAGTAGATGGCTGTGAGACCTCTTGGTTGAAGACAGGGTCAAGGAGCATGTCGGACTACACAATCGAATTCTAGCAAGTGGATGGAATGGCAAAGCTCTGGTGGCAATGTTCTACCAAGGGCTCAGCCTCAGTCTTAAAGATTTACTAGCAGCTCGTGATCCTGTTCCACATCTTAATAGGCTAATTGATTTAGCCATTCATTTAAGCCATTCATCTGTCAGAACGGCGGCAAGAGCAGTGTCACCAGTCCCCAGCTGCTCTCCTACCTGTACTCAGTCTCCTCCATCCTTGACAATGCCACCTGCAGACCCTTTGCCCACCGACTCGCTGGTTGCAGTGGACCCCATGCAGTTGGGCAGGGCATATATTTCAGTTGCAGAACACGACATAAGATTTAAGGAGAGACACTGTGAAGGACTGGGTTATTATCTGGCCATGTGCCTCTTGATGTCGGGAAACACCAGTGAGCCTCCCAGTGGAAATCTGTGACAGTCCCTGGTGCTTCTCGCATAAGCACTTCCTCGGGGTTACACATACGCTCTTGTTTGATATGGAATCAGAGGAAATTTCCCATTTGGGCATTTGTTGACTCCAGTTCAGCAGGTAACTCTTTCGGTCTGGGGTGGCACAGCAAATGGGGACCCTTTCTCTATGCTTGATCATCTTATCACCACTGCCCGATATGATAAGTCTCTTCAGCCGGGGAAGGTTTGTTACATTTCTGGTCCATTAGGCTTTCAGATAGGAATCACCATGAGACATTAAAGTTCCACTTGATTCAGTTTGGAGATTCCCCTGATTATTGAGTATCCATGCTTGTGTCAGCATGTTCCTGTGATTGCCTGGTCCCAGGGAGTAATTACTGGTTGTTCCCTTGTGCCAGAATATATTTTTCATCAGTTTCCCAGATCTGCGAGTGCGGGCCAAAGGCCAAAATGAAGATCCCTGAGCCTATGACCAACCGTCTTTAGATATCATGTATTAATGAGATTAAGAGTCCCTCCTGAAATCTCAGATCTCCCGGAAGTTTTCAGCAAGAAAAGGGCCACTGGCCTCCACTCCATGGTAATTATGATTGTGCCATTGAGTTATTGCTGGGTTCCTGGCTTTACCGAGGCAGGTTGTTCTTTCTATCTGGTCCTAAGAGACAGGCAATTGATGATTGCCTCAGAGAGTTGCAAGGACGTGGCTGGGGAAGAAATCAAGTGCAGGACACAGGCACGGAGTCAGGGTCGTGAGGCGCTAGCGCAGTCGCAAACATGGAACAGGTATCCAGGAGAGTCTTAACATGGAGACAAGTTTTACGTAGATTATCCAGGAAATGGTGAGGAGATTAGAACTGATAGTCCTAGGGAATCAGGAAATGAGGTTTACACACACTAGAATTGACCAACAAACTGGCAGCCCATTGCTGTGACTCTGGGGTTCTTGTACTGCATTCACTGATGGAAACTAGGTGTGTTGTAATTAATGGAACTGGGAACAATTGCAAATCAGACAAGGGGATTAAGGCCCAATCAAGGAAATAATACAAAATGGGGGATTGCCAAACAGAACTATGAAAATACACCCCACCCCAAAAGGGAGCATCCAGGCGATTCTCCGGGCTTGTCCAGATGGTCTCGATGGAAGTATTGGATGAGGGAAGGGTTCAGGATGAAGGAGAGGAGAACCCAGGAATGCTCCCCTAGATCGTACCCTTCCCCTTTTCAATATTTTTATTGATTTCTTACATAAAAGAATACAGAGTACAGTAGGATATATAATATATATTGATTACAATATAGTTGAATGACAAATAGTCTCATTACCCAATGTCCCTATAAATTAAATTAAACATATTACTGTAAAAAGATAATTTTATTATACAAAAAAATCTAAACCCACGCCATCCACCTGTCCATTTTGTGGGTGGGAGGAGTCAGTGTACCGCACATATACAAAACATGGAAGGTTGCCACTCCTTCCTTGAGTTTCTGAAAGGGCAGGGGATATTGTGGATCAGATCTGCCTCCGCTTAACTAATTTAGAACTAACAGAATTGTGTTCTGGTCCCAAAATTCCACTCCCCCCACCCGCTCCTAAACACACTTCAATTACTGGACATAGTCATAGAAAAGTATAGCACAGAAGCAGACTCTTTGGACCATCTCGACCTTGCCAAATCATTTAAGCTGGTGACCCCCCCCATTGACCAGCACTGAGACCAGAAGCCTCCATACCCTGGCCATCCATGTACCTATCCAAACTTCTCTCAAACATTGAAACTGAGCTCTCTTGCACTGCTTCTGCTGGCAGCTCATTTCACACTCTTACAAACCTCTCTGAAGAAATATCCGCTCATGTCGGCTTAAACATTTCACCTTTCACCCTCTGGTTGTAGTTCCACCCAACCTCAGTAGAAAACACCTGCTTGTATTTACCCTATCAATACACCTCATAATTTTGTATACTTCTATCAATTCTCCTCTCTATCTTCCACATTTCAAGCAATAGAATCCTAAACTATTCAATCTTTCCTTTTCTCTCAAATTCTCCAGATCCAGCAACATCCGTGTAAATTTTCTCTGCATTCTTTCAATCTTATTCATGTCTTTCCTGGAAGTAGGTGACAAAACTGCACATAAAACATCAAATTGGACCTTAACAATGCCTTGTACAACTTCAGAATAACATCCTAACTCCTGTACTCAATACTTTGATTTATGAAGGCCAACGTGTCAAAAGATTATGACCTGGTCCATCTATGATGACACCTTCAATGATTATGGGGCTGTATTCTCAGATCCCTTTGTATTACTGCACTCCTCAATGACCTATCATTTCTTTTACAAAACTATAAAAGTTTATTTACAACACATATACTCAAGGTACAGACATTCAAATTTTACAAGACAGTAAGTATACTCAAATTAAAATATGGTTACCACCATCTATAAAATAGTCAATACCCCGGGTGGCCCACTGCTCACAGAAGTCCCCCAGTGAGTTCATCGTGACAAAGTGCTCTCTCTCTCTCTAAGGACAGCCAAGCACAAGTGTATCCTCGGAAAAGGGGCAGACAGTCAGCCCTGGCTATCCCCTCCACTTTACCCCACTCCATCTTGGCCAGGCCCAGAAGCAAGCCCGCCAGGAGGTCCTCTTCAAGCCCTGCCCCCTTTCAAATATGTTTTTTAAAAAAATACATCAAAGCTGCAGAGGGACTTTGGAGTCCTCTTGCAAGATTCCCAGAAATTTAATTTACAGGTTGATTTTGTGGCAAAAAAGGGAAATGTAATGTTAGCAATTATTTCAAGGAGAATAGAATATAAAAGCAAGGAGATAATGCTAAACTTTTATAAGACACTAGTCAGTCTGCACTTGGAATATTGACAAAGGTTTTGGGCCCCACATTCAGAAGGGATGTTTTGTCTTTGGAGAGAGTCCAGAGAAGGTTCATAAGGATGATTCTGGAAATGGAGGGGTTAACAGGTGATGAGCATTTGACAGCTTTGGCCTGTACTCACTGGAATTTAGAAGAATGTGGGGGGATCTGATTGAAACATACCGAATGTTGAAGGAACAAGATAAGGTGGATGTGGAAAGGATGTTTCCTATGGTGGGGTATCTAGAATGGGAGGGCATAGCCTCAAAATTGAGGGGTGACCCTTTAGCACAGGTAAGGGGAAATTTTTTTAGCTAGAGAGTAGTAAATATGTGGAATGCTCTGCCACAGACTGTGGTGGAGGCCAAGTATGTGCGTATATTTAAGGCAGAAGTTGATCATTTCAAATCGGTCAGGGCATCAAAAGATATGGCGAGAAGACAGGTATAGCGGGTTGCGTGGCATCCAGGGTCAGCTATGTTAGAATGCTGGTGCAGATTCGATGGGCCACAAGGTCTAATTCTGTTCCTATCGTATGATGTTATGGAAGCATCGAGGAAGATTGAAGCATCAAGGCGGTTGCGGTGGAAGTCAGCAGTCACTATCCATGGAGGTCACAGGGTCAACGGTGGTCAGTCGCTGGGTCTCGCACGGTGATTGCTCTTCACAGAGGGCCTGAGCATGTGAGGCTGCTTTTCTCAATGCTGATGGGAGGATGTTTTCTAAATTCTAAGATTTATGGGATTATTGGGCTGTAGTTTATATTGGTCTCCTTCAGTTTCTGTGTTTTCTCTCTTGATCCCAATTGGCGGGAGTTCAATATGTTACTTTTTGTGCAAGGGAGGGGTTGGGGGTTTGGGGTTTGATGTTCTTGTTGGTGTTTTTCTGCGTTGGCACTTTCTTAGTTGTGTGTGAGGGGCAGCTAGGGTTTACGCGCTATTGTTTCTGTTTTTTCTGATGGAGGCAACCTCTTAGTTTCTTGTGCAAGGGAGAGGGTGTGGGGTGGTGTTTGAACATTTTCTTTTTCACGCGTGGGATGGTTGATCTCTTTTCTTTCAACAGTTCCATGTGTTTTCTGTCTTTCAAGGCAAACTGGAAAGATGAATGTCAGAGTTGTGTTGTACATGTATAATTTGACAACAAAATGAAGCTTTGACCTTTGAAGATGTAATAGGGGACAACAACCAAGTAGTCCAACAAAAAGTTTATCTTCAGAATGAACATCCATGTCTTTTGTTAGTCTCATAACAGTTTGTTCAACAGACAGATGAGTTGAACAGCCAACAAAGATCTATTATTTGCTCTCACAGAGACAAAACTGGCTGTGGTGAATTTTCTAGGGAGAAACCAACTGGTACAAAACAAATTAATTCCATTCAAATATTCCAGAGACTGCTTAGGCACTTACAATATTGAATTATTCTAAAGATTTTATATTGCACAAAATCAAAGACAAACAACATTGTAGTGTAGGTGCACTAGTACTCTCTAGATCCACACTCTTATTCCAAGTTAAAGTTGAGTTTATTGCAACATGAAGTCCAATTTACATCTGCTTTATCTTGAGATATCAAAAGGAATTGTGAGGTTAAACCCCCCTCACAGAACTGGGAAGGAAGGATGAAAAGAAAATACAAACTTTTTTTTCTATTCACGTGGTGATTGATGCTGTAAGCTCATCTGCCTCACCTTCAATGATCCTTGCATTGAAATAGACACAACCAAAACATTATTCCAACCATGCTCAACTTTTTGATTCCCATCTGTATGAAGGCTGAACAATGTCTTCCTCCACAACCATTTCACTATCTGTCCTCACATCCTGTTTCCAATCCCCTGCAATTTTATTTTAACCCCAGCCCCCTCCATAGGAGAACAAACAAATCTTCCAGCAAGGATATTATTCCCACTCCAGTGTAGGAACAAACTGGTCCATCTCTAAAGGTTCCAACATTCCTGTAAGAGACCAATGGTCCAAAAATCTGAAGCCCTCCTTCCTGTACCATCACCTTAGCCATGTGTTATGTTAAAAAAGCGATAAGGAGAGAAAAGATGAAATATGAAGATAAGCCAGACGACCATATAAGAGTTTTCCAAAAGTTGTTATGGATACAGGTATATCAAGGGTAATAGAGGCTAAACTTTATATAGGAATACTGGAAGATAATGCTGGAGTAGTAGTAATCATGGACAAAGAAATGGCAGGCAAACTTGATCTGTATTTTGCATCAGTGGACCCAAATGCAAGACACAGACAGTGAAGTACTAGGAACTGGACATGGCTTGGGTTCTTCGAGGGTTTGGCTGCTGGACTAGACATGGAACTGCTGCACAGGATGAGGCACATGGACAGTACAAGAACCCGAAGCCTTGACTCGATCTTGGGATACCTGAACACGGAGACGTGGTCTTGCGAGAGACAGGAACAAAGGGACATAGAACACAGAGCCAGGACCCTGCCTTAGGAACAGGACCTAGGGCCGGGGCTCTACACAGAGTCAGGACCCCTCCTAGGGAGCAGGATGTTGGGCCAGGACTCATACACAGAACACAGGGAGACGGTACTCAACACAAGGTAGCAGCAAATGGCCAGATCTACCTAGTTCCAAATAACGATTGACAGTTCCTTATCGAGACGCAACAAGGCTCCGGTCTTGCTCCGATGGTAGAACTTGACAGCAATACAGTTGAGGACACAAGCAAGGTTGCAGGCAAAGGCCACAGGAAGAAGATGAAGGGAACAGTCCAGCAAATGAATCTGAACCCAGAAGCTATTTATGTAGCCAGCCCAAAATGAGAATCAGCTGTCTCAATTAGAGCAGCCAACAGAACAAGGGAAAACAGGAAAGCCTGGAATAAGGAACAATGGACCAGACCGTGAACCAGAATGTGGATTTAACGTAACGGTCCATGACAGTACACCCACACCACCCCCCATGGGAACGTCCTGGTGACCCAAATGCTCCCCTAGACTATGGATGACATGGGCGGGTGGGGGGCTCTCAACAGGAGAGAACCCAGGATGGGGAGATTAACACAATAATGTCTGTGTCACTGGGTCTATGACTGGCTGGACTGTTCTGTCATAAGGTGGGCACTGGGAACGGAACCAAATGCAAGACACAGACACTGAAGTATGAGGAACTGGACTGGACTAGAATTAGGGACGGGACAGGACACAGACTTGGGCAAGGACTTTGGCTAGGAAAGTGGGACCAGGACAAGGAACTGGGAACTAGGAGCCTTGGCTTGGACTCCAAGCCAGAGACTGGACAAGGACCCAGAATCTGAGTCTTGACTTGGGCTTGGACCATGGAATTAGGCAAGGACATGACATGGCAACATGACTGGACATGGCTTGGGTTCTTCGAGGCTTGGCTGCCAGACAAGACAGGGCGTGGGTTCTTCGAGGCTTGGCTGCCAACTAGACATGGAACTCCTGCAGAGGACGAGGTACATGGACAGGACAAGAACCTGAAGCCATTACTCAGGCAGGAACACGGAGCTTCTTGGTCTTCAGAGAGGCAGGAACTCGGAGACATGGAACACAGAGCCAGGACCCCTCCTTAGGAACAGGACTTGGGGCCAGGGCTCTACATAGAGTCAGGACCACTCCTAGGAGCAGGACATAGGTCCAGGACTTGTACACACAACACAGAGAGACGGTTCCCAACACAAGGTAGCGGCAAACAGCCAGACCTACCTAGCGAAGGTGTGGACAGGGAGACAGCTCCAAACAACAATAGACAGTTCCTTCTCTAGACACAGCAAGGCTCTGGTCTTGCTCCAGCAGTAGAACTTGACAGCAATACAGGCAAGGTTGCAGGCAAAGGCCTCAGGAGGAAGGTGAAGGAAACAGTCCAGCAAATGAAGCTGAACCCAGGAGCTATTTATGTAGCCAGCCCAAAATGCATATCAGGTGCCTCAAGTAGAGCACCCAACAGAACAAGGGCAAACCGGAAAACCTGAAATAAGGCACAATGGACTGGACTGTGAACCGGAATGCAGACTTCACAGACCGGACCATGACATTGACAATATCCTGCACATGAAGCTGCTTAACAAATTAAAACCACATGAAAGGAAAGATATTAATATGAGTAGAAGATTGGCTGGCTGGCAGAAGGTGAAGTGTATGAATGAGGGGGCCTATTCTGGTTGGCTGCCAGTGACTAGTGATGTTCTGCATGGGCCAGTATCGTGACCACTTCTATTCATGTCAGTGATTTGGATGATGGAATTGATAGATTTGTGGCCATGTTTGAGGATGTTACAAAGGTAGATGGAGGGGCAGGGAGTGTTAAGGAAATTGAGAAACTACAGAAGGGCTTGGACAAGTGGGGAGAATAAGCAAAGAAGAAGTAGATAGAATACAGTGTAAAGAGGTGTATGGGCATGTACTTTGGTATGTTACAAACCCACAGGTTTTGTTTACTGTGGACTGTCACTTTAAAAGAGCGCTTCAGTGAGGCAGGGCTATGATGTTGTTCACTGACTGACTCGCAGCTTGTTTACCTTTAAAACAAGGACACAAACAGTCACAGTCAGGAGTCAGAAGAAGAGAGAGAGAGTGGAGCAAACCTGGAAAAGGTAGCAGCTCCAGCTTGTAGAAGCTGGGAATTTGGAACTCTGCTCTACCCACAAGGATGGGTTGATTATCGATCCAGTACACATCAAGTGTGTGGCTGTCACTTCGTATAATCCATAGGAGTGGATTTAGGAATGTCCCGTGGGAATCACTCGAAGTTAACCCTTGCATGGGTATGTTATGTGGTAACCACTTGAAGATGACATCCCTGTGACAGATCACTTTGGTGATAATTTGTATGAGGATTTGGAATGACTCAATGGAGGATCTTCGACAACTGATATTTATCAATTACCATCGTGGAACGTGTGGAATACAATGTAATTGCCTTCTCTCTATGTTCTACCTGGGATTACAAAGACCTATCTCATTTCTTCCATGGATGAACTGAACTTTCATGCTTTACCATCTCAAGACTCTATGCTTTGCTACCCCATGGTTGATAGATTGGGAGTTATATTTACACATATTGATGCACATAACACTGTTAACTATTGTTAATCTTGTTTAAGTTACAATATTAGAAATATTACTAATAAGAATAGTGGTTTTAACATCAAAACCAGACTCCAAGTGTGAACTCTGTTTCTGCTGGTTCGTTTTGAAATTGTTACAGTTAGTATCAAAATTGGGGGCTCATCCGGGATTTGAAAATGGAAACCTCTCTCACCTCAAGCGAGAATCATACCCCATATTGTCCACCACTTCCCTCCAAAAATAGAAAATTTGGAACCAAAAGAGAAAAATTTTGACT
Source organism: Hypanus sabinus (assembly GCF_030144855.1). Taxonomy (NCBI): domain Eukaryota; kingdom Metazoa; phylum Chordata; class Chondrichthyes; order Myliobatiformes; family Dasyatidae; genus Hypanus; species Hypanus sabinus. The sequence goes on along the minus strand of NC_082708.1, from coordinate 170,732,958 downwards.
GCAAACTACAATAAATAAGTCAATACAGGTGCAACTACTACATAACATATTGCAAAACAATAATAAAAAAAACAGATTCTACTCCATACATTGCAAGCTTAACATCTGGAAAGTCAATCTGCAATTATATTATCCTTGCCTTTAATGTGAATTATTATAATATCATATTCTTGCAAAATCAGACTCCAGTTTAACAATCTTCTGTTTTTATCCTTCATCTTACTCAAAAACACCAATAGATTATGATCTGATATAAACCAAAAGTGGTTTCTGAGCTGGGCAATCATAAACATCAAAATGCTGCAGAGCAACGTGACAATAATCTTTTCTCTATGGTGGAATAATTTCTTTGATGTTCATTAAATTTCCTTGAAAAGTAAGCTACAGAATGTTCAACATCATCATTACCACTTTGTAATAATATTGCTCTTGTAGCTTCATCAGTGAAATTCACAGCTATAGAGAAGGGCTTTGCAAAGTCAGGTGCCCTGATCACAGGTTGGTGACATAAAATGGCTTTCAATTGATCAAATGCCTCCTGACAAGGTTCATGCCAAACAAACTTTTCACACTTCTTTAGGAGGTTAGTCAAAGGAGGAACAATATCAGCAAAGTTCTTACAGAACTTACAATAATATCCAACCATTCCCAGAAATCTTCAGAGAGACTTCTTCCCAGTTGGAATGGGAACTACAGAAATTGCCTGAACTTTTGCCTGAACAGGAGCTAATTCACCTTGACTCACTCACTACAAGGTAGGTTACAGTAGCATGGCCAAATTGGCTGTTAGCTAAACTAACTGTAAGATTGGCCTGGGAAAGCTTATCAAACAGCTTTTCTATTGCAGAGATATCAGCTTCCCAAGTGTCATTTCCCATGACTAAATCGTCAATATAGGCATCTGTGTGTTCTAACCCTTGATTCACAGAATTAATCATTCTCTAGAACGTTCCTGGAGCATTTTTCATCCCAAACAGCAAAACATTGTGTTCATACAACCCAGAAGGTGTCACAAAAGCAGAAATTTCTCTACCTCTGTCCGTCAATGGAATACACCAATATCCTTTTAACAAATCAATCTTCGTAAGAAACTTAGCTTTTCCAACCTTATCTATGCAAACATCTTCTCTAGGGATTGGATAAGCATCTGTTTTTGTTACTGCAGTTACTTTCCTACAATCAGTGCAAAATCTAACACTACCATCAGGTTTAGGTACAATAACGCAAGGTGAACTCCAATTTGAAGTTGAAGGCCTAATAATATCATTTTTCAGCATATATTCAATTTCTTACTCAGCCAATTTACATTTTTCCATGTTCATACGATAGGGGTGTTGCTTGATCAGTTTTGCATCAACATCCACATCATGTGATATGACTGCGGTTCAATTCAGAACATCAGGAAATAAATTTTTAAACTTCAAAATTAATTATTTCATTTGTTGTCTTTGCTGTGGCTGCAAATGGGCCAACTTGTTATCAAAGTTTTCTAAAATTGCTGAATTTGTTAGTCTTACTGGGATGATGTTTGGTTTAAAATGAACCTCAGCAGAATCAACAATTACCTTACTAGGGTCTTCAGTCTCACTGCGGCTGTCAACAGCCACCACAGCTGCTGGATGTGTCTCACTAAAGGTAATGTTCTCATAATAAAGTTTTATCATATTGATATGACAAAGCGCTGTTTTTCATTTACGATCAAGTGTTTTGATTATGAAATTCACATCACTAATCTGAGATTCAGTCTCATAAGGATTGAATCTCATACGCAGACAACGTAATTTATTTACCTCCCAGTTCATAAACTACCTGCTGGAATAATCCAGATGTAAAATTACTTCTTTGATCAGACAAGATTTCTTTAGGCAAATAAAGTAAAAAAAAAACTTTATGAGAGTGTTTGACACAGTTTTAGCTTTGATATTTCTGAGAGGTATGGCTTCCAGGAATCCGGATGCTGTACACATGATAGTCAGCAAATACTGATGGCCAGCTTTAGTCTTTGGCAATGGGCCAACACAATCCACAATAATTTTAGAAAAAGGTTCACCGAATGCAGGTACAGGCCGGAGTGGGGCCACTGGGATGATCTGATTAGGTTCACCCACAACCTGACAAGTGTGACAAGTCCTGCAAAAGGTCACAATATCTTTCCTCAAATTAGACCAGAAAAATTCTTTCATAATCCTGTTTACAGTTTTATTCACACCAAAATGGCCACTTGAGGGCATACTGTGGGCCAAAGTTAAAATCTCATTCCTATAAACTTTAGGAACTACCACTTGGTGAACAATAGCCAATTCCTCACTTGCAGGTATAGCAGGTGGTCACTGCTTCCTCGTTAACACTCCAATCTAGATATAAAACCCTACTGGCACTTTCTTAATCTTATCATCTGAGAGAGCCGTTTCTTTTAAAGCTTCAATCTCAGGGTCTCAGTTCTGTTCTGCTATAAACTCCTTCCTAGACAAAGATAAATCTTTCTCATCAGATTTACTACCTGAATCCTGTTGAAACAATGAAGGCAGAAAAGGCCCTGACATCACACCCTGAATCCCGATTTTGGCAAGCATGGTAGCAGAATTATGGTGTACAGAACTGTCTGCATTGACTGACTTCTTAGCCATACTTCGAGTTACTGCGCAGGAAGGATGAATATTAGAATCCATTTTGGAATCATCAGTGATTGGCTTAGCTGTCAGCTGCACTGCTGGAACAATGTTACAATCTGCTAGGTCATTTCCCAACAACAAAGAAACACCATCAACTGGTAAACTGGGCCAGACTCCTGTTTTAACAGGTCCTGTCACTAACTCCGACTGCAAAATAACTTTGTGCAGAGGTACAGGAAAAACGTCACTCCCGATGTTTTTAATAAGATTTACCTCACCAGTGTCAGTCTCATCATTAAACTTTAGAACACTGTCTAATATAAGTGACTGAGAAGCCCCAGTATCTCGAAGAATTTTCATTGGTTGCCCCTTCCTTTATTGATACAAACCCATCAGACATAAAATGCTCAAATTCTTTCTTAACTTGGTCAGACTTCTCAGTCCTTAACTGAGCCTCATCAGAATGTGCAGACCCCTATGGGTTTATAGGTGTTACAACCTGCAGAATACAAGCATCTAGGACTGCCTCCTTTTCCTTTTTTCTTCTTCGGGACAGAACAATTAGCCATAACATGACCAGCTTTCTCTCAATAGTAACAAGTAAGACTATAATATTTCTCCTTCACTTGCTTCCCTTCATCCTTACGTTTGTCACTAGCCCCAGATTTAATTTCTGGTTTACCCTTGTTATCCCTCCTACTCTGTTGGAAGCTCTTACTCGGGGTAAACTTAACCTTGTGGGTTAAAGCAAACTCATCTGTTAATCCAGCAGACTCCTGCAAAGTAGCAGCATCCTTTTCATCTAAATAAGTCTTTATGTCATTAGGGACGCACCTTTAAAATTTTCAAATAAAACCAACTCTTTCAAGCTGTTAAAATCATCATTCACATTTTCAGATGTGCACCATCTTTCAAATCACACAAACTTCTCATAAGCAAATTCCACATAAGTCTGGCTCACTGTTTTCCTCAAACTTCTAAACCTTTGTCTATAGGCTTCTGGAACAAATTCATAGGCTTTGAGTACGGCCCTTTTCACTGTCTCATAATTAGCTGCATCTCCAGTTGAAAAAGCAGAGTAAGTTTGTTGAGCCTTACCCATAAATACAGTCTGTAACAAGTGAGACCAGCTTCCTTCTGGGCAATTTTGACTCTGAGACACCTTCTCAAAATGCTGAAAGTATTTATCAACCTCAGTTTCATTAAATGGAGGGACCAATTTAGCTTCCCGACAAGCAACAAACTTCTCACAAGGGTTAATCACTAGACCCCTTTGCTGCATTTTCTCTATCTTTTCCAACTCCAACAGCCTCTATCTTTCTGCTTCCAACCTCTGTGTTTTTGCTTCCTCAGCTTCAAAACGCCTTTTTTTCTGCTTCTTACCTCAGTTTGCCTTTTTCCACAGCTTCTAATCTAAGTCACTCTCGGTTGAACCTTAATTGCTCCAGCTGTAACTGGAGCTCGGGGGTAACTGGTTTACTTTCAGGGAACAATTCTAATCCCTCAGCTTCAAACTTCCCCAAAGAAATATAGTACTCAGCTATCTTCCTCTGAAACTCTGGCTTTCTCATAGACCATTTATTGAAACAAGTCTCAGCTTTTTAGCAATAGCCACCACTTCGTCTTTTCTGGTGACCCTAATTCCCCAGGATCCGGTGCTTCCAGAAATGCCTCAATATCAATTGCTACCGATTTACACAGACAAGTAAATCAAAATGGATTTCCTCAATCAAATCGATAATTAATCAATCAATAAACCCTCAATCGTACATTTCCCGGACGAGCCCCCAATTTTGATTGATCTGTAACAATTCAGAAACGACCCAGCAGCAACAGAGTTCACACTTGGTTTTGATGTTAAAACTCTATTATTAATTACTTATAATATTGTAACTTAAACAGGGTAACCAAAAGTTAACAATGTTGTGTGTTTCAATATGTGTAAATATAACTCCCAAACTTTCGAGCCTGGGGGGAACAAGGCTTAGAGCCTTGAAATGGTAAAGCATGAAAGTTCAGTGCATCCACAGAATAAATGATGGGAGAGAGATATTTGTAATCCCAGGTAAAACACAAAGAGTAAGCAATTACGTTGAATTCCACAGGTTCCACCATGGTAATGAAAAATATCAGTTGTCGAAGATCGTGCGACAGGCTGTTCCAAATCTACATATAAATTACTACCAAAGTGATCTATCACAAGGATGTCATCTTCAAGTGGTTACCACATAACATACCCATGCAAGGGCTAACTTCGAGTGGTCCCACGGGACATTCCTAAATCCACTCCTTTGGATTATACAAAGTGACAGATACACATCTGATGTGCAGTGGATCGATAATCAACCCACTCTTGTGGGTACAGCAGAGTTCCAAATTCTCAGCTTCGACAAGTTGTTACCTTTTCCCGGTTCGCTCCACTCTCTATCTTCTTCTGACTTCTGACTGTGACTGTCTGTGTCCATGTTTTAAAGGAAAACAAGCTGTGAGTCAGTCAGTGAATAACATCGTAGTTCTGCTTCACTGAAGTTCTCTTTTACAGTGACGTTCAACAGTAAATGAAACTTGTGGGTTCGTAACAGGTAGAAGAAATAAAAGCATAGACTTTCCTATTTTCAAAACTCCAAGGTGCAAAGAGACTAGTGAGCCATTCAGCTTTCAAATCTCTTACTATCTTTTATTTCAGTTAGTCCTGATGAAGGGTCTTGTCCTGAAACATTGACTGTACTTCTTCTTATAGATGCTACCTGGCCTGCTGTGCTCCACCAGCATTTTGTGTGTGTTGCTTGAATTTCCAGCATCTGCAGATTTCCTCGTGTTTGTGAGCCGCTCTGCAGGATTCCCAAGAGCAGGGCTTCCCAAACTGGCATCCACAGACTCCTTGCTTATTGGTTTTGATCCATGGCATAAAAAAGATTGGGAACCCCTGCCATAAGTGTCAGAGTTACTTGTATCACTTATAAAAAAGTGGTAAAAAAGAGAAATGTAATATTAGCATATGGTGCAAGAGGTCGAGAATATAAGAAACATGAGAATGTCTGCAGATGCTGGAAATCCAAAGCAAGACACATGAAATGTCTGGAGGAATCCAGCAGGCCAAGCAGCATCTATGGAAAAAAGTAAACAGTTGATGTTTTGGGCCAAGACCCTTCATCAGGACTGGAATATAAGAACAAGGATGTAATTCTGAGACTGTATAAGGCATTGGTTAAACTGCACTTGAAGTGTTGTGAGCAGTTTTGAGCCCCTTATCTAAGAAAAGATTTTTCAATTTGGAGAGGGTTCAGAGAAGGTACACAAAAGTGATCCCAGGAATGAAAGTGCTAACATTTGATGTGGGCTTGTACTCGCTGGAGTTTAGAAGAATGGGGGCTCTCATAGAAGCCTATTGAATATTGAAAGGCTTGCATAAAATGGATGTGAAGAGAATGTTTTCTATAGTGGGGGAGTCTAGGACCAGAGGACACAAGAAGAATTATTTTAGCCACAGCCTCAGAGTAGAGGGACATCCATTTAGAACAGAGATGAGGAAGAATGTCTTTAGCCCAAGAGTGGTGACTCTGTGGATTTCATTGCCACGAATAGCTGTGGAAACTAGGTCATTGAGTATATTTAAACCAGAGGCTGATAGGTTCTTCAACAGCTGGGGGGTGGTCAAAGATTATGGGATGAAGGCAAGATAATGGAGTTGAGAGGGATAATAAATCAGCCGGGATAGAATGGTGGAGGACACTCGAAGGGCCAAGTGGACTAATTCTGCTCCTATGTCTTACAGTCTTACTATCTTCCTGTTTCTGGCCTCACTTGAATTTGACATGAATAGTGATCAACCCGTGGTGGGTTTAACTTACCTAGCTCCTAACTCACAGAACTCACTTTGCAGGACATCATCACCCTCCCTACCTATGTGATAGATACTGACATGGACCATGAACTCTGAGTGCTCCCTTTCCCACTTAAGAATGTTGGGGACTCCATCCAAGCTGGCCTTGACCCTGCCACCTGAAAGGTAACAGACAAAATGGTAATCTGGCTCTCAGCAACAGAACCTCCTGTTTATTCCTCTGTCGCTATAGCTGGCATAAAAGTACAACCATAAATCCATTCACAAACAAGAGAAAATCTGCAGCTGCTGGAAATCCAAACAATACACACAAAATCCTTGAGGAACTCAGCAGGCCGGACAGCATCTACTGGAAAAGAGTACAGTCCATGTTTCAGGCCCGAGCCCATAGGCAGGACTGGAGGAAGAAAATAAGAGTAGATATAAAAGATGGGGGAGGGGAGAGCGAGACACAAGCTGATAGGTGAAACCAGGAAGGGGAGGGATGAAGTAAAGAGCTAGGAAGTTGATGGGCAAAAGAGATATAGGACTGGAGAAGGGGGAATCTAATAGAAGAAGAAAGAAGGTCATGGAGGAAAGAAAAGGAGGTGTGATCACTACATGGGCAGGCAAGGAGAGAAGGTGAGAGAGGAAAAGGGGGATGGGGAATGGTGAAGGGGGAGGAGGTATTACCAGAAGTTCGAGAAGTTGATGTTCATGCTATCAGGTTGGATGTTACCCAGAAGATGCTGTTCCTCAATCATAAGTATGGCCTCGTCATGACAGTAGAGGCCATGGATTGACATATCAGAATGGCAATCGGAAGTGGAATTAAAAAATTGATCACTGGGGGATCCCACTTCTTCTTACAGATGGAGCGTAGATGCATGGTGAAGCAGTCTCCCAATTTACTTCGGTTTTTACCGATATACAGGAGGCCACATCGGGAGCACCAGACATAGTATATGACCCCAACAGGCTCAGCGGTGAAGTGTCGCCTCAACTGGAAAGATGCTGGTGAGGGAAATGGTGTAGGGGCACTTGTTCCACTTGCAAGGATCAGTGCCAAGAGGGAGATCAGTGATTAGAGATGAATGGACAAGGGAGTCATGTAGGGAGTGATCCCTGGGAAAAGAAGAAAGTGGGGAGTGGGGAGGGAGGTGGAGCTGGCAGAAGTTCCGGAGAATTATCTGCTGGATGCTGAGGCTGGTAGGGTGGTAGGTGAGGACAAGAGGAACCCTATCCCTGGTAGGGTGGTGGGAGGTTGGGGTAAGAACAGACTTGCATGAAATGGAAGAGATGCGATTGAGAGCAGTGTTGATGGTGGAGGAAGGAAGTACTTTTTTCCAAAAAGGGGGACAACTCCATCATTCAAGAATGAAAAGCATCATCCTGAGAACAGATGTGGTAGAAACGGAGATATTGAGTGAAGGGAATGGCGTTTTTATAAGTAACAGGGTGGGAGGGGGTATAGTCCAGGTAGCTGTGAGAGTCCGTGGGTTTATGACAGACATCAGTGGATAAGCTGTCTCCAGAGATAGAGACAGTGAGTTCGAGGAAGGGAGGGAGGTGTCGAGAATGGACCAGGTAAATTTGAGGGCAGTTGGGGCTTGGAGGCAAAGTGGAGGAAGTTGACAAGTTTAGCATGGTTGCAGGAAGCAGCACCAATGCAGTCGTTGGTATAGTATAGAATTCATCACTTATTTCCTTGCTTGTTCATACAGTCCCTTGGATTAGAACATGACTAGTTCATATCAGCTGTTTCTTTATATACCCACTGTACACTAGAACAACAAAAGCTTCACTTTCTTGACAAATGTTGCTTTTTGGGGTTTGTTGATTGAGTGGATGCTTGCAACTGTCTCTTGTGGGAGAAAGCTTATTTAATTTATATGTAGCTTGCCACATTGTAGGATAGAAAACTTCCACAAACAACAAAGACCATTAGACCATTTAATCGGTATTGAGATGTAAACTGACGGGTTATTTGCATCCATCTAAAGGCTGCTTAAAACCTGTTATACCTCGATCATTCCCCATTTCTCATCTAGAATACTGACCATTTTTGTCTCAACGGTTGCTGCCTGAACTGTAGAGGCTTCATAGCATTTTTCCTGAAGACATCAGATGCTGGAATCTGGAGCAACACACAAAGTGCTGAATGAATTTAGTTGAATTCCTCCAGTGCTGTACGTGTTGCGGCACATTTTCTTTCTATTTTCTTTCTATCGAACTACAAATGAATCTTCTTCGTGGAGTCACCTTGTATTTGGCATTGGTAATGGTAATTGCTTCATCTTCCTGCCCAGTGATCTCCTGTTCTCTGCAGGAAATAGACCTTTCTGTCTGTCAGAGTGACAGAATTGGACTCAACACTCTCAGATGATAATCATGTTCCATCTAGTGGTGTCAGAATGCAACTGTCCTTTTTAAAACTTCTGTCCTTTCTCCTATTCTTCCCATTCTCACCTTGTTCACTTTTCCAAATCCAGGTCTGATAATGCTTTGTGTTCCTGCTTATCTCCCTCCAGCAACTGTATCCCAACTTCACACTCCCTTACTCCGTTGTTTTTCCCCTCCCTCTGTCTGCTTCGATCTATTCACCTTCCACAGTCTTCCAACTCTACCCCTGCTCACTTCCTTACAGTGCACCACCTGCTTGGCATTCTACAGCCCTCCCCATTTACCGTTCATCTCAGAATCTTTAATTGTCACTCCCGTTCTTCTTGCTATGCTGGCCACTTTGTCTGTCTGCTCTCAATCCCGAATTCATTCCTCTCACAGATGCTGCTTGACACCCCCAGTGGCACCAGCTGGCCTATAAGGGGAGACTCCCAAAAGTCACAGGAGGAGGCAGTGATACACATGTGGAGGTTGCCTAGTGCTAAGGAGGCTTTCTGCATTTGCTGAGAAACCCCAACCAACACTTCTGTGCATGTGTAGAAAACCAAGCAGGAAGCAACATACAACAAAGCTGGGGGGACTCGGGCAGCATCTACAGAGGGAAATGACAAAGTTCAAAGGTTCATTTATTATCAAAGTACGTCTTCAGTATACAACTCTGAGATTTGTCTTCTCAAGACAGCCATGGAACATTGCAGGTTGAGATTCTTCATCATGACCAGAAAGAAGTACATTAAAATGTGTGAGGGGCGCTGCAGGAACAGTTCATGGGTGATAGATCGATCTATGTGAAGGGGAATAGAGCTGAAGAAGGTGGGGAGAAGATAATTATATAAGAAGCTGGAAGGTGATAGGTGGAAATGAAAAGGGCTATTTTTCCTATTGTACTGCTCTTTTTTCCTGTAAATGCCTGCAAGAAAATGAATCTCAAGGTAGTATTAGATAACATCTACATACTAAGATGACACATTTACTTTGAACTTTAAAAAGGTGGAATCCTTGGAACTTCAAACTAAGTTTGATCTTATTTCCACTCACCCAACTGAATGCCAGCTTTTTGAAAGTAAGAGCCAGTTTTACATGCATGGTGATAAATCCGGTAATTTTTTAGGCAACTAACTAAGATGCTCTAAAATTAAACAACATATTACAAAACTTCAAATGGGAAATGGGAACATTACTTTGATTCATTCTGAAATTAATGACACATTCCAGAATTACTGTTCTTGACTCTATACTTCTGAATCTCTAAATGGTATTATTTCTGTCGAGCATTTTCTAAATAGCTTTAACATCCTTATGCTTTCTCCTGATCGTAAAGCAAAATTGAATGAACCATTATCACTAGAGGAAATGTCATCAGCTATTTCTGTACTGCAGTCTTGTAAATCTCTTGGACTTGATGGGTTCTCTGTAGAATTCTATAAATCATTTCCCTCATTGCTTTCGCCTCAACTAATGCTAGTTTTAATGGACTTGTTTAAACATGGTAAGTTGCCAGCATCATTTAATCAGGCATGTATCATTCTTCTAGTGAAAAAAAGATAAAGATCCAATAAAGTGTTCCTCATACAGGCCAATTCCTTTGCTAAATGTTGATGTTAAAATTTTGATTAATGTTTTGGCCCGTAGATTGGGTAACATTCTACCTTTAATTATTTCTAAGGACCAAACTGGTTTTATTAAAAATAATCTCTTTTTTTTAAAATACGGCATCTATTTAATATCTTATACTCACCTTCAGCTAGGAGTCCTGAATGTGTCATTTCTCTAGATGCAGAGAAAGCGTTTGATCGTGTGGAGTGCAATTATCCTTTTGCAGTTTTAGAAAAGTTTGATTTTGGACAAAGTTTTATTTTGTGGATTAAATTGTTATATTCACACCCCACTGCCTCTGCCTTGACTAATTCTCAGCAATCCCAACCTTTCAATCTTAAATTTGGCACTCAGCAAGGGTATCCTTTAAGTCCCTTGCTATTTGATTTGGCTATAGAGCCATTGGCGATTGCGTTTTGAAGTTGTGCTGAATTGACGGGGATTTGGAGAGTGGTGTTGAGTACAGAATCTCCCTTTATGCTGATGATCTTTTACTTGATCTTTTACTTTTTATATCAAACCTGACTACGTCCTAATCCCCTATGTTTTCATTGCTTAATAAATTTAGCCATCTTTCTGGATACAAACTTAATTTACAAAAGAGCAAGCTCTTTCCAATAAATAGGGAAGCACAATTATTAGAATTTTATAATCTCCCTTTTAAATTAATATATAATCAATTTACTTACCTTGGCATTGCAGTAACAAGAAATTATAAGCGTCTTTTTGAAGAAAATTACACTAATCTTTTAAATCATACAAAACTGTCATGGTCCCTGGTGGCAATCCCCCACCTTGTTATTTTCCTCAGCAATTGGGCCTCAATCCCCTCATTTAGTTTCCAGTCATTCGTTGGTTCCACTAACTACACAAAACTGCCTTCCATCAGAAAATGCAGGATAAAGACCCTGTGATCACAACAAGGAGCTGACAGTTTGTTCGTTGTCTCCGGTGTGAGTAACTTCATTCCATGGTTCTTAGGAATGTCAGGTCTAAGTCTAGCATCAATCATGGATACCGATTGCTACATCAATAACACCTCCCGAATCTGTCTCCATGCCCGTGTTCTGCACTTGGATTCGTCCACCGTGTAACAGAATGAACTGGACAAAATGAACCCAGCAGACACTAATCCCGTACAACACACCCTCACCAGTCAGGGCTACCTACTGGATGCCTACGACCAACTACTTAGGGAGGTAATAGAAAACCTTCGGACACTGTCCACAAATGTGAGGAAGGTCAGTGAGCAGGTGGACTGAGTTTCCGCTTCCCTTTCTCTGTCCCCTCCAAGAATCCCGACTACCCAAACTGCACCGCTCGTGATGACATATCCCCTGGGATCATCAACACATTCCCCTTGAGACCCATACGTACCTGAGCCCGAACCCTACGCTGGGGATCAAGGGAGGTGCTGGGCCTTCCTGTTACAATGTTCCCTGGTCTTTGAGCTACAGCCACATACCTACACTTCAGATAAATCCAAGATTGCGTACATCATGGGGCTGTTACGAGGGGATGCCTTGGCTTGGGTAACCGCAATATGGGATAACCGACTAGGGGTCTGTTCCTCCTTCCCCTCCTTTGTTGCTGAAATGAGGAAGGTCTTCGAACAGCCCATTCATGGGAAGGATGCTGTTAAATGCTTGCTGACTCTTTGTCAGGGTTCGCGAAACATCACAAGGTATTCCATTGTGTTCCGAACATTAGCCGCAGGCTCAGGGTGGATTGATGAGGCCCTACAAGAGGTGTTTCGACACAGCCTTTCGGACCAGATAAAGGATGAACTGGCAGTGAGGGACGACATGGACTGCTGGACTCTCTGATCTCGCTAACCACTAGATTAGATAATCGACTTCAAGAGCGGCTGAAAATAAGTATCAGAAAGAATTTATAAAAATTGCACTGGCAGTAGCCAAAAAAGCTATTGCAGTTACTTGGAAATCGGATTCACATTTAAGTATAGATTCTTGGAAGAAAGAAATCTATGGTTGTATTCCATTAGAAAAAATTACTTATAATTTAAGAGATAAATATGAAACATTTTTGAAAATTTGGAGCCCTTATTTACAAAAGACAGGATTAAATATATAGATGCTTTTAAGATGAAACAATTGGTTATTAGGGGAAAGAAATAAATATACATATTAAAATTATTACGAACTCCATGGAGCATGTGGAGATCTTCCAACCACCAGGCATTCTTTCTTTCTTTCTTTCTTTCTTTCTTTCTTTTTTTTTCTAAGGGGCAGTTAGGGGGGAGGGGTTAAGGGGAGGGGGTATGGGTTATATACATTGTTTTTTCATACTTTGTAATCATTTAAAAATGCAATAAAAAATTATTAAAAAAAAAAAAAAAAAAGAGCGGCTGAAAGAAAGGACCAGTTGATCCGTTCCTCGGGGAAGCCCCCGGTCCACCTTATCAGTCCCAGCCAGCCTTCCTTCCCCAACCGCTCTCAGTGTAGCCCCTGCTCCGACTGTCCCCACCACCCTGGTGGAGGATCCGAAGCAGCTGGGATGGAACCGGCTCTGCCCAGCCAAACGACTTTGGAGGTGGAGAGCTGGGGTTGTTTCTATTGTGGCCAGCCAGGACTTTTACGGGACACCTGCCCTCAGTGACAGAAAGGGAGGGCTCAAAAGTGTAAAAGGGGGTCTGGTGAGCTGGACGACACTCCCTTCAGCCCCCCCCCCAGACTCGGATGCAGATTCCGACTACTGTGAATTACCAACGACAGTCTCTGTCCCTGTCCGCTTTGGTGGATTCTGGTGCCGAGGGCAACCTGCTGGACGAAGAGATAGCCTCCCAGGCTGGAATACCTCGCGAGCCGCTAACTACCCCTCTGGGGGCCCGGGCACTGAATGGAAAACTGCTGGTTCTGGTAACCCACTGTAGGCTGCCCCTAACCGGCAACCATCAGGAGAAGGTACGATTCAGTCTCATTCATTCACCTTCAACCCCGGTAGACCTAGGGTATCCATGGCTGACCCAACGCACTACCCACATCGACTGGCCTACCGGGAGGATAGCCAAATGGAGCCAGTCTTGCCACACCAACTGTCTGCGGTCAGCCCCATCTCCCAGGGATGCTACCGTGACTCCGCCTTCCCTGGAACCCTTTGATTTGTCCTGAGTCCCCACCGAATACCATGACCTGGGACCGGTATTCAGTAAACAATGGGTCCTTTCCCCACCTCCGCACCGCCCATACGATTGTGCCATCAACCTTCTCCCCAGGTCCTCTCTACCCACCAGTTGCCTTTTTAACCCATCCCGACCGGAGAGAGAGGCCATGGAGAAGTACATCAGCGAGTCCCTCGCGGCGGGCATCATCAGACCTTCATCTTTTCCGGTAGGTGCCGGTTTCTTCTTTGTAGAAAAAAAGATGGGCCACTTCATCCTTGTATTGATTACAGAGGCCTAAACAGTGTGATGGTTCAGAATAAGTACCCTTTACCCCTCATTAGTTCGGCTTTTGAACCACTGTATGGAGCCACCATCTCAAAGCTGGACCTTCGTAACGTCTACCATCTAGTCAGGGTGAGGGAGGGGGACGAGTGGAAGATGGCCTTTAATACACCTCTGGGCCACTTCGAATATTTGGTCATGCCATTTGGCCTCACCAATGCTCCCGCCGTTTTTCAAGCCCTCATTAATGATGTACTGAGGGACTTTATTATTCTTTTCATATTCGTTTACCTGGATGATATCCTGATATTTTCTAGCACCCACCAAGAACACATTCACCATGTCTGTTAAGTCCTCCAGAGACTGTGGGAAACCCAATTATTTGTGAAGGCGGAGAAATGTGAGTTCCACGTTCCTTCGGTCAGCTTCCTGGGTCATATCATCAAGAGATGGCAGGTAAGAGCAGACCCCGAGAAGGTCTGGGCAGTGGAAGAGTGGCCTAGGGCCACGTCTCGCAAACAACTTCAATGATTCCTGGGATTTGCAAGCTTCTACCACTGATTTGTCAGAGACTACTGTCGAGTGACTGCCCCCCTTACCTGGCTTACCTTGCTTACTACCCCTTTCTGTTGGGACTCCGAAGCTGACTTGGAGTTCACCGACCTGAAGAGGTGTTTCACCACTGCTCCCATACTGGTCCATCCAGACCCAGCCCGTCAATTCATTGTCGAGGTGGTCGCCTCTGTCTCCGGAATAGGAGCAGTCCTGTCCCAGTGATCAAGTTCGGATAAAAAGCTTCACCCATGTGCCTTCTATTCTCACCGACAATCCCCCGCCGAGTGGAATTATGACGGGGGGATTTGGGAACTCCTGGCAGTCAAACTAGTATTGGAAGAATAGAGGCACTGGCTGGAGGAGACAGCTCAACTCTTTGTGGTATGGACTGATCATTAAAACCTGGGGTATATTCAGACTGCCAAACGTTTGAACTCCCGCCAGGCCTGTTCGGCGTTATTTTTTGGATGGTTCAAGTTTTCCATCACATACCGTCCAGGGTCCAAGAACGGGAAGCCGGACACGCTCTCCCACCAATACAATTCCAAGGAGGACACTTGCAGCCCAGGGACTATCCTCCCACCATCCTGTGTGGTTGCCACCCTCACTTGGGAGATCGAGCCCAAAGTAAAAGAAGCCCAACGGGATGACCCCGGCCCCGGCAATGGACCTGGCAATCGCCTGCATGTGCCCGTTTCTATCAAGTCTCTGGTTCTCCAATGGGGGCACACATCTCTGTTTGCCTGCCACACCGGGAGAGATCGGATACTAGCGTTGCTGGAAAAAACACTTTTGGTGGCCATCCATGAAGGCGGATACCCGTTCCTATGTCTTGGCATGTTCCATCTGTGCCTTGGAAAAAGCCTCACATCGGCCAGCTGCGGGTTTACTGTGTCCTCTATCTGTCACTGGTCGTACATCACTCAGACTTTGTCATTGGTCTACTCCCTTCACATGGGAGCACCACTGTACTCCCGAGATGAACGGGCAGACGGAATGGCTCAACCAAGACCTGGAAGCGATGCTACGTTGTGTAATGACAAACAACCCATCGACCTGGAGCGACCATCTCCCGTGAGTTGAGTAGGCCCACAACTCTCTGGTGAGCTCTGCCATTGGAAAGTCTCCATTTGAGTGTTCCCTGGGGTACCAACCCCCCCACTGTTCCCCGCACAAGAAAAGGAGATTGTGGTACCATCGGTTCATGACCATATCGATTAGTACCTGAAGGTTTGGGAGGAAACTCGCACGGCCCTACTCAAATCAGCAAAACACAATAAAAAGACGGCCAACCGACACCGGACTCCGGCTCCTGAGTACCAACCGGGGCAGGTGGTGTGGCTTGCAGCCAAAGACATCCCGCTCAAGAACGAGCACAGGAAACTTGCCCCTCGCTTCCCGGGACCATTCAAGGTTGAAAGTGTTATCAATCCCACAGCAATCTGCCAAAAACTGCCAAGATTTATGAGCATCCACATGACTTTACATATAAGTTGTCAGAAGACCGAAGACACCATCCGAAAACTACTGATGTGCGCCGTAGGGACAGGGGTTTCCAATACCTGGTAGATTGGGAAGGGTATGATCCAGAAGAGCGTTCCTGGGTCCCCCACTCCTTCATCCTAGACCCTTCCCTCATCCAGCATTTTCATCGGGACCATCCAGACAGGCCTGGAGGATCGCCGGGAGTCTCCCGTTGAGGAAGGGGTACTGTTATGGTCCCTTCTGGCAATCCCCCACCTGGCTATTTGCCTCAGTCCCCTCATTTAGTTTCCAATCATTCCTAGGTTCCACTAACTACACACACCTGCTTTCTATCAGCAAATGCAGTATAAAAACCCTGTAATCATGACAAGGAGCTGCCATTTCGTTGGTTGACCCCAGTGTGAATAACCTTGTTTCAAGGTTCTTAAGACCGTCAGCTCTAAGTCTAGCATAGCTCCTGGATACCGATTCCACACACATCAAGAACGCCTCTTGACTCTCCGTCTGCAAACGTGTTCTGCACTTGGGTTTGTCCACTGCCTCGCTCGTGTAACATGTTTCTATGTTTCTAAGTGGTGCTGACACAGTTGACAGTCAAGAGATGAACTTTATCATGTAAGTCACTATCCCCAAGAAACATCTCACCTCTTCCTTGTTTTGGGGCCTCCCCAAAAGGCTAAGGTCTTTCTTGGGCCAGGCTTCACTTCCTCTTCAGATATGACTTCTCCAACAAAGATTAGTGTCTTAATACGAAACTCAAGTTTCTCTCTATTTAATTTCAAATTGACATTCCTTGTCCTGTCAAGACTTGTCTCAGTTGTGTGTTATGTTTATCCTTGGTGAACCCCCAAATAAAGATGTCACCCATCATAGTCTCGACAACAGGTATGCCCTCAAAGATTATGTAGATGGTTTTATGGTAGACTTCTGGTGCAGACAGAATTCCTTACAGACACCAAAGAAAGGGGAATCTTCCCTGTGGTAAGCTAAATGTATCTGGTCTTAGACATGCCTCATCAAGCTTCTTCTGCCAAAACACAGATGACATGCTGAGCTTGCTAAACCACTTGGCACCTGAAAACCAGGAGGTGATCTCCTCCCATGTTGGCAATTTAGGATGTTCTCTATTGGTGGTTTTATTGAAACCTCTTGGGTCTAGACGTATCCACAATGCTCCATTTCTCTTTTGCATAATGACGAGAGAGAAAGTGCAGTGCAGTTATATATAAACAAAATACAAAGGCCACAGCAAGGTAATAATTATCCTCTGTTTTTGACTCTCAGCTGGTCATCCCTTAAACATGTGGGAGTTAGTTCATCTCAGCAATACAGAAGAACCTATACACATCCAGTCTATCAGCCTGTTAATGTACTCGCTTTCTAACTAACGTTAGTTCTTCAGTGCACTGTTTATCTGTTGGTCTGTTAGACTACAGTTCTCTCGTGTTTGTTGGACTAGTTCCTTGTCTCAGTGATACAGTGTAGTTTCCAGTTCAAGAACATCCCGACTGTAACAACCCACATAGGTTTCCTCCCACATTTCAATGATGTACGGCTTGGGTTAGTGAGTTGTTGGCATGTTGTGTTGGTGCCAGAAGCATTGGCTACATGTTCATGTTCCTCACTGATTTGATTTAACGCAAACAACACATTTCACTGTATGGTTTGATGTACATGTGGCAAATAAAGCTAATCTTTTAAAACATGCAGCTTGTATTAGATCCTGGATCTCCTGGGCATTCTCAGACCACTCCTATGTTTTCTGCTGGGAAAAATATGAGTCTTCATAAATGATGAAAAATTATGCAGATGCTATTAAATCTGAAATAAAAACAAAGCTTTGGAAGAGTTCAGTAGGTTAGGCAGCATCTGTGGAAAGAGATACTTTTCTTCAGATTTGGAAAAAGAGAATGGGAATAGGATGGATGCTGTAACAGGAATATCTGTGCTAAGTGAAATCAGAAATACCAGCGGCATAACTATAAAGGTCGTGCAATCAATGGGTTAGAGAATTAGAGAGAAAGAAGTGGAACAACAGCCACAAGATGAGGTCAGTCAGAGAGAGGGAATATAAACAGAATCAGGTTTATTATCACTGAAATATGCCATGAAAGTCATTGCTTTGCAGCAGCAATGCCATTACTTGGCACAATTTTCAGTGTTTGGCCAGATATACCTGGAATGTGAAAAGGTGTAGGACATACCCAGCAGTTGAGCCTGTACTTATGGAGGGAGGAAAACTGAAGCAATATCTCAGGTGATGATTTACAGCAGCAATGGCCAGTTCTGATAGACGTGTCACTTATGATGACTTGCTAGTAGGGAACCTCTTCACCCTGATGGTGGTGAGTGTGTGGAATGAGCTGACAGCAGAAATGGTGGATGTGGGTTTGATTTCAACATTCAGGAAAAGTTTGGATAAGGATGTGGTTGTAAGTGTGTAGAGGGCTATGGTCTGGATGGAGGTCGATGCGACTAGGCAGAATAATAGACAAGAAAATCTGCAGATGCTGAAACTCTCTCAGCCTGAAATGTTGATTGTTTACTCTTTTCCATAGATGCTTCCTAGCCTGCTGAGTTCTTCCAGCATTTTGAATGTCTTGCTAGGCAGAAAAATAGCTCAGCACAGACTAAGTGGGCTGAAGGGCTTGTTTCTGTGCTGTAGTGCTGTACGACTCGCTGGCTATTATAATGAGGTAGTTTAAACATCTGCCGTCCTTGTTCGCTTGCATAAAATAAGAAGAGCCTTCATTGTGAGCTCCTTGAAACCTTCTACATTGACTTTCATGTAGCAGTGCAACTGTAGCCACTGCTGTTTTGGGACTAGGCTGATGGAAACAACAGAGAGGATCAGGCATTTGCTAAAGCTGAGGGCAGTCAGTGATTACAAAAGTTTTACACAGCGCAGAACAAGTATATTGGTGAGATACATCTCCCACTGTACTCAGTCATATGTACTGTCTGGATCATAACCTTCCTTCACAACAGGTTATTTACAAAGACCACTGAAACATCAGGATGAAAAGAAAACTAGGGGACGAGTAAATTAAAGGACTGTTAATATAGTACAACATAAAAAGCATTTTCCAGCATATCCTATTCACCAAATCTGAAAGATCAAACATTTGGTTAGTTGTGAAGCTAAGCACCAGCTTAATGGATGTACACTGCCCCTTAGTGTTTACATTTATCATTCTATCAAATTTGAATCCCCTTTCATGCTTAATTGTAAGCATCAATAATAGAAAGAAAACTGTTGTCAGTAATGGTAACCTGATTGTCGTAAGTAAAACATTTTAAGCAGTAAAAATTAAAACATTTAATTCACCAGTGAACTGCAGGGAATTCCTGGAGGACACTGTGGAAAACAGGCTCAGTGAGAACAATGGGCTGGAGACCAGGAAGTGTCTGGGAATGCAAACTGGGAGGGAGTAGTGGACTGGAGATTGTGAGATCCCTTAGCAAGGTTAACAAAATCAGAATCAGAATTAGAACTGGTTTATTATCTGCTGTACTGTACAAAACATGAAATATACTATAAATTATAATAAGGAATACATATATTAAAAATAAATGAGTAGTGAAAAAAGAAAGCAAGCATAGTGACGTACAAACAAGCTGGATGAACTCAGCAGGTCGGGCAGCATCGGTTGAAAGGAGCAGTCAACGGTTCGGGATGAGACCCTTTGTCAGGACTAGAAGGAGGGGGCAGAGGCCCTATAAAGAAGGTGGGGGGAGGGGGGAAGGTGCCAGGTGAAAAAACAATCAGAGGAAAGATCAAGGGGTGGGGGAGGGGAAACAGGGAGGGGATAGGCCAGAGAGGTGAAGAAAGAATGTAAGGGGAAAGCACTACGGGTAGTAGAAGAAGGCAGTATCATGAGAGAGGTGATAGGCAGCTAGAAGAGGAGGCAGAGTGAAAGTCGGATGGGGGAAGGGAGAGGGAGGTAATTACTGGAAGATGGAGAATTTGATGTTCATACTACCCAGACTACCCAGACGGTATATGAGATGATGCTCCTCCAACCAGAGTTTGGCCTCATCATGACAGTAGAGGAGGCCATTTATGGATATATCCGAATGGGAATGTGAAGCAGAGTTGAAGTGAGTGGCAACCGGGAGATCCTGTCTGCCACCGCATAATGCTTTCCCCTTACATTCCTTCTTCACCTCTCCTACCTATCCCCTCCATTACCCCTCCCCCACCCCTTGATCTTTCCTCTGATTAGCTTTTCACCTGGCACATTCCACCCTCTGCCCACCTTCTTTATAGGGCCCCTGCCCCCTCCTTCTTCAGTCCTGACGAAGGGTCTCGGCCCAAACCGTTGACTGCTCCTTTCGACCGATGCTGCCCAACCTGCTGAGTTCATCCAGCTTGGTTGTGCATATTTATTTGACCACAGCATCTGCAGTGTACTTTGTGTTAAGCAAGCATAGTGAGATGGTGTCCATGGTTTTGTTGACTGTTCAGAAACTCATGCTGGAGGGGAAGAAGCTGTTCCTAAAACATTGAATGTATATTTTCAGGCTCCTGCAACTCCATACTGATAGTGGTGATGAGAAGAGGGCACATCCTGGATGGTAGGGGTTCTTAATGGTGCAATTTCAACTTTGAATTTACTTAATGCCTTTGTCTGGCAGATTGGGTTTTACCCAGGTGACCATACCCTGTTCATCAACAAAGGCCCGATGTGGTCAAAAACAAAGCCACTGGCAGTTTGTGGGTGAATCCCAGGAATACCAGACCATGGTTTATTTTACAGTTGGTATTGATAACAAAGAGCTAGCCCATGATTTGTGGTGGGAGCAGACATGTGACTGGTTTATAACTAACAATTGACTGGATAAGAAAATGTTTTAACACTCCGCTGCCACCAAGTACACACGTATACCCTGTCTGAATGCCCTCATAACCCAGGTTAATTCAACCCAAAGATAAAATGTTAGAAAGCTCCACCTATGGGGGATGAAAACAAGGTTGAAGGAATTTTGAAAAAAAAGAGAGCTTGAAAAAGAACCAGTGCAAGAACAAGGTGTGGCTGATGCAGGTACGGACAAGCAACTGACTCACAGCAAACTACAGAAACTAAGAAAATTTATAAACTCTTAAAAGTGGAATTAGTAGTCAGTATCTCTACCCTACTTATCTGAAATCCTTAGGGTGGAACCCCTGGAGAAGAGACAGTATCTGTAAAAGATTTATTGAAACTACAGCTGGAAAAAGCACCATCTAAAGTGAAACAATACTGGCAGAGAGTAGTGTCCAAGATCTCTACAATGTAACATAGTTCTTTTAAATCATTCCAAGGGATTTAGTGAGTTAAAACACTTTTACTGTCCTGAGTGTCAAATTTGTGTGTGAAAAATTTTCAGCAATTGAGAAATGTTTGGAAATGACGATGCATTATTGAGTTAATTTGAAATAGAAAATAGAACGTGTATAAGAACTTACGGATTGTGATACTGTTGTATACAAGTCATTTTTTGTGAAAGTATTATGAATTGATTTTCCATGGATGGCCCACTATTTCATACAATGAACCAACAGAATGGACAGGTGGATGGCGTGTAAGTAAACCTGCTCAAGAACCTGTTGTACGGTACTGCCCGATGCAACACCTGCTAGCACAGGTCCCCAATGTACAGGGGAAGCCCCCCAGAGTGCCCTACCATTCACCGTGTAAGAACCACCCTGGTTGGTCTTACCAAAGTGCAAAACCTCTCATATCTGCATTAAATTCTGTTTGCCATTTTTCAACCCATCTGGTCCAGATCCCTCTGCAAGACATGATAACCTTTCTCACTGCCCTCTACACCCCCAATCTTAAGAGTATATGATATAGGAACAGAATTAAACTATTTGGCCCATTGAGTCTGATCTGCCTTTTCATCACGGCTTTTCCTCTTATCCTCAATTTCCTGCTTTCTCCCTTTATCGCTGCATTCCCTGACTAATCAAGAATCTATCAACATCTACCTTGAATATACGTAAAGACTTGGCCTCCACAGCTGGATGTGGTGAACAACTCCATAGATGCACCACTCTCTGGCAAAGTAAATCCCTCCTCATCTCCTTTCTAAAAAGATGGCACTCTATTCTGAGGCTGTGTCCTCTGCTCTTGTACTCCCTCACCACAGGAAACAACCTCTCCACAACTATTCTATCAAGGCTTTCATTATAATTTTAATGAGGGCACCCATAATTCTTCTAAATTCTCGTGAATACAGGCCCAAAGCCATCAAATGCTCTTAATATGACAAGCCATTCAATCCTGGAATCTTTTTAGTGAACCTCCTTTGAATCTTCTCTAGTTGCAGCACATCTTTTCTAAGATCAGGGCCCCTAAACTGCTCACAATACTCCAAGTAAGACCTCACCAGTGCTTTATAAAGACTCAACATTACATCTTTGTTTTTATATTCCAATCCTCTTAAAATGAATGCTGACATTGCATTTACCTTCCTCTGTCAGAACCATGGAATTGGCAGATACAACAATGCATTTGTGAATTTGCATGTGTCAGTTAATTATTATTTAATCATGATAGTATTTAACTCCATACTTGTCGTCGTAGTGCTTCTCAAGACTTGGACAGAGCACAGCAACACTTCGCTTTAGATTGCATCGGCCTTGCCTGAGAAACTGGACTGTCGAGTCAGCTGACTCTGAAGATTAGCGGTATTCTTTTAATAATTAGATTTTTTTTCAGCTGCACTGTAGGCTTCATTTCCCATTTGAGATTTTTAGTTAACAGCCCTGTTTGGCCTAGCATTTATTGTTTTATTTTCCCTTTAACACTGTTCACATTAAAGTTTTGTGAACTATCGATTTGCTTCAGTGTCTCGCAATCCTCAATTGGGTCACATCTGAATCTGTTGACAGCAAGTCTCCGCCATTCAAAGATGGACACAGCAGAGAGATTAGCTGACCTTGGCCATGAGATGTATTGGTCAGGTAGGACACAAGCTAAAAGCAATGGCATCTGTTTTGAGTGAAGTCATGGAGGCAATGAGGCAGATAATCTCGTGCGGACAAGCTCAGTCTCACTTGGAGGAACAGGTATCATCCCTAGCCGCAACTGTTCAACAGGTCACCACTGACAATCGGACTCAGGTGTCTGCGATTTCCACACGCACAGCCGTCATCCACAAACTTACTGTGAACAGCCAGCATCTGCTGATAGCCAAATACGTTATTGGCAGCTTCAGGCCGCCTCAGTCCCACTCCCAGCATCTCGCAGGTCCTCCTTTTCTGCTGTACCGACAATCTCTGCATCTGCTCCCGGACCAGAGCTGACTCCCGCATTCGGACCCCCACAGACACCCGCGTCCATACAAGAACCTAGTATTCCACCTCCAGGCAGATATTCTGGTGATTTCGATGTTTGCAGGAATTTTATAACCCAATGTGAACTGACATTCCAAGCCCAGCCTAGTTCTTTTAGTGATGATAAGCGAAAATTGGAGTACATATTCAATCTTATTGATAGACCTCCACTCAGCCTGTTCCTTGCTTTACAGGAGCAAGGATACCCCGCAGCTTGGTCATTTTGACATTTCATGGTGGAGTTAAGGATCGTTTTTGATCTTCAGGTACAGAGTCTGGAGGGCGCCCACTGACTCTTGGACCTGCGCCAAGGCAGAGGAACAGTGAGAACCAATGCAGTTAAGTTCCTTACCCTTGCAGTAGAGACAGGTTCAAATGAGAGATCTCTCATCACTGCCTTCCAGCAAGGACTGAAAGCAAGGGTCCGGCATGAGATCGCCGTCCGGGATGAGCAGGATAGTCTGGATGACCTGATTAATCTAGCTATTCGAGTTGACGACCGGGTGAGTGAGTGGCACAGTGAAAGAATGTTTCAAACTTCCTATGCGCCACCTGATCACCGTCTTCCTTTGACCTCTCCCCCTCCCTCATCTCCCAGCACCCAGCTCACGGACACGGTGGAGCCCATGCAAATGGAGCGCACGCGAAGGCACGAGAGCGGAGCCGGAGACCAGGCTCCTGTCTCGATTGTGGTAATCCAGGACACTTCCGGGAGGCATGTTTCAAACCTCCAGTAAAAGAGAATACCTGTCAGCAGGGAGGGGAATCCTGACTGGTCGGTTCTCTCTTCAGTCAGCTTCCCCTAATTATGTAATGCTCGCAGCTTCCTTGTCGTGCAGGTCTCAGACCCATGAATTTAAGGTGTTTATCGACTCTGGTGCAGGCGGGGATCTCATGGACATCTCTCTCGCTTAAAGATAGAGAGTTCCAACTCAGGAATTAAGAGAAAAGATCAATGTCAAGATGCTGGACGGTGGACCTCTGGTAAACGGCGAGATCCACCTTTCCACCCAACCACTCCAACTGGTGCTCCAAGGCAACTATCATGAGGAAATACCTTTCCGTCTGGTTAATGCACCTGAACTGCCACTGGTACTTGGTCT
The DNA here is from genome assembly GCF_030144855.1 of Hypanus sabinus. Classification (NCBI taxonomy): domain Eukaryota; kingdom Metazoa; phylum Chordata; class Chondrichthyes; order Myliobatiformes; family Dasyatidae; genus Hypanus; species Hypanus sabinus. The sequence goes on along the minus strand of NC_082708.1, from coordinate 170,708,651 downwards.
CCCCTGGTTATCCCGACATAACCCACGATTCAATTGGTCTCTGAAGGTACAATACTCCAAGAGTGGGGACTGGTATGCCTGTCTACCTGTATGGGTGCAGCTCCAGCTCCATTCCATGAATCCCCTCCTGTGTCAGCTACGGATTTGCAGCTGCCTGGGATTATGGCTAAATATGCGGATATCCTTGAGGTTTTCAGTAAAAGAAAGGTCCCGACCTGTCCCCACACCGGCCATATCATCGACTTCCTATCTGACTCTAGTAAGGAGGCATTGTACATGAGGTTTATCAATCCATCAACCTCGTCGGCAGGAGTGTGCTTTTTTTGTTAGCAAAATGGCAAGCTCCGTCCCTGCATCGATTATCGGCCCCTGAACAACATCAATGAAGCACCGCTTCCCTCTTCCCTTGCTGGTGTCTGTGTTTGAACATCTCCAGGGAGCAACCATATTTTCCAAAACTGATCTGTGCAATGCTTACACCAATTTGCATAAGAGAAGGGGATGAATAGAGCACGGTTTTCAGCACCTCTAATGGCCGCTGTGAATACCTGGTGATGCGTTTTGGTCTGACCAATGCCTCTGCTGTATTCCAGGCCTTGGTTAACGATGTGCTCAGGGACATGTTGAACCTGTTTGTGTATTCATATGACATCCTCATCTATTCCCGCTCTCATCAGGAGCATGCCCAGCATATCCAGAGAGTACTTAGACGCCTTCTTGAAAACGACCTGTACACCAATCCTGAAAAATGCGAATTTTTATAAAGGCCTATATACTTACCCCATCCAGTGTTCAAATGGACCCTAGTAAAGTTCAGGCAGTTGCAGAGTAGTCCAAACCGTCTACAGTCAAACAGGAGCGGAGCTTCATGTGGTTTGCGAACCATATTGTCGTTTCATCCGGAATTTCGGCTCCATCGTGGCTCCATTTAATGCACTCACCAAGAAGACCTCGGCAGGATTCCACTGGACAGACGATGTCGACCAAGCATTTTCAGAGCTAAAGCGACGTTTCACCACTGCTTCGCTGCTGCAACACCCAGACCCATCTCAGCCAATCATTGTCGAGGTTGATGCATCCCATGTAGGCATTGGAGTTGTCCTCTCAGCGCATGTCTGCGGATAGCAAGCTGCACCCTTGTGCCTTTCTTTCCTGTCACTTGACTCCGGCTGAGAGGAATTATGATGTTGGGAACCGGGAGTTTCTAGCAGTCAAGGAGATCCTGGAGGAATGGTGACACTGGCTGGAGGGAGCTGATCATCCATTCCTGGTCTGGACAGATCAGATTTACCTCTCCTATATTCAGGATGCTAAGAGACTCAAATCTGATTTTTTTTCAAGTCTGTTCACATGGGCTCTCTTCTTCACGCTGTTCAATTTCGTTCTCTCTTATTAACCCGGCCGAAGCTCTCTCCCTGCAGTTTGACATATCTGAGGACAATGCCTATCCGGAGCCCATTCTTCCTCGCTCATGTATCGCTGCTCCAATGATCTGGGGAACAGAAGGAGTGGTGAGGGCTGCCCACCAATCAGATCCAGGCCCACATGGAGGACCTCCCAACTGCCTGACAATTTTGGTGGCCATCTATGTCCTAGGATGTCTAGGACTTTGTATCTGCCTGTCCTATCTGAGCTGGGAACAAGGCAACACACCAGTGTCCTGTGGGTCTGTTATGTCCACTGCCTGTGTCCCGCCGCCCCTGGTTCTATCTCTCAGTAGATTTCATCGCTGGTCTGCCCACGTCTGATGGAAACACCACCATTTTGGTCGTTGTGGATTGATTTTCCAAGGCTGCCCACTTCATTGCCCTCCCCAGTCTCCCATCGTCTCATGAGACTGTCACACCCATGGTTCAACATGTGTTCAGGCTCCAGGGCTTTCCTGAGTACATAGTGTCAGATCGTGGACCACAGTTCACTTCCCGCTTTTGGGAAGCTTTCTGCTGTCTTGTAGGAGCCACGGCCAGTCTCTCATCTGGGTTCCACCCGCAATCTAATGCCCAGACTGAGAGAGTAAACCAGAAGTTTGAGACAACCCTGCACTGTCTTGCCTCTTCCAACCCCATGTCCTGGAGCTCCCAATTGGTTTGGACGGAGATCGCCTATAATAACCTCCAGACATCCTCCACCGGTATGCCTGACTTTGAATGCCGAAGGGATTCCAGCCCCCGATCTTCCCTGATCAGAAGATCGACGTAGGAGTACACTGCAGATGCTGGGGTCAAAGCAACACGTACAACAAGCTGGAGTAACTCAGCAGATCAGGCAGAATTCGTGGAAACAAGCAGTCAGCGTTTTGGGCTGGGACCCTTCGTCAGGACTGAAGAGGGAGGGGGCAGGGTGGGAAGGCGAAGGCTGGTAGGTGCCAGGTGAAAAACCAGTAAGAGGAAATATCAAGGGGTGGGGGAGGGGGAGCAGGGAGGGGATAGGCAGGAAAGATGAGGAAGGAATGTAAGGGGAAAGCACTATGGGTAGTGGAAGAAGGTGGAACCATGAGGGAGGTGATACACATCTGGAGGAGGAGGTAGAGTGAAACTGGGATGGGGGAAGGGAAGTGGAGGGACCTGAGTTTGGCCTCATCATGGCAGTAGAGGAGGCCATGTATGGTCATATCCGAATGGGAATGTGAAGCAGAGCTGAAGTGGGTGGCAACCGGGAGATCCTGTCTGTTGTGGCAGACGGAGCGGAGGTGCTCGCCGAAGCGGTCCCCCAATCTGCGTCGGGTCTCGCCGATGTAGAGGAGGCCACACCGGGAGCACCGGATGCAATAGATGACTCCAACAGTCTCACAAGTGAAGTGTTGCCTCACCTGGAAGGACTGTTTGGGCCCTGAATGCTGGTAAGAGAGGAGGTGTAGGGACAGGTGTAGCACTTACGCTTGCAGGGATAAGTGCCAGATGGGAGATCTGTGGGGAGGGGAGTGTGGACCAGGGAGTAACGGAGGGAATGATCCCTGCGGAAAGCAGAGGGGGTAGAGAGGGAAAGATGTGCTTAGTGGTGGGGTCCTGTTGAAGCTGGTGGAAGTTGTGGACAATAATGTGCTGGATCCGGAGGCTGGTGTGGTGGTAGGTGAGGACAAGGGGAACTCGGTCCCTGTTGTGGTGACGGGAGGTTCGGGTGAGGGCCGAAGTGTGGGAAATGGAGGAGATGCCAGTGAGGACATCATTGATGATGGCAGAAGGGAAACCACATTCCTGAAGGAAAGAGGACATTTGAGATGTCCTGGAACAAAAAGCCTCATCCGTGGAGCAAATGCGGCGGAGATGGAGGAAATGGGAATAGGAAATAGCATTTTTGCATTTGGCAGGGTGGGAGGAGGTATAGTCGAGGTAGTTATGAGAGTCAGTGGGTTTATAGAAGATCTCAGTGGACAGAGATGGAGACTGAGAGATCAAGAAAGGGGAGAGATGTGTCCGAGATGGACCAAGTGAATTTGACGGCTGGGTGTAAGTTAGAGGCAAAGTCGATGAAATTGACGAGCTCAGCATGGGTGCAGGAAGAAGCATCAGTGTAGTCGTCAATGTAGCGAAGGAAAAGTTGGGGAGCAGTACCAGTATAGATTTGGAGCATAGGCAGTTCCACGTAATCAATGAAGAGGCAGGCATAGCTAGGGCCCATGCGAGTGCCCATAGCTACACCCTTGGTCTGAAGAAAGTGGGAGGAGCCAAAAGAGAAGTTATTAAGTGTGAGTGCCAGTTCTGCCAACTGGAGGAGTGTGGTGGTGTTGGGGAACTGGTGATGTCTATTGTCAAGAAGGTAGCAGAGGGCTTTGAGGCCTCCTTGATGGGGAATGGAAGTGTATAAGGATTGGCCATCCATAGTGAAAATGAAGCAGTCGTTACCGTTATTGAAGATGTGGAGAGCATCGGATTTATCCTGGATGTAGGTGTGGAGCGACTGAACTATGGGTGACAAAATGTAGTCCAAGCTTGGTGGGGCAGGAGCAGGCCGAAACTGTGGGTCGACTGGGACAATCAAGCTTGTGGATCTCGGAGAGGAGGTGCAACCGCGCAGTGTGGGAATTAGGAGTTCCTGCTGCCGAACAGCTGATTCTGCACTACAAGCACACCTGGAGACAAGCCAGGGCTTCTCTGCTGCGCGCCCAGGAACAGCGTTCCCGGCGGCTGATCGGCTCCGTCGACAGGTAAGGCCATTCAAGCCAGGGGAGATCTGGTTGGCATTAAGGGTTCTTCCCCTGAAAGTGGAGAACGGGAAGTCAGCACCATGCTACGTGGAACCGTACAGCTTGCAGTGGAAAAGGCTGTCAACAAGGTGTCCTATAGATGGCATCTACCAGCATCACTAAAAATTCCACCCAGTATTCCAAGTTTATCAGCTCAAGCCGGTTACTACTCCTCCCTCAGCTCCAGTCACCCCATCTCCCCCATCTGTATATTGTCTGCAAACTTGGCAACAAAGCCATCAATTCCATCATCCAAATTATAAAAAGAATTGGCCCCAACACAGACTCGTGTGGGAAAACCACCACTCACCAGCAGCAAACCAGAAAAACCTCTCTTTGCCTCCTACAAATCAGCCACTGCTTTATCCAGGCTGGAATCTCTCCTGTAATACCATGGGCTCTTAGCTTGTTTAGCAGCCTCATGTTAAGCAGACTTGTCAAAAGATCTCTGAAAATCTAAGTACCCAACAACCAATTCTCCTTTGTCTATCCTGCTTGTTATTTTTCCCAAGAATGTCAACAGATTTGGCAGGTAAGATTTTTCCCTTGAAACCATGCTGACTATGCTTACTTTATTATGTGCCTCCCACTATCCAGAGTCCTTTGAGTTTCTGAAGAATCTTCTCTGTAGTTATGGTAGCTTCACCAGCTTCATGACCGCTGAGTGCTGGAACTTCTATCATACTTTTATGTCTTCCACAGTGAAGACTGATGTAAAAGAACTTATTCTTGTCCATTTCCTTGACCCCATGACGACCTCTCCAGCATCATTTTCCAGAGGTCCGATATCCATTCTCACCTCTCTTTTATACTTTGTGTTTGAAGCAACTTTTGGTATCCTCTGAAATTGTTCACTAGCTGACTTTCATATTCCACCTTTAATTTCCTAATAACGTTTCAGTTGCCTTCTCTTGAATTTTATAAACTCCTTAATCCTCTATCTTCCAATTCATTTTTGCTTTTTGTTGGCTTTGTCTTTTGACTTCTCTTGTTCTCTTGTTAGCCATGCTTGTGTTAACTTGCCTTCAGGATACTACTTCATCTCTGGGATGTATATATCCCGTGCCTTCCAAATTGTTCCAGAAATTCCAGCCATTGCTGCTCTGCTATCATCCCTGACAGGGTAATTTTCCAATCAATTCTAGTGACTTCCTCTCTCATGCCTCTGTAATTCCCTTTACTCCACTGCAATACATTAGACCCTTCTCAAATTTATTATCACTTCCCCCATAAGGTTATTTTACCTTAAGTTCTCTAACTATTTCTGGTTCACTGCACAACATCCAATCCAGAACAACTCATCTGCTTGTCAACCCAACCATGAGCTGCTTAAAAAATCTATTTTGTAGGCACTCTAGAGCTATCCCCTCCTGGAATCCAGCACCAGCCTAAATTTCCCAACCTACCTGCATCTTGAAGTCCCCCATGACTATTGTAACATATTGGCGTGCATTTTCTGCTTCCCATTGTAATTTTTGGCCACATCCTTAATTTTTAACCCATAATTTGCTTTATCCACAATGATTCCACGCCGTCTGCCCCTATGTCACGTCTTTCTAATGGTTTGATTTATATCTTGGTGTCATCTGCAAACTTGCTGATCCACTTAACCACGTTATCGTCAGGTCATTGATTTAGACGACAGATGAACTGAACCAATTCCTGAGGCACTCCAACCATCAACTTCAAGTCACAGGAGACTGTCAGCCATCTACTACCACTCTCTGGCTTCTCCCACAAAGCAAATTTTTAATCCAATTACTACGTCATGTTGAATGCCAATAGATTGAATGTTCTTGACCAACTTCCCATGCCAGACCTTGTTAAATGCCTTGCTGAAGTCCAGTAAGACAATATCCAGTGCCTTGCCTTTGACCACTTTCCTGGTAACTTCCACAGAAAGCTAAGACTTGTTTGACATGAATTACCATGCTGACTAATCATAATTGGTCCACATCTGTCTTCTATATCTGGTCACATAGAATACCTTCCCACTAATGAGCTCACGTGCAGAATCACAGACTTCAGCAATTCAAACAAAAGTAAAGCTTTATTATGTGATTAACCAGAAAAGCAAGAGCTCAGGAAAACTAGACAGGATATTGATGAACAGATATCACTAACGATACACAGAAGAACTTGTTCTGAGTTTCACCAAGCAAAGAACACCAACAAAACAACAAAGGATTGGGATGCCACCCACCACCCCCACTTGAAATACAACTTGGAACACAAAGGAATGCCAGACATGGACAATACCATGCTAATTAAATTATACCATATTGAATAAAATTGATAAGAACAAAGTTTAATGATACCAAATGATGAACTAATGAAATACTGGGAGGCTGGTCAATAAGGTTCAGTCACTATCACAAGTACGGATTTTGTCACGGAGTCTGGGTGCTCTTGCAGGTGGGCAGCTGAAAGGGGTCGGCAATCACGCTCATGAGAATGCACATTACAGTCCATTAGGGTTTCTTTGTGGTTGTATTTAACTCTCTTCCTTTTGTTTCAGTCTTGTCGAGACTTGACCAAAGTACAGTGACGGCGATGACTCCTGCTCACCTTGGTCGATATTTTGGGAAAGATGATTACAGTTTAGATTGACACTGTAAAGGAGTACTGGTGGTTGTCCCTTGAACCCAACGATGACTGTGAAACCTGAGCAGTTGAGTCTTTAAAGTGGAAAAGCTGTTGCAACGGTACAGTTCCACTCCCTCGACCTCGGAAGTCTGAGTGCAGTGGTATGAGTAGTCATCACTAACTGGGGTCCTTCTTGGTTGCAATGGATAGCCATGGCTTCTTCTGTGCCTTGTCACACCCCTCACTCTTGACAAAGTGTTGCAGAACTAACTTCTTGGCTGTTGGATCTCACTGTTGATCTTACCTGCGAGAGCTGATTTCACATGCTAGGACAGGCAAGTCCCTCTCTCACCGGAGTATGAGGCTGCCAGCTACCTTCACCTGGTTTAGCCCGCCTGTCAAAATGCTATACCGGGGCATGACCACTTTGCATGCAAAAAGCCACTTGGAGCCATAGGTGGGAGCTGACTGTCCACTGGGGACTGAGAGCTGCCCCAGAAAGCAACCCCTTCACACGAGGTGCTGCTGCTCCCTGGATAGCCTGTACACTGGATGAATTCCTTAATTGAGAACTATTAGGAACTAACACACAGTTTTATAGTACTGTAGTAGTATCGGTACAGCTGGAAATTGTCCTGTATTTCATTTATATACATAATTTGGTACTCAGTGTTGAAGGCTTTACCCTGATTTATCATATTTTACTGGTAAAGAATTATGTCACCAATTTACTGTGAGAGACTTTACTCTGTTCAGGAACAGAAATAAAGACACAGACCTCAGTATAGGTTAACCCTTTAATAAGTGATCATGGGGAGCAGTTGTCTTATGACTGCGCCAAAGTCAGGTTATTTCTAAAATTTATACTGTAAATCTAACAGCTAAACGTACTTGGTCAGCGATTCCAAGAAACACGTTTTAGGTACTAACAAGTCTTCTAATGTTCTCATGCGATACACAAAATTAGAATTGCATGTCTGCAGTCAGTTCCTCTATTAGCTGGACAATCTCGGACAAAGGTTAACAATACCTCTGTCATGATCGACTTAGAGCTGTTGTTAGCACACACAAACAAGACAGCATCCGTAACTTATCCTGTCTCCCTCATGACACAAGTCTTGATCAAAACTTAGCTAATCAGGATTAACAACAAAAGTTAATTTTATTCTTAATTGTCTTCAATGGTCCCCTTTTTTGATAATCAGATTAACCTTAACCTTAGGTCTCACCCACCTCTTTAGAATATTATAACCATATACATAAAACAATTACAGCATGGAAACAGGTTATCTCGGCCCTTCTAGTCCATGCTGACGCTTACACTCACCTAGTCCTACTGGCCCGCACTCAGCCCATAGCCCTCCACTCCTTTCCTGTCCATATACTTACCTAATTTTACTTTAACTGACAATTCCGAACCTGCCTCTACCACTTCTACTGGAAGCTCATTCCACACAGCTACCACTCTGAGTAAAGAAATTCCCCCTTGTGTTACCCTTAAACTTTTGCCCCCTAACTCTCAAATCATGTCCTCTTGTTTGAATCTCCCCTATTCTCAATGAAAAAAGCCTATCCATGTCAACTCAACCTATCCCCTTCATTATTTTAAATATCTCTATCAAGTTCCCCCCTCAACCTTCTACGCTCCAAAAAATAAAGACCTAACTTGTTCAACCTTTGAAACCCAGGTAAAATTCTAGTAAATCTTCTCTGCACTCTCTCTATTTTGTTGATATCTTTCCTATAATTTGGTGACCAGAACTGTACACAACACTCCAAATTTGGCTTTACCAATGCCTTGTACAATTTTAGCATTACATCCCAACTCCTATACTCAATGCTCTGATTTATAAAGGCCAGCATACCAAAAGCTTTCTTCTTTTTAAATAATTTTTTATTGTTTTCAAATGACTACAGAAAGAAAGAAAAAAAATTATCAACCCTTCCCCCTCCCCTTAACCCCTCCCCCCTAACATATCCCTATAGAAAGAAAGAAGAAAAAAGAGAAGAAAAAAAAGAAAGAAAGAATGCCTAGATATCGGAAGATCCCCACATGCTCCATGGAGTTCATAATAGCTTTAGTATATATATTTATTTATTTCCCCAAATAACCAGTAATTTTATCTTCAGAGCACCTATATATTTAATCCTATCTTTTGTAAATAAGGGTGCCAAGTTTTCAAAAATGTTTCATATTTATCTCTTAAATTATAAGTAATTTTTTCAAGTGGAATACAGCTGGATTTCGTTCTTCCAATGATCTATACTTAAGTATGAATCCAATTTCCAAGTAACTGCAATAACCTTTTTGGCTACTGCCAATGCAATTTTTATGAATTCTTTCTGATATTTATTCAATTTGGGTTTTGGTTTTATCCCTTCAATATCTCCTAGTAAAAATAATATTGGATTATGTGGAAGTTGTCTTCCAATAATTTGTTCCAGTAAACTCTTAAATTTGTCCTAAAAGGTTGAATTTTAAAACAAGACCAAGTAGAATGTAAAAAAAGTACCAATTTCTTATTTATATTGGAAGCATTGATCAGATAAATTTGGGTTTAATTTATTTATTTTTTGTGGTGTAATATATAATTGATGTAAAAAAATTATATTGCACTAATGTTAACCGGACATTTGTTGTATTTGTCATACTGTCAAGACATAGTCTTGACCAACTTGTTTCTTCAATTTTAATATTCAAGTCAGTTTCCCATTTTTGTCTTGACTTATGATTTCCTTGTTTAATTGCCTGTTTTTGAATCAAACTATACATACAAGAAATAATTTTTTTCAAATTTTCCTTTTTGAATTAAAGTTTCTATTTCATTGGGTTTTGGCAATAACATTGTTTGACCCAGTTTATCTCTTAAATAAGCCCTAAATTGGAAATAACAAAAAAGAGTGTTGTTTGATATTTTATATGTATTCTTTAATTGATCAAATGACATTAATATACCTCCTTCAAAACAGTCTCCTATATATCTAATCCCTTTTTGAAACCAGTTGTATAAAAGTTGGTTATCCATTGTAAAAGGAATAAGTTTATTTTGAATTAAAGGTCTCTTTGCTAATAAAGATTTCCTTATCTCATTATCAACATTTATCCTATTCCATAAATCAATCAAATGTTTTAATATAGGAGATTCTTTCTTTTCCCGTATCCATTTAGATTCCCACTTATATATAAAATCTTCTCGCATATTTTCTCCTATTTTATCTAGTTCTATTCTAATCCATGCCGGCTTATCTTTATCAAAAAAAGATGCAATAAATCTAAGTTGATTTGCTTTATAATAATTCTTAAAGTTTGGAAGTTGTAACCCTCCTAGATCAAATTTCCATGTCAATTTTTCCAACGATATTCTTGACATCTTACCTTTCCAAAGGAACTTCCTCACACATTTATTTAATTCTTGAAAAAACTTATGGGGTAGTTGTATTGGTAGTGTTTGGAATAAATATTGTAATCTAGGGAATATATTCATTTTTACAGCATTTACTCTGCCTATTAATGTTATTGGTAACGTCATCCATTTATCAAAATCTTCTTGAATTTTTTTCAATAGTAGTAAATAATTTAATTTATACAAATTCTTTATATCATTATCAACTCTTATACCTAAATATTTTATACCATTTATCGGCCATCTAAATTGAGTTATTAATTGACATTGACTATAATCTCCTTTAGTAAGAGGTAGAATTTCACTTTTATCCTAATTTATTTTGTAGCCTGATATTTTCCCATATTCTTCCAATCTAGAAGATAATTTACGTAGCGAATACAATGGGTTTGTTAAATAATGCAGAACATCGTCAGCAAATAAGTTAATCTTGTATTCCTCCTGGTTAACTCTAAAACCCTTAATATCTGGGTCCGTTCTAATTAATTCAGCTAATGGTTCTATCGCCAAAACAAATAAAGCAGGTGATAATGGACAACCTTGTCTAGTTGACCTTGTTAACTGAAATGATGTTGAAATTTGACCATTTGTCACTACTTTAGCTTTGGGATTAGTATTTAAGGTTTTAATCCATTTTATAAAGGATACACCAAATTCATATTTTTCCAATACCTTAAATAAAAAATCCCATTCCAATCTATCAAATGGTTTTTCTGCAGCTAAAGCAACTGCCACACTCATTTCCTCCCTCTTTTGTGCCAAATGAATTATGCTAAGTAACCGGGTTACATTATCTGCCAATTGTCTATTTTTGATAAATCCTGTTTGATCCACATGTATTAATTTTGGTAAGTATTTAGATAATCTACTAGATAAAATTTTTGCTATTATTTTATAATCAGTGTTTAACAAAGAAATAGGTCTATATGATGTTGGCTTTAAAAGATCTCTATCTTTTTTTGGCAATACTATTAAAATTGCTGTCAAGAAAGATTCTGGAAGTTTAGGCGTTCTTTCCGCTTGGTGTATTAATTCCATAAAAGGAGGAATTAGTAAATCTTTAAACTTTTTGTAAAATTCGGGCGGAAAACCATCTTCTCCTGGGGATTTATTACTCTGAAGTGATCCTAGAGCTTTTTCTACCTCTTTTAATGTAAAAGGCAAATCTAATCCCTTCTGTTCTTCCGAATCCAATTTTGGAAGAGTTATTTGTGATAAAAACCTTTCTATCTCGACATTATCATTTTCACTGGTCCATTAAGCCCATTAACATTAAAACTTTTAAAATTCAGTAAATTAGTCATTATTTTTAATAGGGTTACTCCAATCTATAATTATATCTAATCTTTCAACTTTCATAGTACCTTGGGGAATCTTTTCAAAATTCTCCATGTTGCTATATGTCTCCCCCCCCCCACCCCCGATCATTCAGGCAATGAAAGAAAGATAGAAGAAAAATAGATTATAAAGAAAAAAATTAAAAAATGCCCCCCTTCTAATGTTGTGGATAAAAAAAACACAACATTACCCCCCTCCATTGTACGGGTCATGGCAAACACCATGATTACACACATGAATCATGTAGCAATCGATCCAAAGTTCCCCCAGCTCCCCGTAACATAAAAAAGTATATATAAGAGAAGAAAAAAAATCACTACTCTCAATTGATATTTCTTGAATTTTTACCTTTCTCTCCCTGTATCATATAATTAAGAATATATTAAAATATTCTTCTGTCCTTAAATGTCTATCCATTCTATTCACTGCCCTTGTCTTCATCTTTAATCCATTTCACTTTTAAATCTTTGACTGTGGTTAGCGAATTTTTTGTTTTTGCTTTTGTTTTTGTTTTTGTGTTTTTGTGCAAACTCTTCTGCATCCTGATAATCAGTGAAAAATCTTCTTTTTCCATCATCCAAAAAAATTATCAGGGTTGCCGGGTGATGCATTATAAATTTATAACCCTTTTCCCATAAAACATTTTTCGCTGGGTTAACTTCCTTCTTTCTCTTGAAAAGGCCATAACTTATATCAGGATAGAAAAGAATTGTTTTCCCTTCTATCAACAATGGCCCGTTTCTCTTTCTGGCACGTTGGGCAGCCGCCTTCAGGATTTTTTTCTTTATCTTGATGTCTTAAGCACTTTATCAAGATTGATTGTGGGTTTTGATCAACTTGAGGTCTTGGTCTTAAGGCTCTGTGAGCCCTTTCAATTTCAATTAACTGAGTTCCTTCTTCCATTTCCAAATTTTCCGGGATCCATTTTTGAAAAAAATTTATAGGATCCTCTCCCACTATACCTTCTTTAAGTCCAACAATCTTAATAATATTTCAGCTGCTAAAATTTTGGAGCATATCCACTTTTCCCAACAACTGTTTACTTTCTGATGTCCAGGCAGAAATATTGTCTTCCATTTTATTCATTCTTTCAACAATGTCTCCCGTTGTTTCTTACATCTTTAATTTTCTTATCCATTTTGTCCTGTCTTTTCATCATTTTGTCAAACATAATCTTCATATTTTAATAACTTTTTAATTACTTTTAATGCTTTTAATTCATGCATTATTTGCATCAAAGTTTTTCCTATGTCTCCAGAAAAACTTTTACCTTCATCTTCATCTGATTTATCCAGAGAATCTGAATCTACCTCAGATTCACTTTCACTTCCAGTTCCGATCTTAGCTGGGATTTGTAGTTCAGGTTGCTTGTGTTTGCACATGCCCCTTCCTTCACACATGCACAATTCTTTTTGCTCTTTTTCTTTGGAGATGGTTGATGTTGCCGCAGTTTCCTGTTCTGTATTGCCAGAGGTAAAATGCATTTGAGCCCACGGCTCTTTCATGGCGGTGGGCCTTGATTCTTTTCCAACTTGTGCCTTCTTCAAGGTAGTAGTTTTCTTCTGCTTCTGCTTATGAGACATATTTTGGAACAATCCTGAGTAGTTTATAAGTAACTTTTAGGAAGTATTTACTAACTTTTCTTCACTTAAACATTAATTTACTGGTTTTTTACGGGAGAGCTGGATTTCCATGTCTCGATCCTAAGTCATCATGTGACTTCCCCCCACCAAAAGCTTCCTTCACCACCCTATCCACATGAGATTCCACCTTTAGGGAACAATGGACCATTATTTCTAGATCACTCTGTTCTACTGCATTCTTCAATGCCCTACCATTTACCATGTATATCCTATTTGGATTATTCCTACCAAAATACAGCACCTCACACTTATCAGCATTAAATTCCATCTGCCATCTTTCAGCCCACTCTTCTAGCTGGCCTAAATCTCTCTGCAAGCTTTGAAAACCTACTTCATTATCCACAACACCACCTACCTTAGTATCATCGGCATACTTACTAATCCAATTTACCACCCCATCATCCAGATCATTAATGTATATGACAAACAACATTGGACCCAGTACAGATCCCTGAGGCACACCACTAGTCACTGGCCTCCAACCTGGCAAACAGTTATCCACCACTACTCTCTGGCATCTCCCATCTAGCCACTGTTGAATTCATTTTACTACTTCAATATTAATACCTAACGATTGAACCTTCCTAACTAATCTTCCATGTGGAACCTTGTCAAAGGCCTTATATTGCTTCTTTACTTCCTCAAGAGAGGGAATATCATACCCAAGGAGGAAAGGCCTCTGGTTAAAATAGTCTTCTTTATCATATTCTGGATCATAAGATTCTATTTCAAATCATTTTAAAGGAATGCTATCCAGGAACATCATAGAAACGTGACCACCAGTGTGATCATTGCCAAAATCAGCCTGAAATAGATGAGGATTTTCCACCATAAAGCAGTGATTTCTCTGTAGCTACTCCTTCCCATTAACTGAGCTGTCCTATTTCTCTAGAATCCGCAACTTTCAGCTGTTTGAGTAGCTGCTTGCAATCTAGACACATTATAATTTGTTAAATTATAGTTGGGCATATACCATCACTCAAAGCAATTTCCCTTAGAGAATACCGATCTCATTAACATTCATGTAGCTTCTTCTTCTGTTGATTATCTATTCCCTCCTGTATTAATTCCTTCTTTTGTCTGGTCAATAATAGCTTTTAAAATTGCTGGTTATTTTATTGAATCATTCTTGCCTCTTTTTATTGAAGAGAATTGGCTATCTGCATAGGAATCCCCATATTCACCCCAAAACTAACCACATTAGTCCATGTTGCATCTTTGTAAACTGAGCCCAAGTGAATATTATAGCTCTTCCCCAGCATAATAAATCCCAATAGTCTACACAACAAAAGTTATTTCTTCATAAATCGTGTGTCCAGCTATCACTGTCAAATTTGAATGTAACCCCTAATCTTGGAATTATTTCCTTCATGAATGCCTTAACTACAAATTGAGTATCATTTTTTTCCAGTAGAAAGGCCTCCAACCATTTGGAGAACATAGCTACTAACACTAATAGATATTTATAACCCCCAATGGCAGGCATGTTCATAAAGTCTATCTTCAAATTGGAAAATGCTACCTTCATGTGTGGCAAATGATCAAATTCAGCAGGCGACTTTCTCCCATTGTTTTTTCTGGCAAATCTCACAGCTTTGTATAACCTGCCCCACAATTAATGTTAGTCCACGTGCAAATCATTTTTGATCTATAATACCCTTGATTCTGGGGACACACAGGGTGATTATCTGAATGTCTCCACACCCTCTCAGAGTCCCTAAAACTCTGCTTTACTTTGTGTACTCCCTTCTCCTTTTCTGGGGTCCCATCTTGGGTGCAATTTAAATCTTGCAGGTTTGGGGTCAGGGTAACAGGAATACATTCTACCTGCAAACATACCAGCACAGCTTATTTAGCAGCTGTGTCCACAGCAGCCTTTCCCTTAGTTATGGGGTCTGAGGCAATAATGTGAGCTTCGCCCTGAATGACAGTAAATTGTTTGGACAACTGCACTGCTTGTAGCATTTTTTTTATGAGATATGCACTCTGAATGGGTCTAGTGCAGATGTAATGAACCCTCGAAGTTGCCAAAGTGATTCAAAATCATGTACCACCCTGAAAGCATACCGAGCAACTGTATACATGTTTACTGTGTATTCCTTATGTTAGCACAAAAAATTCCACTCCTCTGGGTCTTCCAGGAAGTCCCTTCACACCATTGATCACTTTTCACTTGAATGTCCCCTGAAAGCCCTTCCTGAAATCTAATATTCCTTTCTCATTCCCTAGGCTTATGAAATCACCTTATGCTTCCTTAGCCTTCTGTACTTGTAGCCATTACAAGAGAAGGATTATCTAGCATTTTCTGACTGCTGACAGCTCAGTTTAGATTTACAGTATATTTTTCAATGAATGTGGAATGATACAATGATTGAGGAAGCCACTAATTCAGGTGTGACCTGTGATGAAGTTCTCCCATTCCATTGTAGACTTCTCTGCTATCGAGCTCCTCCAGGATCTCAAAGTTCAATGTAAATTTATTATTGGATCATGTTCCTGTTACCGCATGATACCTCGAAATTAATCTTTCTTGCAGGCATTTGCAGGAAAAAAGAAATGGAGTAGAATTTTATGAAAAATGAGACATAAACAGATGAAGTCAAATGAACAACTGAAAGCAAGGAGACCAGAACTGAACACATTATTCCAAGTTTGTCTTCACCAACATCTTACATAACCAACATCCCAACTTCTCTGCACAGTGGCTTAACCAATGAAAACTAGCATAACTAAAGCCTGTTTCATCATCCAGATGTGCTGGAATAGTTTGGTTACAATCTCTGCTTGACTGAATGTGATCAGTTATTGTGTTGTCTGGAAAGGGATTATGTTGCTTGCTTTCCCATGTCAGTGGGAAGTGTAGACAGACTCAACAGAAGAGAGGCAGGTTTGCATGATAGACAGAGCAGTGTTCACAATTCCGTGCAATTTCTTCCATCCTTGGGCAGAACAGTTGCCATACCAAGCTGCAATACAGCTGGATAGGATGCTGTCTATAATGCATCAATAAAATTATGTTCTAACTCTATATAATCCCACCAGAGTCACCAGAGACATGCTGACTGTCATTAGAGATATGCTTAATTTCCTTTACCTCCTGAGGAAGCAGGGGTTTTGGTGTTCTCTCCTGCTCATCACATCTAGAACACAGTTTGACACTGGATCAGGACAAATTGTTGCTGATATTTAGACCTGGTACTTGACACTTGCAATTTTCTCCACCTCAGCAACATTAAATAGACGTAGACTGGGATGGGTTCTGCTGAGGTCAATAACATAGTTATTTGGTTTTATGACATTGAGAGAAAGATAGTGTGTTGACACTGTGTCACTAGACTCTCCCTCTTCTTTGTGTGTGTTTCTCTGGATTTCCAGCATCTGCAGAATCTCTTGTGTTAACAACCAAAAGCATCGAAGGACATACTGGGGCCAGCACACAAATGTCCCCACACATTCCAGCACTAACGTATTATGCCCACAATGTTCAGGAGAATAACATCAAAACAAACCCCAGCATACAGGCCTGAAAGGGGTTCATTCTGAATGGGGTTTGCTTCCAAATATTCTTTGTCTTGAATGGATTATTTCTCTAAACAGTTACAACTTTTTCCTGTTGTTTGGAAATCTCCTCATTCAAATTTTCCCTTTTGAACCTTGTCTATCTGTTCCCAATAATCTCAATCCAACCTGTCTTCCGGATGATCTCATCTGTCACTCCAATCCATCCTTAGTGAATATCAGAGTGATCAGCTGCCTTTGTGTTTGACTTAGTAACACCTTTTATAAACTAATCAAACTCCCTTTAAAATCCCCTTGATGTTCACGCAAGACCAAGTTGACACCTCCTAGATCCTACATTACCCCACACCATCCATCTATCCTCCCTCTCTCACCTAGACTCACTTATCTTCTGCCAGCTTGTGATTCCCACCCTCC
The DNA here is from genome assembly GCF_030144855.1 of Hypanus sabinus. Classification (NCBI taxonomy): domain Eukaryota; kingdom Metazoa; phylum Chordata; class Chondrichthyes; order Myliobatiformes; family Dasyatidae; genus Hypanus; species Hypanus sabinus. The sequence goes on along the minus strand of NC_082708.1, from coordinate 170,691,561 downwards.
CTACCTTTTTTATTCCAGCTTCTGCCCTCTTCCTTTCCAGTCCTGATGAAGGGCCTCAGACAAAATGCAAACTGGTCATTTTCTCTCTTAAATGCATTATATTCTGGTGAGCTTCTCCAGCAGTTTGTGCGTGTTTTCCAAGACCAACCTATCAGCTAGGTCTTCCATCTCTTCTTTTGCTGGCTCAGTGTCTCTATTCCCAAGAGTATCTGCACTCAGCCGATTTAACATGGCAGCTGTTTCAACAATCAGAGCCCTTCCCCTTCAGTCACTCTGGAGCCATTTTCAGTGGGAGACTTTGCTTTATCCAGGGTTTCAAAAGTGGCAGAGAGTGGAGATATGTTCAGCTGCAGAAAGAAAAGGGCAAATATAATGAGTGTCCTTGCAAATGGGAAATTTACAACTGAGATTCTAGAGCAATGTCCCATTCTTTTTGTAATATGATATCAACTGAAATGTCAGTGGTATTGATGGGGTGGATGGGAGGAAACTACTTCTTCTGTGCACAATTCTGGATGCATCGGTATTGGAGAGGTGTGATTGCACTAGAGAGGGTCCAGTGCAGATTTCCAATGATATTGTCAGCACTGGAATGTTGCACCAATGAGAGACGAGTGAATATCGTAAGAAAGCGAGAAAATTCAGCCTGACCCTCGCCTCTGTTCCCTACACGCTGCCTGTGCAGCTCATCTGAGCCAGTGTTTAACTTGTCCAAACACAGAAATGCACCCCATATTAGGACCCACGCCTTGGCACAGCAATACACTCAGCGTCTAGTCCTTGCCGTCCAGCCCAAATCCATTCTCGGCCTGTCCAAATTGGCTCAGTGCTTAGAGCAATCGAATCTCGCACCTGGCTTAGATGGATGGGGATCACATCTTCTCTGCCTCGATTCCTCCTTACCCCAACTCTATCTCCAACAGTGATGCCATCTCTGTCTCAAACATGTTATGCTTCAAATCTGAGCTCAGCTTCACTTCTGCTAGCCTCTTTATTGTTTGCCACAATTTACTTCAGAAAATAAGTTCGTAATAATGTTTTCAGTCAAATCACTTGCCTTTTGAACTACCAGTAGGGCTGTCATTCACCTGACACAGAAGTCTCTGGAATTCTCTGCTTGAAGGACTGGTTGAACTGAATGTGAAGTTGAAAAGTTGTGACTTAGTGTTAGGGGTCAAGTGTGGGAAATCTGAATAAGGCTGCATGCCTCTTTGTGGCACATATCTGGATGATGGGCTGAATTGCCTCTATCTGTCTTGTAATTTTTCTTCTAGTTTGTGATCTCTTGTAGACCAGCATGAGAGTACTACTTAGCCTCTAACCTCTCTTTGAAGAAAGAATTTGGTCACAAAGCTCCCAAATTTAGCTTAACTCGCATGAGTTAGTGGACCATCAATGAATTCTTGTCGTTAACAAAAAAAAGAGAATGGTAATTTTCTCATTTCCATTTCTCAAACGACCAAGTCCTACACTTCCTTTTTCATACCTGGACCGAAAGCCACCATTTTTTCCTTCAGGTAGATTTATAGAATCATAGAAACATACAAAACCTACAGCACAATACAGGTCCTTTGGCCCATGATGCTGTACTGAGCAAGAACTTACTAGGGTTACCTACAGTCCTCTATTTTTCTAAGCTCTGCGTATCATGAATGAATGAGTATTATGAATGGATTTTAGCCAATGATCTGTCATGGTCTTATCGAGTTATAATGGTACGCAGTTGAGGGCTGAAGAGCCTGTTCCTGATCCTATTTCCGAGCTTCACAAACTGACTTTTGGAACAGAGTTGTCTCCAACTTGATTTTTTTTTTCTTTTTGATAAACAGTGAAAACAGTGCTTAGAGTGTATTGCTCTAGACTCCCTTGGAAATGCACATCACTGGTGTAGTGCCTGTTGTATATTGGTTGTTCTGACTGAAAGGCAAATCCAGCAGCTTCGCCCAAAGTTCATGCTGTACCTTCCATTCACTCTACTGTGGTTCTTTGGATTGGGATTTGGTTATCATGAACAACACTTTTCTGCAACTTTCAAAGTCTTTGAAGATCTTTCGATGTTCAGTCCCACCTCCTACTTAATTATTTCCTGATACTTTTAGCCCCAAAGTGTATTTTCTAAATGACAGTAATTTGAACTATTGATTTCCACCATACCTTTGATTATGATGATCATAACGCATTAAAGTACAAAAGTAATGCTTAATTGGTAAATGATATTCAGATTGGAATTATGTGTTGAATAAATTAAGTATTTATTAAATTAAAATGTTAAGGTTATGGACTGCCTCAGGTGAATCATGGGTAGTACAGTTTGAGAATTCATTACAATGGTTTAAAAAGTATTATCAGAATTCAACAAATTTATAAAGTTAATACATTCCGGCGCACTGATCATTTTCGTGGGTATAAAAAGACAGCAGAAGGGAAGTTGCTCAGAACAGTTTGGAAGGTTTCCTGTGTCCAGATACATCAGGAGAACATCATGCAGTCTACTTGCCTCATCGTTGCACTCCTCTGTCTCATCTCCTTCTCTTCAGCTTGCTACATCAACAACTGTCCCATCGGAGGCAAAAGATCCATCATGGACATGGAGATCAGACAGGTAAGGAGTAAATTTCTTCACGTCTTTGATAATAATGCCTTGTAAGGAAATAACACCTTTATTTTTCAAAAGACTTTTTTACATTGGAAAACCAGTGCAAGTATTGAAATTTCTTTCAATTTGAAGATCGCACAGGGTTCTTTTCACGTGCCACAGAGATTCATTTGGATGATTCTTAAGCAAGGGTGGCTTCTAACCACAAAGTGCACTGCAGATGTTGGGGTCAAATCAACATGCACAACACACTGGAGGAACTCAGCAGGTCGGGCAGCAACTGTGGAAAAGAACAGTCAACGTTTCAGGCTGAGACCCTTCATCAAGACAGAAGAGGGAGGGGGCAGGGTCCCTATAAAGAAGGTGGGGGGTGGTGGGAAGGAGAAAGATGGTAGGTGCCAGGTGAAAAACCAGCAAGAGGAAATGAAAAGGGGTGGGGGAGGGGAAGCAGGGAGGAGATAAGCAGGAAAGGTGAAGAAGGGATGTACAGGGATAGCACTATGGGTAGCAGAAATAACTCATCAGTTAATAACTCATCAGGGTGATTGATAAGTTTGTGGCCTAAGGTAGAAGGAGATGAGTTAATAATTTCAAACTTTCTGCATAATCACTGAAAGATTTGAACTGCATGTGCATGTACTGAGGGCTGTATAACTCATCTCTGTTTACCTTAGGTCACAAACTTATAAATCACCCATGCTGCGGACACTTTCTGGAGGTCCAATATCTGTATGCTCCATGACCGCTGGACTAAGTGTGTAAATGTAGGAGGGGACTATGCAGAAAAATAAATGTGCTAGGATTTCTAAAATTGACTCCTTCTACCTTAGGCCATGAACTTATCAATCACCCCTCATATCTGTCCTCAGAAATCAGAATTGTTCTTTTATTTTTAAATAACTCTTGATTCGGCATATTGCTGGCATCTGGATCTATTGACAGGAAATCCGTACAAAATTGGTGAAATGGCCCCACATTCTGCAAGTGGGACAATGGAGTGACTCTTGTAGGCAGTGTCTTCCTCCATATACATCAAATGCACGACTCGCAGTACTCTTCGACCTCTGGCTTCATTTGGGGCCAGTAGAACCGATCTCTGAGCAATCCATAGGTTTTGTCAACCCCCATATGGCCAGAATAATCATGAAAGAACTTCAACGCAATCCTTTGATACTTCTCAAGCAGAACCAGATGGGAATGCTGAGGGCCGTATAGAGGCAATGTGACCTGGTACAGCATCTGGTTCCTCAACTCCAAACTGGGTCTTTCTCTCAGTAGTAGAGGCACCACAGAGTGTTTCATCTTATTTACTTGGGCCTTGTGCCCCTTCGCAACTGCTGACCAAACAGTACCAATACACGGGTCAGCTTGCTGAGTGGCTGCCACTTCCCCAGGGCTCAATTCTGGCAACTGCTTTGGCTTCAGAGCAGTCAGGGTGCAGTAAGCTTGTGGATTGGCACCATCAGAAGCTCCCAAATGATCTACCACTCGATTCTGCCCTTGTCTTTCCTCTGCCTTCCCCGTGATGGAAAACTGGCACATGGCATTGACTTCAGGGGCAGGAATGCTCTTTCACTCTCCGTCCCTGTCTGCACGTCGGAACAACACATCGGCAACAATGATCTGACTTGCTGGCTAGTACTTCAAGCTGAGATCATAGTCAGACAACACTGCCAACCACCGATTGCCTGTAGCATCCAATTTTGTTGAGGTTAGGATATAAGTTAATGTGTCCGTCCTCACCTTGAACTTGACACCATTTAGATAGTCACTTAGCTTGTCCACCACAGCACATTTCAATGCCAGGAACTCTAATTTGTGTGTGGGGTAGTTTCGCACAGAGGGTGACAGACTCTGACTGACAAATGCAGCAGATCTCAACCCCGTGCCCTGATCCTGATACAGAACACCCCCTAAGCTCTCTCTGTTGGCATCTGTTTGCAAAACGTATGGCAACTGGGGGTCTGCAAAAACCAGCACAGGCACTTTCCTCAGCAGCTCCTTCAGCAACTGAAATGCCTCTTTGCATTTCACATCCCATTTCACTGCAATAGGCTCTGAATGGCTAAGATTATCTTTACCATCCTCTCCTTTCATCCTCCCTTTCTTCCCCAAGGGAGGGTAACTGCACTGAAGCTGATTTAAAGGGTGACTCACTTTAGAGTGGTCTTTCACAAACCTTTGATTGTGCCCGCGGAACCCAAAGAACAAGCGCAAGGTGCTCACAATCCGGGGCCTTAGCCATGTGGTCACCGTCTCTATCTTAGATGGATAGTAGCTACTCCATCCCCTGAGACAATGTACCCAACAAAGTTGACAGACATCTTGCAGAACTGCACTTGTCTGGGGAATGTTTTAACCCTTCAACTTTCAGTCGGCCCAGCACCTTCTGTAGCCTCACTACATGTTCCTCCAAGGTGGACCCAAACATGATGAGGTACACCAATACCTCAAGCAAGTTCATATCCCCCACCATTTCCTCCATGACCCACTGGAAATTTGCAGGGACTCTTGATATGCATTAGGACATCCTTTTGAAGTGAAAGAATCCCAGTGGACATATGAATAACATCTTGTCTTTGTCAGCCTTCCTATAGGGATCTGATAATACCCATTCCTCACGTCCAGCCTACTGAACTACCTTACACCACTCAGGCAGGCCAGCATGTCCTCGATTCTCAGGACCGTATACTGACCGGGGACTGTACACCTGTTCAGAGTCTGATAGTCCACACATATCTGTAACTTCCCATTCCTCTTCCTGGCTACCACGATTGGAAACACATAATGGCTTCTGGAATCAGTGATGATCCCAGCTTTTCTCAGAACAGTAGAGCAGAGTAACCTGAGAGTTAATGTCAAGTAGGGCTCTAGCATAAATACCCTCCATCTGTAGTGATACCCTGGAGCTTGGCTCCACTAAGCCTTCAGGAATAGTGTTGTTTGCCTAATCTGCCGCGAGCTCCTATACCGCTCCCTGGGGTGGTCACTTCAGCCAAGTGGGTTACCACCAAGGACTGTATCCTGCTGATGGAGGCCTCCCACACCTCCATCGCATTCTCTTCCTCTCTTACTTCTCTGATCAGCTCAGTATACGAGTGGGTTGGGCGCATCTTATGAGAGATTCGGAGATCCTAAGCGATCAGGTCCGGTGACTGGGTGCCTTTCACTACTTGGTCCATTTTTAACTGATTCACATTAACTGTGAAAGAGGCAAGCAATTCAGCTGCCTCTCTAACCCAAAAATGTAACATAGAAACACAGAAAACCTACATCACAATACGGGCTCTTCCGCTCACAATGCTGTGCCGATCATGTCCTTACCTTAGAAATTACCTAGGCTTACCCATAACACTGTGTTTTTCTAAGCTAATGTTTCTAACGTTTGCTGGATCATATCTACTTCCAAGCACCTCTCGTGCTAGCCATTTCAGCCCTGGGATAAAGCCTCTGTCTATCCACACAATCATTGCTGCTCATCAGCTTATACACTTCTATCAGGTCACCTCTCATCCTCGGTTGCTCAAAGCAGAAAAGGACAAGTTCACTCAACCTATTCTCATAAGGTGTGGTCCCTAATCAAGGCAACATCCTTGTAAATCTCCTCTGCAACCTTTCTATGGTTTCCTTCCTGTAGTGAGGCAACCAGAACTGAGTACAGTACTCCAAGTGGTGTCTGACCAGGGACCCATATAGCTGCAACATTACCTCTTTGTTACTAATCTCAACCCCACAATTGCTGAAGGCCAATGCACTGTATGCCTTCTTAACCACCCAGTCAACCTGGGTAGCAGCTTTGAGTGACTTATGGGCTCGGACCCCAAGATCCCTCTGATTCTCCACACTACCAGAAGACTTACCATTAATACTAAATTCTGCCATCATATTTGACCTACCAAAATGAACTACCTCATACTTATCTGGGTTGTACACCATCTGCCACTTCTCAGCCCAGTTTTTCATCCTATCAATTTCCCATTGTGACATCTGACAGCTGTCCACACTATCCATAGCACCTCCAACCTTTGTGTCAACAGCAAATTTACTAACTCATCCCTCCACTTCCTAATCCAGGTCATTTATAAAAATCAGAAAGAGTAGGGATCCCAGAACAGATCCCTGAGGCACACCACTGGTCACCGACCTCCGAGCAGAATATGACCCATCTACAACCACTGTTTGCCTTCTGTGGGCAAGCCAGTTCTGGATCCACAAAGCAATGTCCCCTTGGATCCCATGCCTCCTTAATTTCTCAATAAGCCTTGCTGAAATCCATATATAATACATCTACGCTCTACCTTCATCAATATGTTTAGTTATATCCTCAAAAAATTCAAACAGGCTCGTAAGGCACGACCTGCCTTTGACAAAGCCAGGCTGACTATGTCTAATCATATTATGCCTCTCCAAATGTTCATAAATCCTTCCTTTCAGAATCATTTCCATCAACTTGCCAACCATTGAAGTAATACTCACTGGACTACAAGTTCCTGGGCTAACTGAACTCCTTTTCTTGAATAAGGGAACAACATCTGCAACCCTCCAATCCTCTGGAACCTCTCCTGTCTCCATTGATGATACAAAGATCATCTCCAGAGGCTCAGCAATCTCTTCTTCCCTTTTCCTACCTATGCCGTTGCTACCAATATGTACCACAACCTCTGGCTGTTCTTCTTCCCACTTCAGGATATCGTGGATGCATCAGAAACATCCGGAACCCTGGCACCTGGGAGGTAAACTGCCATCCCTGTTTATTTCCTGTACCCACAGAGTAGCCTGTCTGACGACTATAGAGTCCCCTATCAAAGCTGCCATCCTCTTCCTTTCCCTACCCTTCTAAGCCATAGCTCCAGAGTCAGTATCAGAGGCATGGCCACTGTTGCTTCTCCCAGGTAGGCTGATATCTCACCTCCCCCCCCGCAACAGTGCTCAAGCAGGAGTACTTATTGTTAAAGTGGACCATCCCAGGGGTACTCTCCAGCTTCTGATCCTTGCCCTTCCCTCTCTTGACTGTTACCCACTTAACTGTCTCCCAAGGCCCCAGTGTGACTACCTGCCTATAGCTTCTATCTATCACCTCCTCACTCTCCCTGACCAGACGAAGGTCATTGAGCTGCATCTCCAGTTTTCTAATGTGGTCCCTAAGAAGCTGTAGCTTGACGCATCTGGCACAGATGTGGTCATCCAGGAGACTGGGAGTCTCCAGGAGTTCCCACATCTGACACCCAGTACAGAACACCAACCTCACACACATACTTCCTGTCTGTATTCTACAGAGATAACCTATTTCACCTTGACCCGCTATCATTGAAGCCCCATTGAGCCAAAGCCTTCCTACTCGGTCTCCCACTACTCCATCACCCCTCCTCCAGCGCCCACACTATCAAGCTGTCTCCTTTTAAACTCTTCTCGCTGTTCTACCTGGCTGATCTCCATGTGCTTGTGCAGTCGTGCCCCAATCAAACTGCTGAAGAAATAACAGTCTCCGTTTAAACTCTTCTTGCTCTTCTAACTGGCCTTTGTCGACATGCTTGCACAGTTGTGCCCCGATCAAATTGCTGAAGAAATAACTGAAAAGCTTTTCTCCCTTCCCCTGAAACATGTTCTGAAAACCCATCATAAGCTCCATTGGGCTTTCCTTCATGCTAAACACGTTTTCTAGAGCTTGCACGAAGACTGCAGCAGTAACAAAGAGGTTCTGTGTCTTTATGGGTCTCCCTATGTCAGCAGCCGCCCCGCTCAGACATTCAACGAATCACTGTCAATCAGAGCACTGCCACTCATCCAGCATCTGAAAAGTCTCTTTGCTCAAGTCTCAGATTCCTCTTCCCACTTGGGGGTGGGCTTCACTCCTGAGAACACTCTCAGCTTTCGATAACTAGGACCCCCCCACCTGTGCACTTTGCCAGTTATTCGACAGGGAGGTAAGGGCTTATACCAAGTCAGAATTCTTACTCCTCGCTGGAAGACTTGTTAGACATTCCAAATCAGACTACCACTTCCTCTTGCTAGGCACAAAGCAGGGTAACCTGTTTTTGAAGTCCCCACCCCCAGCTACGGGAGACTTGGCCTCTGATTTTGCACACTCGCCTACACTCTCCTCCTCTGGGAAAGTATAGACAGCACGCTGCCCCTCCCACCTCCCGAGGTCCCAATAGTACCAGGCAGTTCCACTGCCATTACATCAGCGCTAGTCTGAGATAAAACAATGCCTTTGCCCATCAGTTTATTAAACCTATGCTCTATAATAGTAACTGCTCCTACTGATTTAATGGTACTTAAAGTTTGAATTAATAATTTGTTGGGAATATGAATGTCGACCCCACTCAATGCACATGCATTCGTTACCAGTAACCTCATGGATTCACACCTCTGCCCAACCCTGTACAACATCCATAACCACGGACTGTAATCACTTTACCAGACAAAGTTTAACACAGGCTTAAGCACACAACTCACTGGATCAATGCTCAGGGCAATCACACAGCATCCAACAAAATCGATCCTGGATGATAACCCCACCATTTTAATTAGGCGGTCAAATGTGCACAAATTGGAGCTCATCGTGAACTTGGCTGTCAGTCACGCGCTGGGTTCTCGGTCAGTGTGAAAGCCCACACCACCTCCCGAACATCGCTTGCAATACATCTCAATCAAATGGGTCCTCAACCAGGTCGTAACCTACAATCAGTTCTCCCCAGTGTCTTCTCCCTTCATCTCCCGCAGAACCTAAAAAAACCCCAAGACCAACCTTCAAGCCCCTCATCAAGAAAACCTCCCCCTAACTGGATGGCACACACTCCACATCACCCCTTATCTTTAACAATAACCCAAACAGGCTGAAAGCAGAACAGACTGCTCTTACAGTACTGCTCAATGAAATACATACAGCAAAACAGTAAAGATGTGAACCAAGGCATTACATTAGGTTTTGGAGTTCAATAAAATTTGTTTCAGATTTCATTAAACATAAAACCCTTCACTTTATTTTATTTATGAAAACCTACAAAAGTGTCTAGAATAGACTGGAATGGAATTCTATTTCCAAGTTAGTTTAGTGGTAGTTTGTGTGTAACAGGAAGCTGTCCGGTCGAAGAAGTCAATAACTGAGAGGGATAATTCATAGCAACAGACGATATTGATCAAATGGACAAACTGATTCTAAAGAGTCTAAGTGGTATTAATCATTGCTCAACTGATTAGAGTTTGCTTTTAGTATATCCCAAAATGATCAAAATTTGATTTAACATGTTATTCTGAAAATAGAATGTAACATTTAGGAGCAGATTTAGGCCATTTTGCCCATCGGGTCCTCTTCACAATTTCATCACAGTATATCCAATTTCCTCTCAATCCCAATCTCCTGTTTTCTCCCTATTTCCTTCATACCCTGTCCAATCAAGCATCAATCAACTTCTGCATTAAATACACATAAAGACTTAGCCGCTACAGCTGCTTGTGGCAGAGAATTCCACAGATTCACCACTCTCTGGCTAAAGAAATTCCTCCTCATCTCTATTTGAAAAGGCCACCCTTCTGTTCTGAGGATGTGCCTTTGGCTCTTAGACACTCTCACAATAGGGAACATCTTCTCCTTATCCACTGTATCAAGGCTTTTTACCTTACAATCTGTTTCAGGGAGGCCACCCCTCATTCTTCTGAATTCCAGTGAAAACAGGCCCAGAGCCATTAAAAGCTCTTCATATAACAATCTGTTCAATCCTGGATTCACAAAAAAAAATCTCACAAAATTTAGTAGATTTCTCCCAGTAAAATCACAGATAAAGCCCCCCCCCCCAACCATTGAGTGCATTGACATGAAATGTGGACAAAGAAATGCAACATCCTCACCAGCCAGGCCATGCTCTTTTCTCACTGCTGCTATCAGGAAGGAGGTACACGCGCCTCAGGACTCGCACCAGTAGGTTCAAGAACAGTTACTACCCCTCAGCCATCAGACTCTTGAGCAAAAGAGATAGCTACACTCATTCAGTTTCTGGTGTACCCACAACGAATAGTCTCATTTGAGACTCTATCTTGTAATTTCATGTCCTTCCATTTCATGTCATTTCATACATTTTATTTATTGCTATTTATTTATATTAGCATTTGCACAGTTTGTTGTTCATTGATCCTTTTTACAGTTTCTATTCGATACAAATGTGAAGTATGCTGGTAGGAAAATGAATCTCAGGGTTGTATGTGGTGATACGTTTGTACTCTGATAATAAACTTTACTTTGAAATTTGAGAAAGCACAGGGTTAGTGTAAATGAGTGTTTGATGGTTCATGTGGACTCAATGTGTCAAAAGGCCTGTTTCCAAGCTCTATGGTTCAAAAACTCTGTAAAACACTTCTTGAAAATTTAATCAGTGTCACCAACATACAAAAACGGTGCAACAAGAGAGACTGTAAAGGTGGCGAATCTGGATCAGGAACTACAAACTGCGGGAGGAACTCAGCAATTCGAGCAGCATCCGTGGAGACAAAAGGATCTCAACCCAACACTCCAACTATCTCTTTGCCTCAATCGATGTTGTTCAACCTGCTGAGATCCTGCAGAAATCTGTTCAGTTGTTCATAACAAAACAGATTTTCTTTAGAACTCAGTAATACTGTAAGACTTTACTCTTTTCATCGAGCAGAAGGTTCAAATGCCTGAACGTACAGACCACAAGGCTGACCAACTGCTCCTATCAAACTCTTATAGATTCACTTTATTTGTCACATGTACACCAAACCATTAAATCATACAGTGAAGTGTATGACAAATGAACCAGTTTACCAAGAATTATTTATAATTTAGAGTAAGACAGAAACGCTGAAGGGCCAAGACTCTTACTCCATTAATTCTTTGTTCCTCTCCATAGTTACTGCCTGACCTGCTGAGTTGCTTAAGCATTTTGTCTGTGTTACTCTGGATTCCCAGTATCTGCAGAATCTCTTGTGTTTATGATTTATTATTTAACTGTCTTTGGGAGTGGACATGCTGATATAATCTATTCTCTGCTCTTTCCCAGTGTCTGCCATGTGGTCCTGGCAATAGGGGCCAATGCTTTGGAAGCAACGTTTGCTGTGGGGAGGAGATTGGTTGCTACATTGGAACTTCTGAGACATTGCGGTGCCAGAAGGAAGTCTACCTGCCCTCACCCTGTGAACCCTCAGGCAGGATCTGTGGCAGGAATGGTGGAAAATGTGCCACAGCAGGAATCTGCTGCACTTCTGGTGAGAGGCTTACTCCTTATCACACACTCTTTCAACGAACGTGACAATTCCAAAACAATCTTAGCTGTCAAGTTGAAAGTAATGTATGGTCAATTTTGCCCTATAGGTCAAGCATACTACAGATATAGCTGGAAATCTATGATATTAGAATACAGAACATAGAACAGTACAGCACAATACAGGCCCTTCAGCCCATGATGTTATGCTGACCTTTTAACCTATGGAGGAGGTAGGGGAGTTCTGCAATGAATATTTTGCTTCAGTATTCATCAGTGAGGGGGAACTTGTTGAATGTGAGTTCATTGTAGAACGGGATGATTTGCTGGAACATGGCGATGCTCAGTAAGTCTATGAGATGGAAGTACTGAGAATTCTATGCTAGATAATTCCCTGGAATAAAACAGGATATACCCAGGCTCGCATGGGAAGTGATGGAAAATATTGTTGTGTCTTTGGCAGAAATTTTTTATTTGTCACTGGCTACAGGTGCAGTACCACAAGATTAGATGGCGGCAAATGTTATTCCTCTGTGCAGGAAAACGAATGCGGATAATCCTGGGAATCGTACACCAGTGAGCTTACGTCAGTGATGGGCAAACTATTGGAAAGGATGATTAGAGACAGTGTTGATGAGAAGTTGGAGAAACTTGATCTGATTAGGGATCATCTACATGGATTTGTGAAGGGCAGCTCATGCCTCACAGGTCTGATTGATCTGTTTGAGGAAGTGATAAAACAAATTGATGAAGGTAGAGCATTGGATATGTTGCATAAATTTTAGCAAAGCATTTGACACAGTTCCCCATGGTAGGCTTGTTCAGACAGTTTGGAGGCGTGGGATGCAGGGTAACTTGGCTGCAAGAAATGATTGTAAATCCTGTCTCTAAGAATCCTCTCCAGTTCTTTATCCACACTGGTCCATCATTCCTAGGTCCCTCCCTGTTACCTGTCTTGAACAAAGCAATAACAGTTGTAACCCTGCAGTTTTCCAAAATCATCACCAACTGCAGAGCAATCTCTTTCTAGAGCAACATGGAGTGGACTTCACTATCCAAATGATTTTCAAAAGTTACAAAACATCCACTTTCTTAATTTCAACATGTTCCAGCATGTTAGCCTGTTCTACACTGATCTCAGAGTTGTCTGGGATCCTCTCACTGGTGAATACTGAATCAGAGTATTTATTCAGGTCTTCCCCGACTACGCTGATCTTATTCTCCCTCTTACAGCGATTTGCCGTTGATCACTTATGCCCACATCACCCGAGCTGAAAATCTGAAATAAGTTGGACAATACTGGAAACACTCAGCAGGTGAGGCAGCTATAGAAGGAGATTCAGTGCAAATATTTCAGGTCCATGACACTATGTCTTTAGACCTGAATCATTGACTTTATTCTCAATCCACAGATGCTGCCTGACCCGGTGAGTTTTTCCACCATTTTACAGCTCCTCTTGAGAGCAGTTAGGAAATTTTTTTCAGAAACAGTCTGCTGCCTTCTTTTCTTTGTCTTAACTTCCAGCATTTCATTGGAGGAACCACTCGTGATCTTATCGACACTGCCTTGGACTTTATAGTGGTGGAGCCAAGCGTTTATCTCTTAATTACTTAATTATTGAATTCATTTTTATATTTGCACTGTTTGTCTTCTGAATATTGCTGTTTGTCAGTCTTCGTCTGAAATATTTAATTGATTCTATTGTATCCCTTTGTTTCACTGGGAATGCCTGCATGTAAATGAATCTCAGGGTTGTATATGTTAACATATATGTACATCGATAATAAATTTATTTTGAACTTAGAACTTCAGAGTTCACGCCAGGAAAACTTTGGACAGAATTTTTCTTCACTTTGAACCTGGGATTAAAGTGGGGACGAAATGCATATTCTTTATCACACTCAGCAGAGGATTCAGGTTTGCTATCTTTCCCAAAGAGAATCTGACTCTGTATCATGAAGCAATGGTGACAATCTACTCCTGGGTGAGCTGGATATGAACTCATGATTATTTTAACTTATGGTGAAGGCAGAGAGCCGACATGTTACTCCAAGGTCACATCTAGGAGAGGCTCAGTCTGTTTTGTCTGGAGGAAAGCAAGTTAAATGTGGACATGACTGAGGTATATAATATTATGAGAGGTATGGACAGGGTCCGAGTAGCTGTTTGCATGCTGTAGCGGCCACAACCCAGTACACTGTATCAACAGGCAGGGTAAACCAGGTGAGGGTAACCAATGGGTTTCATAACCCAGTGACATGCCAGTCCTAGAATGCAAAGACATCTTTGGTGGTCTGGGAGGATAAGATCAACAGTGAGATCTAATATCTAGGAAGTCAGTTCTGCAATGCTTTGTGGAGAGTGAAAGGCACAATAAGGTACAGTAGTCAAGGCCATCCATTGCAACCAAGGAAGAGTCCAGTTGTGATGATGACTTAAAACACTGGACCAAGATTTCTGAGGCTGAGACAGTGGAACAGCCCCACTGCAATGGCTTTTCCTTTGTAAAAACTCTTCCACACAGGTTTCTTCATGCAATTCACATTAGATGAACAACACAAAGCGCCTGTCCGAAAGCGGCCTGGTTGAGGGAAGTGCCTGGTGTGAGAAGTGCTAGTCTTTGGCTTGAGAGTCTTCAGCGAGGAAGCTGAGGGAGGAGACTAAGTCAGGCACAATTGGAGAGGGTGAAGACATGATCGCTAAGCTGAAACAGTATGCTATGTGCATGATGTGGGAGGTCAGGGACACTGATGGAGCCCCCGGCTGCTACAGCTGTGGAAAATGTGTCCAGATTCAGCTTCTGAAGGAGCATGTTGCAGCATTGAAGAAAGAACTGGATGACCTCAGGTTCATCTGCGAAAATGAGAGTTTTCTGGACGGAACCTACAGTGAAGATGTTACACCGAGGATACCGACAGAGAGAAAGGGGGCGATGATGATGACAGAAAGGATGCTTGAAATACAGGAGACCCCAGGGGATGTACCTCTTGTAAACAGGTTCACCCTCTTGGAAGCTGTCAGGACAGAAGTTACTGCCAGTCTGAGAGGCGGACAGGTCTGCGAGCCGAAAATTGGTGCAGAAGCAGATCCGAGGAGTCAGACATCAGGAGGAGCCGTGGTAGTAGGGGACTCCATAGTGAGAGGTACGGAAAGAGGTTTCTGTGGCAACAGGCGAGATTTAAGGATGGTGTGTTGCCTCCCTGGTGCTAGGATCCAGGACATCACGGACCAATTGCAGGGAATCCTCAAGGGTGAAGGTGAACAGCCGGAAGTGGTAGTGCACGTCAGCACAAATGACATCGGGAAGAAGAGGAAGGACATTCTGCAGCGGGACTTCAGAGAACTCGGAAGAAAGCTGAAAAACAGGACTTCCAGGGTGGTTATCTCCGGTTTGCTTCCAGTTCCTCGTGCTGGAGAGGGCAGGAACAGAGAGATAATGGATCTGAACATGTGGCTGAGGAACTGGAGCAGGAATCAAGGATTTACATTCTTGGACCACAGGGATCTGTTTTGGGGTAGGGATGAATTGTACAAAAGGGATGGGTTGCACTTTAATAGGTGGGGGGCCAGCATTCTGGCAGACAGGTTTGCCATTGCAACATGGATGTGTTTAAACTAAGTAGTGGGGGGGAGGGGATGAACTGGAAATATAAGGATGGAGTTAAAGGGAAAGTGAAAATAAGAAAAGTTAAAAAGGACAACAGAATCAATGGAGTACAAAGCACAAGAAGAGATCATACAGTTTGGCCAAGTGAAATAGGAATTGATATGAAAGGAGAGGGGAGTAACGAATTAAAAGTATTATATATAAATGCACGAAGTAGATGAGCTTGAGGCTCAGTTGGAAATTGGCAAGTACGATGTTGTTGGAATAACAGAGACATGGCTTCAAGCGGATAGGGCCTGGGAAATGAATATTCAAGGATATACATCTTATTGAAAGGACAGACTGACTGGCAGAGGGGGTGGGGTGGCTCTGTTGGTGAGGAATGATATTCAGTCCCTTGCAAGGGGGGACATAGAATCAGGGGATGTACGGATAGAACTGAGAAATTCTAATGGTAGAAAGACCCTAATGGGAGTTATCTACAGGCCCCCAAACAGCAGTCTGGATGCAGGGTGTAAGTTGAATGAAGAGTTAAAATTGACATGTCGCAAAGGTAATGATACAGTAGTCATGGGGGATTTCAACATGCGGGTAGATTGGGAGAATCAGAATAGTACTGGACCCCAAGAAAGGGAGTTTGTGGAGTGCCTCCGAGATGGATTCTTAGAACAGCTTGTGCTGGAGCCTACCAGGGAGAAGGCAATTCTAGATTTAGTGTTGTGCAATGAACCGGATTTGATCAGGGACCTGGAGGTAAAGGAACCATTAGGAGTATTGACCATAATATGATATGTTTTAAGCTACAATTTGAGAAGGAGAAGGGAAAAACGGATGTGTCAGTATTATAGTTGAACAAAGGGAACTATGGAGCTATGAGGGAGGAGCTGGCCAAAGTTCAATGGAACAATACCCTAGCAGGGAAGACAGTGGAACAACAATGGCAGGTATTTCTGGGAATAATGCAGAAGGTACAGGATCAGTTCATTCCAAAGAGGAAGAAAGATCCTAAGGGGAGTAAAGGGCGGCCATGGCTGATGAGGGAAGTAAAGGGCAGTATAAAAATAAAAGAGAAGAAGTATAACATAGCAAAGATGAGTGGGAAACCAGAGGACTGGGAAGCTTTTAAAGAGCAACAGAAGATAACAAAAAAGGCAATACGCCAAGAAAAAATGAGGTACGAAGGTAAACTAGCCAAGAATATAAAGGAGGATAGTAAAAGCTTCTTTAGGTATGTGAATAGCAAAAAAAAATAGTTAAGACCAAAATTGGACCATTGAAGACAGAAACAGGTGAATTTAGTATGGGGAATAAGGAAATGGCAGATGAGTTGAACAAGTACTTTGGATCTGTCTTCACTAGCGAAGACACAAACAATCTCCCAGATGTAATAGTGGTCAAAGGAACTAGGGTAAAGGATGAACTGAAGGAAATTTATATTAGGCAAGAAACGGTGTTGGATAGACAGTTGAGTCTGAAGGCTGATAAGTCCCCGGGACCTGATGGTCCACAACCCAGGGTACTTAAAGAGGTGGCTCTAGAAATTGTGGATGCATTGGTAATCATTTTCCAATGTTCTATAGATTCAGGAACAGTTCCTGCTGACTGGAGGGTGGCTAACATTGTCCCACTTTTCAAGAAAGGAGGGAGAGAGACACAGGGAATTATAGACCAGTTAGCCTGATGTCAGTGGTGGGAAAGATGCTGAAGTCAATTATAAAAGATGAAATGACAACACATTTGGATAGCAGTAGAAGGATCAGTCCAAGTCAGCATGGATTTATGAAGGGAAAATCATGCTTGACTAATCTTCTGGAGTTTTTTGAGGGTGTGAAAATGGACAAGGGACAAGGGAGAGCCAGTGGATGTAGTGTACCTGGACTTCCAGAAAGCTTTTGATAAAGTCCCACATAGGAGATTAGTGGGCAAAATTAGGGCACATGGTATTGGGGAGAGAGTACTGACATGGATTGAAAATTGGCTGGCTGACAGGAAACAAAGAGTAGTGATTAACTGGTCCCTTTCGGAATGGTAGGCTGTGACCAGTGGGGTACCGCAAGGTTCAGTGCTGGGACCGCAGCTGTTTACAATATACCTTAATGATTTAGATGAAGGGATTAAAAGTAACATTAGCAAATTTGCTGATGACACAAAGCTGGGTGGCAGTGTGAAATGTCAGGAAGATGTTATGAGAATGCAGGGTGACTTGGACAGGTTGGGTGAGTGGGCAAATGTATGGCAGATACAGTTTAATGTGGATAAATGTGAGGTTATCCACTTTGATGGCAAGAACAGGAAGGCAGATTACTATCTAAATGGAGTCAAGTTAGGAAAAGGGGAAGCACAACGAGATCTAGGTGTTCTTGTACATCAATCAATGAAAGCAAGCATGCAGGTACAGCAGGCAGTGAAGAAAGCTAATGGCATGCTGGCCTTTATAACAAGAGGAATTGAGTATAGGAGTAAAGAGGTCCTTTTGCAGCTGTACAGGGCCCTGGTGAGACCCCACCTGATTGTGTGCAGTTTTGGTCCCCAAATTTGAGGAAGGACATTCTTGCTATTGAGGGAGTGCAGCGTAGGTTCACAAGGTTAATTCCCAGAATGGCGGGACTGTCATATGTTGAAAGATTAGAGCGAATGGGCTTGTATACACTGGAATTTAGATGGATGAGAGGGGATCTGATTGAAACATATAAGGGATTGGACACGCTGGAGGCAGGAAGCATGTTCCCGCTGATGGGTGTCCAGAACTAGAGGCCACAGTTTAAGAATAAGGGGTAGGTCATTTAGAACTGAGATGCAGAAAAACCTTTTCACCCAGAGAGTGGTGCATATATGGAATGCTCTGCCCCAGAAGGTAGTGGAGGCCGAGTCTCTGGATGCTTTCAAGAGAGAGTTAGATAGAGCTCTTATAGATAGTGGGGTCAAGGGATATGGGGAGAGGGCAGGAACGGAGTACTGATTGTGTATGATCAGCCATGATCACAATGAATGGCAGTGCTGGCAAGAAGGGCCA